>NW_026606888.1:0-689960 GCF_029890125.1 Rhinichthys klamathensis goyatoka | reverse complement strand
GAACCAAGGTCAGAGAACTAAACTATGAAAGTGCTGGAGGTGTAAATGTTCAACAAACTCTGGTGAGGAAACTGACAGTGGAACAAATAAGATAACATAAGCCGCGTTTCCACCGCAGGAACTTTCCCCAGGAACTAGGAACTTTGGGGTGGTACTCCGTGTGTTTACACCGCAGGAACCAGGGTCTAAATGAAGTTCCGGGTAAAAATTTCCCCCCCAGAAAGTCCCTGCTGGCGAGGTAGTACTTTTTCAGAGTTCAGGAACTTTCGGGGTGGGACTTGTGCGCTGAACATGCTGATTGGTTCTTTTACCTTGTTCTCTCTGCCGGATGGCGCGCGTTCGTCCCATCCATCTCACGGTCATGTCCGCTATAGCTGATAACAAACGTTGTCTATCTAGCATTACGAGCTTTCTGAAATGAATACGCTTTGGTATTAGTGTTTGTCTCTTTTCTGCCGTTTTGTTAATTACCTCGTTAGTAAACCAATAGATCGCACACAAAAACAGCACAGCTTGAATCTCCTCAATACTTAAAACTCAAAACAAGTACACGCAGACTGGGAGGAGCAGTCGCACGCAGTTCAACGTCACCAGACTAATCTTCCCGGTACTTTAGTCCACGGTGTAAACGCAGTGAGCAAACTGTTCTGGGGCAAAAAAAGTTCCTATGAAAAAAGTTCCTGGGACAAATAGTTCCTGGTAATTGCGGTGGAAACGCGGCTATAATTTGCAAATTTGTTACAATGAAGTTTAGCAGCGTCCGATTTTCAATCAGTTCCAATAAGTTTGGACACTCAAGAAAACTTTTTACTGACTCAGAAAACCACCAGAAGAACCTGACCGCATGAGGACTGCAGATGTGGCCGGAGCAATAAACTGCAATGTCCGTAATATAAGACAGTGGGAGACAGGAAGGACAGCTGATCGTCCTTGCAGTGCCGGACCACATGTAACCATGGCTGCATCCGAAATTCGCCTCTGGCTAAGCCCCGCCCCCCTTAGTTACTGTTGCTACGTCCGACAAACAAACTTCATCTGGGCTCTGGTATCAACATGGCTTATGCTGTGACAGCTCTTCCTGCTGAAATTGTATCAAATTTTTATAAAGCAGCAAATAAAGTGTCTGATAGAAGTAGGCAAAAAGGGCTGCAATATACGCTCGAAGGCTATATTCACGACATACAGGTGAAACGCAAGGAACAACAAGGCATCCAAATAGAGGCAAAAGCATACACAGTCAAAAAATGAACCACCGCATATCCTACTAATCGAGACGGAGGCTGGGACTAACAATATCAAGGAGCAACACTGTTCATGCAAAGCTGGGTAGGTCTCTATTCACTTCTATAATCGTTATTACAAAGCAAACGGACTACGCAAGTTGTATTTATTAGCAGCGTGTGCTAGACGACACTTGTCAGGATTTGACTTCGGTTTTGGGAAGGGAAAAAAACGGACACCCCCTCCAACCTCTCTAGGAAACGCGTATCTGTGTTACAAATGCCCCAGGCACAACGTTTAACCATATTTTTGATAAAACTACGACGGTAATAGCCTGCCGAGACCAAAAATATGAGACGCCTGTGTTAAAGTCAATGGAGCGCTGTGAAAAAGTGTCAGACCACTGTGGGAGCTCGTTCTTGGCTGCGCTGTGATTGGTCAATCTACATTCTAGGGTGTGGCTTAGCCAAAGGCGAATTGCATACTTCCCTAATATATATTAGAAAAATAGTATGTGACAAAATAAGTATGTCTGAGCTCACAGTACTCATAAAAGAGTATGCAAAAAGTACCCGGATGACCGACTTCTTTTGGTGAGATTCTGAAGTGTGCATACGATGGACACTTTTCTATCCCATGAGGCCACGGGAGAGGATTTGTGAATGGCAGTGAAGCGACAAAACTGATGCTGGTAGGTCACATATTAATGACAACATGTCAATGTAGTACGTCCAGATTACATTCATACAACACACATTCATACTATACGATTTCGGACGCAGCCCATGTGTCCCCCAGATGTGTTCAAGTGTCTTGGTGGAAGAGTGGAGTAACATCTCACAGCAAGAACTGGCAAATCTGGTGCAGTCCATGAGGATGAGATGCACTGTAGCACTTAAAGGGATACTCCACTTTTTTTGGAAATAGGCTCATTTTACAACTCCCCCAGAGTTAAACTGTTGAGTTTTACCGTTTTTGAATCCATTCAGCCGATCTCCGGTTCTGGCGGTACCACTTTTAGCATACATCATTGAAGTGGACAAGACCATTAGCATTTCTAAAAAAAAAAATGACCAAAGAGTTTCGATATTTTTCCTATTTAAAACTTGACTCTTCTGTAGTTACATCGTGCACTAAGACCGACGGAAAATGTAAAGTTGCGATTTTCTAGGCTGATATGGCTAGGAACTATACTCTCATTCCTGCGTAATAATCAAGAAACTTTACTGCCGTACCATGAGTGCAGCAGGCGTAATGATATGACGCAGAAGAATCAAGTTTTAAATAGGAAAAATATCGAAACTCTTTGGTCATTTTTTTTTTTTGGAGAAATGCTAATGGTCTTGTCCACTTCAATGATGCATGCTAAGCTATGCTAAAAGTGGTACCGCCAGAACCGGAGATCGGCTGAATGGATTCAAAAACGGTAAAACTGGAGTTGTAAAATGAGCCTTTTCCACAAAAAGTGGAGTATCCCTTTAAAGCAGCTGCTGGCCACACCACATATTGACTGCTTCTATTGATATTGTTAAATCTTTTTTTATGTTCATGCAAATATTTGCACATAATAAGAAATTAGTTTATAAGAAATTAACAGTTGAGTGTGGGAGGACATTTATTTTTTCGCTGAGAGTGTATCTATGCATATATATATATATATATATATATATATATAACAGTGTTCAGATGAGGTCAAGATGATAGCAGCACATTCAAAAATACATGTAGCCATCACATAGAGATAATTACGGATGCAGTGCCATTTTCCAGAGCTACATTCGGCTTCCACTGTTTGCCCACTACTGGCCACCTGTTGCTGCTAATGAGTGTAGTGGGGTGTGAATGTGAGCAGCTCCCAGCTGTAACCCAGGGTTCATGATCTAACACACTGATACTGGATATAATTGACATCGGTGGCATTGGGCATGGTTAGGCCGGGCTCCTACAGTTTAACTGCCATTGACTTAATGACCGAGGCAGAGGGGCGCTCACACCGCTAACCCGAGAGCATGTGGCCTCTCGGGAGGGTTTCTACAGCCAGGGCAACCATGGCAACAGCTGAGCCTTACTTGCTAACTAACACAAACATTGCCTGCACACACCACGTACAAACACAATAACCCAGGTTCACAGGTTAACCAGGCACAATGAGATTAAGGAATGAAGGGGACTCATTCGACGTTAATCAAAGTGCAAGGCAAGTTTGCTATAGTTTGTGCCGGAAAAAGCCAGACAATTCTAGTGTGCGAAACCTATTTTAAATTGGTTTGACATGTGGCTGACCAGCCATTAGGTGTGCGCAACTAATAGACATCATGCAAACAAGGCTGATAACAAGTGAACACACAGATGGGGAAATGTACCCATTAGAGACAGTGACACGATTCAATATTTCTAATCATAATCCTTTATTATGACTATTATATCATTTTCATTATATATCAAAAACGACTAAAAACGCTGCATTCTGCTGCCAGGCCATTAGATGGCGATGCAACACTATAGATTGAAAACGTAACATGTGCATGACGTCATCGTTTTCACAGATTCACGTTTGTTTTGTTTACACGGAGACTGTTTTCAAAAACGTGCACTTTGAAACCTGTTTTCATCGTTTTCAGGCACCCAAAACGCCGTTGTCGTGTAAATGATGACCAGCCAAAATGCATAAAATGTCTTCAGTTTTTAGTTGAAAATGGTGTCGTATAAACAGCCCCTTAGTGTGCTTGTTTGGCACAAGACGCCACAAGACACTGAAACAGATACAATTTATAAGCTCGACATTGTTATACGATTTCGAAAATGAACACAATAAGCTTTTATCAGTATAAATGTGGTTTGACAAATGTTTATTATTTGATCTCAAGTATGATAGAAACAAGAGAAGAAACACAAGCAAAACAGTCAACAAGGAACATGAGACTCTTTGTTTTGGTTTAGTTCAATCTCACTATGAAAGAATTTGGAAAGCTCTCGAGTCTAAATCAAAGACAGACTACAAAAATGTTTTGTTCAATAGGGTATCAATCCTTGAATTAATGATAACAGTCAGACGTCCCAGGAAAATAAGGGTTGAGCAGAAAAGCAGTTGTCCTGAGTTAGAGACATACACCTCATGCAGGGAAAGATAAAACAACTCTCTCGGCCTGGAACGAAATAAGTCGTAGCTGTGCGTTTGTACGAGATCCAATGCGCTATACAAAGAGAATGTAAATGAACTTTGAATGTCATCAGCTTCAGCCTTTCATTTTCCACCCTACGACTCTCTCTTTTCTCCCACGAACGCACACACACAGGCCCAGCAGTGTGTAAAGGAAGCACTGGATGTCAGAGACCAAGGCAGGGCCATGCGTTTCATCTTCTGAGATACATCAAAAGACGCACACCAGCTAAAAGTAACAGCACCTCGCTGATTGATAATGCTTCAAGTTCTGTACTATACGTGTCTCTAGAGGTCACACACACACACGCATACAAAAGCAGAGAGCACATCAAGGTCTACATGGTAATGTTTGGTATCTTCACTGATGCTCTTTCGGCTTTCAATAACCAAAGTTTGTGATGTTTGATATGCTAACGATACACATTACACACACAAACAAGATCACAGATTGTCTCGTGTTTGTGGTATGGAATGTAACATCTCTTTTTGTCTACCTGGTTTTAGGGGGGGAAACCCTGAAATATTAAACGAATTCTCCACAGGATAGGAGAAGAGTAAGACATTATGTAATTCATTTGCACGAGCAGGAAAATCCAACCAATCTGATCAAAAAAAAAAAAAAAAATTCATCTGTGCTATTAAACAATAGTGTGATAAACGTTTAACCCTCTGGTGCTTTTCGTTCATTTTCGTTTTGGTTTTTTGGAATTGTTTACTACTTTGGAATGGTATAAAACTTTTGACACTTGCTTTGTGAAAATAAATCAATAAATCATGGACATGATTCGAAAAGGTTAAATGGTCCTGAAAAAAAACCCCAGTCACACTTGTCAAAAATGACAGCATTGGAAATTAATAGGAAATTAATTTCTTAATTCTAGTGGAAACGTTTGGTACTGCGCCCAAACAAAATTTTACTTAAAGCAAATTTTTTGAGATATCAACCTCAGATTTGGAACACAACTTGTTTAGATTTATGGCTTTGATTTTCTCGCAGTTAGAATAAAAACATGTTTTGAAAACTATATATTTCATATACAATTTGAAAATAGCATTTTTGTGCAAAAACTTAGCAATAATCTGTCGAGTGTCTTCTTTAAAAAGAGACCAAACTTAAGTCTGTGCTCCAAAGCATTTCATTTTTTAGGTCTATGCTCAAAAAGTGAATAAACAGATTATAACTACTATTTAAAATTAATTTAGTACCATAAAATCCCCTAAAAATACAAAACATTAAATAAAAACATTATCAAACTAAAAAAAAAAAAAAGTACATTCATATCATTGGGATTTTTTTTGTAATTTTTGACTGCCAGACGAATAACACCAGAGGTTTAAAGGGATAGTTCACCCAAAAATGAAGATTATGTCATCATTTACTCACCCAGTCATCATTCCCAACCTGTATGACTGACTTTTGTGGAACACAAAAGAAGAAATTTAGAATCTGCCATTTATACAATCAAAACAAAGGGGAGCCAGGAGTTGTTAAACTCCACAACGCAACGCACCATGCATAAGTATCATAAAAGTATATTCCAAGCCTCCTGAAGCCATAACTTTGTGTAAAACTCACTGAAATTTAAGTTGTTATTCAGTGAATCTTGCCTTTGATTGTATAAAAAACAACAGCCAGGAAATTCTGCTATAAATAACTCCTTTTGTGTTTCATGCAGAAAGCCGAATGCATTTTTAAAAGACATGAGAGAGGAGAGAGTTAAAGATTACAGAAATTTGATATCTGGATGAACTATTCCTTTACAACTAAAAGATCCAAAAAGAAAACAAGTTGGTTCTTCTAATCTCAAAGCTGTGGGGCATGTGGAGCTTTATTAATAATCGAAAAAATTATCAAGGATAAACACTTGGGGGGGGGGGGGGGGGGGGTCTGTGATGCTTATGCGCACATTAAGACTCATCTTCGTTCCTTTCACGCAGTTTATGCTGGTTTAAAAGGCATAGAAAAGGCCATTGAAAGGAAATGTGTAATACTATGGCACTTCATGAATGGCTCATGTGTCCAGCCACCCAGAATCCTCTGAGATGGCATATCTGAGAAAAGTCCTTCAGTCCATGTCCAGATCCAGATCCAGCTCAGTGCTCAGGTTGAGGTAGAAGAATGCATAGATGCCTAGCAGGAAGACCAGAACAGCCACAATGACCAATATGATGTCCTGCAATCAGAGAAAAAGAAAAACGGTTTACTCTTTCGGATTCAGACGTTGCTAAATAAGAGTAAAAAGAATTAACGCAGAGCACTAGCATCAAATTAATCCATAAAAGGGGCTTTCGCACCGGATTGTTATAGGAACACAGTTACAGGAACTAGCCATCAGGGGGGTCCCCCGAGAACTAGATGTTCCCCTCTGGCCATTTTCCTGGTTGCATTCGCACCGCCAGTAGGAACTCTGAAGTAATGCAAGCCAGTTGACAATGACAACATTTAAGCGCGGCATTCAACAACATCAACAACTCCGTAGCATAAAGGTTGAATAGTGCCTTCACTTCGGCGTTGATCCATCTATCGCTCATTTCCATGCTCGTGGAGTTAGTTAGTGTAGTAAGTCTATGTAAACTGTGTGTTTACATGGCTTCATAAGATTGGCAGGTGAAAAACTATCCGACCAATGAGATTGCCGTTTTTGCTCACGTGTCTGGAGCTTCTGAAGTTACAGTAAAACACAACTTGGGGGCGCTCAAACACAAAACGGTCTTGCTGAGCACACATACGTAACGGCAAAGATGCGGCAAGTAGCGTCTATACCATAGATATCCATAATAAAGGCTAGATGTCTCGTCCGCGCTGCTGGCCAAATATGGCCTTTATTATGGATATCTATGGTCTACACTGCCGGGAAGAAATAAGACGAGGAAGATGCGAGGCAAGATGAATGTAGAGCTTCTGGTCTCGTTGGTGTCGGAACATAAAGAACTATGACAAACGCGACAGCGACTACAAAATAGGACTATTTCTGTTTTACATTAAGCGTCAGGGAATGAATTTGCATGTCCACTCGGCTCATCGTCAGCGAAAATCGCTTGGGTGTGAACACAAAAAACGCGTTGAAAAACGCTGACGAATAATGCGCGCCGATATTCGTGCCGGTGTGTACGGGGCTTAACTCTGACGTAGGAGCTAATTGAGTCCCATAAAAAGATGTTCCTATAACTAAAATCCTTCCTAGTTCCTGCGGTGTGAACAAGCCAAAAAGAGAGTACTATGAAACTATGAAAACGTTCTACCGGTGCGAAAGCCCCTAAATGTTAAAGTCCCCATGAATTCAAAATTGCCCATACATACTTTGTTTGCCTAAATTGATCGTTTTGTGGTGAACAATTCATCCATGCAAGTCAATCCACACAAAAAATTTTTTTGGCTTCGTAATCTTTAATCAAAATCTGAAATTTCCCCTCCCCTCTGCATTGGAGGACCTTCCCTGATGACGTAGGTTTGACGGTTTGGGTGTCTGCTTAACATCCGTAACCACGCCCCTCCAACTGACACGAAAACACCTACTTTTCTAGATCCAATCAGGTGCTAGTTGGAAAAAAAGCCACGCCCACTATTTTGCCTCATTTAGTATTCCGTTTCTCTCGGAAATACGTCACAACACTGGAGAAAAGTCGTTTGCAACTTCCGGTTCACGGGGACTTTAAACACTGTGATTGTTTTAAACCATGACTTCAGTGTGGAAACATTAAAATGACTCCAATGTGTTCTGAAATGTGTATGTTCATTCTTATAAATCAGATCTGAAACAAAAAGAGGTTTTACAGGCTGATGCCATAGAAGAACATTTTAAAGTTCAACCAAGAACCTTTTATTTTAGAAAAATCAATGCTTTATAAAACCCAGAAACCAACTGTTATTAAGAACCTGCATGAATCTATAATCTTCCATTAACCTTAATCTAATCGGAAGTTGCAAACAAAACTTGCCTTGCCTTGCCTTACTCATTAGAAAAAAAAGAATGTTCTTAAAATGTTCATGCTGCATTATTAAAATACATATTTAGTTAATTCTGCTTTGAAATACCTATTAATTGCAATGCCATTCCCTAGAAGTTTAAGACAAAATGAAACGCTCTCCTTTTCATACTGTAGCATGCAGACTCAAGACTGATCATAACAAAACACAGTTATGTAGTTCTCATAGGCACAAATGTTCAGCATTAGTATCAGTATATTTGGAGCTCTTTATCTTTACTCTCGCTGTGACACAAATAGGGTTTGGCAGACCCAGCAGGCTCAGAGAAAGTTAATCTCCCAGAAATGTCTTTGTTCTAATTAAGAGTTGTTGGGAGCTTAATGCCCGAGCTAAATTGATGATGGCTGAAGGAGTGGTATTCAAGCATGAATTAGATTTAAAACAGTCATTTATTACCTTTTGTGTTAAATTACAATCCTCATCAACCTGTTTCATTAGGAGCACTCAAGTATTTAACTAAGCAATTGTTCTTTATCTTGATAACTCGTTATCAAACTTTCTAATCAAAACTTGTGCGCTTGTGAGACTTACTTTTGGCTCAGTGTACTAGAAGTTGATGTTTTTCTAGACATGAATTGCAATTAGAGAAAATTGCAAGGATATATTAAAAGCTGTGAGAACTTTTTTATGGCAAAGGTCTGCTCATAAGTTTACACAACCCCTGTAGAATTTGCAAGAAGTTTATTTTTAAGTATTCATTACTTCAATGAGCTCATTGTTTCTGCCTTAAATTATTACATTGTTTAAATTAACACATTTTTAGCTAACTGTGATTTATGTACATTTCTGAAATGCATAACTAAGACAGTTACTTCTGATAACAGATCACTCTAAATTGAGAAATGAGGTGATGTGCAGTGTATATTATGAGAAATTTAAAGTTTTTTTTTTTTACCTTGGATGCATGCGTGTGTGTGTGTGTGTATATATATATATATATATATATATATACACACACACACAACAGATATAAAACTTGTCTTGTATTGCTCTGTGGAATATACTTTCGAAAAAATGTTCAAGGAGGCAACACATGATATTACGATCAAAGGGGATGTAATAAACCTTTGTACGGGACCATTTGTGTCATTTCATTTATTTTGCTTTGTGTGATATGCTTAAATATCAGTTATGCTGATTTTTCAAGGAATAAATAAATACATAAATAAATAATGTATATATATATATATATATATATATATATATTTTTTTTTTTTTTTTAAGATGCTGAAGATCTAACAAATTCTGAAAAGAGGGTATGTAAACAGAAACACAACATGATAAAACAGGAGTGATAGGATGCACAATCTGCTATTTTAAACAAGACCTTAATTTCATTAATAAGCTAAAGGAATGTGATGAATGCAAATAATTGTGCCTATGGCCTGCTGTTGTTGTTTGATCAGTAATCCATGGCATCATGTATCCTCTTGTAGTCATCTTAAAGTATGTTCTTCAAAGACAGGAGCACAGAGGAAAAGAAAGAAAGCTGTACAGAAAGAGAGAGAAAGTGAAATAATATCACGCGCATCCATCTATTCCCCCCTCCTGTGTTCATTCACACATAAACACATGCACACACAAACTCACACACACATCAAACACGGAGCAGCAAGCAAATCCACCCCGAGCAGGCCGAGATAAGCCACCCAGCAAACAGGAGGCTAATAATAATTCTAGCAGATAAATTGTAAGGGGCTATTAAAAGCCTCCACGACAGCCATGACTATCTGTGTACAAGCTGCGGCAGCAGTCATCAGTGTGTATGTCCTCATTAGCACTCGCTGCCCGCTGCATTTATCTTGTTCCAGCCAGACTCCAAACAGCTTAAGCCTCTCTTAATTGGAAAACTTTTAAATTTCATGCACTTCAGTTTCATACATTACCAGAGGCCCACGCTGATTCACGTTCTTTATTTAACCGCTTTGTGTCGGAGCCTAAGTGTCATCACATCCAAAGGGAATTGTTTTGCGTTTGTCTCTTGTGTGGCAAAAGAAGGACAAAGTAGTTAAAATGTGTCCTGTTTACAAGAAGGTCAATGACTAATAACTGTCCAAGATGATGATTAAGTGTACAAACTTTATCCATCACTCATTTTTGAAATATGAAGATCATAATGTTTTCTTAGTTACTCCATATGACTAATCTTTCCTTTATTTATTAATATTTTGCATCAGCTTTTCGATTATCCTTTCAATTTCAACTTATTTTATTTCAGTTAATTGCCAAGACAACATTTGTAAAAAAAAATTATATCAATCATTACGATTTTATTACTAAAAATATTTTTCATAGTTTTAGTTTAGTTAACAAAAACAACCCTGTCGCAATTTTACTTTATTTTTAATGTGTTAGACACAAAAAAAGTAGAATCATGTCATTGCCCCAAAAATCCTTTCTTGAAAAGGCAAGTAAAAAGCCATGAATACGGATGTGGTCTCATACTCTTTTATGAGAAAAAGACATACAGTAAGTCCAGAGGAGGCTGTGTGAAAATGAAATTGTCAGATGAGGGTATGTTGAGTGAAGAGAGGAGACCTTGTTGTCTTGAGGAAGCTAATAATTCAGCGGCCTACGCTTCAGTCTCCCACATTCTGATGGAAAACGCTGGAATATTCCCAACAGCATCATGTGGCTCTCAACAGCAGCTGTGGCATGCCGGGATGGAGTTCCCATTCATCTGGCGACAGGCCACTGTATCTTACACACACACACATTTCCTCATGTGTCCTTGTATGAGTTCTCACGGTCTTCTAGTTTCACAGAATTCTGTGGTATTCTCTCATATAGCCCTGTGTTCATAACATTGGCCCTTACGGCCAGGTGCGTTACGGCACACCAGCATCAGCGTCCAACAGAAACAGCTGAAGTAGGATGGGATCTACCCTTTTTAAGTGGTTGTGTAGTTATCTCAGGCCGACCCAGGTGTGCTGTAATACCTCACCCACTTCCGACCGCTGGCTGGTGTGCTGCGGTGTGTATGTGTGTGAGGCATAAAAATGAGAGTTTCACTCATACGAGTGTTGACAGACTGGATAAAATACGGAGGTGTGAATGGGACTCATAAATACTGTTTGCAAACAGATCTGTGGCCACATACATACATTTAATATAAAACACTCTTTTATAAAACAGCACAGGGATGTTTCCTTGCAGTACACAAAGAAATGTCGACAAGTATTAAATTTAGTTTAGAGATGCACAAAATTATTATTGTTAGATTAAACCTAATTTAGGAGGCTGGTGTTTGTCGATACTACTATGGAAACTTTTTTATTTTAGCGTTATTTTTTATTATTGTTATTCATTTAGTGTTTTATTTTATTTATTTATTTCGACAAAATAGTATAGAATTTTAATATCGGCGTTTAGTAGCTTATCACCCATGACACTATGTCATCCCAAATTTTATTTAGATTGACTATTTTCTTGACTTCAGGACATTGCATTTCGATTGCTTTTCCAATTTAACATGAACAAGTGAATTTTAATTCGAGAGTATTCTAAATATTGTTACACCAGAAGTTATCGCTTTACCAACATGGCTAAAAAACATGGTACTACTATGGCACTTTTGGATATTTCAGAACCTTAGATAAAAATCACTGACTTATTTATGCATGCAATGGAATGTAGTGAAGAGTGAAACAGTTCAAGTTGGCCAGCGGGCTGACGATATTCAGCTCCAGGGCTAGTGAGCTGGCACTGATTATTTCAGGCCAGGCGCCCCGCGCAGCTGAGGCCGCCAGCACCTCTACTCTGTGCCAGGTGATGCCATCCGCTCAGCCAGGCACCAGGGAGCCAAGCAGTGCCCACAGCAGGTGGTCGAGCGCCCGCTGCCTCCCCAAGCTGGCAGGCAACATCCCAGCAAACCAACTGGCCACCGCGTGGAGAACAGCAGATTGACGGTGCTGCCAACATGGACCCCAAGACAGCCCAAACCTCAGCCTCAACCTGCTCTCCAGAGCCTCATACAGCACTCACAAATGAGACCAGCGCTAAAGAACGATGGAAGATGAAAAAGAAGAATGTGTGTGCGTTTCGGCGGGTTGAGTGAGGGATGGTCATAGATGGAAAGGCACCTGCCAAGCATGCACAGCCAGAGAAAATGGCCTGTGGAAAAACAAGTGGTAAAAGTATGAGTCAACTCAACAAAAAAAACAAAGCCAAGGAGGCATTCCACAGAGCCAGAACAAAACTCAAGTGTGGAGCTCAGGGGTCCATTAGTCACATTATGAACCAGAACAAACAAATCGGCGTCCACGTTCCTCAGAAACGTGCCAAGCCAATGACCAAATCTGCATGCAATAAACTACATTTCTGACAGAATGAGGGGACGTTGCTTTCAGCAGTAAACAAATGTTTTAAGCAATGAGATCATAGGCTTCACACATACCTGTGGAAAGACATTTAGTAGGTCCCAAATGAAGATTTAGACGTTAAGACGTTTTTTGTTTTAAAACATGCACATGGAATTCATCATTTCCTCAGATTTAGGCTGTCTACATTAATATGGATACATTTGAAAATGGAGTGACTCCCCATCCACACTAGCATTTTCAGGCGTTTTCCAAAAGTTGCTCATCCACACTGAAAATGCTTAATATCCCCTTACTGCACATCCGTAAAACATAACAAAAGCTCACGAGATGATACAGAGAGAGCAGACATAATAAAGTTCTCGCGCTATTCTTCTGGCCCGATCGTTTTATGAGCACTCACTGTTGCATCCAGGTTGGACACAAAATTGTACGGTCTAAATTAAAACATAATTGTCAGGATGTTTTTCTGTCATCTATGCAGGAATGCAATATGAAGGTTCTACAAAGGAACATTTCTCTTTAGCAACACTATGAAAGTAAATAGCAGACACAACAAAACCGGTATAACCATGCGTCACATGACAAAACATCATTTTCAAATACCTTTACAGTCTATCCTGGGTTTTCCCATACTGACTTTGCGCAGCACGATTTTATTCACGCTGCTAGGCAGTCTGGATACCATGGACCAAATTTTCGCCTCAGCGAGGGGACCAATCACAGAACGGGGAGGGAGCAGCAAGACGATGATGACGTCTATGCGACACACCGAAGCAGTTTGACACACCGAAGCAGTTTGTTTATACCTATGGATCAAACATGGCAGCAGACATGAAGTTACCTTTCGATGCAGCCTTGGATATTGTTCCAAGTAGTTTAAAACGCAAATAAATCTCTGACCCATCGTCTTCATCCTCGTATAATTTCTTTCGCTCTACATACGTCATCTTAGCCTGGTTAAAACCAGACCATTCTCAGTTGTAACTGAGTTATGGTCTGGCAAACCGTCATAGACAAATCATTTCCAGAGGGGCGTCACCAACGGACGTCGCGGATAGACCTAAAACCAGTCAGAGCGATGAAGGAGATGGCGTATGCAGAGCGGCAGAAACATCTCCGAGTGTTGTTCTTTGCTCGGTTTTTAACAAAAAGGAAACGTTCAAATCGCTTAAAACAGACGCGATAGCTGATTCGAACGAGTGATGTTCGACGGTGGCATCCATTTTTGTAATCTAGGCTACAAAATCTGCTTCAAAATCCCAGCGCTGACGTCATCGTGTAAAGCCCACCCCAACGTTTCTGATTGGTGCCTCGATTTCGGCGGATTGGAAATGAGCTTGAATGAGCTCTTTGCCAGACTAACTTTCAGAGCAAATCTAAATTTGCCGGAAGTAGTCTGGGTTTTCCCAGGCTAACGTCATCTGGTATAATTGAAACGATTGGCTATGAGCTACGTACAGGCGCATTTGATAGACATTCGTAGCACCCAATATACGGCTCTGGCCATTCGTAAACCACGCCTCAAATACGAGAAAATGAACATGTGGTTCCCAGACCACGTCTCAATGTCAATGAGACGTGGTCTGACGTTAGCCAGGCTATTCACAGTACACACTACAATGCGAAATTGCTGTTTTCAAATTCATGTGGACGGAAGGTCAAAACGGAGAGTAAAATATGCGTTTCCAAATGAAAACGTATTAGTGTGGACAAGGCCTTAAGCCTCAGTAATTGGATGAAAGACTAATGAGACTTAGAAGAATTGTAATGAGGGCTTGGCTTTTTTACAATAACAATTGAGTTGCTAAGACCAGTTAATCTTCAGCCTTCACATTTGATTTCTTCATACCAAACTAAAACCAATACAAGCAAATGCCACGTTTTAAGTTGTATTCAGCTATGTCCAGACGTGCCCCAGTGTTTCTACATTGTTCAGTCCACTGTGAAAATATTGCAGCTTATGAATTATGAATTAGTTTCAGATCATTGTTGTCAGTGAGAAGTCTTAGAAACTAGCTATTTTGGCTACAATGCTCAATATGGATCTCTGGATTCTGAGAGAACTGATAAAACCTATTGCACCACAAATTCTCATGGCAAAAAGCAAACAAAAATAATCTCCCAGCCAAACGTAACAGGGATGAAGAGAGAATATATACAGAGAATTCTAAAGCAGTAGTTTTAATGAATTCTCTTAACAATAAAATCTACATAAAAAATACGGGCATTAATCAATTTATTATAATTTTTGTGTAAAATTAAAGGAAAAATATCTAGAAATTATATATATATATTTTTTACATTTACTAGAGAAATCATGACTGGCCTTTGCTCATGCAAAACTCAGTATTTCTATATGGTTGCTAAGATGTTCTGAAACCAATAGTTCACCCAAAAATTCTGTAATAATTTTCTGACTCTCATGTTCCAAACCTGGATGAATTAATTTATACTGTGAAACTCAGGAGAAGATATTTTGAAGAATGTTGGTAACCAGTCTTGGTGACTATTAAGATTTTTATTTTTCTTCATTTTTCAAAATATCTTTTATGTTCCAAAATAAATAAATTTGTTTCATCAATACAGGTTTGGAACGACATGAGGGTGAGTAAAAGATAACAGAATTTTTGTTTTTGGGTGTAATGGTCCTTTAATGGCCCAAGCTAGGTCTCTTTGGCTACATTCAAACTGTCAGTCCAAATCCGATTTTTGTGCAGATCCGATTGAAATCCGATCAGATTTAGCAAGTGTGAATGGCAAAAAAAACATCACATGTGATGTCAATCATTTTAGATTAGATTCCAATCTGTTTCACAAATAATCAGATTTAGACTGACAGTGAACATACCCTTTGAGGTTCTGGTCTTTAGACAAGTTTCACCTTCAAGGCTAGTTTTAACCGTTTTTAACCTTTTTTATGAAATTGCAAATAAAAGTCAGGTATAGTATTTGAGGTCTCATGTCCATATTGCAGACATCCAGTTCAGATTAGGAGCAGTATGAGCAACAGTGAGTTACATATGCTTGACCAAACCAGTGCCACTAATAAATGGAAATCACACAAAGACAGTGAATAAAAAGGCTTTTCCCCTCAAACTCTGGATTGTTATTCTGGAGTGACAGCTGAGGGAAAAAGAAAAACAGAAAGAAAGCAATGGAGATGGAAAGGGAGAAAGAGAGCTAGTCCTCTGAGAGTCAAACGACTCTTCTCTGCCTCATCAATATGGAGACTGCTTGAGTTGCTCTCAGGTTGGAGAGGTGTGATGAATAATGCGTGTGTGTGTGGGGTTTGGCAGATGGGGGAGAGAGGGATCAGTTGGGATAGAGGGGGAGGTAATGAGAATGAAAGACAGCCATCTCACCCTGATTCCCGGAGCACTCCTCTTCGCCTCTGCCTTCAGCCGAGTGGCTCGCAGCGCCGGCTTGTTTTTCTTGTAATCCTGTTTTCCTGAGAGAGAAAACGAGGCGCACGGGTCATTTCTACCATGTGACAATTGGAGTTACATTTGCATTTTGAGTTAGGCTGAAAGCTTTTTTCATTTAACAGCTAAATAATGTTTTAATAAAACAAATATAATGCATTTGCAATCGTCTTCATCAATGTTCTATTATGAATCATTAAACTAATGGATTTTGCTGAAACATTCTTAGTTGGCTTTAATGTATTTGCCTGTTTTACCCCTTATTAACACGCCTTAATATGAGGCTGTTAACCTTCTGTACCAACTTATATAAGACAAATTAGCATTTAATTTATGCAGGGCTGCATTAGACTTGATTTATCGTAAATATATATACAAAGACGGACTATCGTAAACTCTTTTTTTATTCCACATTAATTACTGGATCAGACATGGCAAGAGTTAAGACATTTCAAAAAAATTGTTTTGATTAAAAATGGCCCAAAATGTTATTTTTTCCCCTGATGGTAACCATTTCTTCATTATATGCACTATAAAGAGATCATGTGACAAGAATGTGTTTACTGTGGTATAAGGGTCAATGACGTGACACTATTTTTTTTGTCCTATCAATTATTAATTTCTTCCAAAATACAATAAAAATGCCTTTCACACATACAATGACACACACCTCTTATATTATGAGCATGTTTTTAATTTCAGAAATAAAAACAAGTCTGCTATTGTAATGGAGAAAAAAATTCATTAAAAGGATTAAATGAAAAACCTGAAATTCAAAAGAAAACCTAGTTTGGCATAATTTCTTAGAATGATTAATTCATGAAAAAAAAGAAGAAATAATCTTAACAAATCTGCTTCATTGCTTATTAATATTTGAACAAAAGTCTGCCAAACCAAGGTCATTTGGTGTAACCAACATGCAGAAACTATTTATAATATTGATAATAATAATTAATTAATATTAAAAAGAAAAGAACACTAGAATACACTTAAATATAAAGATTAAGATGTGTACTACACTTACATGTATTTGTTGTAAGGAAATGTAATTAAATGTAATTTAACAAAAATGTCATGTAACCAGTTATTGTAACCAGTAACATTTTTAAGAACTTGTGTGCTTTAAAAGATGATTCCTTTTCTTTATCTTTGTCATTTATCTGTAAATAAATACGGTTTCCCCACCCTATTTTTAACAAGGTAGTATGCAGTATACAGAGCATATGCAGTAAGCAGTGGTAGTACTCCATTGTGTTAACACAGACAGAAAATGATGAGCGCACTAGTTCACCTCAGTGGCAGTTATCATCAGGCAATCTCACTGCAACGAACCCGCCAGGCAAAGCGGCCACCTGGAGCGTATGTGTGCAAGGTGTGTGAGGAGCGCCGTGTCTCTAATTAGAAACAAACAGACGAAGGAAAAGAAGCAAAAAATGGGAAGGCAACAGCTTGGTGGGAAAAGGAGGGGGCCGTCCTGCGGGCTGCGGCAGACCCGGGTCAGACTCAAGGTCTCCGTGAGAGCTGTTGACACACAGGGGCCGTTTCAAGTGCAACTCCTGCCTCATTAAGACTTATTTACATGGAGTGGGGGAAAGAGAGAGTGTCCTTATCCATCTTCAGACTGCAGATTGCCGGGCTGGACACTCTCAGATGCCGAAGCTAGACACTGACCCCTCCCCGGGGACATTTGCAGGTCTCTCCTGCCTTATGGTGCACCTTCTGTGTGCGTCGCGGGCCTGCAAGAGGCCATTATCAGAGGTAAACATCCTGCTATTTTGTTCCAGAGCTGAATGATGGGATATGAAGCTTGGTTCACACACTGAGCTGTTAAATAATGAACATTGTTTTTGTTTGCAGAGACTTCTGGAATAGTTCTCAGTTTGGTCTCCATGGGACGGGACTGCAGGGCATCAATGCCAAACATTCGTGCAAAAGTCCAGCATTAAACAACTTTACTGACCAATCCTATCTTAGCAACTGTTGCTGTTTGTCAAATTATCAGGCAAGCTTTCTTTTGTAATATACGTCTATTAGGGCATGAGACGGGACCCCAAATTAGGGCTACCGGTACCATTTTGAGGGATTAAATTTTTTTTTTGATTTTCATGAAGGTACACATCTCTAGTGTTGGAAAATGTGTGATACCATCCGATCCATGGTAGCTTTCATTAGAAATCAACACTTATATCATCCTAACTCAAGGTAAGGTGTTCAGTGACTACAAGAGAGAAAAATTGATCCTTTTATAATTTTAAAAATTTATTAAAAAAATTATCTTTTTTTTATTATAAGATTTTTATAAAATTTGTATAAAATGTAAAAATTATTTAAAGATAAATTCATTCATCCTTTTTCTTGACATATGTTTGAAAATCGTCCTCCGTAACCAAAAACTACCTTGAAACTAATGCTATCACACATTTTTCAAATACAGGGTCATATACCTGCACAAAAATCACCATGCGGTTTAATCCCTCAAAATGGTACCAATCCACCCTCTGTCTCACGGCCTATATGGAAGATCTTATGTTTGGATAATTTTTAATGAAATTTAACAGGTGTTATCACTTGAAAAGTGCATGCTGTGGAATACTCTTTGTATCAAAAGAAGCTTCAAAGTAAATCTACCAATATTGGCTTTAAATGATCAATATGAAAAATAATTTTTTTTAAACAGATTTTTTTTCTATTCCTTTATTTCTGACAAATAAATATCCATTAATCTACAATAAATAAAAATCTTATCTTTATCTTTGTTTCGAAGAATGTCTAATTGTGAAGATGCACACATTCATGCACACTAATTGTTAAGATGCTCACATTCATTTGAGAATAGTAAGTTTAGCACACATAACAGTACATTAAAGAGGTTACTTGACTTTTGAATACGGTTGTTGGGTATTTTTACTTTTGAGGTCCACTAAATGGTGCCATTTAATGGTAGAACCAATATATTAAAAAAAATATATAACCAATTAACAAAATGAGTAAAAAAAACACACATAAATATCCATTAGCAGCAATAGTAGCCAGGGGGCGGAGCTTAGAGAAGTGTGAATCCTAGCTTATGGGTTTAAAAAAAAAAAGAAGAAAGCATTTTCAATTTCAACCTGCCTCAGCATGTACAGCAAAAAGGGAATTATGTCAGCTTCAAAACACTCCTCCAACATATGACAACTGTCTCTACCTCTCTCAGAGTCTACAGTATTTTACGCTTGCACCTGAGGAGGATTTTACACGGTGTGGAAAGCAAAACTCGTTTTGTTCCAAGCCAACTGGGACAGATTAGGTGTGCGTCTTATTTTTCTTGAAACTTCCTGTTGTGGTGTAAATACCCACAACAAACAGCCTCAGCCATCTGTTCCAAATGAATAGTTAATTGTAATCATATCAGAGTTTGAAATAAATTGTTTATATAGCGAGACTTTGTGGCCCTGCCAGTACGCTGAATCACGCGCTATCGAGTTCAATGAGGCGTTTCTCTCTGCGTGAGGACTCGATGATTATGACGACTCGCTGGCCTCCTTGGCTCTGCCGCCTCACTGCTGTTGAGCTCAAATTGGCCCGCGATACAGAGGCGGGCGTTGAACGCACCTTCACTCATTAATCACCATTCAACTGCATCGCTGCAGAGCGAAACCTCCCCCCACTCGTTTTCCAAAAGCGGAGTGGAGGCTCTCTAATTTAATGTGTCACTGTTTCCTGTGGACTTGAGCGGTATGACCCCTCCGTACACACTGTGCTGTCAGATGTTGACAAGGACGTGACAAGAATCAACCCACGGGGCCAAGGGTGCCTTTCAAAAGTGCTGCAGCCGATTTAATTTCAAAAGCCATGACTCCCCATCCACAAACAGAATCCCCTTCCATCGGCCTGGTGCTTTTCTAACGGGATATAGCGAATACACAAATCACATTTCATTATGGGAGAAAACAAGCTCTATGGAGAGTGGAGAAAAGCATTCTGCAATTATTCCTGTTATAAAATTGCAAGAAAGCTCTGATAAACCCACTGCCCAATTTTGCCAACAAACAGATAAAGAACTTGATGAAGAAATTGTAAGGGTCTGATCAACAAATCTGAATTTTTGGCTTATTTCTTTTTGCAACAAAACTCTCTATAAACTTCTTCACATTCGACCTTCATATTACACATGAAGAATACACAGATGAGCCAAAACATTAGGACCACCTGGCTTACATGCTGTTGCTGCCAAAACAGCTCTGACTACAAGAGCCCTGAAGGTGTCCTGTGGTATCTGGCACCAAGACATTAGCAGCATATCCTTCAAGTCCTGTAGGTTATGAGGTGGAGTCGCCGTGGATCGAACTTGTTGGTCCAGCACATCCCAGATGCTCAATTGGATTGAGATCTGGGGAATTTGGAGACCAGGGCAACACCTTGAACTCTTCATCATGTTCCTCAAACCATTCCTGAACAATGTGTGCCGTGTGGCAGGGTGCATTATCCTGTTGAAAGAGGCCACTTCTACCAGGGAACACCATTGTAATGAAGGGGTGTACCTGGTCGGCAACATTGTTTAGGTAGGTGGCATGTGTCAAAATGACGTCCACATGAATGGCCGGACCCAGGGTTTCCCAGCAGAACATTGCCCAGAGCATCACACTCCCTCCACAGGCTTGTCATCGTCCCGCAGTGCATCCTGGTGCCATCACTTCCCTAGATAAACGGCACACACGTGATGTAAAAGAAAACGGGACTCATGGGACCAGGTGATTGCACTGTGTGTTGTGACACATTCCTCCCATAACTATCATTAAAATGTTGTGTGACTTGTGCCACAGTAGACCTTCTTTTGGCTCGGACCAGATGGGAGCCTTCGTTCCCCTTGTGCATCGATGTGACCCTGTCGTTGGTTTGTGGTTTGTCCCTGTTCGGGCCACGGTTGGTAAATTCTCACCACTACAGACCAGGAGAAACCCACAAGCCTTGCCGATTCAGAGATACTCTAACCCAGTCGCCTTGCCATAACAATTTGGCCCTTGTCAAAGTCACTCAGATCTTTATTCCTGCCCATTTCTCCTGCATCCAACACATTGACTACAATAACTGATTGTTTGTTTACCATCTAATCTAACAGATAATCTAAGATATGTGGCCTTGTTAGGAGACGATCAACAATATTGACTTCACCTGTGACAAGTCATAAAGTTTTGGCTCTTCAGTCTATATTTCTGTGTTAATTAAATTCTGCATTTAATTAATTGGCACAAAATATGAGTGAAATTATGAGCAGATTAATACTGAAATTTGTTGTGATTATGTTTCATGAAGGCTTATTATTTCACAAAATATCACACTGCCAAACTGTTAGATTTAATTAAATATTACATTTTACAGGCCACCACATGCAAAAGTTTAAGAATCTGTCATCGAAAACCCCATATTGAATAACTACTAATCTGAACATTGGAGAGACGTGTCTCCTTCGATGTGTATACTGAAAACGTTTTTTTTTATTTTTAAATCAGTGTAATAAATAAATACAAAAATACCTAATCTAAATAATAAGAAAAAAAATATTAAAACTACAAAAACAAAAGAAAAATGTTGTATATATTTTCATGCCAAACACTTTCGATTTAGTGTGAACAGGCCGTCATGTGCCAAACTTGAATCCAGCACTGACAAAGAACACAGAGTTCAAAAATAAAGAACTTTGTCTTTGTAAATAAAACAACTCATTCCACACAAAACAGAGACGCACTTTACCACAGTTGTTGTCTTCACACTGGGAGCGAGTGTAACCTTTGCACACAGGATGTGGCAAGTGTTGAACAAACAGCTAAAAGCACAGTGACATGATCGTGAAGGCCAGTGTCAGAACACACAGAAAACTGAGAAGATCTGTAACATGCAAGATCCATTCAGCCTTCACAGATATCAAGACCATATACAGATCAGTGCACATTCACACTAAAACGATCACAAACAGAGAGAGTTAATAGGCAGGGATGAGTCTGAGTGTTTGGTCATGCGAATAATTGTTGGACAAAGGCAGAAAGGATTGTGTGAATGATCTTGACTCAAGAGGGGGATGACCACACAGACCTGAGGAACCCTTTTGGTGGTTGACAGCTCTCTGGAGTCCATTATGCAGCTTAATAACAGTATTTAAAGTCACTGTGTCTACAGCAGCCCTACGAGGTACTTGACATCACAAAAGCTTTCTTCCTTTAAAAAAAAAGAAGAAGAAAGAAAGCAAGACCTGTCAAGATAGAAATTACCTTCCCATTACAATCTCAAATTACGATGTGTATTCTCCCTTTGTGTTGCTTTGCGCTATTTTGGGCTTTTTTTCTTTTTCTTTTTTTTTTGTTAAACAGCGATTCTCTGAAATAGGCTGATATAGACTTCTTTTCAAAGCAAACTGATGGAAAGAGTGGGAGGACTGGGGGGTGGGGGGTCTCAATTGTCCACAACCTGCTGTTACGACTTAGAATTGATGAGATGCAAAAGAAAGAAAACAAAATGGAATATGTCTGAGATTCGCAGGCTCCAGCAGGAGTTCAGCTTGTTATGTTGCCAGCACAGTCATGCAGCACAGGGACAATAAGGCAAGGTGACGGAGCAACGCAAGCTTAATAGTGCTACTAAAGGGTGCGATATGAACTCGCATAAAATCATGCGTATGAGACAGGTTCTTTCAGCGGGGAGATGAGGTTGGCGTGCACTGGGTTGTAAATTACATCAGTGATGTGCCAATGAAAAAAAGATACAATTTCAGTGCCATTACAAAAATAAGTCTCCATATCTCAACCCTAAAATGAAAATTAAGAACTTCCAGATGTACAATGGACGATACAACTGGACTAAAAGCTACTCCGAGTAAAAGTCCAAAAGGTCAGGTCACATTTACGGTTGTTTGGCGAAATTCTAAGGGCGAAATCCAGCCATTTCAAAAGGAATCAACACGACCTGTAATTTCACGCGAGGGCGAAAGATTTCCCCACGCAGATATCGCAATGGCTTCAAGTTGGCCGCATGAAAATCCAGTGAAAAATAAATATTTTAAAATGCAATTTTTCCAGTGATGGCAAAGCTGAATTTTCAAAAGTATTCAGTGTCACATGATCCTTCAGAATTCATTCTAATATGCTGATTTGGTGCTAAGGAAACATTTCTTATCAATGTTGAAAACAGTTGTGCTGCTTATTATTTTCTAGAAACCATGATATATATATATATATAGGATTCTTTGATGAATAGAAAGTTAACATTGACAGCAATTATTTGAAATAGAAATCTTTTGCAACATTATAAATGTCGCTTTTGATCAGGTTAATGCGTTCTTGCTAAATTAAAGTTAAAAAAAAATTTTTTAAATCTTACTGACCCCAAACTTTTGAACGGTAGTGTATTTTGATGAAAACACTAATGATTTTAATATTGTTCAAGCTGAAATTTTAAAAAAAATTCTAAATTCATGGTTTTTCAAAAACTAGGAAGATAGTAATTTAGCAGGGCTGCCAACTTTTGAGTTTAGCTTTGAGTGAGCATTTTGGAAGGAGGGGATATGGGGGGTGCAAGGTTTTTTGTTTTGTTTTTTACATCACAATAAATGTATTGTGATTGTCAAAACATTTGGTAACTAAACATTATTTTACTAGGTTTAGCGACAACATGTTACAATGTTTGCATGGTACAATGACTGGTAAGCTACTGTTTTTATTATTGCTTGACAAATTTCACGATTTCAATTATTGTAATTTGATTCCGATCTTGATTTAATATCGATTTATTTGGATACATATCAGGTACAGTAGATACATGTACATTTTTCTCAAGAAAAAAATCTCACCTAATGCTATACAGAGAGCACTGTCAGCTGGTATTATTATTAAAGGTTAAAAATAACAACTCAATTAAATATAATGTGGGTTTTATTATAATAATATTTTAATGAAATGCGTAAAAATACAATAAACATGTAATAGGCCTATAGTGCACATATTTAGGAAATTCTAGCCAACTAATGTGCTATTTATAGGCCATGCAAACCTATACAAATGTTTCATTCATTCATAAAACAAATGTCACATAACGTTACATTTACCTCAGGAAAGACATTTAATGGCCATAAATAGCACGTTAGTTGGCTAGAAAAATGTTTTATGAATGAATGAAGCATTTATATAGGCTTGCATATAGAAAATGGATGTGTGGCGTGAGAGAGTGTGAAAAGTGTCAATTGCGTGAGTCTCACGCTGAATGCGTGAGAGGTGGCAGCCCTGTATTTAAGGTAAAAGAGGCTAAATGTTCTCTGTGAAAACACCAAATGTAGCGAAACGAACAACGAAAACTCACTTGGTGTTTAATAGCGCATGATTTTTAATCAGAATAAACTACCATTTCATTTACCCAATGATGTTGCTCCATCAGTGAGTGTGTTTACATGCACAGCCAATGTGTAAACTCTCAGTGCCTTAAACTGTGTTATTTTAGCAGCTAAATTGGATTTGCTTTTGTGGAAATGACATTTATACAGCTTTGCTAGGTGTTTACAGCACTATTTCGCCTCATACAGCCCCTAGCATCCATACCGACTGTCTATGTTATTAAACAAACCCCATGTTCTTTCCGCTATCACAACTGACATGCTAACTGGTACTACCATAATTGATAGGTCATATTGTTTCCTCCTATAACTAATGCTAAATTAAGATTAAGCATAAGTCAGAGCAAAAGGAAGCTGAGAGACTTATAGCCTACTTTAGTAGCTAAATAAATATGAAAACTGTACAGTATAGGCTATGAGGTTGTTTATTTTGAGGTTTTCTTAGTCAAACTGTCCTGTTCCCAGCTGAACATTCTGATCATCAAGTGTGTTCATGCGTAAAATTCATAAGCAATATAATCACAGTGGCTGAAATGAAGGATAAAACGCATTTCAGACTCTCTTTAATAAAACACTGGATGAATATTTGATGAAGGTTATACTAACATCCATATTAAAAAATAAAGACTACACAAAGAACAGAGGTTCTCACCGATCTGTTTACGGTACTGGTCGACCGGCTGCTTGACAGAACTTGCATCCTTTTTCCCCATCCTTCATTCACCTGAGAGAGAAACAGCATGAAAAATACACCAAGTATGAGGAAAGAGTAAGTAAAAGCAGTGAACAGTGAGAGCTCTGTCTGTTTGCTTACAGAAATCAAATATAAAATGCTACTGCAGTCCTCAAGTAAAGATTTGCTATGGTTACTCATGACTCAAAATTCCAAAGGACAGTACTTTTGCTTTACATGGATATGAATGAATGGATAAACACTGCTTAGCAATAAATCAGCGAAGACAGTTATTCTAAACTGGTAAAAAAGGTTCTATATAAGGAGAAATGATTGCATAATACTTTTATGATTAACAAGTTACTTTTTTTTTCTAGTGCTAAAGTATGTTTACAAGCTGTTTAACTGCATAATCACAATAAACATTTAACTTAATTAAAACTGAATTCATAAAATGATCCCATGGGAATCCCTAAAAGGTTCTATATATGAGCGTCTGACAAAACCCTTTAACATCCTATACAGAAAAAATGGTTGTCGTTCAATGTAAAATCTCACTCTTACAGAAGAAAAGGTCTTCTATAAGAGTGAAATTTTACATTAAACGGCAAAGCAACACTATAAAAATGGTCCATTGTACAGAAAGAAAAGTCCTTGATAATTATTAATATTACCACAAACTGCATAATAAAATATTCACAATTTTTCATAATGACATATCATGCGAAGCTGACTAAGAAAACTGACAATTTTGTAAATGATTTTGTAATATTTTTTCTCACAGATTTGAGGATGAGAACATGCCAGTAAACCTTTGACATTCAGCAGATTTCCCCCCTGCTGTTCTCCTTTTTTTCAGGTTGTGACCCACCAGTTGCGGACCACAGCCTTGCACTTACACTTTCAGAGTTCAGAATCACATCCTAAATTGCCGCAAAAGTCATGGGTGATTGTGTAAGACGGAAAGCATCTTGAAGTTAGAAAGAGGAATTTGATGTGAGGCACATCCCCAGAGGTGGCAAGGGACTTCAAGGAATTCAATCATGCGAAGGTCGATCCGAGACATAGTCTATTTGAAAGTCTTTCCATGCCTGCAAGTCACCCTTACTAGAGTTGAATTGCTCTGAATTTCGTTGAATCAGTTGTGGGTAGAAAATAATTTGTGTTACATTTAGATAATAAATGATTCAAACTTTGGGTCAATTAAATATTTTTAAAATCTAGTTTAAAGCACATGTGCCAAGATCTCAGAAAAATACTATTTGTTATTAAAGTTAGTTTCATATGGTTTTGAAAAATGATTTTCAAGTAAAACATTTTTTTTTAAGACTCAGTAATGATAGAAATGCCATGTAGTGTAACCAATAACCATCAAGTAAAAATAAGAGGAAATCCTTACGCAATATTTTCCAAAATCATTTTAAATATAATTTTTCAAGGTTTTTTTTTATATGAATATCATTAATTATTAATTCATAAATATCAGTTTTTAGTTGAGTCGCAACATAAAGCCATTTTACAGCCTGAAGTAGTCTTGCATTGTCATTATATATATATATATCTGTAAAAAAAACTTCATAAATTAAAACATTTAAATTACAAAGTACATTTAAATTACTGCATGTATGAATTTAATTAACGTATTTTCAAATAAATGAAAAGATCTGAAGGGTGAAGAGATGTCATGTCATTGGCTGATTTACAACAATTTAAAAATAAGACCAAAATCATTATGTACTAGTATCTGAATGTGTCGCATAATTCAATGCAGTGTTAAAGTGAGTTTAACTGTAAAGATTGTCCATTTATATTAAAGGAGCATGCACTCCATCTCATTTTACACTACTCTGACTTTCCCGATAGAGATCTCAGATTGATTTCCATAGCAACTGAAATGAAAAAGACCGGAGGAGAAAAGAAAGGCACCTTATCTTGTGATGCATGTTATAATGGTTAGTTCGGAAGGCAAGGAATTTTGAAATTGGTAATGGGTTAAGTGCATTAAAGCATTTGCCATACTTGCAGTCTCATAAGCTGTTTTTATTGTGAGGCGGTCAGGGAGCGCTTTATCAAAATTCTACGCCTCTCACAATACTATTTGCAATCAATACGGCTTCTACTGTTAAAGACTGAGAAAAAAGGGTGCATGAGCCAAAGGGCAGGTCTTTGTTTCTGATGATGTTTAAACCTCCCTGACCTATCCTCTCCCAGAGAAATCGAGCCGTAGACCTTCGACCTGATCCATTTTGGCTCATAAGCCGGAGATCTCCTGAGGAAAGGTGTGCAGTCTCTGTGCTAAGAGCCCAGACTGATTAGCATGGAAAACAGAGAAGAGCTGGAGGAAGTGCAGAGGTGCATGAAAGAAGAGAATTATGAGGCTGTTTTCATCCTCTCTTGAGGCATGACTGTGTGAGCTAAAACCTTTAAAATTAGTTCAAGGGTCGACTCGGCATCCTACGTTTGATGTCTTTAATCTTTACTTTAAGTTGATGTAATTAAAATGGCTCCACATGCAACAACAAAGTGGGAGAAACAGGAATGGATTACTTTTCTAAAGATGCCAGAGGAAGAGGACCATTACTGTGTTTACACAACATGGTTTGAGTCAAGCCCAGGGGCATGACCTACAATTCTACAATGACCAAACACTTCCTTTGTAATGAATGTGACCACTAAAGGAAGTTGACATGGGCTGTTAAGTGGCAAACATGCCAATCTTCTAGAAAATTCTTAATTCTGCCTATGGCCTTAGGCTTTGTAAAACGGGGATGATTCAATGCAGTGATCAGGAAGTTGTAGGGTCACACAGTGTGCAATTTGAACAAATCAGACTTTGATACAGACCTCACAAGACAGTCCAGCCAACAGACACGCAACACTATTAATGACATGATGCTTACAGAATATTTAGAAAAATGTATGACACAAAGCTTGCAAATCCCAAAGATAACTTTCTCCAAATTGCAGACAACACAGAAAGTTGGGTGAGCTGTGGTCTGGTCGTTCCACAAATAGATGGATAGCCAAGGGCTATGTGTACCAGCGCTTTGAAGACTCAAATTGAGACCAGGGGCCTATGCTTTTCCAGAAGCTAAACTACAAAGGTTTGGGTTTGAAAGAGATTTAAGATTAAATTAAGCACCTAGGGCATTCCTGAACTGAATTCGTCTTATATACAACAATTTAAATATAACAGAATAGTATTACGAATGTGAGTATAGTATTAACGTTACATGGAATGTGAGTTAATTTCAGTGATGCGAATGTCAATGTGGCATACAATAGGCATATTGGCACAAATGCAATGCAACCAATCAGTATTAGAACAAAGCATCTATTTAGAGAGAGTCATGTAGTGGACTCAGGACTCATCTGAATGCCACGTAAGGCAATTGAATTGCATCAGATCTACTCTGTTTCCAGTTTTCATCCTGCGTATCATGTAGCTCCTGCACTCTGACCTGAAGCGAAGACAGTCTGAGGAAATATCCAATCACAACACAGAAACAGAGAGGTTTGACCAATCACAAACTGTGATGGGGCGGGCGCTAAAGCAAACACGAATGTTTGGATTCTTTAGGGAAATGTAAAGCGCGAAAGATCGCTAAAAATTATGCTTATTGGTTTCCCTGGTCGTTAACAGATATACAACGCAAGGTACATTTCTTAGCAGTGTAAAACGAGAGCATTATGTCTGAGGACACAGACTTACCACTTAAAAGACGGGAAGAATCCTCTCTGTAGTTCCTGGTTCAGCTTTGTGTTTTTCAAATGGATGCGTGATTCAGCCAATCGCGACGTGATCCCTTCAAATAAACGCCGATACGTCATTAGGTGGGCGGACCCACATAGCACATCTTCAAACACAAGCTGTCAAATGCATTGAAGGAAAAGACTGAGCACACATACACACACATAAAATAACAACTTTATACATGGACTGTATATGTACAAATTTTTTTAAATGTAGGCTTTATTTAAATATGTTTTTCACGGGCTTATGTAACTTAAGATAAAAAAGCATAAACTGCAACCCTTTGTGCCAAGAAACACCATTTCGTCTCCTTTTAAAATGTAAATTAGCCTTCAGTTTCAAAAATTCTTTTGTGTTGTGTGATGTACATGCAAATAAAATTGAACAAATTACTTTTCTTTATTTCTTTAGCACACACATTTTTAATCACTGAACAAATTTCTCTTTTTTCTTTTTACCAATAGAAGCAGAAAGTATTTATTATTAGTAGTAGTGTTACTTCTAGTTATTTTTGGGTGTAAATTAGTCAGTTATAAAACATAATCAAAAGTGGGGTAATTTCAGTAGCCTTTATATTATCTGAACTAAAAAATTGGCTTGTGTGGCCTCCTGTGTATGACATTTTTAATAGTATACTTCAGACAAACATGAATACTTAGAACAAATTTGCCATTTAGTCCCTCAAGCAGTACAAATTCATAAGATATGCATAACAAAATGCAAACAATTAGCAAAATCTTAGTCAAATTTCCAAAGGTATGTAAGGTAAAAGACTTCTTATTAATGTGACAACTTTTAAAGTTGATATATAGTTGTCACATTAATAAGAAGTCTTTTACCTTACATACCTTTGGAAATTTGACTAAGATTTTGCTAATTGTTTGCATTTTGTTATGCATATCTTATGAATTTGTACTGCTTGAGGGACTAAATGGCAAATTTGTTCTAAGTATTCATGTTTGTCTGAAGTATACTATTAAAAATGTCATACACAGGAGGCCACACAAGCCAATTTTTTAGTTCAGATAATATAAAGGCTACTGAAATTACCCCACTTTTGATTATGTTCAAAAGTGGGGTACACTTTTGAACATAAGCAACAAACGTCAGTTCTTATAAAAACTTTGTGAACATAAAACATGTCAATTGTGCATGTGAATGTAAACTCAGTGATATATATATATATATATATATATATATATATATATATATATATATATATATATATATATATATATATATATATATATCACTGAGTTTACATTCACATGCACAATTGACATGTTTTATGTTCACAAAGTTTTTATAAGAACTGACGTTTGTTGCTTGCATGCACCACATTAATAAACCACGTATAGGTTCTCAGCGAGAAGGGTAATTTACCTTAACAATCCCACATGTTTGTGCCGCGAGATCTTTACACAATGCTTTGATACGCACAATGTGAAATGTCTGAATGAAAGAAAAAGCGAAAGGGAGACAGCAAGAGACCAACTTGTTTTCTCTACTCTCTCCCCTTTTTTGTTTTATTTAAGGCTAATTTCCATTTCTTTTGTTTGTGTTGAATTTTGTCTGCATAATTGCATCGAGTCTTATTGCTGCCTGGGGCAGTGTGGATTATGGAGAGGCTTGCCACTGCTTGTAACTTATTGAAGTTTAAAATGATTTTCTGCTCTCCTATGGGCAGCTGATTTGAGAGCAGCGCAGCGGTAACTAATAGATCTAATCTGCTTATAATGAGCCTGCATAACATATTATTTACTCAGCAGAGAACACAGATATACAGAGCAGTTATGCACCACTTTGATAAAGCGACACAAGTGGAAGTGGATGAAGCTGATGACCTGCTCTGTCCTTTGAACCATTCTTGGTGCAAACTGATTCAATAGCCAAAGGGGCTTTTTAGAGAAATATGTCAATGTTGTTTCTTCTACAACATATAACATGTAGCTTTTCTCATAGCACAAGGACTCTGGGCAAAAATCTTTTTTCAAATATTTAAATAAGCCCTGCCATCTTCGTTGAGGGAGAGACTTGCTTACCATGTGTTTTGCATAATTAATTTTCTCATTTGCATGCTGCTCCCAATCTTTTGTGATTAATTCAAAGAGGTTAGGCTTCACTACATTGAATATTCTGGACTGAAAGAAATTATGATTTGTTTGTATCTTTGGATGCATCTTTGTTTTTTTCTAGCGTTTTTTTCTTCTCTCCAGCAGATTGATAGTATTTCAAAAGAGATATTTATGTCCCTTGAGACTATAATGGCTCCATGAGAAATAACACTTGTCAGAGAATCCATACTTTAACTGAAGTGACAAATGAAAACTCATCAGCACATGATTCCATAGTCCCCTCCACAATGAACCCCACGCTTGCTTGAGATGCGACAGACAGCTTCGGCCTCAGAAAATAACAAACAACAGGTCCTTAGGAGTGATAAGAGATTCCTCAGCGACGATTTAGTGAAATGGATTTTTTTTTTTAAACAGACAGGACATTTCCAGCAAAATGTGTATGTCTGTATGGACCGATCAGCTGTGTGTCTGAGCTGCTTTGAGGAAAACAGGAGACAATTGGCCAAACAAGTACAAGGAAAACATGCAGATTTCATCTTCACAGCGTGCAAAGCATTATTTGAATTTGCATGTAGGCCTATTACCAATCCTAATTTTAATTTAAAGTGATTTCTCCCCCCACCATCCATTAGTCATGGTAAATCGATAAAAACCCACTGGGAGAATGCTTTGCTAATGACTGGCACACAGTTTCGCTAGAGCACTCATCAGGACAATCTCTCCCTCTCTCACATTCTCTTTCTCTCTCCATCTTTCTCTAGGCAGTGGTCCTTAATTGCAGTATTTAAAAGAGTGCAAGCACAGGAGAAGTCCCTTGTGTGTTTGACTGTCTGCTACATTATAACTGTACATTTGCAAATGACGTGCAGAATCAACTTTAGTCATGAAATGAAAATTCACCGTAAATGCATGTTATTGAATTTTATTGTGAACAATTCATCCATGCATTGTTTTTTGGGGGGGGTTTCTTTTGACCTCATAATTTTTAACCAAACTTTCACAACTGGACCTTCCTTTTCTCTGGTGAAGTGTGATCATTTATCTTCATAATTTCCAGCCCTTTAAGCTATTGTTCATCTTCCTCCACTTTTGAGTGCAACGCCCAAAACTCAAAATCCAATCAACAATCTAACATCCAATTTCCTTTTTCGATAAACTGTTACACTTGGATTTATGTTTAAAAGTATGTCACTATTTCCATTTTATCATGACGTTAAAAAGAAACACTGAAGCCAATAGTATAGCAGCCTACTATTTAATTTTATGTTTTGGTGGCTTTTCTTCATCCCAGTGGTCTTGGACTTTGTACTGACACCTACTGGCAAGGATGTATGAAGGTAATTGACTAACTGCTGCCAATTAACACCAAAACTTATAGTTTATCTTTTGCTTTTTTTTTTCTCATATGCACTTATATAAAACTATTCAAGGCTGTACATGAGAATACACTGAAAACATACATAACACATTATGTTTAAAATTCCTACTGAATAACACACTATCTCTCCTTTCAAAGTAATCACTGAAACAAAATAACAACCCTGAAAAAACATAAAGCTGACATGAAAAGAGTTACCATAAAATACAGTTATTATAAAAATCTGTACATTGCCATCCTCAACCCTGCTCGCAAACACACACACGCTCATTCATTCATTCATTCATATAATATTTTTATCTCTCCTCTTATTCCATGCCTGAAGTCTATGGTGGATTTCTTAGCTTTATCGCTGTTACACAGAAGCTCCTTTTTGGCAACAGTGTGCGAGCACTGATAGCCACTAAATGAATTTGGGCTCATGAGATGCACCGACTCATAAATGTCTCATGCACTGATAACTGCATATCTTACCTTGAAGTTTGTGCTGCACTAGCCCTGCTACGGTGGAGCCATGTACTCATGGCTTCCAGAACATCGCAAACATGAAGCAGCCGTGCCATATTGTCTTTAATCGCTTTGGAATAAAATCTCAGTGAACCTCTCCATTAGCACTCCAATTTCCTGGGCTCTCTTTATACACACACGCATATTTCGTCAACACTTGACCCAATAATACACTATTCTATTTCTATTTTAATTTGTTTTAACTTAAAAGAATAAACAATAAAAACAAAATTAAACAGTTTCACTTTATTTTGATGGTCCCTTTAACACATTCTGTTGACTAAGTAATGCTGCACCTAAATGTCAACAAACTCTCATTAGAGTGTTAGTAGAGTATTAGTAGACTGATAAGGTATAAATTGACTAATAGTCTAATATATTTTAAAAAATCCCATTATTTGAACGAATCGAGTGAACGATCCAGTATTCTCTCAGATTAATTCTTGTTTCTATACAGTAACACCCCAATTAAATAAATACAATAACAAATATATTGACAAAAATATCAACAAAAACAAAAATATTGACAATAATATAATTTTCACATCATTTGAATGAATGACTTAAGTGAATGATTCAATGATTCTCTCAGAAAGACCTTTGTTTCATTCTTGTTAGCTTTTGTATAATAAGCAATATATCATAAAAGGGTCAATAGTATTCACAATAACAGTATTCACTTAGTAAATTTAAAGTGCAAAAACCTAAAGAACAGAAAGAATATGAGATTTTCTATAAAATAAACTTTATTTATTGGATGTGCCTTTGTTTGTTGTTACTGTATGTTAAAGTGCTCTGTTGAGTTAAGTCTTCAGCTGTTCCTTAACATTGTGATGGTCTCAACAGATCGGATGGAGGTTGGGATCCCGTTCCATCGCTGTGAAGAACAGACGCACAGCAACATTCTGGATGGCAAATCTCCAACATGCGACAGATGTCAACACCCCCCAAACAAATCTTATACATATGTCTTGGCCCATATTTATACTTTGCTACTGGAGTGAGATTTTTAATTCAGTATTGATATCCTCAATGTCTGTCCTGCATCCAAAAAAATTAATATTTCAAAATAAATACATATTTTAGCATTGCTGGCCAGATGCCTGATACTGATGTCCTGTTGTTGTTGTTGTTATTGTCTCTTTGTCCCTTTTTATGTTGCATGCATCCTAATCTTCAAACATATTTAATGGAAAATATTTTGTTTTACTTAAGCTTTAAAAACCTTTTGATGTTATCTGATTTTGTCTCTAAAAAAACTTACCTATAAAGAGAAAAACAGGGAAAGAAAATATCACATCTTTTTTATTTCTTTATTTTGCAATTCCTATATTTCAAAAGCATGAGGAAGAGTTCTTTTGAAGTTTACATAACATAATGCTAATTTCTGTTTCATAAAAGACCCAGTGTCTTTCCCATCTAGAGTTTTGCGGGATTAGTCAATGACAAACCTCCGAGAAAAACCTTTAGTGGATGAAATCTGAAACTGTGAACTGTTTTTTTTAAAGCAGAATTTCAGAGAACGTTCTGTGACCTGAGAAACTGAGTTATGCAATTACTCGAGTTAAAGGAACATGTGTTTCTGTGTCGAATATTCCTCAGCAAACACTCAATCATTAGAATCTCACGAGCCACTGTGAAACCGGCCTCACACCAGGTGCTCCGTTTATGATTCCACAAGATTGGCTGTGAGACTTCAAAAGACAAGTCGACATTGGTAGCGTTTGACACTTTAAGATTAGGTGAGATAGTTAGTTTGGTATCTGCATGATCAGAGTTTCCTCGTTTCCACAGCCTCCTCTGGCAGTGATGGGCGTCTGTCTTGCAGCTGTGGAGCTCAGTTCCTCAGGGAGAGAGTGTTCTGTTTACACAGGTGCAGCCGCCGGCCTCCCTCATCAACACGCTGAACACATCAGTCTTACTGTTTATACTGGCAAGTCCAGCTCCAAAGCGAAGGCATTTTCAGGCAGTGAACTAGCCGCGCACATAGCTTTACATGCGCTCGTTGTGAAGCACTCGCACACAAGCTAGGGCCCAGATGCCAACATCTGCATTAGTGATGTTGAAACATTACCCTAATCACCCGAGAGCCTCAACTCTGTGGGGGTGGAAGAAATCTAGACACATTGTGAGACCAGAGAAGCCCCCTGACTCGCTAATTTCTGTTGTGACTTGACCTCTGTGGTAATTATCCTTGAACTTTATAAACAGTGGTAGCACAAATTAACACCCATAAATGGTTAGCAACCACGGCCAGATGCTGGGGAATGTACTCAGCCTTAACCAGCAGACTGTTCACTGCACTTCTGCAATGGACTTCTGTATCAGAGACAGTATAAGGAGGAGAAGAACAAAATAAAAAGGAGAAATTGTGGCACTCAGTAAGGCGGATGTAATGGAAATGAAATGAATGGTGCTAATTAATAATTTTTATAAATAGTTAATTGGAATGAAGACTTAAATCAACTGATGTTTTTTTTTATCATCAATGCATCCAATTATTATTTTGATATGTTTATTCTTCTTTATTTATTTGCAACCCATTCTCACTCCCAAGGCGTCGAACGTGTTGCCATTTGCCAGCATGTTCTTTTGAAAAGTAGAATATTTTTTTTAATGATTTTGAAAGTAGTGTCTTAAGCTCACCAAGGCTGCATTTATTTGATCAAAAACACAGTAAAAATAGAAATATTACAACTTAAAATAACTATTTGAATACTGTATATTTTATACGTAATTTTTTCCTGTGATGGCAAAGCTGAATTTTCTGCAGCCATTACTTCAGTCTTTGTCACTTTTGATAAATGTAAGTGTCCTTGTTGAATGTATAAAGTATACATTTCTTTAAATAATTGTTTAAAATATAAATATATTTTTAAATCATGTTGCTCTATGGTGGCATATGCCTGAAATATCAGATCTACACACCCGGCTAAAAAGAAAAAAGTCCCACTTTTCAGTGGAAAGGTCCAATCAGCTTTTTGTTTTTTAGTTAACAATAGAATGTACATGTACATTTGCCAGATTAGACCGATTAGAAATATACAACAAAATGTATGGCATATCATATTTTATGGCTGATTTTAAATATGTTTTTGAAAATTCATCTTGACAAGCAGTTTGGGATTTCTTTGCTCTTTCCTTATCTAAATAAATAGAATCTACACTTGTATGCCTGTTACCTACACCAAAAAAAAAAAGTTGTTTAAGGGACCTCAACACGATGGCCGCAGTGTGAACTGGTTTTTGGTAGTACGCTCCGGTTTCAAATGTCTAAATCAGGAACATTCAAGAGCACTCTGACTGGGAGTAAAGGGGCCCTCGCATTATTGAAATGAATTTCTTCTTTGTTTTACTCTCCCAACTGGCTACATAGGCAAAAAGCATTACTCTCGATCTGCTTGCGCGTTTGTTTATATTGATTTGCCGTGTGTGCATTCACAGCTCTCCTGCCAACTGTATGGTTGCCAAGGCGAGCAGGAGCGAACGCGGCAGGCTCCGGGCCCCGTCAACAGCTGTGTCACATATGCCGCTGATCGATATAAACAAACACGCTCGCCCCCGCGCGAGACACGATTGACAGGTATGATTCATCTCGTGCCACCGGAGGGTGGAGGAATAATAAGTACAGATAGATCATCACCCGTCCCAGGGAAAGAGCGTCGAGGTTAGCGGGGGACACGGGAGAGATCATTCGCCTCCCACGGCAACGCGCGCGACTCCCCGCGCACGCCGCCGCAGCGAGAGCAGATTAAAGCTGCGTGATTCCACCAGTTCTTTAATTCCAAAAGTTCCACACTGTCTGACTCGGAATAGATAAATTGGTGCGCTAGGCTCATCAGTGCGCTGAGGTTACTGTAGAGAGTATTCAACAAAGTCAGTGGGGAGGATTACTCAAGTGTCAAAAGGCAGCACCGCCGTACTTAGCGGCGGCTTAAAGCGCAGTACATTTGGTGCAGCTTAGGACTGGTGTTCCTAGACGCACGGGCCCTGACAGTGGCACGGCACACGATGGGGAGAGCCATTTCAGCCGTGATGAAAAGTAATGGTTTGAAACAATATTCCCTCGGGGCCCTCAAATTGAAACTCGAAACTGTGATATTGTTTCATCCCAGTGCAATTTGAAATGTCAAAACGACTTTGGCGAATTCGATCCACTGAGCACCCAATGGCTGTTGAGAGCCATTTGGAGAGGCTCCATAATACACATCATCTGCACATGCAGATTCCCATGGATGACACACTTACTGAGTTGGATGGCACACATCATATACAGTATTGCACCACTGTTCCATGGAGTGTGGGAATTGTTCATTAAAGCCAACACAGCTAGATGCATTTGTGCTAAACTACAGAGGAGGCATTACTGCTGTGTATTACACTGCAATGTCTCCACTAATTCACATCAGTTTTACTTATTTGTTTTCTTATGTATGCATGTATTAGATGCATATAGTGGTCACAAGGGCTTCATCACTGACTTTGGATCAAAAGTTCAGTTGCATAAATTATTGTTTCCATCTACAGATTTTCAAACCTTAAAATTAAGAACCATACAAGGAACACGATACAACTACATTAAAGTTGGCATTAAATGGAAGTTGCAATTGTCTTTTCTTCTTTATTGCGACATATATTCGATTGAAACTTCTTCTTGAACAAGAAAAATGTAGGGTTGGACTTGATTTTGTCTATCGGGAATTGATTGGGTCATTGGAAGGTTGCTGTGATCTCATGTGAGTGACAAGTTTGTTTCGCCCTCACGCCTGTAAACGCATCAGAGAAGAGAAAGGATGTCGCTGCAAGATGGAGAGGAAGTTACTTTGATTAAAGGGCACATGAATTGTAAAAAAAAAATGATGCACAGATATAGCATTTATAATAAATGCTATACAAGCAAGAACCACCACTGCTTACTTACCCTCAAGTTGTTTCAAACCTGTACGAGATTATTTTTTTCTTTTGAACACAAAAGAAGATTTTTAAAGAGTCTTGCTAATTAAACAGTTGATGGTATAGCCATTGACTTCCATAGTAGGAAAAAAAGTCAAAGGCCGTCAACTGTCTGGTTACCAACATTCTTTAAAATATGAAAATTCTTTAAAAATGAAATTCCTTAAAATAACCTCATACAGTTTGAAACATCATGAGGGTGAGTAAATGTTGACAAAATTTTCATTTCTGAGTGAACTATATTATATTTACTGTATATATAATTTATTCATGTGATGAAAATGATAATATTTATACATTAAAATAATTTCAATAGCTTTTTTGAGAACTTTATTGTTTGTGTTCATTCTGACTTCCAGAGAAACTTTCACCGGAAAAAAATATGTGACAACAAGCCTCGGTGTCCCCTGTCTGTATACAAATATTTGCACAATATACTGGATGGCTATGTAAAATAGAATGTATCAGTTTTTAAAACATAAGGAATTGAAAAAAATTACCAGTGGACAGCTCAATCAAACCCACTCTCACATCAATAGTGAGTTAGTAGGCACTTTTTCATCTGCATCAAGTACATGTAAAGTCCCCTTCAGCAAAGATCACCATTATAATTAATTGAGAGTGCCATTTAATCAGGGGGGCATTTAGATATGTTTGATTAGAGGACTGAAATCAGAGCCATTGTGTGGAGTTCTCATTATTCTCTTGAGACTGACTGCAGGAGTCCAGTGTCACACTGAGAGTTCAGACGCTCTCGCATGGCCATTTCATGACGCTGACTTGACAATCAGGATCTAGCATCAGTGATTTTTTGATGAAGACAAAAGTGAAATATCATACAAATCAGTGTGTGCACACATACACACACACACACAAATGTGCTAATTTTCTCAGATTCTAATGAGTTCAATTAAAGCATTTCATTACAGTCTAAAGGGTCTAGTGCACAATTGCTTTGTCATCTGTACACTTGGCCTGATTAACTTTCTTTGTGTTTTTCTCTCTTTCTTTTCCCACCTCTCTGTTATTTCTCTGTTTGTCTTCTATTCTCTATATTTTCATCTCATAATTCTTAAATGGTCATGAAATCCTAAAACACGTTTTGTGAGATTTTAACATATGTACTAGCCTGGTTAAAACTAGACCATTCTCAGTTGTAACTGAGTTATGGTCTGGCAAAGCGTCATAGACAAATCATTTCCAGAGGGGCGTCACCAACGGACGTCGCGGATAGACCTAAAACCAATCAGAGCGATGAAGGAGATGGCGTATGCAGAGCGGGGGGAGAATCATCTCCGAGTGTTGTTCTTTGCTCGGTTTTTAACAAAAAGGAAACGTTCAAATCGCTTAAAACAGTGATGTTCGACGGCGGCATCCATCTTTGTAATGTAGGCTACAAAATCTGCTTCAAAATCCCAGCGCTGACGTCATCGTGTAAAGCCCGCCCCAACGTTTCTGATTGGTGCCTCGATTTCGGCGGATTGGAAATGAGCTTGAATGAGCTCTTTGCCAGACTAACTTTCAGAGCAAACCTAAATTTGCCGGAAGTTGTCTGGGTTTTCCCAGGCTACAAATGTACAGGTTGATAGCATAGATGATAGCACCCCTTATGTTAAAAATGTAGGTAAAAGTGGTTCTTTTTTTCTGAGCCACTTTGTTCTTCCGGTTTAAAAAGCAAAGTCGGACCAACATCACAAAATGTGAGGTATATGCATTAATTCAAAGTGGTGACTGGTGGAGAGTATACGCATATCTACACATCATCAGTTTTCTGAGCTTTTCTCTGCATTATTCATGAGAATGAACTCTTTTAATCCAATCACTGCACTGTATTATGCATGACATCACATTACAGCAGAGAATTTAAATGTCACAAAACGACCATTTCAGCGCTGTTCGTTCAGCTCTGCGTTGCTATCCTTCAGACGTTGTGAAGGCTCCGATATAATTAAAGCAAAATCAAAGAACAAACCGGTCTGACATCTTTTCAAACAAAAGTTTGGAGTTTGTTTTAGGAGTTTGAAACAGCTTGAAAAGTTGTGCAGTTTGAAAAGTCCTGCAGACTTTAGCTCCAACCCCAATTAAACACACCGTAACCAGCTAATCAAGCTCTTACTAGGCATACTAACTTCCTGGCAGGTGTGTTGGAAGTTGGAGCTAAACTCTGCAGGGCAGTGGCACTCCAGGACTGAGTTTGGACACCCCTGTCTTAAAGCAATCTATTGTACAACTGAAGTGATGAATTGCAGTGCTTGTGCAATCTACATTGCTAAGATCATATGCTTTCTAAACTGCTGTTTTCTCACCACTGTCATCTTTCTTGTGTGTTTATTTTGTTATTGAGAGGAAAGAACGCAGCACATATTTACATAGGCTATTAATCTAAACGCCGCTTCCAGCAGTTTGGGCAACATTGGGATGTTCGCTATATATCCAACGCTATCTCACGACCAATTCGTCCGAATTTGACGAGTGATTAAAAGATGGCTAATTCGTACGAATTCGTACGACCTCATTCGTACGAATTTGTACGATTTGTCTAAACCCACGTGATGGGTAGGTTTAGGGGCGGGGTCAGGGGTAGGTCATTCGTACGAATTCATACGAATTGGGCAACTCGTCAAATATGTACGTTTTAGCAAAAATCGTACTAATTCGTACGAGTGAGGTCGTACGAATTGTTACGAATTAGCCATCTTTTAATCACTCGTCAAATTCGGACGAATTGGTCGTGAGATCGGGGTGATATATCACTAAAAGGGTATTTTACTCCTATAAGCAAACGATAAAGAACTTCACTGTGTGTATATTGGGACCTAGTTTCCTCAGTACAGTAACACAAAGGTATTGTCTGAGCTGGAGAGCTCAACACAGAGAAAATATGACTAACAATAGGCCTATTTAATATGTAACAACACACGTGGAGTGTGCATGAAACCGGTTTCTGCACGGAATGCCGCAATGAGTTTAACAATCGCAATGCAGATCACAATTCATGTCTGAAAAGTTTTTATCTTTTCATATAGTCTGATCATGAACCCCATACAACTGATTATTCAGCTACACAGAAGACAATGATGTAAACCGAAAATTTTAAGAAGAACAGACAAAAAAGTAACTATATGCTTTGTGATTTAAACTGATGTGTGCGCCACAGTCTGCTCTGACACACACAGGTTGAAGATTCAAAAAAGCAGCCATTTATTAAAGGTAATCGACAATCAAAACCCAAATGACAGACAAGGGTCAAAACTAGGGAATATATTCCAAGCAATAACAGAGTCCAAGATACAGGCAAACAGGGAAATCCAGGAAACCAGGCAGTGGCCTGTTGTATGAAGCTAGCTGAATAAACTCTGAGTTTCAAAGTAGGTTTAGAGTTGACAAATCCAGATAAATCCAACCTGGTTTAGATCAGGTTCAGCGGTCTCACAAAGCTCGGTATAAACGTTCTCTGTCAACTCAGGTTTGATCCAGCCAATCACACGGAATATGGAGAGAGCGTCAGTTTGATTCACTTCTCACGAGAGAGACGGCTCAATTCACTTCTCTTCTAAAGATTAAAAGATAGTTTTGAAAATTATCATGAAATTAAACGCATTTACAAGGAATAAACACTGCTGCAGCGAAAGTTTGAGAAGGCAACAGAAAGAAAATGTCTAATTATATCAATGTTGTCATGTTTTGATTTTGTTTTATGATATTTGTTCATATTACAAGCTGTTAATTAGATCAGTTCCCTTTCGAGGGAACTCGCGATGCGTCATCGACGCTTTGGGAACGCCCCCAGCGTGAATGCGTCTGAGCATCAATGTCAACTAGTCCAATGGAAAGAATGAGCGTCACGGGTGGGTGACGTCATGACCAGGAAGGCATAAGAGCACATCCGGTGAAACGCGGCATTAGCTTCTGTGTCTCAGCAAGCGATCTGTGTCATTTTGTCTCTGTCTATTTACTGTTGTCTGTTGCGGAAAAGGATGGAAACTAAACAAGTGTACAAACAGTGTGCTTCTCCCTGCCCGCGTTATTTAACGGGTGGGGACACACACGAGCTTTGTGTCATTTGTTTGGGAGTGGAGCATGCGGTCTCAGCCTTCGAGGGGGCTGAGTGCCAGCATTGTGAAATGCTACCGCTTTGCATGCTCCGCTCTCGCCTGTCACTCTTTGATAAAGAGAGTGGGCAGGCTCGCGATCCGCAGGGATCAGGACCCGCGTCTGCCGAGGCAGCGCGGAGAATGCATTCCTGGGGATCGCAAAAGGATCTTTCGGAGGGGTTGGAGACGGGTCCGAGGGCTCTTTCTCCTTCCTTACCCGAAAGATCCAGCGCTCCTCCCCCCGGTGTCGGAAGCACGCTCTGCGGTTTCTTCCGCCCGGGGAGAGAGCCCTCCATTACTTCATTGCTCTTCCTCCGAGGAGGTCGATGCTATGAGTTTGGAGAGTGAAAGCACACACATGGGGGAAAAAGATTCACAATTTATTTCCCCAGCATATGATGAGCTGGTGGATGTTATGTCGCGGGCTGTAGAGAAATTAAAGATTGAATGGCCATCTGATTATAGGGGCGCTCGTCCTAAGAGTAAATAAGATGAGCGCTTTTTATCTTCTACTGCTTCATCTCCACCACGAGGGCTTCCATTTTTTCCTGATCTTCACAATGAGATTTCTAAATCATGGAATAAGCCATACTCATCACGACTTTTCAGTCCTCAAGTTAATATTTATTCAAGAATTAGAGGGCTGAAAGAGTATGGTTATGAGGCGATGCCCCAGGCGGAACAGAATTTAGCCAGCTATCTTTCCCCTGGTCCCGCATCGTCTCTGAAAGCCTCGGCTTTGCCCACTAGACCGCTCAAAGCCACGTCGGTGTTAGTGGGCAAAGCTTATACGGTAGCTGGTCAAGCTGGAGCATGTCTGCATACTATGGCAGTGCTTCAGGCTTATCAACCTGACCTGCTGGGGGATCTGGATAATAGTGAGGGAGTCAGTCATGACGATATTCGAGAACTTCGTCGGGCTACCGATCTTTCTCTCAGGGCTACTAAAGAGACCGCCAGAGCAATTGGGTGGTCTATGGCAGCTTTGGTAGCTACTGAGAGACATTTATGGTTGAATCTTTCTGAGATTAAAGAAAAAGATCGTGCTTTTTTGTTAGATGCTCCGCTTGAACCTTCTGGTCTCTTTGGTGACGCAGTCCACACGGTCGTCGAGAGATTTCAGGAATCAAAAAAGCAAGCGGACGCTTTCAAAAAGTTTATCCCTCGCCGTGTCCAGCCCCCTGGGGCTGCTGGGCGTGAGCAGCCCCAGCCATCAAGCTCATCATATCGTGTGCATCAGAAAGAGAGTGTTGCGTCTCGTGCACCTCCACGTGGAAACTGGAGACAGACGCAACCCTCTCAGCCGAAGTCTTCTAAGTCGAAGCCGGATCTGAGGACCGTTCTTCAGGCGAAGAAGACTTCGGCTCAAAAAAAAAAAAAAAGGTCCTGATGTTCATGCATCAGACCTGTGAGGACAGCCCCGACCGAAATAGAGTGGTGTACACCTCATTATATGGTGCCCGTTCCATTTCGGGGTCCTCACGAGACCGTTCTGCCAACCCTGCCACCCTCGGTGCTTCAGGGCGCAGCGGTCTCCAGCAAGTTGCTGATGCTATGCTGCAGCACAGCATCGGTTTCGCGCCCTCTGAGGGGGGCTTTAGAGCGGCCAGTTCAGGTAGTTCCTGCCATTATGTTTCAGGCTCCGGAATTAGCTGTCTCGATAACACCAGAGACCAGCCTCGAGAGGCTGGTTCCCTTAGTAAATTTTCTGGCAGCGTGGAAGCTTCTGCCGAATATTTCTCATTGGGTCCTGCAGATTGTAGAGAAAGGATACAGAATCCAGTTTGGTTCTCGTCCTCCTCGTTACAACGGGGTGCTGCCCACAGTGGTGCATCCCGAGCAGGCTCTGGTAATGGAGCAAGAGGTAAAGGCCCTGTTAGCAAAGGAAGCTATAGAACAGGTGTACTTACCCGACAGAGAGTCGGGTTTTTACAGCCGTTATTTCATTGTTCCAAAAAAGGATGGGGGGTTGCGTCCCATTTTAGATCTTCGTCTGTTGAATCGTTCAGTACAGAAACTCAAGTTCAAGATGCTGACACTCAAACAGATCGTGACTCAAATCAGATCCGAGGACTGGTTTGTCACGATAGATCTGAAGGACGCTTACTTCCATATCTCCATCCTCCCTCAGCACAGGAAGTTCCTAAGGTTTTCTTTCGGGGGCAAAGAATACCAATATCGGGTTCTTCCTTTCGGTCTAGCTTTATCACCCCGCACGTTCACGAAATGCGTGGATGCAGCTCTAGCCCCTCTCAGGCTTCAGGGTATACGTATTCTGAACTACATCGACGACTGGCTGATTCTGGCGGAATCAGAGCAGTTGGCGGTTCGGCACCGAGGTGTCGTTCTCGCTCATATGCAGATGTTGGGGTTGAGGCTCAATGCCAAGAAGAGTGTTCTTTCTCCAGTACAGAGAACCACTTTCCTTGGTGTGGTATGGGATTCAGTGATGATGCGGGCCACTCTATCGCCCGTTCGTGTAGCTGCTATCCTGACAGCCACCAAAGAGCTAAAGCTAGGCCAGTCACGCACTGTGAAACAGTTCGAGAGACTGTTGGGTCTCTTGGCGGCAGAGTCCAACGTGATACCTTTTGGCCTGCTGTACATGAGACCTTTACAGTGGTGGCTAAGGACCAGAGGGTTCTCCCCGAGGGGAAACCCACTTCGTATGATCAAGGTCACGCGGCGGTGCCTTCGTGCCTTAATTATATGGAGGAAACATTGGTTATTAGCCCAGGGTCCGGTATTGGGAGCTCTTTGCCATCGTGTTACTATCTCGACAGATGCTTCCCTCACCGGCTGGGGAGCGGACCTGAGGGGCCATCATGTGCTTGTACGAACAGACAACACATCAGTGGTCTCTTATCTGAACCGTCAGGGGGGTCTGCGTTCGCGTCCGCTTTGCAAACTGGCGCACCAGATCCTCCTGTGGTCTCTGGGGAAGGTACTCTCCCTGAGGGCAGTGTATATTCCTGGGGACCAGAATATGGGGGCAGACATCCTGTCGAGGCAGGAGCTGAGGCCAGGGGACTGGAGACTCCACCCCGAGGCGGTGGAGAAAATTTGGTAGTTTTACGGCCAAGCAGAGGTGGATCTGTTTGCGTCTCAGCATACGACGCACTGTCCACTTTGGTTCTCCCTTACTCACCCAGCCCCCCTGGGGCTGGATGCTATGGTGAAGACGTGGCCGAGGCTACGTCTGTATGCATTTCCCCCTGTTGCTCTGCTCCCAGGAGTTCTGGAACGAGTCCGCCAGTACGGAATAAGCCTACTGCTTGTAGCACCACGCTGGCCGAGTCGGATCTGGTTTGCGGACCTGATCCATCTCTTAGACGGTCCTCCCTTGGAGATCCCGATCAGGAGAGACCTTCTGTCTCAGGCCGGGGGCACAATATTTCACCCTCGACCAGAGATTTGGAACCTGTGGGTTTGGCCTCTGAGGGGGCACTAAGGTGCCAGCTTGGGATCTTGCTATAGTACTAGAAGGCCTGTCTAGGGCTCCGTTCGAGCCCTTAGATTCGGTTTCAGAGAAATTTCTTACCCTCAAGACTATCTTTCTGCTAGCTATTTCTTCCCTTAAGAGAGTTGGAGACCTTCAGGCCCTTTCGGTTTCCCCCACCTGCCTTGACTTTGCACCGGGGATGGTCAAGGCATTCTTATATCCGAAACAGGGATACGTCCCTAAGGTGCCGGCCTTGATTCCGAGGCCTATTGTCCTGCAGGCTTTCTGTCCTCCTCCTTTTACATCTGCGGACCAGGAAAGGCTGAACCTCTTGTGTCCAGTGCGAGCACTGGATACTTATGTTCATCGGACATCTTCAATGAGGAAGTCCGACCAGTTATTTATTTGCTTTGGATCACCTAAGAAGGGTCTTCCTGCTTCTAAACAGACGGTTAGTAAGTGGATAGTCGAGGCTATTTCACTTGCATACGAGTACTCTGACCATCCGTGTCCCTTAGTGGTCAGAGCTCACTCTACGAGGGGTATGGCGGCCTCTAAAGCCTTGTTATTTGGGGTTTCTCTCCAAGACGTTTGTGATGCGGCAGGCTGGTCCTCACCGCTCACATTCGTCAGGTTTTACAGTTTGGACCTGGATGCTGCCCCAGGTTCTCAGGTGCTTAGTGCTTAGTTCCAACAGACTGACACTCAGGTACTTGGAATTCTGGCTTTTTGGGTATTCTCGTTCCCAAAGCGTCGATGACGCATCGCGAGTTCCCTCGAAAGGGAACGTCTCAGGTTACTACTGTAACCATAGTTCCCTGAGAAAGGGAACGAGACGATGCGTCACCCTGCCATACTTCCTGCATCCCTGTGATCGGCTTGCTTCGACTTTTTGAAGCTATTGCCGCGTTTCACCGGATGTGCTCTTATGCCTTCCTGGTCATGACGTCACCCGCCCGTGACGCTCATTCTTTCCATTGGACTAGTTGACATTGATGCTCAGACGCATTCACGCTGGGGGCGTTCCCAAAGCGTCGATGACGCATCGTCTCGTTCCCTTTCTCAGGGAACTATGGTTACAGTAGTAACCTGAGACGTTCTCTTCCATTTTCTCCTTGTTTGTTTCTATGGTTTCTAATTGATTGTGTTAGTTCAGTTCAGGTGTGTTTCATTGATTATCTAGTTACCTTAAGCAAGTTTAGTGTTTTTTCTTCCCTCATATTTAAAATGTAAAAAAATATTAATAATTTCCTCATATTTTGATGGTTTAATCAAATTTGTAGGTTCATTAATATATATATATATATACATTTATAATTAAAAAATGTTAAGCATAGTTTCTCCCTTTGTCCATATAAGCCCTCAGTTTGAGTTAGTCATGTTAACTTGTTGTTCCTGTGAATTCCTGTATTTTGGTTGGCGAATTAAAAAAAAGTTTCTTTGGATCTTGATTCCTCCTTCCTGCAAGTGGCTGATCTAGTGATAGATGTGAATAAAAGAAATATGCCTAAGTATAGGTTCACAAAGAGCTCAAATTAATATGTTGTGTAAAAGTATTATATATCAATGAATGTATTATATTAATTTAAAGGGAAAGTTTAATATTACTTGTCAATTAATATAATAATTATATGAATATATTATATGAATTAAAAGTAATCATATTTCATATAATATAAATATAATAAATAATTAGCAAGAGATGACTGTGTCATTTGTTCAGAGACTGTAGAGCTCATAAGCGCAATGAAAATATTATTACATAATTTAAATGCTCTTTAAATGTTCAACCCACTAAGGGGCTGTTTACACGACACTGTTTTCAACTAAAAACGTAAAACTTTTTATGCGTTTTGGCCGTTCATTTACATGACAACGGCGCTTTGGGTGCCTGAAAACACAAACTTTTGAAAACGTGTTTCAAAGTGCAAAACGGACTCCGTAAACAACAAAAAACGTGAATCTCTGAGAACGATGATGTCATGCGTATTACGTGTTCAGTCTATAGTGTTTCATCTCCATCTAATGGGTTTTTACATGCGGGGTTTTTAGTCGTTTTCGCGGATCCATGGGAACCGTTTTGACAATGGTTTTAAGCATATCGTTGTCTTGTAAACGTACCCTAATACTAGTTACTATATGGCCAACAGTATAGTGAAAATTAATGACCTGTAGAGAAAATTACTGTGTGTGTCAACAACAGGCATCACAGATTTCATCTTAATCGTAAAACAAGAGTACCACTTTGAAAAACATTGATTGATCAGATTTCACAGAAAATCATATATGATTTATTCTTAGATTATGAATGTGTGTGGGCAAGTTGCAAACTCAATGAACATGTCAAAGGTATAGCATGCATCAAAAAAAACGAAATACCAACTTCATGACTTTATTTTTCTATTAGCTGCTGTTCTGCAAGAGGAGACACGAACGCAGAACAGAAAACCATGATTTATTTGTTTACTTTACTCTCCAGTCATTGTCTAATGAAACCACTCCAATTACAGTTTAATGTGACTTAATGCACACATTCTGTCTTCAAATCAGCCTCTGTAATGGCTGTAATATACATATTAGACAGTTTAATTAGATGGCACTTTAATTGTCTTCATGCAGTCCTCCATTAGCAGGTCTTTGGTTTGGTGCTGTGCTAGAGTGGGAGCTGTACTTCCTTTTTCCTCAGATGGAGAGATAATTCCAAAGCCATTTAAATGCTATATAAACCCAGCCTGTGGGGCAATGCATAATGGCAAATGTATGAACAATAAGCCATCGGCTATATTTGCCTGGCGTTGCCATGGTTAACAGTCAAGACGGTCCATTGTGCTGCACTCTCGGTATTTCAAAACTGCTAAATTATTGGGACTCAATATGTGTATTTGTATTCCACATATAATGCTTGGTTTCAAATTCTTAAATAACCAACGGAAGCATTGTAAAGCACCATAGACAACATTGTTGATCCCAGTCTTCCCAGAATGCACCGAGTGAGCTTGGTGAAAAATAAATCCAAGATATATGTTGATTATAAATCTATATTTTATGTAATACAGAGAAGTGATGTTTTTTTTTTTGCTAAGTAAAAATCACATTCTTAAGTAATTTTGTCCAATTTTACAATTTAAATAGCTGCCACAAGGGTTTTTTAACTGATTTTGGAACAAAAATTAAATTGCACAAATGCTTGTTTTCTCTCTGATGATTTCAAACACACATCAAAACTCTAAAATTCAATATACAGTTGGGTCATCAAAGGAACACAATAAAACTACAGTACCTCAAGGCAAAGGGTAATTGTATACTAATGAATATAGATTTTATGGTAACTAAGATGCTAGGAAATAAGTGTTTTTCATTATCATGTTGGGTAAACTCAGATTGTAACATTGATAAAAATAGTTCCATATAATTAAGTAAAAAAATTTTTTTTTTAATTATGATTTTATCCAATGATTATATTTGTGTTTTTCTGTCGATTAACTGCAAAAATATATATTTTCGTTTTCTTTTTTTCTAAAAAAATCTAAAAATCCTTTCATTTTACTTTTACTAACTTCTTTTTACTAAAAATACAAACTTATAAAACACACCTATAGTCAAGATGCATAAAACAGACCTCAAAATCATAATTTTTCTTCTCCGGTAAATTTACCCGTCTTGTTTAATCAATTTTAGCATTTTGTACTGTAAAAAGTATCAATATGACAAATTAAAACATAATAAGAAATTTTGTGTAGTGTTTGTGAAGTTAGCTTAGCAACATGCTAACATAACATCAAACTCGATTGCAATCAATTGCAGAGATGCAGCCTATGAAGACTATTCCAAATGTTCACTTATGAGTTACAGTGATAGTTATGATGATGCCTTAGAAGGGAGCTGCCTAGGAAGTAGGAAGTGAGGCTTTGGTGTCTCTTTTTATGCATTGCAGAAAAACGCAGTACTCCTTATTTTCCTCACAGAAGACAGATACTGTAATATAAATTTTGCACGTCATTAATTAAAAACATAAAAAGGGAGACGACTTGCAAAGACTGTGTAGATGAAGCGTTTTATTTTTTAAGGGCTTATAATAGGTTTAAAGAGTGACCTGAGCCTCCAAAGTACAGTTCTCACAGGCCAGACAGTCTCAGCTACTTAGTTGGGCCTCACTTTGGAAATGAGTTCTTCCATAGGAACATCGTCTCAAATCATCATTTGCATGTGTAGTATCCCATAGCGCTCCCTTCCCGCCAGGTCGACATGCCCTAAACACACTGCTGTCAGCACACAGCCATAGGGCCAAAAGCTGGTCTTCACATTGACTGGCGAATGACTAACACATGCAGCAGCGCTAAATCTAGAAAGCCATCACTACTGTGTGCATGTTTAAACAATCACACGCCAACACGCTTCCACACATCAATAGACTTTAAAAATGAGCCGATGTGCAGAAAAAGGAAGTCTTTGAGGCATTCAATGCTTGTCAAGGTGGTCTTGAGACTCCCATTTATTATTCTGAAGTCAGAGACGTAATGATCGAGTTCAGACACTAATTTTGCTGACTTTTTAAGCACATTTTCTCCTTACATGACCCAGACAGAGCGGGAGGCATGCACCGGCAGATTGGCATCACTTATTCCAGTGGTGAGTGATGTCAGAAACAAATGGACTTCCCATGTGCACTCGAGTCAATTGTGAGTTCCAAGAACAACCCGCGGAGATGTGAAGAACTGATGTTTCTCTATCCAGCCTTACACCAGATTACTGTCAAAAACTGGAGAACTCGCAAAGCGGTACACTGATGAACAAATCAGGTCTCGTTTTGCCCTGAAGTCTGAGCTAGTCATAAATACACGGGAGTGATGTACTCACAATGGAAATGTCTGGATCACTCAATTTGCTTTTGTCATCATGTCTTTATAGCCCATGAAACGTGTGGTTAAACATATTTTGCCTGCTCAGATATATATCTTCAGTCTGTTTTTCTAATCAGATTTCACATAAAATGTTTAAAGTCGGCATTAAACGGAAGTTGCGATGGTCTTTTCTTCTTTTTTGTGACGTATAATAAATGGCTTCTCGAACAAGAAAAAAATGTGGGGCGGGACTTGATTTTGTCCATCGGGACTTGATTGGATTGTTGGAGCATTGTGGTTTGCTATAGACATTATGCGCCAGAGAAACAAGCGTGGAGCAATCTGTAGAATCTTTTCTCTGAACTTCCGTTTTTGCAGTAGCTCTGTATATTTGTATGGCATCCCTGTCGAAGAGTAATTAGCTGGTGAAGTGGATTTACTTATTGTGTAGAGTAAGGGAAAGTTATCCTGAGCATTTTAATATTTGAACCATTTCAAAATCCCAACATCCGTAAGATCTTACCTGCATGCTGTGGAAATACAAACCGGAAGAAAGAACACGATGAGCGCAGGGCTGAAAAGGGGCGGGGCTATATAAGGTATATTGCTGTACCTGTCAATCATTTGATTGACAGGTTGTCCCGCCCTCGCACTAGTAAACGCATCATCAGAGAAGAGATGACACTGCAAGATGGAGGGGAAGTTATTTTGATTAAAGATTACATCAAAATGTTTTTAAAATAATGATGTGAATGGGTAAATCATTTAAAATAAACACTGCAATATTAATAAAATAAAAATAGTCCATTTTGATTTCATAGTATTTAACCAGAAGAATACAAACATATACATCAGGTAAATGTCTTCACTCAACTCTAATTTGACTAAACTGTCTATTTTTTTTCCATGTGGTGTGGAGAAAAGGTCTCATGCATCTAAAGCTAAGCTACTGTATTTTTTTGTCTGTTTCTGTAACAACTGTTTATGTAAGAATGTATATTTGCAATACAAAAACAATAATATTGTTATATTAACATTATATTTATTAAATTCACATCACAGTCCCATCAGATGTATGAATTTTTAAACTCTTTTTACATTAAGTAATAAATTAGTGTATCTTTTATTTGTTACAACTATCTCCCTTTTTTTGGCTATAATTATTAACTATTAATCAGTCAACCTCTTTCCAAATCATTAGTCAAAATCATTGGAAGCCTGGAAAAGTGTTCACCTAAAAAAAAAAAGATTCATGATGCAACCTACATTTATTTCACTGAATAATATTTCTTGTATTTTATGTTTGGACAGTTGACTGTTTTCTTGTCCAAATCAATTCAAAGCAACCAAATCTACTGAAGTTCAGTTGCTGTTGCCATCTGATCGAGGTTGAAAATATATATTTGTTTTACTTTCATTTGGCTTTAGCACCAAGGCTAAAAATGTATTCCTCAATATGATGTAATGTATGTCAGGTCCACAGCCAGTATGACATGTTTGTTATTGAAAGCAGAGACACTTTGATTGAATTCCCTTGTCCTCCAAACCTGGCAGAGATCAAACATAAAAGGTGCTCGACATCAGAGAGAGCAAATTGGCCCAGTGCTGGAAGGATTGGTCCAATCAACCTCCAACCGTATAATTAGTAATTAGATTGGGATTAAAGTCAACGCAGAGTGGAAGAGCGTGGCCAATTCAAATCAGCATATGAAATGTGATTAAATTAATGGGAAAAATTGAAATATTAATGTTCAGATTTGCAGCCGGGTCCCAGGTCTCGGCCATCAGTCATGAGCTGTTTGAACTGTTCTTAATTACTGACTCAGAGGGAATAGAGGGGGAAAGGGAATACTCGGATGCTGCCTTTCTCTTCTTCGTTCTGAGTGCAGGGCAATGCATAGATCTCCATCTCTGGCAGAAGCTCAATGCCACTGTAATTGTGCCAGGGTTTGAAACAAATACATCCTTTAAGCGTTGGCTAGCTCTGTGTCCTGACCAGAAATACGACAAGTTTCCAGCGACAACAAAAATGCACTGTGGTGTTCTCTAGTCTCACTATTTTCTGTAAAGCTGCTTTGGAACAATATTTATTGTGAATAGTGCTGAACTGAATTGTAGTAAAAACAATTCTCCTATAGAGGGTAAAAAGAAGAAGCACTCCTTTGATATTTTCCAGATAATATGTCTATAATTTGTTTGGGTTTCAGTACAATGACAAATAATAGATTATCTGATTTTAGACAGGACATCTAACATCAAGCTTACAATAAACGGATGTACTTCTTTTCTTTTCTGAATTTTTTTTCCACAAAGTACATTTTAAGGCTGTGAAATCCTTGAAATATACCTCATGAAACAGTAAAAATAAGTACAACTGAATAACTACATTTAGTACCATGGAAAATAAAATGTAATACTCTGTACAATCCAATGAGTTAAGTTAAAGGTTTTGTGAATTCAAATGAAATAAGTCTGCAACAATAAATATAATAAACATTCATCAACTCACACATCAGTTGTGGTAAACGGAAGCTCAAGGATGTTCGCTTGATGTGTGAGGACCAATGAGGATCGTTCTCGTGTTACGCAGCACGTTTGAGCTTCCGCAAGAGGTTTGTTCTTGTGCGTCAAGCGGGTTGAGCTTCTGTTTATGTTCGCTGGTCAATGTTTATATGCGAATTAAAGTTTAATTCAATCTGTTCATCATATAAAGCGATCGTGTCTCTTCCGAAAATTTGGACTAAACCACTTAATTCGTATGGATTAGTTTTACGATCTCTTCATGAACTTTTTTCATGAAACATCAAAGTGTCAGTTGCGTAGACTGTCAACAGAAAGCTCTCAGATTTCATCAAAAAGATCTTCATTGGTGTTCCTGAAGATGAACGAAAGTCTTAAAGGTTTGGAACGAGACGAGGGCGAGTAATTAATGACAGAATTATCTTTTTTTGGGGAACAATCCCTTTAAAGCATTGAAACCTGAAGCTCGTGATTATGGAACGGGACGTTACATTTCAGGAACCCGTTTGAGGTGTTTGGCCAATCACAATGCACTGGGTCAGCTGGCCAATCAGCGCACAGAAGGAGAGCTTTGTAAATCAGAGCATTTCAGACTTGGGACTAGAGGAGCTGCAATAATGTACAGTATGTGAAAAAAAAAGAACATTAAAGCACGTCAACCTATTCTATTACACCCAATAATCAAAATAATGAACTTTTAAAAAAGCATCATATGACCTCTTTAAGGGATCCTTAGCATAAAAACAAAGAGAAAATGAAGAGAACTTGAATTACTTAAAATGCGATTGTTTCCAAAACCTTATATTATATATTACTATTTTACTATTATTATATTATATATTAAGACCCTTCATCCTCACCTGACTATGGCTTTGTAAACTTTATCCATGATGTGGTTTATAATGGACTGTGGTACAGAAACAGTGACAATGTTACACACTCTTGGTTTACTCTGGCTATTCTCTGCTGAATCAGACGACGATGTTTGTCCCGTTTTAGCCACCGTAGCTTCTTCGAAAGGGAGGGGTGAGCGGTGGGCTGAGCCCTTAGTGCAAACTCGCAACCGAACCGCTAGATGTCGCTAAAAATCACACACTGCACCTTTAAATGCGAAGGTCAAACCAGTGCATACCGCTAACGTTAAAGTCCTGATGCCAGTCATGTGAACAGGCTTTAAGTTACTAATTTACTCTGAAGTTCCTCATTTGCCTCTGTCGATTCCGAGAGAGAAAGCAGAAGAGAAAAGCAACAGAGAAAGCAGAAGAGAAAAGCCCACAGTTTCAGTGGGCCAGACACACGGTCACGAATCAGATATTCAGATGTCATTTTACCTCTTGCACAGAGCCATTTTTAAAGTGTTGGCAAGGTCATAATACACTGCTCTCACAAATGGCTAAAGGCAATTTAGCAGAGAGTGAGGATATGAGCGTTGGGGGTGGGGGTGGGGGTGGCGGTGGGGGGGGGGTGGTGGAGAGGTACTAAGGCTCTTTGATTCCAGCAGTAGGGGACCAGGCGAATGTACAATTAGCCCTTTTGACCATTTCACTTTCATATTAAGTTCCTGTCAAACATCAGCACTGGCTCAAGTTGAAAGTTTCATCATGAAATATTCCATTGGTGTGCCAAGATAAAAGGATTAATTCTTAACTTTATGACTATCATTAACATATACAGAGCTGATTGGAATTAATATATGGGTTTCTTATGTGAAACTTTTCAAAGTTCAACTGACAACCATAAATTTCTAAATTGCCAAAAGGTATATTGCTCATAAGACGTTAAAATAACATTTTCAGTTTCATTAAGACATGGAAATAAAACCATGAATTTTCCTTTTTGCATTACCTATAAATAACTGAGGGCTGCCGGAACAATGCGATAAGAGTAAAGAGTAGTAAGTACCTCATGTTGAACGTGATTCAGCTTTTAGAGATTTATGCAATGCAGTATCAGTCATTTTGTTTTACTACTGATTTATTTATATGATTTATGCTCGTTTTTGAGCATATATAATACATCTCATTTATAATAGATGTAAACCTAAAACATTCTGTGATGTGCAGATGAATGACGCACCAATATTTAATGTTCTCATCATTTACTTACCCTCATGTCATTTCAAATCTGCGTGAGTTTCTTTCTTCCTCAGAACACAAAAGATACTTTGAAGAACTGTTTTTGCCAATTTAATGAAAGTCAATTTACTCTTAAAAATAAAGGTTATTAAATGGCATATACTACAAAGAACCTTTTGCATCCATGTAAACTTTCCATTGCACTATAGGTTCTCGCTGTTATACAGTAGGGGGCGCTGTTACGGATCTTCTGAAATTGTACAGCATTTCCAGATCCAAAAACAAGCAAAGAAAAATATCTGCGGATAAACATTCAACAATCAACAACTCACACATCATTGTGGTAAACAGAAGCTCAAGCATGTCCACTTGACGTGTGAGAACCAATGAGGTTCATTCTCGTGTTACGCAGCACGTTTGAGCTTCTGCAAGAGGTTTGTTCTCATGTGCCATTCGGTTGAGCTTCTGTTTATGTTTGCTGATCAATGTCTATATGTGAATAAAATTCAATCTGTTCATCATAAACAGTGATCGTGTCTCTTCAGAAAATTTGGATTAAACCCCTCAATTCATATGGATATTCATATGTTTTACAATCTCTTTATAAACTTTTTGAAGCATCTAGTGGTAGTTGCGTAGCTGTCAATGGAGGGACAGAAAGCTCTCAGATCAAAATATCTTTATTTGTGTTTTGAAGATGAATTAAAGTCTTATGGGTTTGGAATAACATGAGGGAATTTAAAGGAATAACATAAGGGAATAACATGAGGGAATAACATAATTAATGGCAGAATTTTCATTTTTGGGTCTATCCCTTTAAGAGTGTGGGGTCCAAAATAAAAGTATAAGCAAAAATATTTGTGATAAAACAAATTTATATGAAATACTACTGAAATAATAGTGGTTCTTACTTTAGCAAACACAAAGTTACCTACATCTATTCGAACAGGCTCTGTAAAAGCCTAGTTTTTAAGTATACTTATAGGAAAGTTGGCCATGTTCTTCCTTTTTCCTGTTTGGAAACCCTCTGAATCTAATTTGAGGTAAATGATAACAGAGATCTTTGATGATAAAAGGGGAGTCAGGGTAACGTCAAGGAACACTTCACAATGAACCCCGCTGATGTTTTATTCATACCTTTAAAGATCCTCAGATCTCATGTGGAGGTGGTGTGAAGGGACAAGTCGAGCAAGATGTGTTTGGCTCAGGGAAATCTGATGTTAATAAGGGAGTACGCAGAGGGGAGGGAAAGAAAAACCCTTCTCCGGAGGGACGTGAACGCTCATCCCATTAAAATGCATGATACAAGCGAGCTGGGCATTCACAAATGGGACGTAAATAAATATAGAAATCTTCTTCATGAAATATTAAAGTCAGCACAAACAATGAAAGGTTTTGGTGGCGGCAAAGTCTGCCCAGGGGGGTAAATTTTCAAAGGCGAAGAGGAGCTATGTGGAGTGCCGTCTCCGAGCCATTACTTAACACAGGAACAAGAGCAATTTTACTGAAGCATCAGTCTAGGCCTGCTGCTCAGCGTGAGAGAATAAACATTGCTTTAGATCACAGGTTTTCCCCTTAGAGTGAGAGGCATGATTATTTTCTTTACAGGTTGTGTTGCCACGCAGTGAATAAACAGCATGTGCATTATATTTGATCTTGAAGTACATACCTAATGTACACAAGGAAGAAATTCAGTAACCGAGTGAGAGAAAAAATAAACATATTCGCTGCGTACGAAATTGCATAGGCTACTGAGTATGGTACTGCATTTGCATTTATTTTTAACCGTTAAAAAAGTACATTCTATATAGAGCGAATCTGTGAAGACTGATAGAAAATGATTATGTGGTGAAGTAAATAATACAGAAAAAAACAGATGTAATTTCTACATGAAAAAGTTAGTTCAGGCAAGAATTCAAAAAACAAAGTAAATTCTATATTAGTACTCAATTCAATCTTGTAGAAAGTAAAGCGAAATATCAATGTTATAAAATTAAGTAAAACCTACTCAACTTTTCTGATACTGGTGTTCCCGTCATCCACTGGGGGATGAATAATTAATAAGGTTGATTTCCAGCTGTATTTACACTGTTTAATCATTGCTTTTGTTGTTAGGTTTAGTAAATTGCCATTTTGTGACATCTTGAGTTAATTTTCCACTCAAAATGCCACATTCATACTTTTTCAGTGAATGCAGAATGTATTACATCCGCCATGTTGTCAGTGTCATGAGACCTACCAGCATCAGTTGCGTCGCTTCACATCCATTCATAAATCCTCTCCCGTGGAAAGTAAAGTGCCCATTGAATGTGCACTTCAGAATCTCGGCAGAAGTAGTAGGTCATCCAGGGATTTTTTACCTACTGTTTTTCTAATACTATGTATTCAGACATACTACTCTTTTAGTGTACTGTTTTTCGCACTGCAGGGAAGTATTCGATTTCTAACGTAGTTTGGGAGCTTCTCATTTCTTATTTGTGCATCCTCGTTTCCTTTCCTCACATCTTAGCTCCGCCCCCTTAGGATGCAAGGGCTTCTCAGGAAGCTTCCTTGCTCCTCATTCCTCGCCTCCTCACGGTGCATAGTCATCCAACCATGGCGTAATTTGTTTACAGGCTAACTTTAGCTTTTTACTACTGCGTATTGTATTTAGGCTTTGTTTTGGCTCGTAATACTTTGTGTTGGCTCGTTCCACTGAAAAAAAATAGGCTTTGGAACATGTGGGTGAATAAATAATGATTCCCCATATACCTTTAAATGCACTTAACTTTATTCTGAAGAATATCTTTGATAAATGGATCTAGCATGACTCCTTTGACTTAATCAAGATGTGACCTATTTTAAAAGCCACTGATTAGATAAACCATTGACCTGAAACTAAATCAGTACCATTTAATCAGAAGAATCAGCTCTGTGTCACAGAGCTTATGTAAAACAATAAATCACTTCTTGGCTAGAAAGAATGAGTCACAAAACGAGGGACATGGAAAAAATTTGAGTGCAAGAGAGAAAACTGCCAGTTCACTTGTGTAGAGAACGAAGTTATCAGATAAAGTGACGTTCCATGGCAGAGTAGCCTAATTGAAGGCATCTCCATATTGGTACAAATCTCTTTTTGGACATTTTAAAGTGAGATGAATAGGACTGGGGCAGAAATTAGCTTTTATGGGGCTTTACAGCTTGAGGACTTGACATTTTCTAGATTTGGGGTGAGTCTCAATCAGATCCCTAGCTATAGCTCGTGAATCAGTATATCGTGTACAAGAATTTGGGGATATCTGTTAAATGATGTATCTTTATGTAAATATATTTAAATAACACCTGGCCACTTCATGCGTTTTCTCAGATCGGATAGCGATCTGATTTATCAAAACGATTCCATTTACACCTGGTCACATAAAGTGTTTTTGCTAAATGGATATAAATCCGATCTTCAATTCCCGTGCTATATGCAGACTTAATGGAGTGCACGTCACCGAAAGCAACAGATATGAGCTGCATTTTATTGATCATCAGCTAATTTCAAAATCAAAGACAGCAATAAGAGAGCGGCAACAGCCCAGATCATTTAGTTTCTTTACTTTTAATGAAGATGATTGTGTGTTAAGCGTCTGCGACTTACTTTCACTTTGATTTGCGATAGTTTGCACGTTGGCTTGATGAATAGATGCTCAGCTGCTCATCTGCGGTAATGCGTGTTGCAGTAGCGTCGTCATATCTGACTATAACATGACATATAGCCTATATAACACACTCTCACACGTTTATTTTTTAGCATTTTTGGGAGGAGTAAAACTTACATATGTGGTTTCAACAACCAGATGCATTTACACTTGTCCAGTTTAGTCTGGAATGCGGCCCAGACCTCTTCCTGATGTGGTTTGAGTGATCGGATTCAAATCCGTCTCGAATGCGTTTCGGAGGGCATTTAAACCTGGTCTTTTCACGATCGGATAGCTATCCGATCACAGAAAACGCATGAAGTGGCCAGGTGTAAACAGCCCCTATGTGTAGTTGAGGTAGCTCACGCGATTTATGTTTCGCGCTTCAGAACTTCCGTTAAGGGAACATAGGGAGCATCGATGCACCCTGGTTTTCACGGTGGATTGTGAGACTTTTTAGGAAGTAAACAACATATTAATGAACTAATTTCATTTTGCGATTGAGACAGCCTTTAAAATGGCCTTTCCCTGATCATTGCCCTGAGGAAGCTGATTGAGGTCTACTTAAATAGAACCTTTTTGGCATAAAGTGTTCTTTTTAAACCATAGGGTTATTGAACCCCATTGATCCTTTTTTCTAAGAGTAGCCTATACAAGTAAGACTCCCCCCCCCCCCCCCCCTGTATGCACTTCTGGAACAATTTTTGTTGATGAAGCAAAAATAAACTAGATAACTGGCCATATTGTGCATAATGTGCTCAGTATTAACTTGTTTGTTGTATAAATCAATATCGCACTTTACAATTATGCTGTCTACCGTATATTATCCACACAGTTCTGTTGAGGAGAAGTAGACAACAAGGTGTTGCCAGAATATGATCAATTTAAAAAGAAACCTATAGTGTCAAAGAAAGAGTAAAAAAACGCTGGTGTCCTTTAAAAAGAAACCTAGTGTCAAAGAAAGAGTAAAAAAAAACGCTTGTGTCCTTGTAGCTTGAATGTTGCCTATACAGTGCCAAGGTGAGAAGAATGAACAAAAGAGAGAGCGAATGAGAAAATGAGAGAGCTCTTAAGCGCATCTCACTCTGCATCGGCACCTCTGACCCGCGCTTCTTTTATTGCCTGGAGCTTGTTTGTTTCGTCCCGTGCTGTCCTTGCTCACAGAATTGACCTGAAGAGTTCAAAAGGAGCTGTAATGCCCCGCACGCTCTCTGATAAGAGGCTCTCTTGGCCTCTCAGTCTCTCTCTCTCTTTATAATGGGAGCTCGGCAGCAGCCTTCCAGCTCTTAATCAAACACTCCCTTCATTCAGTGCTCTTCTGAGCCTGATTTCTAACTCAAACAGGGTGATTCTGACCGGCCACTGACTGCTTTTTCAATATAGACGATCATATACACTCTCAAATATTATCCAATGAGTGAAATTGACTGCTTTATGCACAGATACATGAAATGGACAGTGGTTTGGTTTCTAGATATTCGTATTGATGTTTGTAGCATTTTATTTTTCGGTCCTGTTCCCCATGCACATACTATGAAGTTATTACATGTAATAACTATATACTAACTCTGAACCTAACCTTAACCCATTTAGTTACCCTATACCCAGTACTTTCTTAGGTAAGCACACTGTAAGCACACATAAGTGCACGTACTGTAAAATAAAGTGCAACCTTGATGTTTGCTCATACACTAAAACAAATATTATTAATGAATTGACATAATTTAAAACATAAGCATTTACAAAAAACCTTTTGGAGACATAAATGTTTCCAAATCCTTTTAGGTTCATAAAATATTGAATTCATTGAACTAATAGGTTGAGTTTATTGAATTGAATCAATGACATTTATTAAAAGTGTTCAATGCCATCACATTTATTTAATGCATTTACTTCATTGGACATTATAACGGTTGAAGGATGTCATCATTTAGACATTAATCATTTGATTTTTATTTTGTTGACAAATGACAAACACCACAAAATGTTCATAAACATAACTGAACTATCCGTTTAAATTATTGTGACAGTATCTTATATCAAAATGCTAACACTTTACAAGAAGTTTCCATTGGTTGATATTAGTTAAAGGGTTATTTCACCCAAAAATGAAAATTCTTTACTCGCCCTTTTGTTGTTCCAAACCCGTAAGATTTTCGTTCATCTTCGGGAACACTAATGAAGATATCTAAAAATGCTTGAGCTTCCGTTTACCACAATTTGATGGGTGATATGTGAATAAAAGCCTAAATTAAATCTGTTCATCATATAAAGTGATCGTGTCTCTTCAGAAAATTTAGACTAAACTGCTCAATTCATATAAATTATTTTTACGATCTCTTTATGAACTTTTTGAAGCATTGAAGTGGTAGTTATGTAGCTGTCAACGGAGGGACAGAAATCTCTTAGATTTCATTAAAATATCTTCATTTGTGTTTCGAAGATGAACAAAAGTCTTGCGGTGAGGGTGAGTTGACTCAATTCTGATGACAGAATTTAAATTTTTGGGTGAATTATCCCTTTAATAACATGTTTCTCACTGTACATTCTAATATTATGATGTCTACACTCACTTGAATCATCTTAAATGGTTGATTTTATTTTTTTGTGTTTTAATTTTGATTTATTTAGACAAAATAAAAAAAATGTGGGGGGGGGGGGGTGAACTAAGCCTTTAACTAACAATGAGAAACACTTATTAATCCTAGTTAATGTTAATTCCAACATTTACTAATACATTATTAAAATCAAAAGATGTATCTATTAATATTATGTAATAGACCTGCTAACATGAACTAAAAATAAACAGTATTTTTATTAACTAACATTAAACAAAGATGAAAAAATACTGTAACAAATCTATTGCTCATTGTATTTAATATTAGTTAATGCACTGTCTAACATGAACTAGTGGCTCCAAAATATCTATGAAAAAAATTAACTATACAAATACATTTAATATTATACAATATAAAGGATTTGTTAAAAGGTGTGCATTTCGAGACGAAATGTATATCTGTGTATACATAATACTTTCATGTTTTACATCCTGTCAAAAAGTCAATAGGTTTTGTACATCCAAATGTACAAAATGCATGTGTATACGGTCAAGTATATATTCAAATACTTATGAGATCCGGCATGTACATGGAATTGCCATGCATCATTCAAAACTCTGATGCCCTTGCATCTTCTTTTATGAAAATTTTTTTTGCTTATTTGATTTCAACTTCAGATATGACTAAAGAGCTTTGTGCAACCCAATTTATGAACTTAAAACATTTTCAATTAGCAGGATTCTTCCCCAACATGAGCAACCACCTGTGGTGAAATCATTTGTCTTCAAAGTTCCTCACCCTATAGAAACCTTCTGCAGCATTTTCAGTAGCTGGCAGTCTCCGCGTGCTCTCATTCTCGGGTTGAACCAGTGCCAACTGACGACAACCTAAAGCTGTGCTTCCTGCTGGGCCACGCGTGTTCATGCCGAGATGTTTACTCGTTTCCCTCACCAGCCGCAGCAACAGAGTGAAACACCTGTCATCCCCCTCCACGCCCTGGGTCACATCTGCTTTCCCTTAAGCCTGGTGAAGGCTCCAGGGAGATCTGTGGTTTTCCTGTGCGACATGTCCCTCTCTCAAGTAACATCTTCACGTGGGAGACGATGACTGAGAAACAGTCCACTGCTGCACCCTGTCTGCAGATCCACCAGCACATCCATGTTTGTGGATGTAGATATTTGTGAATGTAGATGGCTGGAAATACAATCTGTCAGTCAACAAAGCACTGAAGCCTGACCAGCCAATATTTAGTTACACTGAATTATTTAATTGGTGCCACAAAGAATCTATTAATCAAAATGCAACACTTAAATTGTTATTTAATTTTTCAAGTTATGGTAACTAGAAGACATACAAAATTCAAGAGAGGGTTTTAATTTTTCTCTATAGTATTCTGACGCTTATTATTATAATCAAGGAGGTTAGAATGACCATGAAATCAAATTGGATTTCCAATTCCCGATGGACAAAATCAAGCCCCAGCCTACATTTTTTCTTATTTTAGAAGTCATTTCACTCGAATATCTCCCCAAAACGGGGAGAAAAGGACTAACGCAACTTCTGTTTCATGGCGACTTTAAGGTTTGGCTGGTTAGCGGCGAGTAACTTAATTCAAAAGTATTCATGTCTTAAGATTTAATACATTATTCGCAAACAACATATTTCTCGCAAAATGCTCTGATTATATACCAGTGCATGTTTCACCATGTCTAGAGTTTTTAAGGGCTCTGAAGGGTGTGAAGTGAATATCCATGAGCAGTGCTAGCAACATCCAATTATGTAGCAGTGACTTAATAATGTGTGCATGCATGTTGTATGCAGCAGAGACCATAAATGTTTCTTATCAAGCACTGATGGAGCACAATAGAGGGATGTGAATGCAGGGAGGCATTTGACTCCACAGGCAACTAAACAGACAGAATAAGAAGCAGCAGCCTCGGTTCAGTCTTCAATCTGTTGCCAGGGTCGACTGCAATTTCACCAGCCAGAACAATCTCCTGATCTCTGAGCTCCAGCATCTGATTGACAACACACACACATAACATCTGTCGACCCGCAGAGGCACGACCTACTCTTAATGTGTTTACTAAAATCAGGGAATGAGGAGGAGGAGGAGGTTTATTTATTTATTTACTGTGCTTTTTCAAGTATTTCTCTGTATTGCATGCAAATAATCAAGGTGAGGTATTTTATTTTTGTGCACGGCAGTATATAAGTGGTACTTTAAATAGTTCTGAAGGTCACTGAAAAAATGTCAAAAACTAGTTTTGAGGCAAAACAAACAAAGACCGTCATTATCGCGGATGCACCGCTATTGATCGAGCATAGCTTTAAGGTGCTGGCAAATAAAAAAGGAAAATATTCAATTTCTTGACTCTTTATTATTTATACTTCATGGAGACCAATATACACAGATTGTATTATACATGCTACATTTCACAGAGGGCGTCACGCACAAGGATAAGAGCTGGATTCTGTGCTCCACAACACTTCCATCAAATTCACAATTTAAAAGCAATAAAAATGTATTTATATGTGGGAGAAAAAAAGGACTCCGAGCTATTATCACAAAGTGTAATGGAAAAAAATGATGAAGTATTGCCATTCTAATGGAGTGCGACATTTCATCTAGGAATCGCGCTACAGCGGGAGCGAGAGCACCTATTTTCATCGTACTGATTTTTTTCCCTTCAAACTCATCAATCTGGTTTATGCAAATGACGCTTTAATTCAGTTAGGAGGAGCCATGTTGGAGAATAGCACTACAATCTTGTTTACTTTAATGAAGAATGTTTTCAGCACAGTACGCCATTGATGGGCCGCATTAAGTCATGCTAGTTTATTAAACGAAGACGAGTGCTAAATATAACATGCATGCAGCGTTTTAGCAGAACAGCAGGTAAGATTCAACACTGTTGAACGGCACACTTGATGTAACTGGAGTGTCAGGTTGTTTATTTTGTGGGGCAGTGGTTGCATAATGGTTAGAGAGTCAGACTGGTAACCCAAAGGTTCTCAATACCGGCAGGAAATGCATGGATGCCCTTGAGCAAGGTACCTAAACCCCAATCGCTCCCCGGGCGCCACAGCAAAATGGCTGCCCACTGCTCCGTGTGTGTGTGTGTCCACGGTTTTCAGTGTGTGTGTGTGTGTGTGTGTCTGTGTGTGTGTTCACTACTCACTGCTCCTAATGTGCGTGCACTAACTTGGATGGAAAAATTCTGAGTATGGGTTACCATACTTGGCTTTCACTTTCACTTTTCACTTTATGATAGCAAAAACCTATTAAGACAAACCTCATGGAAATAGCTCAGGCGGATATAAATACAAACATTTGTAACTTACATAAATGTGCATGAAGAAATACCTTTCACAGGCGAGACCTTCTAGGTGGGCTAAAAGGTGACACTTAACATCCTAAAAATGGCAGTCGAGCTAAGGCTTGGAGTTAGGTGGTAATTAGACCGGCCACTGACCCCTTGGCTCAGCGTGCGATGAATAATTGCTATACGCTGCACTGCAATTTCTGCGCACATTACACCATGTTATGTGCCTCTCTTTGCTATATTCTCTCCTTCTTTTCATTTTTCGTTTCTTTCACTCCTTTCCCCATTTTTTTCTCTCGTCCTGGCGATATCCAGAGATCAGTGACAGGAGTTTTTTTCCTCCCTGACAGTTTGGCAAATGTCCCTTTCTGTCACCGCAGGGGCCGCTGAGGAGGGCCCGTGATGGCGACACATTCACACTTCACTTATCAAGCTAAGGCAGGGCCAATCATTGTCCCTGGCCTGAGCTCTCCTTCCAGCAGTGTTCTCCCCCCCTGCCTGCCTGACAGGTACTCTCTTTTTTAGTGATTCATCATCCATAGGATGGGCTTCATCCCTCATTGGAGTGGCAGTTTGCGGATGGTTGGGCAGTGTGAAAGAGAGCCCAGAGAGGAGGACAGGCAGGTGAATGGACAGCAGGGTCACCGCTCCAGGTGCCGAAGGCTGACTGTTGTGCATCATTACAGCTGAGAAGAAGGAGATGGACTCTTACACTCAATCACAGATAGACATTGGCTCTCATGTGTACACCGCCCAGGCTTCTCATACACACTCGCACATACGCAGACACAAATGCATTTCTGCATGAATGTTTTCTCTGGCGTAGATGATCGCAAGCACTAGACCATCACAGCGGGTCTTTGTGAGGACGGCCCGGCACTTTCATCTGTCACAGCTATAAAGCTACAAGTGCAAATTATGAAATATCATACTCATGTTCTGCAACTGTCTAAAAGCCGCTTTTTAATGGCATTATTGAGTTCCTTTCACCTAAAAAAATAGATATCACTGTCGCTGGTTTTAAGAGATCCCCCTAAATTGAAATGAGTTAACAATTACATATTTTATGGTGAAACTGCCAACCTTAGTAAAAATAATTTGAGTATGACAATAGTGTAATACTTAGTTCACATGCTTTCGCACCACTTTGCTTTGCACGCAGTCATTTTCCTATTCACCGCTATATCATCAAGTTATTCAAGCTATTCAGTATGAAGAAATACAATACCATCCTATATTCTTGAATTGAACAAAAAGGCATCAAAATCTTTTTCCATAGTTTAGAGTGAAAAATCATACGCACTGAAAGGATCAAAATGCGTGCAGGTTGGAAGGTTTTGAAACTGATTTGGTGGTTTTCAAATTTGTAATGAAATGAATTACATAATAAGTAAATTAATAATTTGAATGAATCACAATTCATTACATATATCAGTATTTAATAAAGCTCCCAAATAAACATAATTGAAATGTTATTGTGGTGGCAGATAAAAATCAGTGAATAGAGTAGATAAAAAGTGGCTTTATTTTTTTTAAATTAAATTTTCATTTCAAATTGTTGGTCTATATACAGCGACATCATTGGCCGTTGTCTCACCTTAATTGTATTTTTTTTAAAATGTTGTTATAATTAATCAAATAAATGAACTAGTTAAACTGACAGCAGTAATGTACTGTACTTGACTGTGATTTTTAAATAAACAGCATTGGTGAGTACATTTTTTATTTTATTTTTTATCAAGTCATGTAACGTGCACCATGAAGCTCATAGCTAGTAGATAGAAAGTTGCTGGTCACCTCAGGTTAGTCTACAAGAACTAAATCTATGATGCAAAAACACTTTTGTTTTATTAACTTGAATTCATTTTTAATAAACAAAGAGAGCCAGAAGCTATATTTAACAGTTGTGTGGAACCACTCAATACGAAATTTTATGGCAAAACTAACTTTTTTTATTGACTGTGTATATTTCCTTGAGTCATCTGTCACACAGATGCCACACATCTGAACGCCAGGCCTCATGTTGGGATGTGCATGTGCTCACATGCTGAGAGAAGCCCTCGAAGGCCTTGCGTTTGTGAGCTTTTCCCTTTGGTTACAATTATTCCAAGCCACAACAGAAAAAACAGCACCAGCGATGCAGTCACATTTTACTTCATTCCATTCGAAACATTTCAATCGCCTTGTGATTTTCTTGTGTTTTGAACAAGCATCAAAACACCATCTCCATTTGGTAATTACCCAGCCTGCCCGGATGAAAGGCCCACGAGTGAGGAGGAGGCAGTGTGCTTCTTTATTGTCTCTGTGTGATTGGGTTAGATCTCATTGGCTGAGTGCAGCTTCAGAGGTGTGAAATACGTTGCTGCCAATGGAGCGCTAGCCGCGGGGCAGCGTTCGTCTCATCACTCCAAGCATCCTGCTGGGGCCGCCAACATTAACTTCACAACACACTGAGGGTAATCAGACGCCCGAGAGACGATAAAGAAGAAATAATTACCACGGGTGATTTCCATAAATGTAGCCAGGAACAGATATCTCCTCTGAATCTAATCAAAAGGTAATCTGGTAGGAGATAGTCAGTGCGGCGTGACGAAGAGATTTGTCGTTCAAGATGTATTTGTGTTCGGTTTCGCTCTTCGATGAATGCTGCTTCTCACTGTGACCTTTTGACCTTTGTGCTGTTAAGATTCAAAAGAGGTATCAAGAGGGAAAGCATGATCAACTTGCCACAAACTTACTAGCAGTTGTTTAAAGTTAGCAGTTTACAGTTGCATTTTTCACAAGGACACTCAGGAAGGTATAGTGTTTTTGAGGTACATCTCCCATCAAGCTTTTAATGTTGTTTATATGTATACATGGTGTTTTTAACCATGGTGCGAACCAAAGACGGTCTCACAAACTCAGTTTGAAATCGCTGTTGTTTCTGACATCACAAACTACCTTGTAACCAATCAGATCAATGTGTGATCATCAACGAGTGGATCTCTGAGCTGGTGTGAGTGAGCGGAGGCGGGGCTAGTTTGCATATTCATAGAACCGAGTATACTAAATGAGGCAAGGGTGTAGAGTTATATTAAAGCTATTTTAAGACATGAAAGGAAAAAACGGTAACACTTTATTTGAAGGGGTGTGCATAAGACTGACATGACACTGTCATAAACATGACATAACACCTGTCATGAACATGAAGGAGTCTTTATGAATGTTTATGACTGTTGTCATTAAGTGTCATTCGGTAAATTATGACACTTTTAATGCAAAGTTGACATTGTTTAATATGTCTTTGTTAAGACAACTTGACACTAAAAAAGACAAAAAATGTCTTTGTTATGACAACTTGACATTAACCAAGAAATCATAACCTGTCAACCTGTCACAAATATGTCATAACAGGTCTAATTATCAAACTTAAAGAAGGTATTTAGCTTTGCGTTAACATTACATTACCCTGTCATATGTTAAAGCATTTGTCATATGTCATATGTTAAAGCATTTGACAGTGTAATAACCCTTAATGACATCATTATAACTAGTACAATGTGTTCCACTTTACTTGAGGACAAGTAAAATATTAATGACACAGTTATAATGGTGTCATGACGGCCAAAGTCAAAACCAACCACATATGACAGTGTAATGTAATGTTAACGCAAAGCTAAATAACTTCTTTAAGTTTGATAAAAGACTTAAGTTTGTGACAGGTTATGATTTCTTGGTTAATGTCAAGTTGTCATAACAAAGACATTTCTGTCTTTGTTAATGTCAAGCTGTCATAACAAAGACATTTTTGTCTTTGTTAATGTCAAGTTGTCATAACAAAGACATTTTAAACAATGTCAACTTTGCATTAAAAGTGTCATAATTTACCGAATGACAATTAATGACAACAGTCATAAACATTCATAAAGACTCCTTCATGTTCATGACAGGTGTTATGTCATGTTTATGACAGTGTCATGTCAGTCTTATGCACACCCCTTCAAATAAAGTGTTACCGAAAAGACTTTATGACATTTTGGTGATCAAAGATAACATTATTGACTACAGCGGCACTTTAAGACCAGCCTGACCATCTAAAGTGGACCAGCCAAGACCAGTCAACCAGCTTAGGTTGGTTTTAGTTGTTTTTATCTGCAGGGATAAAACTCTTTTATCTGAAAAATCAAGGACAATCTGATTCCTCATAGGACTCCTTTAGTATAAAAAATATCTGTAAGTAAAAATGTCAAAGCTATAATACAAAAGCAATACGCAAACACTAGCAATACAGGGTTTCTTTTCTTGTTTTTACTCAGATCTTACTCAGACCAGTGGATTGGACAAATGGAGTCATCTGTAGACTATTGAGGTGAGTGTAATATGTTTGCCAGGCTGTAATATTCTGTTTCTCCCCAGGTTAAAACACAATTACTTCCTTGCAAACACAAGCAGATTAAATACGCCATGTTTGTCCCTTCTGCCATCTGCTCCTTGCAAACTCATGCGGCTGCTTGACAGAGCTCGTGATTTGACGCTCTACGGAGAGTGTCATCTGTCTCTGTTAACCTAAACAGTTCTTTCTCTCTTTCTGCTTCTATTTCTCTTTCTTTACAACACCTTCTTTAAATAGTCACAGAGAATGACTGTCTAGAACAGAGCATCTTCAGCATCTCACTTTTAAGCATTGTCCTGTTTTTGCCACAAAATTAACTTTTATTACATAAAAAAAAGTCCTTAACTGTTCCATTTACTAACCCTATGTTGTTCCAAACCTACGGTCTTTCTTCTGTGGATCACATTAGATATTTGTAAGAATGTTTCAACAGTTTTTGTTCAAACAATTAAAGTTAACACTGGACTTGAAAATTGTCTTTAAAAAAAAAGAAAAAAAATCTAAAGATACATATTTTAAAATGTCTACACTGTAAAAAAAAGTTGCTGACTTAAATTATTAAGTACAATCAACTTGGATGTTTATGTAATTTCAACATGAATGAGTTGAATCTTGAATAACTTGAAAAAAAGAGTTGAAAATAGCTGAACTTATTTTGAGACTTACAGCATGTTGTCATAACTTATTTGTCATATAATTTTTTTCACAGTGTAATAAAAGAAAGTCATATTTGGAACGGCATGAAGGTAAGTAAATTACAAGACAAGTTTTATATAAAGTGTGCATGGCAGCCCTCCCTGTGACTTCTCAAACCTCAGAGACACTTGTTTAAAATACAGAAACTGCTACATATAGTATAATCTAATTATGATTGTGATCTTTTGTTATCTTAGTTAATGAGTCTCATCAGGTATTCAGTCATTATTAAAAGAAAGCTCAGTGTGCAGCATGACTGAACATGCTGAGATGCTGTTGTCTCATCAGAATAACTATGTTTGCTCTTCAGAAACCCAGTGGCTTCTTGAATCCTTTGTGTACACGCTGGCAAAAGCTAGCCCTTTCATTTTCCAAATTATGCCTCGGATTGCCTCTTGCACATGATGAAATTAAATAAATACAATATGCAAAAGCATGCCTAAGCTAATTAAAACAGGCAGAATCACAATGAGTAAGACACACAATTAATCAGAGGCTAGAGGTGGGGGAGCCGGATAGAGATGCTTTTTGCTCTTTGTGTTCTGTTGAACTCTTGTTATTTTCAAAATGCTCAGGCGAAAGGGGGTTTTATATAACAATAACAACTCAAGAATATTCGGAGGGCATGTCTTAAATTTGCATTTTATTGTACATTGTAAACATCAACCTTTTTCCTGTCAGTTTCTTTTCTTTTTCTTTTCTTTTTTTAACTTGCCACCCAGCACCAGCATTTTTGATCTTTTTCACAAAAACTTTCATGGCCCCCAGAATATTTTGTTGTATGAATATCTGAACATACAATAAATCAAAAGAAAGAACAGAGCCTCTGCTTTAACTCTTAAATGCATGAATGTTTCACCAATTATTATTACATGTTATTCAGGTTTTTAGCGACCCAGATCTATATCGAACACAGATGGATCTCTACCTGTCACGATAATATAAAATTCTCCTGACATTAGATTAACAATTACAGAATAATAATTTTAAAAAGCATATTTTGTCAAAATCAATATTTTAAGACTACTTCTTCAGCAGATCCACCATCAAGTGGTAGTGACACTAATGTTTGATTGCGTTCAGTACTTTCTCTGCAGTAAATCGCTGAGCCATTTCAAGTTTTGCTGATGATATTTCCTATTCTTTTGTTTTCTGCCTATGGTAACTATGAGTGAAACATCACTTCATCATTGTGTATCAGACATTGTCACCTTGTGGAATAAAGGTGAATTGCACTTGATCAGTCATCAAAGATTCAATTACTGTTGTGCAGAAATTATATAGTTACACACCTTGGGGGGGTTTTTTACAAAAAAGAATGTAAACAGGCATTCTTTTATAATTCTATTATTTTTTGTCTAGTTATATTGTTCATAATGAATTGATTGAGGAATACTAAGAAGGTTGATGTCAAACTTTTTTTAAAAATATGAAGGAGGAGGGTACGAGTGACGTCCCGGATCACTAAAGACCCGAGGTATGCATTTAAGGGTTAAAAAAGCAATATCTTGAATAATAAGCTGAGAAAATCACACTTCTGTCAGGACCACTATCGTCAAATACGATTGACAATTAGCATACAGTTTGGATTGGCAGTATGGTTTCGTTCTGGGCGAGAACCAACAGAACAGAACCAACATGAATGTATGCAGATATCATTAATTCAAGATTTTAAAGTACAACATAAATCGAGAATTTATTCTGATTCAAGGGGAATATGAATGCCAAATCCTGACTGACGAGAGGAGGAGCTGGGGATGGAGGAGGGTAATTAAAGCTCCTGAGAAACGCGACAGCTGCTGATAATACTGAAGGAGCTTATATATGTATACAGTGATAGGCGTTGCATTCCTATAGTTAGACGTGGATCAGCTGCGATGCGAGCTTGACTAACTGCCAGAACTGATGCTACGCTTGATTTTTGTCAAAGTCCGGATCAGGATACGGATTCAGAACAGACGCCTGTGTGGACATGGTATTAATAAATATGAGATATTAGAGAGTGCGGTTTTTCATCTTTATTTGATAACTTCTTTATAACTCGCACCCATAAACGGTTTGGGAGTTGAGCGCGCCTGTTCTCAGCAAATATTAGAGAATACCATATATCCAACAATGTATACATTTATTTACAATGCCCCCCAAAAGTATTTTGGCCACGTGTCATCCTACAACCTGATCATCTGCAGAGAGAAACTGCCACTCAATTACACCAAAATTGTGGATTGTGAAGATATTTCACTGGAACTTGGTCTTCATTACATCTATTTTCTGTTTCTATTTTGTGTTTTACTTCTTTATGTATGTATTGATGTTCAATGTCACTTGTCATTGACTAATGTATAAACTGTTTGAGCACTGTCACTTTTGCAACAATTTCACATGTCAATAAAAGTACCTAATTGAAACAACATGCTGTTGGGTTTTTATTTTTTATTTCTTTATATAAAACCCTAATAGAGGCTATATATAGGCTATATATATATAATAGAGGCAAGATATTATAAGACCAGGCGACAAATGGGTAAAAAAACAATATTAATAAATAATATATAAATATACTAATATTAATGAAAATAAACTATTATTAAAAAGGTTTTTTATAAGACCATAAGGTCCAATATAACCCTTTGAAATCATGGTTCTTTATGGAACCTTATAAAAAAGGGTTCTATTTAGCACCAAAAGGGTTCTGCTATTGTTACAAACTGAAGAACAAATTTTTCTTAAGAGTGTGGCAAGGTTCTCTCAAAGTTCCAGTAAAGTTAATAGAATGTTCAATCAGTGTTCTCTGGTCTAATGTTCTCAAAATGGGATGTTTTTTTTCTTCTGAAACACTAAATGTTCGTCATTTTTTAATGCTATTCTTAATATCAAAACAAGTGGCATTTGTTTTTAAAGAAATATCTCTTGAACACTATTTCAGCAAAATGCATATGACACATTTCTCATCTGTATGATATTAATATTTGACTTATTTATTTTATTATCGAATGCATTGCAAATGCATTTTAAGGGCCACATTTTAAATGAGTATTTTTAGGGACCACTGAATGAATGTTGGAATGATCGATCACTGGAGAAAAAAAAATTCACAGAGGAAATCTTTATGACTGTATGTTAATATGACGCAGTAACACAATAACACACTCAACTGATTAAGTCCAATCGTTGTTGTTGGCAGGAGCTGAATGTTGGCTAATTGCAGTGCTTTGCCAAGACTCAGAAAAGAGCAAAGTCATCAAGTCAAAGTCTATCCTCTAATCAGTATTTAAGAAAGCATTAAAATAAGATTTTCCAAAGGCACCTTTTAAAAACAATGTACTTATTTGTTGTTTGTATCGCAGACTGATGAATAATGTCCATGAATGTGACCTGTGTATTTTTTTCTAAGTTAAAATACTTTTCCCGTCCCTGCTGACTAGTCGACGCAACAGTAAGTAACCTATTTTATGCTGAAGTCCTCAAAATATGTAAATACTGCGAGTATATATATATATTGTATAATAGTGTAATACCATAACCTAACAATCTAATAATACTATAATGAGAGTTAGTTGACATGTACTTGTGGTTAGTACATCTAAAATTGGACTATCGAAATAAAGTGTAACCTTAAGGGCCCTATTTTAACGATCTAAGCGCAAGGTCTAAAGTGCAAATTGCAATCGCAATCGCACTAAGAGTGTGTCCAAATCCACTTTTGCCAATTTAACGACGGGAAAAATGGTTGGCGTGCCCGGTGCATGGTCTAAAAGGGTTGTCCCTATGCTCTTATTGAGTAATGGTGCAATAACCCAATCAGAGTCTCATCTCCCATTCCCTTTAAAAGCCAGTTGCGCTCGCGCCATGGCGGATTTGCTATTTACAGAACATGGCGGAATTTGCAAACGGAAAGACTGAATGCTTTTCTAGCGAGGAAACGGATCTGCTCGTGCACGAGGTTAAAGCATGCAAGCAGACCATCTACAGGACAAGCCGAATTCCACCGTATCTTTATATACACTATAATAATCTTTTACATTGTAACTCTTTTATTTTTAGTCTATTTCAGTTGCCTCAAAATAGCAATCCGCCAACAATGCGCCTGAACATTAGACTCGTTTTCAGACCAGCAGGCCCATGGGCGCACAAATGCATTTGCTATTTAAACAACGTGGCGCAGGACGTGAAAATGGTAATTGCGTCGGGCTGAAACTAGCAAAAAACACTTGCGTCGCGCGTACTCGCGCTGGCGCCGCATTGCGCCGAGTGTATGATAGGGCTCTTAAATTTTCTTAGCCATTATCTTTTCATTCGAAAAAATTCAAGCTGTTGCTTGCAAATATGCAAGTTGGTAGGTCATTCATCAACATGCCAGCATAAAGATGAGTATGTGGACAATAGCTTTTCTCTGAATCTTTCTATTCAGCACCCTGAGACACGGGACCATAGCAATGTCACGTCTTCCTCCTCCTCCTCTCTGTTGGCACTGCAGCATGTGCCGATGAACTCCTCTGGAGCTGCCAATCTACAGCCTGATCATCACGCTCTCCCACTGTCTGTCTTTGTCCTTCTCTTCACAGACACACACACATACACAACCCCCTGCTCTAACCTTCATGCACAGCAAAACAACAAGGTGGAAAAAAACTGACAGCGCAGTCAGCTCCAAGAGTTTGACCATAACACTCTTGTTTTAATACATCTACTGTACTCTTTAAAATAATAGTTTCTGTCATCATATAAATCACCCCCATGTTGTTCCAAACCTGTAAAAAAAATAACTGTTTTAAAGAAACTGCAGGGATTTGACTCAAGACTAACCAAACAAGCATATCGGATTATAATACTCTGCCACCCCATTCATTTGTATTACAAAGGGCACATCGGCATTCCAGATGAAAGAGATCTAGACACGCTCAAAGCCTAATGGTCCCATAATTCATACACTTCCACGATGTGCAGCAAAGCAGGACTGATTTATTGAAAGCCCCAGAGAACAAGCATGTCGGTTTTGTGGTGGTGAACTCCATCATTTTGTTATGGTTGAACCTCTGAATAGACCCACACTGTGCTGATGGTCAAATAAAGCTCCTGTCGCATTGTTTGGCAGGACTCTACAAATTAAATAAATCAGGGGTGACTGCACTTATTAACCTTTATCCCTCCCGCTGAATGTTGCAATCCGCCCCATGAAATGTGTAATGAAAGAACCAGGAAAGTTTCAGTGAATGAGGAAAACAACACTTCATTAAAAAGCAGAGATGCAAACTGTTAACATTACCTCATAACTTCAAATTTACATCTCATACTGCATCGCGAGAGGAATGGACTGGATAGGTGCGAGAGGGAAATTGCCTATATGTGTTTGGATGTTAGAATAGGAAAAACTAGTTGTACAGACTGATTTTGTGCAAAAAAAGACAATTAATACTGTTAATAAAATATAAAATGGAGCCCAAAAGATTAAAAAACTCGGACTTTAAATCGTCATGACGTCAAATTAAGCAAACAAACCAAATACTAAAACTCAAGTACATTTTTAAATTAAACGTTCACTCTATATGTTATGCTTATAATATTATGTGTCCAAATGATCACATTCCTTTTGAATTGAACAGATCTATAAATGTCTCGTAAAATATTTGTGGACGCTTCCTTCAAGGAAGCCTGTTAAACAAATGAGTTCTTGCCCACAATCTTTTCCAAGAGATACATCCTTTTTTTTAAAAAGGACATTGGCTTGCTCTCCTCCTTTTGTCGGAAACTAATTGGAATCTGCTGAAACATCCTTATAGTCTATCCTCACATTAAATTGGGTCGAAACATCAATGAAAGAAACAAGGGAGTGTTTATATTGGCCCGGAAAAAAATGTGGGTGAAGGAAGTGACAGACTTCAGAGAATGACTAGCATTAAATGTTTTCAAGCAATCTTTAAAACAGGGCTTCTATTCCAGCGCACCCAAACTAAAACCTTAATTTGTTATAGTGCAGTGGCAAATGGCAAGCCTTGAAAAAGAAAAAGAAAGAGAGAAATCAGCAAATTTAGTTTCCATGAAAGAACTACTGTGGAGTCAGTGAATAGAGGCATTAGACAAACGCTTCTTAATAGGCTTTTCATCCTGGAGCTCTTATAATAGCTACTGAATTTCATTGGCATTGTCAATTAGCAAAAGTTTTTTTTCTTCTCCTTTAAGCATTCAAATGACCAAATGAAACTGAGCCCGCCAGCACAAAAGCAAAGCCTTTTATCACACCTCTAGCTGAAAACAGCTCCACTTTAGAGCAAGTTCTCTATTCGCCTATTTATGTATGTGCAGAGACGGATGGAGGGGGAAAAATCGCTCATATAACTTCTCAAAGAAAGTTGGAGCTGACGTCAAAGACAGTCTCTCGGGCAGTTTAGCCCTTCTTTTCTGCCGGGCGGCGGGTGGGATGATCCTGGCTCCACTTTCACAGTCTGTGTCAAGTCAATTGTTCTGCAAATGTGGACGCTTTTCTTCTTTGGGTTAATCCATGGATGAAGGATACAATGGTATTTGGAATGACAGAATGGCCATCGTTATATCTCTCATTATTATGCTCGCTCATTTAACACACTTAAATGATTCAATTAAAACTGTTCCTTTAGTCATGACCATTTTTACCACTTCAAAAATGTCTGTCATTATATTTTGTTCATAAATTGCTACAATACGGACCTGTTTTACCACATATCAGAAATGTATTCAGTCACCGTATATGTAGAAACCACATATACTGTATGTCTATGAAAAATAGGTGTAGTTTAAAACGCAGGGACCAAGTTTGAAATGCATTCATGTTGGTTGCATATTCGAATTTACAAGAAAGTTTCAGTTTAATGACTGTAAAGTCGTGGTATAACCAAGCAAAACAGAATAATAATTTTTCTTGCACATTGAAAATGTTCAGATATTTATTGACCTTGACACAGGGTATGCAGGGGTACTATATGATATTTCCCTTTTTTCAGACTCACATGACTTTATGAGATAGAAACAGATACTTTTTCTGAAAAAATAAAAATAAAATTTAAACTACTTTACAAGTCATTTCCAAGAATTTAACTCTTTGAATTATTTTTTCATTCATTATGATATCAGGACAGTTGTTTTATTCTACTTTTACATTTTATGTCCCCCCAAAAGTCCCAGTTCACGCCAAGTCAATGTATGAACTGCAACCATCTTTACGGAGCCATATCTTCATCCATTTACAATTTTCATCTGTGCAAGTAGCAGCTGCAAAAAAATTTTCCTCCCATATGCCAGTCCAAAAAACTGATAAAAGCCACCACGTATCCCAAATAAAACACCCCACGGCTTCTGAAGCACTTACATTCCAACCAGAGGACCTTTTTTATGCACCGCATGTAGTGCTCTTTCAGATTGGAGGAAGTGAAGAAAAGAGGTTGTATATGAGATTGGTGTTCGCCCCTGAGTGAGACTAATGCATTTCGTCCCAAAGCGCTCCTTGAGCTGGGTGAGGAAAGACTGTGAGGTCAGTAACGACATTCTCTGCAAAGTGTTGTGAAAACCACCCAGAATGCAAAGCGCCTTCCTGTGCATAATTTCCATCAAAGTGAATCCCAATCTAAGTATTTTCCCCCATTTCCCAAGGTAATTTCCACATGATTTGGAAGGTAATGGTGACTTGAGTGCTTCATAATGGCGACTATATTTCCAAAGCAACACTAACAAAGTCCAGGCCATGGATTCCCTCACAGAATCTACGTAAATCTTCCAGTCAATATGGACCTTCTGTTTCTGCGCTTCATACCGGCACGTTGCAATTCTGATAATCTTTACAAAGCTGCTGCCTTTCCCAAATCTCCCAAATCCCCACTGTCAAAACTCACAGCTGCTTCCCAGTGTGTCTCTTCTGTGTCTCCATGCCAGCTGAGGGCAACACTGGGAATCTCAGTCCTTGGGTAATACCAAGCAGGTGCTGTTTTGTGTGTGTGTATGTTGGGTAAAGACCCAGCTGGCCACCAGTTCTCAGGCCTCAGCCCAGCCTTAGGCCGGTGATAAAAGGGCTGTTTGAGCTCCTGGGAGTGCTAAGTGTCTTGTCAGCCATTGAGGCTCTAATGGGCTCCCACCATCACACTCAGCATTCATGGCCAGCCATTATGGTTGGGCGAAACCAATTGCTTTACTCTGCCTGTTGCAGTAAAGAAAGCTGGAGAGGCCTGTTGAAAGTCAATCGTATGCCAGCAGCTGTGTGGATTCGGAGCTGTTTTTGGGTGGGGAGCCACCTGGACTTTCCCTCTGTCTCTTTCACATTTATTTGAACTTTCTTCCGCTTACGTTGCTAGCTTTTTCTCAGCTGCCCAGATTCTTGTGGCCACAGTAGCTCTAACACAGCAAACATATAACACACACAAAAGAGTTGATGGGCCCCAATGACCCTATTATTATTCCATATATGGACAAAAAATACTATGGAGGTCAATGGGGTCCCTCAACTGTATGGTTACCGACATTCTTCAAAATATCTTCTTTAGTTTTTAGATATTTTAGTACTTCAACCTGACCTCGGCAACTAGCTGAAATAAGGTTCTGCTTGTTTAAATAAATTGTATTTTTACTAGGGCTGTCAGTTAAATGCTTTATTAACGGCGTTAACGCAAACCCATTTTAACGGCGTTAATTTTTTTATCGCGCTATTAACGGTCTTTTTGGCCTAGCAAACTTTGTAGTTTTTTTCACATGCTTTCGCAACAGGACGCCTCATGCGCGGCGCGGCGCTATGAAACCCATTCATTTCAATGGCTTGCGCCGCGCGAGGGCGTTTTGTTGCTTTGTCGACCAAAGCGCAAGCGGATCTAGCTAGACCGGAAACAAAACAACAGGCACGCCTCACACACTTGTTTAGGCTTGCGAGCCGGCCAAATAGTAGGTTAACGTTACGTTTTGAGTGGATGACGAGCGCGAGACGCCGAAATGGATGCCAATAAGATTCTGAATGGAAAGTTTACTTTTAAAAAGTTGCCAAATGGTTCCATTGACGAGACCAAAGTGATCTGTGTGTTTTGTCGTTGTGAACTGAGCGATCATCATCGCAGCGCGTCCAGTCTGAAATACCACTTTATGGTCAAGCGCGCACACACACACACACACACACACACACAGCTGATGCGAATTCTCCACCCCCCCAGCAATATCAGTACCTCGTCAGTATTTCTTTCACCCTTTTATTGATGGACAGTGTTACATTGAGAGATTATTTGCTCCAAGTGAGAATGTTAGTGTGAAATTGAACACAGTATATAACAATGTTGTTTTCAATAAAAAACATTTGCACAAAGCAAGCCGATCCACTTTTCCATGTTGATAAGAGCATTAAAATTAGAAAAAATAATGGGACAAAAAGAAATCAAGAGACATTTAGAATAAAAATGTGCGATTAATTGCGATTAATCCCGAGTTAACTATGACATTAATGCGATTAATCGCGATTAAATATTTTAATCGTTTGACAGCACTAATTTTTACATTATATTATATTATATTTTATTTCATTTCAGTTAATGTTTATTTTATTCCAATGAAATACGAAATATAATGAAAATGTTTTTTTATGGTTTTACTTTTACTTATTGATAATAAGCATGTATAATAAAATATTTTAATTATTTGAATATTTAATCATGTTTACATAATTTATTTATATTTAAATACATTTAAATTAATATATATATATATATATTATATAATATATAATAGTACTGAAACTAATACTCATGTCTCGGTGTGAACGGTGTCTCAGTAATAATACATATAGTGAGAGCTCACATTACATATTTCATCATACAAGCCTTGTACCTGTGCAGCACGCTCCGAAAGCTCTTTCAGCTCTGGCAATATGTAGTCAGTTAATAATTCACAGACTCTTTGTAGAAATATTAAAACAGCAGTAAAATTTCTCATGTGAACATAAGTGGGAGTGTTTAGGCAGAGGCACTTAAATCCAACTCGATGCAAATTTAATGTCTATCTAGTCAAGACGCATCAGACCGTCTGCTCGCTAAAAGTCTTGCTTCTCCCTTGTCTCTCTTTCTCTCTCGTTCGATCATTGTGACCGAAGGGTTAAGTAAGCCTGTCAGTGTCTATGTAATGAGGCTCTGTGTGACCCTCTGAAATCTCAATGGTTTCTCCACGTTTCCATCTGAGCCTCTCTGCTCAAAATGGCAATTAGTGCAAATGTGTCTGTGTGGAGTTTTACTGCATTGCCCTGCCTCTCAATGTCAAGTCTGGTTCAAAGGCCTGACAGTGTCGATGTACTCTCTTTAGAGGTCACAGTGTCCTCTTATGCAAACACTGAGAGGGAACATAGGGCTTTAAACATAACCACATGACTACTTTCATCGACTGAATGAATTAGGTGAAATGAAATGCATTTGCACTTTAATGCATTTTGTTAATTTATTTATTCATTTTTATTTGACATGGACATTTCAAATACATTGGACGAACCATATGCATTTGCTTGAGTGTTTTAGCACACAAGCTAATTTTCAACACCTGTCCAAGTGAGGCTTTTTTTTTTACAGTAGTAATAATAACAATTTGTGCACAAAAAGAAAAATGCTATAGCAAGAAATTGATGTTAGTTCCTTTTCATGCACATACTGTAAGATACATGCACTTAATTGCATGGAACAAAACAGCTTTTGTGAAGAAGAAAAACCATCTAGTACTGTTTGTCACAATTCATGAAATGCATGTTGATCTTTGAATGAGACATGAACATGAATATTTAAAAAAAATCTCTTAGGTAATAATAATTATAATAATAAATATACACTACTGTTCAAAATTTAGGGTACGTTTAAAAAAAAAAAAAGAAATTACTATTTTATTTAGCAAAGATGCATTAAATTGATCAACATTAAAGACATTTATAATGTTACAAAATATTTCTATTTCAAAAAATAGAATCAGCTAACTAGCTTGTCGGCCAAGTCCAACTCACAGCCTCCATAGTTTAAAAATAGAGCCTCTTTTAAACTTTCTATTCATCAAAGAATCCTGAAAAAAAGTTTTTCAAGGTTTTCACAAAAAATATTAAGCAGTACAACTGATTTCAACATAGATAATAATAATAATAAATGTTTCTTGAGCAGCAAATCAGCATTTTGGAATGATTTCTGAATCATGTGACACTGAAGACTGGAGTAATGATGCTGAAAATTCAGCTTAGCCATCACAGGAATAAATTACATTTTAAAAAATATATCAAACTGTTATTTTAAATTGTAATAATATTTCCCATTATTACTGTATTTTTTATCAAATAAATGGAGCATTGCTGAGCATAAGAGAGTTCTTTCAAAAACATGAATAAATCTTACAGACCCCAAACCTGTGATGAACAGAAGTGTACAATTGTGTATGAATGTAGTAAGGCCACGCAGGGCCAGTTCTGGACACATAGTGACATCTTTATCTGTATTCTTCATTTCTCTTTCTCTCACCATCAGCTAAGGCGCCTGCAGCTCTTTCCTTGCACTGTCACACCATTCTCCACCTTCATCACTGTCAGCATCCCCATTAAAATTCAGCAGACTCACACTAGCCAGCTCAGGATCAGCTAACTCGGCCAAGTCCAACTCACAGCCTCCATAGTTTAAAAATAGAGCCTCTTTTAATGCCTATATGAGTCATGGATACCGTGCATTTTATTCGCCCCGAAGCTAATTGGAGTTATGTGCTGCCGAGAGACTCATGCGCCGGCACGGTCGCGAACAGTAATGCTTGTAATGACAGAAAGTTTATCTAGGCTTTGGGTGAATTGCAGTTAGTGGAGTACATGTGTTTTGGGGGGAGGAAGGACAACAAAACCCAGTTAATTGTTTAATGTCGAGCAAAGCTCCAATAACTCAACATGTGCTGTTATTGGCAGACTGACAGATAACATAAGACAGCAGGCACAGAGGAAGTGTTGAGATGTCAGCTGCGTCAGACAGAACAAGAGAGAGACAGACGGAGAAACTAAAACTGTCATCAACTCTGCAAACTTATATCAGAACCAGTACAGTTGTCAAAAAAGATTTAAATAATTAATTACAATGAATCTCATGACATTATTGGCATTAGCATAGTCAATATTACAATTTTAGCCAATACAGATTTACTTTCGTGCTATATAACCAATAAATGTATGATATTTAAAATCTTCACTTTTAACTCTTTCCCCGCCGCTGTGTTTTTCACTGTTGTACGGTAGTGGGCACTATTACACAACTTCTGAAAGAGTAGAGAATCAACAGGCAAAAAAGGAACAGAAACAATCGATAAAAGCATTGCATATGTACGGAGCCCGTAAGGAGACATGGCGGTGGAAAAAAATATGAGATGGGAGGGCAAATAATAAGTCAATGCTTTTGCGTTGTCTTATACAAAATGTTTGCGTTCCCTTGCAAAAATGTTTGCGTTCTCTCGCAAAACTTTTGTGCCCTTTGTGCGTGGACGCAAAGTTTCCCAGGGGAACGCAATACGTATGCGAGAAGTATTGCCAAAAAAAACATTTTCTTCACCATGTCCTTTTAGAGGCTCCGTACATGTTGTAGTCTCTTTTTTTCTTTATTTTAAACGATTTTCTCAGCTTTTTGTTCAGAATGTTACTATTAATGAGACTTGAAAATGTTTTGTTTGTTTGCTTAAAAGCAGAGGCTCTGTTCTTTCTTTTGATACATTGCATGTTCAGATATTCATACCACACAATATTCTGGAGGTCATGAAAATTGTGAAAATTATCAACGCTGGCAGTATATATACAGTATAGAGCCCGTTCTCATCCCAAGGCGTCATAAACTGAGGCTTTTGACATTTCGTCTATATCCAATGCACATGGCACCCTTTAGCGTCAATATGAGACGCAGATATATATATGGGCCAGAAGGCGCTTCCTAGTGGTCTAACCCTAGTCTCGCGTAGCCAGACCTTCAGACTGACGGCTGAAGGTCTGGAATTCATAGCAGCTTTCTTTGGCCAAGGCCCACCCATAAGGCCGTTTGACCGACATGTCAAACAACCAATTACAGTTCGTTTCGTTCAGCGTCACGTTTCGGGGCGTGGAAATGTCCCCACAACAACAGACCGGCGTGCAACAAGTCAGTCAGCATAGAAAATCAAAGAAGGAGAAGAAAACTTCAAGAGTCTATGCCGTGAACCTCCCATACTTTTGAGAATCCTACGTTTAGCTGATCTTGATAAATGCTCATTGTCACTCATGTAAACACAACAGTTTTTCTTCCGCAATCACACGTCTGCGCTTTGTTTCCCGGCAGACCGAAAAATAAACGCGACACTCACGCCCCCCGGAAATCCGATAAAATTCAACCAATCAGATGACGACTTCGACATTCCTGAAGTGTTTCCAGTTAAGTGTACCATATGCATCAGACGTTTAGCCAACGTTCCGTGGGCGTGACGTCTGAGGCTGAGACTAGTCTAACCCTAACCCTTCCCCAGACCTAAACCTACCCATAACTATATTGACGCTAAAGGGTGCCATGTGCGTTGGATTTAGACAAAATGTCAAAAGCGTCAGTTTATGACGCCTTGGGATGAGAATGCGTTGGTATATATACAGTAGCCTATATAGTAGAGAGAACACCCTCTCAGACAAAGGCAGGTGGTGCTGGGGAAGGTGAAGGACTAGGAAAATTCCCATGGATTACACGCTACACTAGCCCACAGCAAATCATATGGTATTGTTCTCATTAAAAGTTCATTCCATTTACTGTGTTTCACCCTTATCATTTACTTAGATTTAATAACTCTTATTTTTAACCTTTGTGAAATAAATTCGCCCATGAAGCCTCCAAAAGACTTTATTTCTAAAAAAAGTCCATTCTAGATTTGATTTCTAAACGAACTCCTAGACAACAAGAAGCTCTTTCTCCATTTACTGATAAACTAAAGCCTGGCTTTAGTATTGCTGTGTGTCTATGTGTTGAAACTGTGCTTATTTATCTTTCAGCGGTTGTGAATGTTCCAACCCAGTCTTTAAAAAAAGAACAAAAAACAATAAAGCTATTTTCATGTCCAATTAGGTGAATGTGTTAAAAATGCGTTAACTTCGGCAGCCCTACTAGAACAGATATTAACACTTGTGGCTTTAAGGAATGATGATTGTGCATCCAAAACCAACATCCACAGTGTTGTAAAACCAAACAATTGCCAAGCGTGTGATGTGCACAAGGCTTTATGTCTATGTTGTCATTTTGATTGTATATGATCTTCGACCCCCAAATGCACGGGTTCTAAAAAAGAAACCTGTATGGGGTTAATTAAGGTAAATAGACTCCATAAATGTGTGCCGAGTATCTCCTGAGGGGTGGGCAGGTGGCTTCAGCGCAAATGAATAATTCATGCGTCCCGTGGCTGTTTTATGGACGGAGAATACAATCCATCTTGGGAGCCGTCATCAGAAGATGTAATATTTATGACATGATTCTTGCAAGTACACAAATGTGTCCACTGTACGGCACACAAGCTGGAGGTCTCACAGTGATGGGCAGCACAACGTCTATCAGTGGTCACATGCCACACCATACACTCACCATTATCTCTGACCACCTCTAGAGGAAGAATTAATTAATAGGAAAACGTGCGCGTTGTCAAATTTGTTACATTCAAAGCTGAAACAAACTGCCAAATAAAGAGTTATCAAAATGCCAAAGCTGTTATTTTGCATACAACAAAAGTGCAAAGTGAAATGCAAGGTGTATTTATTATATGCATGTTTTTACATTATTATTTATTTGATTATATATAACATATTTTAATATATAAAAAAACAGAGCTGAATTTTCCGCTGTCTCAAGTGTCACATTTGGCTGATTTGGTGCTCAGAAATTCCCTCAAAAAGTACTTATACCCTAAACTTCTTAATGTAGTGTAGCCTAATATATACAATACATCATTTATTTATTGAATATTTGTATTTATTAAATTAACATTTCACATTTACTACTTACAGATAGGTAGATCGATATGTGAAACTTTGTTTAAAAATACACGATTCACATAATACATACTGTAATCTAATGAAATACTGCACCTATTATGCGCTTTTGAGAAAATGTTGCTGTATCTGTAGCTAGTTCAGGCATTGTTGTTTTAAAAGGTGAGAACCAGATGAAATCGAGTGACTAATACACAACCAGCAGACTGTATGTGTGTGTATGTGAAGGCTACCGCTCAACTGGTTTCTCATGGTAGCCACACAATGACAATGAAGAGAGGACAATAAAGAGCTCGGCCTGCCTCTCTGCTCCATTGCTGCTCTCAGCTCCCATTATTGCTTCTTGTTAAAAGCCAAGGGCATAGCACTCTCTCCACACAACACACACACACACACACATATTGGAGAAACCAATGGCATTTCTATGAAATGCTGTATGAAAGAATATCAGAGGTGGAGAAGGAGAAAATACAGACCTGAAAATGCCTTTAACGCGCTGACACTGGGCCCACACGCCTCCTCCCTTCCTCTTTCCCTCGAGGGGTGGCGATACACACTAGGGTATCTAAAGCAAAATCAGTCCCTAGTGGGCAATTATTCATGTGCAAGCAGTGTAGGGGTGCTTTCTGTGGGTGGCGGAGCACTGGGTAAACGCTAACCCTCTGAGGGAGCAGCACTCCATTAGAAGTGAATCCATCACTTGCAACGACCACTTTACAAAAGAGAGACCAGCGAGACTATCACTGTCAATGTCACATCTCTCCCAGCACACAACAAGTGCAGCAGTAGACATGCGGTCTCCAGGGGGCTCTTGTTTCTTTCTTTCTCTGCTCGTCTAAAAGCATAAATGTGTGCGCGGGTCAGGTTTTGCCTACACTGAGGAGACCCAATGACCTGTAAGGATGGTCAAACATGGAATCATCTACACTGCAGCCAGTCAACAGACCCTACCAGGGAACAGCAATAAACATACTTGATCATTTCTTCATGTAAAAATGCAAAAATAAAAAAAATATTTGTGTGAGGCATAGGAAAATATTATCAGTGCAGTATAAAAGCAACCAAAGTCATTGGAAAGCCATCACAGAGTATAAATATGAATACATAAAGAAATGCTTTTTTGTTTCAGTTTAAATAAATTAAAATGTGAGGCATTGAAATGTTTTGTATTTATGTAGTTAGTTACTCCTAATTACTCTTTCAAAAGGAGATCACAGTATCAGGCAGATTATATAAAAACAAGATTATTTGCTTTGATAGTTTATATTATTGTATGATTTTAATATGATTTAGCAAACGAATCCTGGATAAATATTTCTCTGACAGATATAAAACTGTAATGTTTTTTTTTATATATATATAGAAACCATGAATCGGAGTCGGAGAACGAACACATTTTATTTCCACAATGTGATGCATTTCCAAAGATATTCAGCAGTGTTATGTTTTTATTATTTCTATTCTAGTATTTATTATTAGGTAATTTTGTTATGGCTTCATTATGTGTTTATATACAGCTTCAATTTATTTTTATTTTAGTCATTTTAATACTTCAATTTAAACATATTTCAACATTTTTTTAATTTTTCATATAATATTAAAATGGTATATTATTTCAAATGCCGAAAACTATTTTTGTTAGTTTCAGTTAAAGGGTTAGTTCACCCAAAAATGAAAATTCTGTCAGTATTTACTCACCCTCATGCTGTTCCAACCCCGTAAGACCTTCGCTCATCTTCGGAACACAAATTAAGATATTTTTGATGAAATCTGAGAGCTGGATCACTCCTCCATACTAGTCCATAGGCTGATTCAGGGATTGAACTTGCCGGCCTCGAAAAGTTATTAAAGACATCGTTAAAATAGTCCAAGTGACTACAGTGGCTCAATCTTAAGTTTATCAAGCGACGAGAATACTCTTTGGGCCTCTAGTCAGTTAACGTAGTGTGATTCCGTAGAGCTACGTCACACGTAGGCTCACTATTGGCCGACACTGGTCATGTGCGTGATGCGTGTGACGTACAACAACAGAAGCTTACGCTATTACACTAGTGAACTGACTCGAGGCCCACAGAGAAGGACATGAATAGTTGAAATAAAGTCGTTATTTTTGTTTTTTTTGCGCACAAAAAGTATTCTCGTCGCTTGATAAACTTAAGATTGAGCCACTGTAGTCACTTGGACTATTTTAACGATGTCTTTAATAACTTTTCGAGGCCGGCAAGTTCAATCCCTGAAGAAGCCTATGGACTAGGAGGAGTGATCCAGATCTCAGATTTCATCAAAAATATCTTAATTCGTGTTCCGAAGATGAACGAAGGTCTTACGGGGTTGGAACAACATGAGGGTGAGTAATTACTGACATTTTTGGGTGAACTAACCCTTTAACAATAACAACACTGATATTTAGAGGAACAAATTTCTCTATTTGACGGATGTTTGGAGTTGTTTTTTTTTTTTTTTTTTTTGGAACTAACATGAACTGCTGAATCGTTCACAATAAGACCAGAAACATAAGTAAATAGTGCCAGTTGTTTTTAAAAGCTCAATGCATGCATTTCAGACATTACTCACAGATTTTACTCAGTGTTCTTAAAGTGTATGCTATGTTTATATTCATGCAGCAACCTGACCCGAGTGGTATTTTGTGTTTGCAGGGAGGAGAAAGTGGAGCGAAGGTCTGTCAGAGAAGTGAGCTCTCCTCATAAACATTTCAGTAGTCTTCAGTGCCTTTGAAACAGTTCTATGTATCCATATTTTATTTTCTCAGCCACGGCTGGCTGTCTGAAGCGAGAACATCCTTCCACCTCGGTTCTGTGGGAGATTAGCAGGGCAGAAGCCAGCGCAATATGTATTAAACTAATTAAATGTCTAAATCAAATCATTAGTCTGAGGCCTTTTTTATCCCCACGCCTGAGGTAAAATGAGTTAATTTCTCACCGTGTCGCACACCTGACTAGAGCCGCTTTGTTTCATAACCTAATGGTATGAAAGACATTGGCACTCCACCAACACCGCTTTTCTCTGCCACTTGACGCGCTGAGCCATTTGTATATAACACTGGCACTTGCACAAACAATCCTGCAGTTTGATTCTGTGTGGTCTCCTTCCAATCGGTTGCATCCAGCAGAGACTATGAGCTCTTTTTATACCATGTAATTAAAACTGTGGCAAAGCTACACGCGTGTAGGAGTAAAAAAAAAATAACAACCGCCTGAGTAACACGGGCTGTAAGAGCAGCATCTGGTGACATCCGCTTCAATTTTGTGTGTGGTGGTACGTGCGAGGGGAGCATGGGTGTGTTTCAGTGTGTGTGTCTGTGCGAGTGTGTAATGAAGGGCATAGGGTTTTCGGGAGAGTGTGTGTGTGTGTGTGTGTGTGTGTGTGTGTGCGTGTCCTATATATACTGCATTATAGTGGGGCACATCTGCCACTGCTGTTCCTGCCTTGCCTGGTGTCTACTCTCCGGGGAGGCTTATTTTGCCGACTTGACGTGTTCTCAGCTGGAGCAGCTCTCATCTTTGAGCTCCGAGAGAAATCCTCTTTTACTCTTTTGAGTCGTAAAACACACACACACACACACACACACACACACACACACACACACACACACACACACACACACACACACACACACACAATTTAATATAGAATAATAATTCATCCTTGTGCTTTTGCGTAGGTATTTCTACAGTTTTGTGGTTTGGATATGTCACACTCTCTTAAAAATAAAGGTTCTTTATTGGCATTAATGGTTATTTATGGTCCTAATATGCTCTCTTTACATTTTCAAATTTCTTTATTGTGTTGCTGTTCGAGTATGAAAAAGGTCTACAAAGTTAAAAAGCACAAAGTCCACTCCAAAGGGAGTTATTCTCTATATCAGTAAACACTGTTTCTGGACTCCCTGAAACGCCTTGATTGTAGTCTTGAGTTTTCTACCGGGAAAGCACACAACACAATATTCCTAATTGAAATAATTCCCGCACAAGGCATATGAAAAAAGGGGCGGGGCCTGGTCGAGGTGTGTTATTCTGCCTTCGGGTGCTATCTGAAATTTCCTACTTCCCACTTCTATGAGCTCATCGCATTCAAATTTTGACTTGAGAGGGTGTTCATGTCCAAATTTTCTACTAGGAAACTAGTATTTACGATAATTCCTTTAGCATGTGAAGGCAGCATAGAGTGTTGAAAGTCACGACGATCGTAATGGGTGTGACATTTCCGAAACACACTCAAAGCAGTTGACCAATCAGAACACACTAGTCCAGCCGACCAATCAGAGCACATTATGCTTTTCGGAAAGAGGGGCTTCATAGAGACAGGAACTAAACAGCGTTACTGACAGACTGAGAAGAGAGGTGCTGCAACAATATAAAATGTGAAAAATTTTGTTTTTCAAACATTCAAGCATTCTAGTAAACCCCAAAAACATAATAGGTAATGGTTTGGGGCATAATAGGTCCTCTTTAATATCTTTTCATTGCACAAAAGGTTTTCTTTAGATTTTTTTAAATGTTCTTCACACTAAGAATTTTTTTATTTATTTTAAGAACTGTTCACTGAAAGGCTCTTTGAGGAACCAAAAATTATTGTTCTATGGAATCGTTGCAAATCCCCATTTTTTGGAACCTTTATTTTTAAGTGCGCTTTGTGAATCTAAAATGCATTTTCTCCTGTTTGGTTGAATTATTTTGAACAATGCTGAGTTCATGTGTCACGGATGGATGATGCTCCCATCATTTAATGAGAGTTAAAGAATGGGGAGAGTCAAGGAAGAAGGGGAGACAGGGAAAAAAAATCATTCGTCAATTAGTATGCAAATGCATGCAAGCGATTCCTTCAGAAATCCAATCAGGCTGTCACCTCGGCAGGGGGTGTTATTATGAAGTCCCTGTGAAGTGTGGCTTGTGGGTTGCCATGCAAAATAAGCCATGTCCACAGACGAGCAGACACAGTGGGACTGGCACTGGATCTGCTGGCTGACACCAGTCACTCACACACACACACACAAACACACACTCATGTTTTCTATGATTTGAGCAATGCTGAAGGACGAGTTGCATGTTGGACTTGTGTACCAGTGCTTTTGCTGGAGATCACGTCCACCGAGAATAACAGGCCATGAACTCCTTGTGCAAAAAAATGTGTAATGTTGACATTAAAATCAGGGACGCAACTGCGAATGGCAGGGTATTGTGGCTGCAATACCTTTATCGCCAGGAAAATGCTAAGAATTCATTATGAATAACAAAAAATATTCAAGATACACATTTTTTAACACAAAAAGGAAAGAATAAATCATTGAATTATATGAATTACATTATTTGCCCTAACTCGTTGCCATTCTGGCTGTTTGGAAACTGAAGCACAACAGAGATATTCACATGAGAGAAGAAAGTAGATACTCTTCTGAGGTTTATACGGGCTTGTGTTTTTGTCTCGTGTTTTATTAATATTGATTATAATTGATATATCAAAATAATATGTTGGTGTGCTTCTCCTGGGCGCAGTGGTGTGAACTGCTGCACACCCGCATGAATGTACACAGGATTGCAGCAGCTGAACTTCATTTTCAGTTTGTTTCTCACCAAACCCTACTCGTTTACATCCTCTTTTTTAAAAAAAACTTGATGCTCTGCCATTAAATAGACAATCGCGTAGCCTATAGGAGATTTTTTTGTATTTCTTTTTTGTGTTCCAAAAAAGGAAGTAATAAGGCTTTAGATTTACATCAAGGTGAGTAATCAGTGAATTTGTGTGTGTGTGTGTCTGAAAAAATAAATACCCGTCATTTGTCTGTCACATGTATGGCAGTGTTTTATAGATGATTTTCTGTTCTTTTTTAATTCAATCATATATGCCTATGTTTCAGGTTATTTTCAAAGCTATGTGATTATTTTCCATTGCGAATTTTTTATTTATTTAATTTTTAAATTGGCTGATGCCGTTGGTTTCTGCTGTGGTTTTGTCTTTCTCTCCTGTGATTCTACAAGTAATTGAATTGATATTGTCACGTGACATTGCTAGATTGGATGACGTCATCTAAACTTGCCATATACCGTGACTTTTAGTAAATTGACGCCACTGTTTAAAACGCATGTCCAAAGTGCAAGAGTCATGTGCCATTAGTTTCCCAATGACCAATCGGTTACCAGCACCAGATGGCCTGGAGATTAAGTTTTATAAACTCGCATCTTGTGTTCTATCATTCCCACTGGCTGATATATTTAATTTATCGTTGGCAACTTGTGAAATACCCAGTTCATGGAAATGCGCCAGAGTAATTCCTCTTTATAAAGGAGGTGATATCACAGATATTAACAATTACAGACCTATTTCAATTATCAATAGTGTAACAAAAATATTTGAAAAACTAATTTTTAACCAACTTACTAAATATCTTAATGATCAAAATCTATTATCTCCACATCAATCTGGTTTTCGATCAAATTTTTCGACCACCACTGCTCTTCTAAAATTCACAAATGACATACTGTCAGCTTCTGACAGTAATATGCCGACAGGAGCTATATTTATTGATCTTACCAAAGCATTTGATATGGTTGATCATTATCTTCTTTTGGATAAATTGTATGCTATTGGACTTTCCTCTGACTCTTTATTATTTTTTAATTCTTTTCTTCATCACAGAAGTCAGTGTGTTACTTTTCAAGGCAGCCAGTCAGGCTTTAAAATTATAGATAAAGGTGTTCCGCAAGGTTCAGCTTTAGGTCCTCTTTTATTTTCCATTTTTATTAATGACTTACCGCAAATTTGTTCAGACTGTTCAATTCATTTATATGCAGACGACACTGTAATATACTATTCCAGTTCTGACATCTTACAAATCCAACATTCTTTACAAATGGACTTCAACTTAGTTCAGAAATGGTTTTCTTCTAATAAACTCTTATTGAACAGGAGCAAATCTAAAAGTATGTTGTTTTGCACTCGACTTAATTCTTTACCTTTATCTAAAAATTGGTCTATTAGTTTCCAGGATGGAACATCATTAACAAATGTTGAAGAATATAAATATCTTGGTCTCTGGCTTGATTCTCAGCTCTCCTTTAAACCTCATATTGATTCAATTTGCAAGAAAGTATACGGGCAATTGAAATCACTTTATCGCTCTGCTGATTGCTTTTCACAACAGGTTCGCAAAAGAATTATTACTCATCTAATATTTCCAATACTTGATTATGCTGATGCCATTTATGGGAACACCTCAGATTTAAATCTTCGTCCTATTTCTGTATTATATAATAGTCTTTGTAGATTTGTGCTTCGATGTCCCTACAGAACTCACCACTGTCAATTGTACGAGTCTTTGAACTGGCTGGCACCCAAGTCAAGGAGGCAATTTCATTGGTCATTACTTATTTTTAAATGCATTCATTTTAATTTCCCTTCATATCTGAAATATTACCTAATTCCTTTTAACACTCAGTACAATTTAAGGCACACGGATCAGTTATTTTTTCATATACCCAGAATTAATAAAGAATTAGGACGTCGTGCATTTAAATTTAAAGCTCCATCAGATTGGAACAATCTTCCTTGTTCGCTCAGATCTATAACCTCTTTTTATGTTTTCAAATCATCTCTTTTTACTTTTCTTCAAACAATATGTTCTTGTTTTTGATTCCTTTTTTTTTATTTTTTTTTTATTCAGATATCTGTATGGGTTTATGGATGTTTGTAAGCATATCCATATCTTGTTTGTGTATTTTCATTTTTCGCAGATGGTTTATTGACCTGTTTTTGATGATGGTATGGGACAAATGGGATGGGAGTAAGTTTATGAGAGTATTGTTTGAGTGTGTGTGTTTATGAATGAGAATGTCAATGTATCTAAATGTTTGTAATAGTTCTGTGTTGTATTTACTTTATTTATGATTTTCGACTATGATCTTGTTTGTTGTAAAGAAGGGACCCCCTCGAAAATGAGATGGTTCATCTCAAGGGGCTATCCTTGAAAATAAATAAAAAATACAAGCTTGAAACTTAACTCACTTCGGCTACTTAATATTAGTCAGTGGATCGTAATGAAGGACCATCACTGAAGTCCTGCTGAAAGTCCGATCCAACAGCCTGTTGATTTTCCCCAGAACATTCGATAATACATACATGTGAGCAACAGTAATACTTATAACCATAGGTAAATTTGCTCTGACATAGTTTGGTTACTGTTATGATTCTTTACTAGATCTGAAATGAAAATAAATTAAATATATGAATTGGGTTTGAAGTATATTATTAAAGATTTGAAATTTGAGAATTTTTACATCTAAAAATTTGGATATGAAATGAATGTCCAATAAACTGTGAATATACTGTAGAATTAATAAATATAACATAGTAACAACTAAAAATGTCAAAAATGTATTTGGATATTAAACGAATGTTCAATATACTGGGTATGATTAAAGAGTAAAATGTGTGTGTGTGTGTGTGTGTGTGTGTGTGTGTGTGTGTGTGTGCGCGTCATACACCTTGTCTCTTTAAGTGCAAGACATCCTTTGTTCAAATCATTAAAGTATGTTTCTTATTTATGAATGGCTGCATTATATTTAGGGATTTGATCAGACATGGATTAAATAAGCATTAACATGTGCTGACCAGCAAATCATTGACACGCTGCAGAAAAGAGTCCAAAGTTATGAATTCTGTTTGAAGCTAGACTTCACACTCATTCAGTGACTGTGAAGCTATGTCCATACAAATTATCTGTTCTTTATATTCAAACAACAATAAGCCAACAGGATGTGAGAATAAAAAGCTGAGGCCATAATTAAAGAATTGTGAGTTATAACCTTGCTTGATGGCATGAACACAATTTGGCCTTCTGTATTGTATAAACTGATGAAAGCAGCAGTAAAATATTGGCTCATCTTGCATTATCAAACACTGGTCTAAAACTCAAACCTTTCATTTAGACATAAGCATACTGGTGTAATACATTCAGATATAGCCTACTATCATTAATCTGAACTATGGTGGTCAGAGCTTACATTAAAATTCACAATATCACACCATCATCACCTCTAATTGTGCAAAGACGACTCTTTCTGGTGGTTCATTTCACTCCCTTCACTCCCTATTATCACATGGTAGGAAAACTAGTCCAGCTCAGCACGTCTACGCGCAGATTATTATTATTTTTTTTGTCAGCTCACAGTAAGGCATCATTTTATTGAGATCCAAACCAGATGAGACCACATGAGAGGGGAGAGATGAGGAATCCGAGATCAGATTTGCTCCACCCTCTCCCAATGGAGCAAAATAGTATGAAGTCAGTTACTCAGAGGAAGAGTGAAGGCAACGGATTCCACAATACAACGGAAGGCGAGAAACCAGTCAGTGGTTGCATTGTTCAATGGTCCCATGAAAAAAAAATTGTAAGTAGAAATCGATTAAGATTATTGTTCTGATATTGTCAGGATCTTGGCGCAATGCATAAGGTGCCCATGGATTTTTGGATCAGCATCCTAAACGAATATGTATAAAGGAACACATACTTTTATACATTTGTTATTTTCACCACTTTTAATCGTTTCTTGTTCCAACATTCAATATTCCATGTAGTCACTCAACTATGAAGTAATTAAAATGTAATGCATAAGAAAAATAAATATTAATTACAATAGTAGTAGATGGAGTATAGCATGTCACATTGCAGGACATGTCAGCTTCCCAAAAGTATTTCATGTTATCCATGTATTTTGGTCAAATTCACATGCTAATGTATTAGTTACAGACACACTATGTGGCATTCACACATATGCTTATGGTCTTTAAAGGGGCTTTAAAAGGAATACCACAGCTCCCCCTAGTGGACAGCATAAAAGCCCCTTCTATTGTTTTCTCTGACATTGGCACTCATTCAATATCCAAAAATTTCAAGTCATGTTTAGTTACAATCATCTAGGCCACCAAGTAATCCGTATAATCCGTACAACACATTTCTCCCTCTATTTCCATATAGGAAGGGAGCCAAAGCCCCGTTTCTGTTTTTCTCTCCTCTCCTTCAATAATCTTTTCTAACCATTTCTAACCATTTCAGTCAGGTCTTCTTCTTTCCTTGCTCTTTCCTGTGCATCTCTTTTCTTGGTGTTATGTCTTTAGGCTATTGCTGTAACAGAACCTATTGAGGCTGTATTTTAAGGTATCACAGTCCTGACACAAAGGCTGTTTCAAATGCTAAAAAATGTAATGATCCTGACTTCTAGATACCTTATTTTGGTCAAATTCAAAGGCAGCAGTGAATGCGTCATTAGCAGAAAAGATAATCCTAGAATGCAGTGAAAAAACAAATCCAAGATGGTGGACGATGTTGACGCATGGGCTGCAACCGAAAGCTTGTTGCCTAGCTGCCCTAACAGGCAATGACTTAGCGCACGAAGGTATACCTCACGAAACTAATTTCGGACAAACTTCTGAGGCAGAATTACTGTTTAATGACCTACCACAAAACAGAGCAAGCTTTGGAAATAACCAAGTAAATATTTAATTACTACAATAGTAATTACTCGCTAGCAATAATATCAAAAATGAAAAACGTTACTGACCTCCTATCAGATGAAGGTATCTCAGGTGACAGGAAGTAAAGCTAGCATTGGATTCGGACTTGCCTTCCTTGTAATGCATCCTCGGAAGGCAGCATTTTTTCAGCTTTCGGATGCAGCCATGATTTTTCCCCCCCCAAACCAGTTCAGCACAAATCCTGCCCTGCAGCCAATCTCTCTCAAACGAGATGTGACGTGACATGACATAGTGACGCAACATGACGTGAAGGCCAAGTATGGTAACCCATACACACACAGACAGCAATGGACGCACATGGAGCAGTGGGCAGCCATTTTTGCTGCGGCGCCCGGGGTTGGGTGAGAGATTGGGGTTTAGGTGTCTTGCTCAAAGGCACCTCAGTCATTTCCTGCCGGTATTGAGTATCAAACCCGCACCTTCGGGTTACCAGTCTGACTCTCTGACCATTAGGCAACGACTGCCCACAATCCTCGTACAAGTAAGAATAAATCCATTTATTTGATCTAGAATACGATTTTTTAAGCTTCTAAAATATGCTCTGACTTATATCCCGACTTAAATAACGCAATTAATGTCAAGAACACAACACACACATTTGGATTCATGCCGTATGAGAAAGAGGTATGTGCACCGAAGTCAATTTGTTTAGGCTTGGCATTAATAATAAACTTTCTTTATATTGAATGGAACTATAATTTGTTTGTTATACTTATTTTTCATTTCTTTTCTGAATATCGTTAAATTTGGAGTGAGATGAACTAAAATACATCTTTCTAGTGTTTAAAATGTCTGGAAACGTTTTGTTTTAATTTATAGGCATTTTACATTATTTCTGAATGTAATGTGACTTGTACACTGATGCGATACTGATCTGTTTTTTTCTCTCAACAAAGCAATTTTGACCCTTAAGGCCCGTTCACGCCAAGGGCAATAACTATAACTATTGAGATATAGTTCTAAAAATCGTTTCAAGTATAAAAGAAAAGCAGTGTCCACACCATAACGATAACTGCACAGAGAAACTATATAGTTGGAATCACTTTCAGAACGATTTTTTTTTTTCAAGCTGATGAGTGATAAAAACATTGACAGCCAATCGGAATCCACCCTGCTTTAAAGAGGTCGAGCATTTAAAGTGGTAGGCGACATAACCGCAGTGCGCGCTGAGAGCGATATTGTGCGTTGGTGTGAACACTAATATAGTTATCGTTATAGTTATCATTCTTGGTGTAAATGGGCCTTTTGTCAGGTGCAGAAAACACGGTAATTGAAAACAATTTAAAAGTTGAGCTTCCTATTTGTGTTTCAAATGGCTCACTTATGAGGTACAAGGACATTTGCAGGCAGTAGGCAGCGAGTCAGCTCACTAGGGTTTGTAACAGAGCTCATGTGTGACCGAACAGCCTAACAGTTTTCCTACAGGTTCAGTGGGAGTGAGTACAGCTGTGAACCCCATTCTCTTGCACACGGGGAAACGCGTGCCGCGTGCCGCCCTGTGTTTCACTCCCAGATGGAAATAAAATAAAATGCTGGATTTATATTATGACTTTTCAAGGTTGCACTTCACAATGGCTATATTGTTAGGTAGTCCTTCCCTTTAAGAGCAGCCATCGATATTCACACTTGGCTCAGTATAGGTGAGTATACTGTATATTCCAGATATGATGTGCATGAGGTGAGGTGTGCAGAAACTGTCAATTATTTAGCATTTACATAGATCTTTAGGCTGAAAGTAGCAGTCTGGAATGCTGTACAGCATGATGTCACTGTGTTAAAAATTCAAAAGAAGCCAAAAAATTGTGTGCTTTGAACATTCTTCTCTGTTTTTCTGACGTTGGTGGTAGAGATGGACCTCCTGCTGTGCCCTCATCTTCCTCACCGAGCAGAAGCAGTGGGCCGGAAATGCCTGAGAGAATCACGTATTACTTTCATCCTTCAAGAAATACTAAGCTCCTAACTTGTCACATTAACCAATCCTCCACCATGTAGTGCATCATGTGACATGCAATCTGAAAAATCTGCAGCTCTAAAAAAGATGATGAAGATCAGAGGTCAAGGTGAGGGCACACAAGGCTTTGCACTCCATTTATTTCCATTCGCGCGGAAACACGGGCTCATGCGAATAAATGTTTTTTTTTTTGTAGGACCAAAGGTTGTTGAAATCTGACCTGCAAATTTGTAAATATAAACTAACAGAGGATCTAAAACTTTGCAAGCAGCTTGGTTAGCTCTGCTGCAGCAAAGTGGACTAGACTACTGATGATATAATATATATATATATATATATATAAGTCATATTAGTCATATTATCATTATAGTCCACACACTGATCATACTCAGAGAAATACCATATTTATTCTTTATTAATTATTAACAGCCCAAGCCCAAGAGCATGACATCATATCCTGTTGTCGAGTCTGTAATTTCACATGTTTAAGTGTAGTGTGCTCACACCTGTAATGTATTGGTACTACAACAAGCAACCCAATCTCATTAGAAAATTATCACAAATCATAACTATTTTATGAGCTGGAGATTTCGTATGAATTTGTACGAAAACTTACGATTTCAGCGAGAAAAAAAACATTTAGTGGGCTTAAAGCAGCAAGGAATTCCGTTTTTGTCAAACAGCGACCCCTAGAGTCGCTGTGGAGTACTTGTACTGTCGTGAATAGCACTCACGCAGAGATGGCTCGCACTCACGGCCGGATCCCTTCCCCCTGTACACCGGTACCTGTTCAGTAGGATGGACGCTGTAACGAGTGGAAATAAGGTATGGCCCCTTTAAGAGCTGCGCGCGCCCAACACCACATGTATACGGCGCCGGGTTATTTCTGTTTGATGCTCATTTTATCAGATCTGTTTTTTGCCGTAAAGCAATTCGTTACCTCGCGAGACCTGATATCACACGATACTTCCAAACACTGAGGCCGGCGGCTCGCCGGCCCAAAGTTGCAAGGGTGGTTTTGCGGCTCACAGGCACCGGGGGGTGCGAGACGACCACCATTCAACACGAAATCAGTAATATAAACATTACAATGACTCCAAAGCTGTTCGGTTAAGGTAAAAAAGTTACTTAGTTCACCTTTAAGCAAAAAATATCAAATGTAAAAGGAGATCATACAATTTGCCAGAATGTAAAATAGTTACAAATTGCTATGAAAGTAAGTTGATGATAGCTGGTTTTATCCTATGCAGTCTATAGTATGTACATGCCCATCTTTGCCACTGTATACAGACTAAAAACCCAAAAGCATATCATTGTATATTCTCAACAAGCTGCAACACACAATTAAATTACCTATTAAAAAGAACCACATAACGAACGAAGCACATAAACGTGCAGTGAAATCCTATTGTCTGAATGTTCTTCTCAGACTGTCTATGCTGAGGTGGAGAAACCCTCCCAGCAGCCTCAGCTTCTGTTACTGCTCTAGTGCCCCTGAATCCCTGCCAGCGTTTTGTTGGCCTTCCTCATAAAGTGCAAGGCAAACAGGATCTTCTCAATGGTAGCTTCACAACACACAAAATCCAAACAAGCCTGTATAATGCATTCGCTGCATGGCTAAAACGAAATAAAGAAGCTGTTGTCTCTCTCTCTCCCTCTCTCTCTCTGCTGTCATTACTATTTTACAAGCAGCAGCTTCATTACCAAACCATATGCTTGGTAATCATGAAAGCTGTGGGTGCATCCCTTATATGATGTGGGACGGCTAAATTATTAAACGCGCCGTGCTGGCAAGGCCCGATTCAGATGTGGCAGCGAGCCCAGTCTCCTCTCTCATACACACACTCATATACACGTACAAACACACTCATGAAGGGATATGAGGCACTGGGAGGGCAAAAAAAAAACTTCAAACACCTTTCCTGTGCATTTAGTGTAATGAACAATGTCTTAATTGAGATTGCCTAATTACCCAATTTAAAGGTAATTAATATGATGCTAATTAGCATATGTAAATGACACATTGCATAATTGAGGATCCCTGTTTTGAATTAGATGGCTCTACAATGAACCCGCACATAAAAAAGAAAGAAAGAAAGAAAGAAGAAAGATACAAAGAAGCCATTGACGGAGCGATGCAACCGTCAATCTCTCCAGTGCTGCGGAATGCGCATGCTGCAGATGCTCGAACGCATTATCAAATCCAATCAAGTTATGTTACTATCATGCATAAAAGTCTGCTAATCTAGAGTAATTAAACTACTTGTGCAGTAATTACCAATGTAGTGTACCAAATCCTTACTAGTAGGTAAGGATTTTTCTTCTTCTTTTTTTCTTATAGACCGGTTTCACACCAGCAGCTTTTTAATTTCAGCATTCATATTAACAGATTACAGTATTTATGCAATATACAGTTATTGTGACAGATTATCAAAATACCGTTTATCAGTCTACTCAGCTATTGTATGCCATCTGGCTATATAGTTTTACTAAACAAGCAGGCTAATCAGTTAGCGATATGCTAACATATCAAGCTTATCAGCCAACAGTAATATGCAAAGCTAGTCAGCTAACCAGCTAACCTAGACTGCAAATTAACAGAAAAACATGATTTAAAAATGTTTAATTTGACCATTTATAGCTTTATGTGTCATATGCTTTAAAAACATTCATTTAAATAACATTCTAACCTAATCTCATGAGGAAACGTAAATGTTTTACGAGGTGGCGATTTTGTAAAATAGTTACGAATTGCTATGAGAACATGTTGCATAAATCGGTAACACCCATAAATCATGTGATTCAAGTGCATCAAGTGATTTTGTACGATTTCCGATTTTCTTTTAACATGAATTCAACATGAACTAACAATGAACAGTCCTTCGACAGCATTTATTCTTAGGTATTCTTTATTCCTATCTTGGGTATGTAAATTTCAAAAGTTGTATCTGTTGACATTAACAAAAATGAATAAAGCTGTAAAAAATAGCGATACTTAATAGTTCATTTCACTAATGCATTTACTAATGTTAACACATGTAAAGTGTTTCCAGATTTCCAATCAGGCACTGAATAGAGAATACATTAGAAGTTTGATCAGCCAATCGAATCACTTAGATTATATTTCATTTTCGCTGATCAAATGCAACTGAAATCTTGCAGCATATTAAAGAATTACGAATGCCGCTGTGCTGGCAGAATTTCTAGTCTACATAATATTTGTCAGGTCAACAGATATTGAAGTTGAATTTCAACAGATGATTAGTGTGTATGTATTGGTAATCTGTGAGAGCCTCTTGACTAGGCCGCCTGCGGGGATGTAGTGAGCAGGGCCAAAGCGAGAGTGCCATGTGGCACCTGGGTCATACAGCTGCAGGCCTCCTGAGCCCCATCCATGCACACTCACGCACACACACACATACGCTCTTCTCCTGACACTCCTGCTCTCCGATGGGCTCCATTTGCACACACTCACAAATAATTCCTTGTCCATGCTCATGAGCACGTACACAGTGTGTCGGTGTACTTGAAGAAACAAACACGCTCGAACGATCATGCCAGACAGAGATAAACAAGACAAAAACTGCCTGGCACGTGAATTGAAATAAAACCATTAAAGAAGTGTCTGCGCTTTCTTCTATTGTTCATGTACAGTGGCTCATGTTTGACACTTGAAAGTCATTGCATTCGAAACAAAATATCACAAAAAGTGGCATTTTTCTTGATCTTATTGTGAACTATTCATCCTTGTATTCGTTTCATTTTTCAAAAAATGTTTAGAACTCGTAATTTTGAATGAAAACGGCATAACTTCAGGTGACAGACTTCTCTTTGGTGACATATGCCGGACTCATCATTTAGTCAGCTTAAACCCCATCCCTGTATTATAATCAACCCCAATGTACAAGCCTTCACTGCCACTTTTGATCAATTAAATTAATCACTGCTGAATAAAATACTAACTTTTAATTTTTACTTTGGGCTTCCACATGAAAGTACCATTGCATAAAGTGTTCGAAAATTGAACAAAAGCTTTGGCATCATCTGTTTGCAGATGCCACTTGGGTTGACATTTTGTACCTAATGCAATGAAATGACATTTTGAAGAGTTGCTGGATATGTTTTGAGGCCGCTGTGTGTCACATGCACTAAGCAAACACAAGTTCCACATCCTCTTTTTCTCTCGTCTTTAACAGCGCTTGTCTCATTGTCTGGTCTTTCCTCCCTCTCTTTCCACTCTGCTCTAACAGTGCTGGCACCTGTCACTGTTTGGCATCTCTGTGTTGGATGCAATCAGATCTAGTGTCAGTCAGTGGCCCCTGTCTGGCCTTCGGCCCCAGTCTATCTGCCCTGCTCTGTAGAAGGAAGCGTTTCGTCTCTCCGTCTCCCCTGCCTGCTGCCTCGTCCTCTCATGCTCCCTCCCTCCTGTCACCCCAAACCCAGCCCCGGCAGGGGCCATATGGCATCTTCTCCAGACCCGCCCCTCTCTGCGGTGCACCGAGACAAATCTCTCTCACCCCCTGAGCCACGCTGTCTCACATTCCTGTGTTCTCTTCATCCTTCCTCTGCGCCTCTAGGTCTCTCCATGCTGCTCTCTTCCCTCTGGGTGCACACAGGCGCTGTGTTAGTCTGGGTGGGGGGTTGTGTAGGGAAGCACAAAGGAAAAAGAAGATGAAGATGTTAGATTATTGTAGAACAATACTATTATACTGTGCTAATACTTATAGAAGTTGCTCAAACAGAACTTAAAATTCTATCATCATTTACTCACCCTTCATGTTGTTAAGGAACAAAAAAAAACAAGATTTTTCCTTTTGCAATGAATCTGAAACTTAAGACAAAGTTCTAAAAATAACCGAAATTAATTATTATAATTATAATTTACATAAATGTATTTAAATAAATTTGAAAGAAAATGATGAATATATGTATTTACACAGTATATAAATATATACTGTATATATAATATATGCTCTCAAAATAAATGTTTCTCTCTCTCTCTGTATGTATATATATATATATATATATATATATATATATATATATTAATTACGTTGTTGAGTTTACACTAATCCAACATTTTGTTGTGCGGCATCCAGAGTACTTTTCTGATTTCAATTCAAATTTCAATTAAGTAGAATTCAAATGAACTGAAATCTAAGTGTGAATTTAACAAGAAATTAACTAGAAAAATAAGGTTTGCGAGAACTCAAATTAAGAACTCAGAAGAATCCTTAATTTCCAAGAATGCCATTATTTTCTCTAAATTGTAATGTGAGCTGTTACTCAAGATGCCTTCAAAGGAGCGAACTAAGATAAGCATAGCCGATGTCCATCACGTAGCCAGATTGATATCTAAAGGTTTTTTCAATTTTATTCTTCTCACTAACATTCGGATATTCAAATTGAATAAAAAAACGGCTGATTACCTTAAAAGTCCATAGCTATCGCAGTCAGTTCGTACTGCCGTTAACACCGACAGATGTGATGACACCGGTTTTCCTGTTTGTATATGTGACGTTTGACATTAAGACTTTTCTGTAAATTCCACTTCATTTAATTCAAACTTCCTGTTGGGCGTGGTCAATTTGATTTAAAAGGATTTTTAAAAATCCAATTCTTAAATCAAGGGCTTGCTTGGGTTTGTGTGGTACCATTTCAATTTTCTGTGAGACTATTAATAATGTAAAGCTCCGTCAATAGTGCTAAGATGATGTGACGTTAACTCTGATGTCACATAGTTTGCCTTCAGCTTTGCCACTGGGCTCACAATCTGACAAGCAGCCATCATAAAGGACAGAAAAAAACACAGTACACATCTCTAGGCAGAATGTTTATGCTGCTCTTTTGCACACAATGAAAGTAAATGGGGACAGATGTTGTCAAGCTCCCAATAAAGCACTTTAAAATAAGGCACTTTAAACACTGATGATTTTTTTCTTTGAACGTGACGTGCTTGCTTGAATATGCAGATGTGTGAATGAGATTTGATAACTATGAGGTCTGAAGGGAGAAGAGGATAAGTACATTTTTCAACTTTTATTTAGCAAAAACCAGAAAGAATGTGGGTGATATAAATGTGAGCATTTACTCCAATCCAAATAGAAAGCAATATGCATATTTTGCTAAATGAAAACAACAACCATTGTGAAAACCACTGGAAGCAGTCTCTCTGCAGGTTCTTGCTCAGAGATTCCTCACTGTAAGGGTTCAGCCTGTCAATCAGCCCTCAGCACTCGGTCTATGCCACAAACACATCGCTTTCATTAACATCTGCAGGGTGTGTTCAGGATTCATTTGAGGGAAATATCTTCTTAGTTTTACTTACACACACACACACAAACATTTGCTCTGGCACACAGGCCACCATTTCATCTGAAGATTTATGAGTGTGTCAAATAGGAGTGTGAGCGTCGTGTGGATCCTTGTCACAGTGCCACCGGTGGGAAGTCAGGAGCACAGGAGACATAAACACCACTGAGGCCACCTCTAATGAAGGGTGAGACCTTCCCAATCACTCACTCACAAACATGCAAACACTACAGCTCTCTCCCAAAATATAGTGAGCTGCCTCACCATTCAAAAATGTGAGGTTTAGAAAGATTTTTATTGTTTGTGTTATTATCTTTTAAAGAAATGAATATAATTTTATTCAGCAAGGATGCACTATATTGATCAAAAGTGACAGCAAAGACATTTACAATTTCAAATAAATACTTTTTGTTTGAACTTAAAAAAAAGTAAAAAAGTATCATGATTTCCACAAAAATATTAGCACAACTGTTTTCAACATTGACAATATTTGAGAAATGTTTTTTGAGCAGAATGATTTCTGAAGGATCATGTGACACTGAAGACTGGAAAGAAGTGTTGAATCTAGCGAGAAGCTAGAAGAATGCTGAAAAATCAGCTTTGACATCACAGGGATAATAATAATAATTCACATTTATTTGTATAGCGCTTTTCACAATTGTAATAAAGCAGCATAAAGGCCTGTTCACACCGGGACAAATTTCGCGCGCGATGTTCGCCGACGTTTAACGCCTCGTGACTAAACAAAGGGCACCAATGTGAGTGTGCACACCGACGTGAAAAACGCCACGCGTAAAAGCGTCATTTTTTTTAAAAACGCCTCGGGTTCGTTTTTTTGGTTTGACGCGCCGCGTCAAAAACTATCCGACCAATGAGATTGCCGTTTTTGCTCACGTGTCTGGAGCTTCTGAAGTTACAGTAAAACACAACTTGGGGGCGCTCAAACACAAAACGGTCTTGCTGAGCACACATACGTAACGGCGAAGAAGATGCGCCAAGTAGCGTCTACACCATAGATATCCATAATAAAGGCTAGATGTCTCGTCCGCGCTGCTGGCCAAATATGGCCTTTATTATGGATATCTATGGTCTACACTGCCGGGAACAAATAAGACGAGGAAGATGCGAGGCAAGATGAATGTAGAGCTGCTGGTCTCGTTGGTGTCGGAACATAAAGAACTATGACAAACCCGACAGCGACTACAAAATAGGACTATTTCTGCTTTACATTAAGCGCCATCTAATGTCAGGGAATGAATTTGCATGTTCACTCGGCTCATCGTCAGCAAAAATCGCTTGGGTGTGAACACAAAAAACGCGTTGAAAAACGCTGACGAATAACGCGCGCCGATATTCGTCCCGGTGTGTACGGGGCTTTACAGAAAATGCATGTCTACGTTACAATTTAGAGTGATTGTCTAGAGTGTTATCAGAGGTGACTGTGTCCAAGTTATGTATTTCAGAAATGTACATATACAAATCACACAGATAGCTAATAATGTATTCATTTAAACAATCTATTAATTTAAGGCAGAAACAATGAGCTCATTGAAGTAATGAATACATGTTTGTTAAAGGGGTCATATAATGCCATTTTCATACAAGTTAATTGGATTCTTTAGGGTCTAAATGAAAAGTTTGTAATATACTTTAATTAAAAATTCTCATTAGTATTGTAAGAAAACACTCATTTTACCTGGTCAAAAACAGCTCTGTTTTCAGCACGCCGTTTCAGTGCATATGACTTTAAATGATAATGAGCTTCGCTCACTCCGCCCCTCTGTTCTGCGGGCGTTTTGACTGTTGCCTTGACAACAGTTGAGGGTAAATTTTGGAGAAAGAATGGCAGCGGGAGTCTCTGAGGACACATCTGTGCAACCGTATCAGTTTGAACCGGAGTCGCACCCGGAACAAGATGACGGCCGCAAAGAAGTTCGACAATTAAGGCTTGAACAGGACGTTTCTGAATGGTTTGTTAACGTAATGTCACTTTGATCTATCTTTGTGTACTGGCAGGGTAGAGTAACTTAGTGAGATGTACGAACGCTATGCGTTTACTGATGTATACGTACGTACTCAGTTCACACTTACATCAATTAAACAGAGTAAAGATTATGCGTATTTGGCGTGCTGTCCGGGGGGAGGGCTCCAAGCTCGGAATTTTGCCAGAACCCAGAGTACTCCCCCCGTTGTTGTAAGAGTATTAGGACTATAAGTGAGGAGATGGGGTGGTGGAGGGATGCTGTTAAACTGTCAATGAACGGAGGTTAGTTTGCTGTATATATACACAGCGCTTAACTCGTTGATTAAGCACCACTCTTGTCTAACTAGGTTTGATTATCTGAATGTGCTCCACGTGTGTTTAATTAGGTTTAATTATCTGAACGTGCTCCTCCCGAACTTTGTTAATAAAACATCATTTTGTAATAACACAATAACCATAACGCGTTGTTCATTTTAAATGTGAGATTATGAATTATATTGAGAACGTCGTTGTCACGGTAGACATATTCTCTGTTCCTTCTAGTCTTGTGTTTATGTTGTTGTATGAGTGCACGTGTGTAGTGGGCGTGAATGTATGACATCACCTGATCCGCTCCAGCTGATCGTCATTCATCACCAGCTGTAATCAATCTCACGACTCCTTAAATACTTACCGCTGTTCTATCATCCCTGTCAGATCGTTGTTTGATGTCCTGCGTGTTGGTGTTCCGGTGTTCTGTTCCTGCCTTATGTTCCTGTTCCTCGTCGTCTGCATCTGGTTCTCCTGTCTTCTCACCGTCACCTCTGCACAGCACTTCTTCACGGATCCTGGCCATCGAAGTCCCTGCGTCACTGTGTTCCACCTGCTTGTACTGTATTCTCATTTACCATCCATTAAACTGTTAAACTTGCGATTGCTTCCTGTCCTTCATCCAGACACTATGACAGAACGATCTGACCCGCAAATGGAAGCAGCGAGTTCATCTTCGGGATCTTTGGAAGAGTTTATCCAACATAGCATTCGGAGGATGGATTCTCAGCAGCGGGATATCGGCGACACGGGCCGGGCAGTACAAGCATTAGTGACGCAGGTGTCCGAGCTCACCCAGCAGATCCAACGCCTACAGAATCCCGCTGCGCCGCCCACGCCGGCCGTTCCCCCACCACCTCCAGAGAGACCATCGCAGACCGAGCCCCGCCTACCGGTACCTGAGTCATACGCTGGAGAACCAGCCTTCTGCAGAGCGTTTCTGACACGCTGCTCCATGCACTTCGCTCTTCAACCACATACTTTCAACACGGAACAGGCTAAAGTGGCGTTCGTGCTGACGTTGCTAACCGGGAAGGCGGCGCTTTGGGGAACGGCGGTGTGGGAGAATCAGAATCCATGCTGCGCCTCGTTCCAGACCCTCGCCGCCGAGATGAGGAAGGTATTCGATCGGGCTGTCTCTGGGAGGGAGGCAGCCAGAACATTGGCGGACCTTCGTCAGGGAGAGAAGTCTGTCTCCGACTTCTCGATCGAGTTTCGGACCTTGGCGGCGGAGTGCGGCTGGAACGAGGAGGCGCAGTGGGATATGTTCCTGCATGGGTTGGCTGACCACGTCCAGAAAGAGATTTACGCCCTGGATCTGCCGACCACACTGAATGGTCTCATTGATCTTGCTCTGCGGGTGGACGCCCGACTGTCAAGAGTCGAGCGTCGGGTTCCGTCCACCCGCACCTTCGGAGGTAATGACGGGACACGATCCAGCGGCAGGGACGTGGTCAGCCCCGTCTACGATCCCGAGCCCATGCAGGTGGGTCGAGCTCGGCTTTCCCGGGAGGAGAGGGAGAGGCGGAGGTCCCAGGGCCTTTGCCTGTGTTGTGGAGGAGCGGGACATTTTGCTTATAATTGCCCGGTAAAAGGCCAAGCCCGATAGTAAACTTGAGGCTACTATCGGGTGGGATCTCCGCCAGGAAGACCTCATCAGCGATTACATCTACCTCCACGCTCCTCCCGGTAAGACTAAGATGGTCAGTCCATCAGCACGACTGCCAAGCACTTCTGGACTCTGGGGCTGAAGGTAATTTTATGGACCACACTTTTGCACAGAAATTTCAGATTCCCCTCAGACCTCTCACTCATAGGATCGCAGTTCACGCACTCAATGGACAAGAACTCCCCACCATTTCCCTCTCCACTCAAGACATTACCCTTATCACTTCTGGCAATCACTCTGAGACAGTTTCATTCTACATCATGGATTCACCTCTTGCACCCGTCGTCCTCGGACATCCCTGGCTCCTCCAACACAATCCCCGGGTGGACTGGCTTCATGGATCAGTGCTGGAGTGGAGCAAGGAATGTCATAAGTCTTGTCTCGTGTCTGCTTGTTCGTCTGTGCCTGTTTCTGTTTTTCAGGAGGAAACAGGGGATCTGTCTAACGTGCCCGCAGAGTATCTGGATCTGAAGGAGGTGTTCAGTAAGTCTCGTGCTGCTTCTCTTCCTCCGCATCGTCCCTATGACTGTGCTATAGATTTACTGCCAGGTAAGTCTCCGCCTAAGGGCAAGTTATATTCGCTTTCTATTCCAGAAAGAGAGGCTATGGAGAAATACATTTCTGATTCTCTAGCAACCAAGTTCATCCGCCCTTCCTCTTCTCCAGCGGGGGCGGGGTTCTTTTTTGTGGGGAAGAAGGACGGTTCTCTGCGACCTTGTATTGATTACCGGGGGTTGAATAACATCACGGTAAAGAATACGTATCCTTTGCCGCTGATGTCTTCAGCCTTCGAGAGGTTGCAGGGAGCGTCTATCTTCACAAAATTGGATTTGCGTAACGCTTATCATTTGGTTCGCATTAGGGAGGGGGATGAGTGGAAAACTGCTTTTAACACCCCCAGGGGGCACTTTGAATATTTGGTCATGCCTTTTGGGTTGTCCAACTCCCCAGCAGTTTTCCAGGCACTGGTCAATGACGTGTTGCGAGATATGATCGATCAGTTCATATATGTCTACCTGGATGACATATTGATTTTTTCTTCTTCTCTCCAGGAACATGTGCAACACGTCCGACGAGTGCTTCAGAGGTTGCTAGAGAATGGGCTTTTTGTCAAGGCTGAGAAATGCGATTTTCATGCACAGTCGGTTCCGTTCTTGGGACACATCGTGTCGTCTGAAGGTATGCGGATGGACCCTGAGAAGATCAAGGCTGTGGTGGATTGGCCAACCCCGGATTCTCGCAAGGCCCTGCAGAGGTTCCTGGGGTTCGCCAATTTCTACCGGCGTTTTATTCGCAATTTCAGCCAACTAGTCGCTCCTCTGACTGCCTTGACCTCCCCCAGAACTACGTTCAGGTGGTCTGACACGGCGGAAGCCGTGTTTACCAAACTGAAGGGCCGCTTTGTTTCAGCCCCCATCCTTGTCGCCCCTGATCCCTCACGTCAGTTCATGGTGGAGGTCGACGCGTCAGAGGTGGGAGTAGGTGCAGTGTTGTCCCAACGCTCTCCGGCAGACGACAAGATGCATCCCTGCGCGTTTTTGTCCCATCGTTTGTCACCAGCCGAACGTAACTACGACATTGGTAACAGAGAGCTGTTGGCAGTTAAGTTAGCATTGGAGGAATGGCGCCACTGGTTAGAAGGGTCGGGGGTACCTTTTATCGTCTGGACTGATCACAAGAACCTAGAATACATCAGAACCGCCAAAAGATTGAACTCCAGGCAGGCTCGGTGGGCACTTTTTTTCGGTCGTTTTGACTTTACTCTTTCATACCGTCCGGGTTCCAAGAACATCAAACCCGACGCCTTGTCTCGCATATTTGATTTTTCCGAACGCCCGTCTACTCCCGAGTGCATTTTACCCGAAACTCTATTCGTTTCCACACTCACATGGGAGGTCGAATCGAGGGTCGAGAAGGCCTTAGAAGGGGTAACGCCTCCGCCCGGTTGCCCACCGAATCGTTTGTTTGTGCCGGAGGGATTACGGTCTGACGTTATCCAGTGGGGTCATGGCTCCAATATAGCTTGCCATCCAGGAGTTAATCGCACTAGCTTTTTAGTCAAGCAACGATTCTGGTGGCCACTTATGGCTCGCGACATTCACGATTTTGTTTTGGCCTGCTCGGTTTGTGCTACTGGTAAGACTTCCAATCGACCTCCAGACGGGTTACTTCAGCCGCTGTCGGTTCCTTCGAGACCCTGGTCCCATATCGCTCTAGATTTTATCACCGCCCTCCCCCCCTCTCAGGGGAACACAGTCGTTTTGACTGTGGTGGACCGGTTCTCGAAGGCAGCCCATTTTGTTCCCTTACCCAAATTACCCTCAGCTAAGGAGACAGCGGTGACGGTCGTTGACCACGTCTTTCGGTTACATGGCCTCCCGATTGACGTGGTTTCCGACAGGGGACCCCAGTTTGTGTCCAAATTTTGGCAAGAGTTTTGTAGATTATTGGGGGCGACGGTTAGTCTATCCTCTGGGTTTCATCCCCAGAGCAATGGTCAAACCGAGAGGGCCAACCAGGATTTGGAGAGAGTGTTGCGATGTTTGGTCTCCAAGAATCCTTCCTCATGGAGCCAACAGTTGTCTATGGTGGAGTACGCCCACAACACGTTGCCAGTGTCAGCCACGGGCCTATCTCCGTTCGAGTGTAGCGTAGGTTACCAGCCACCAATTTTTCCCAGTCTGGAATCCGAGGTTGCGGTCCCCTCCGCTCACGCCTTTGTTCAGAGGTGTCACCGCACCTGGATTAGAGCCCGTGAGACTCTACTCCAGGTGGGGGCGCGCACCAAGGCCAAGGCCGATCGCCACAGGTCAAAGCCTCCCGTATACGTCGTTGGTCAAAAAGTGTGGCTTTCAACTAAGAACATTCCACTGCGCACCGTCTCTAATAAGCTTGCACCCAAATTTATTGGCCCGTTTCCTGTCACCAAGATCATTAGTCCGGTGGCAGTCCGCCTCAAGTTACCTCCAGCGTACAGGAGGGTCCATTCCGCCTTTCATGTATCCAAAATTAAACCCGTGTTTCATTCTCATATTAATCCGCCCGTCCCGGTTCCTCCCCCACCGCGGCTCGTAGATGGGGAGACCACATATTCGGTTAATCGTATTCTGGACTCTAGGCGGAGAGGACGCGGATTTCAGTACTTGGTGGACTGGGAAGGTTACGGTCCGGAGGAGAGAAGTTGGGTGCCTGCTAGAGACATCCTGGATCACTCCCTTATCGATGATTACAATCGACAGGTAACGGAGTCTGGGAACGCCAGGAGGCGTTCTTAGGAGGAGGGGTACTGTCACGGTAGACATATTCTCTGTTCCTTCTAGTCTTGTGTTTATGTTGTTGTATGAGTGCACGTGTGTAGTGGGCGTGAATGTATGACATCACCTGATCCGCTCCAGCTGATCGTCATTCATCACCAGCTGTAATCAATCTCACGACTCCTTAAATACTTACCGCTGTTCTATCATCCCTGTCAGATCGTTGTTTGATGTCCTGCGTGTTGGTGTTCCGGTGTTCTGTTCCTGCCTTATGTTCCTGTTCCTCGTCGTCTGCATCTGGTTCTCCTGTCTTCTCACCGTCACCTCTGCACAGCACTTCTTCACGGATCCTGGCCATCGAAGTCCCTGCGTCACTGTGTTCCACCTGCTTGTACTGTATTCTCATTTACCATCCATTAAACTGTTAAACTTGCGATTGCTTCCTGTCCTTCATCCAGACATTATGACAGTCGTAAGTTACATAGAAAACATGCCGTAATGTACCCTGAGTGTAAACCTTAGCCGCATTCATCGTGAAGCGTGCAAGCGATTTGCAAAGATTAATATAAAGGTTAATACAATTTTACACTCACTTCTTCTGGAGGTGCAGCAGGGACACGAATAATTGGTACCGATTCTTTTTTCAGGAGCAGCTTCTTAGCAAAACCAGATTTACACTGATCCTCGTTTATAAAGCAGTCAGGTGAGAAAAGATTTGCGAATCGGGCAAACATGAAAGCATTGACGTTGCTCGTGGGGAATATTCCCTTCGAAAACAAAACTCAGCCACTAAATGTTCAGCGGTTCGTATTTAGGAACATCAAAATGACTGCTGTGTCCATTCTGCTCCAGTGTATCAACAATGGCGGACTATGATGACAGCTCGCTCAGGGTGGGGATGTGTTGAAACGCTGCTGTCAATCAACAATCGTGGGAGGGGCGTCCGACCGTGTGACGTCACATGCATTGCATGCAATGCTTCCTTATACGGCTTGTCACACCAAGGACAATAACTATTGATTACAGTCTATAAAGTTTCAATTTTATGAGAATAGGGAAGTCCACACCACAACTATTACAATAACAACACAGAGGAACGATATCGTTGGAATCACTTTCACAGCGTTTTTTTCTAGTTGACGAATGATAAAACATTGACAGCCAATCAGAATCCACCCAACTCAAGCTCAGCTCAAGCATTTAATGGCAGACAAGACAACATAACTTCAGTTCACGCTTATAATAAACAGAACACTGTCGCCCGTCTGTGTAAATCTTATTGTTCTTGGTGTGAACGAACCTTTAGAATTTGAATATCACAGTATCTTATATCTCAAACTTCTCTTTGTCTCTTTCTTACACGGACGCCTTCATCCACAGAGACACACACCTCTCAAATTCACACACTAACCAGCTGACCCATGACAGCTTCAGTAACCTCACTTAGCAGTGTGTAACTGTAAAAGCCCACAGCTCTAAAGTGCACGTCATGAGTTGTGTGGAACTGTCACATATGATCAGAGCAGATCAGAGCTGTGCCTTAATCTGAAAGCAAGACAGCAGAACGCTTGAGAAGAAACGACCTGATCAGAGTGATTTAGGGGACTCAAAGTATGACAGACTCAAGACTGCAGCAAATAAACTTTAAACAGTAGTGATCAAGGCCTATGACCAGAGGCGCAGCCATCTAACCCCTGCCAAAGAGCATTTACTCACTGAAGGAGAAAACACTTTGAGTGACGTGAACAAAAGGAGGTCTACTTGTTCCTCACTTCACTGGGAACCTCTTTCAAAGGACTGTCATTGTTAATCAAGCTACATTTTCGTTTGGTTTATTCCAAAACTTAGTGAGTTGTCTACAGATGCAGCATTTTTAGGCACCATAGGCACTCTTCAGACATGAAGGCTGTTCCAAAAGGTAGGATTTCAAAAAAAGTTTAATTAAAATATTATTTTACACAATTATGTGCGTTGTAGTTATGCTTCAATTATATTTCAAATATATTCCCTTTTCAATAATAGTAAATTGCAAATATACAAAAATATATATATACCATCTTTAAATATATAAAAAGTAAATTAGCATCAAGCTTTTTCACAATACAACTTTTAACACACTTTAAAATAATTGTAATTTAGAATGTTTTCTAAAAATATATTTTAGGTATATTTTAAACTGTATGCTCAAAATTGACATTGTAACAATGCACTGAATGTATATTTTAAAAATACAATATTTAATATCCTGAAGTTGTAAAATATTTTAAGTTATATGCGAGTATAATTTTTAAGTTTACTTATTAATGCAGCATGCTTGGAATTCATTTCATTACTTGGGCATATTTCCTTCAGAAACTGTTAAAATATATGACTAATGCATTAAAAGCCCATTTTTAAATGCAGTGTACAATTGGCTACTGTTATTGTGATTGAAGTGTAAATATGTTTAATACGTTTACACTGGCAGAGAAGAATCATGTTACAATCGTACACACAAACCTATATTAAACAAAACAACAACAGCTCACTTAAAATACAGATACACACAAGAAAATATAAGTTGAATGGTTGAGTCTTATCAGAATTCAAATGTCCCGAAAAGAAGAGGAGAAAAAGTCCTGCTATTTGGAGGTAAAAAGCCCAGTAAACAGTTATTTGCGATCATTAAATTATTATTTTCAATCTCACAAACTTTTCAATCTCCCACACACTTGTGATCAGATCCACCAAAACGCATCTTAATACCAGGTGTAAACGGGGCCTGTTGTGTTGAAAGGGAGCCCACTATCTTTGACTTTGAAAACCCCTGATATAGAACATACTTTTTTAACAGTCTCGAAGTAGGCCTATGGAAGCTTGTTTCCGCCACAGAATGAAAAATAAAAAAGGTAATTGCGACTTTTTATCTCACAATTCTGACTTTTTTTCTCACAATTGCGAGTTTACATCTCACAATTCTGACTTTATTTCTCAGAATTGCGAGATATAAAGTCAGAATTGCGTGATATAAAATCGCAATTGCGTGTTATAAAGTCAGAATTGCGTGATATAAAGTCGCAATTGTGTGTTGTAAAGTCAGAATTGCGTGAAATAAAGTCGCAATTGCGTGTTATAAAGTCAGAATTGCGAGATATAAAGTCAGAATTGATTGATATAAAGTCACAATTGCGTGTTATAAAGTCAGAATTGCGTGATATAAAGTCGAAATTGCGTGTTGTAAAGTCAGAAATGTGAGATATAAACTATTCTGAGGGGAAAAAAGTAAGTCTTTTTTCCCCCTTAGAATTGGCCTGATAACTCGCAATTGCGAGTTTATATCTCACAATTCTGAGAAAAGATGTCAGAATTTCTAAATATAAACTCGCAATAATGTGTTATAAAGTCAGAATTGCGAGATGTAAACTCGCAATTGTGAGAAAAAAGTCAGAATTGTGAGAAAAATTCACAATTCTGTCTTTTTTTCTTGCAATTGCGACTTTATTTCTCATAATTGGGACTTTATAACTCGCAATTGCGACTTTATTTCTCAGAATTGCGACTTTATATCTCGCAATTGCGACTTTATTTTTCAGAATTGCGACTTCATATCTCGCAATTGTGAGAAAAAGTCGCAATTATTATTATTTTATTTTTTTTATTCAGTGGCGGAAACAAGCTTCCATATAGGCCTAATTACTTATTCAGAAAAAGAAAAAGCTCAGAGTACTCGATTTTCGGCCAAAGAGCCACTGTCTCTTTTGTTCTCTGGAATATTCTGAAGTGATAACTGCTTTCAGACTCCAGCATGTTTTGCTGCAGGATGGCTTTGAATAATGTAGTTCCTACTGCATTCATGCACAGCAATAGTAAAAATCCTAGCCTTGCGAATAGCCCTTAATTGACTCCAACGAACATTTTCTGCTCTGTTAAATCTGTTAATGTTGCACATGCAGCGCTTTTCTCTCTACATCACCAGCTGCTTGTCCATCTTCTTCATTATCACAGCTACCTTCAAGCAGCTAACACGCATCACGATGTAAATCTGTAGACTGGCCAGTACACGCACAGGCTCATCAGTTAGACTGCTTTATGTTAATTACTCAAGGGAATGGAGACTGGACTAGTTTGTTTCGTGGTTCATCTAATTTTATACTGGAAGACACGCTCAGTTGCAAAGGTTGAATTAGTCTCACAGTAGATGGGGTGTCGAATTGATTAATGGTCAGATCAGGACTTGCTTTAGTTTGTATTATAAATTCAAAGACAAAATGCAATGTAAAAATGTTTAACCTTTTCGAACTCGAATTTGTCAGATTAGTTAAACGCATTGAATAACATTCAGAAGAAAAAAAAAATCATACCAAAATGATCATACCAGAGCCCCGTCTATGACATGCGAGAAAAAAATATGTATATGAATTAACAGTTTGTTCCAACTATTACTAATACGCAAGTTATACTAATTCGTTCACTCGTTTTAAGTAAATCATACACACTATAAAATAGTTTTTTCCCTCAATTAACTAAATCGTGGTCACGTTGTAACAATTTGTTCAACACGATCCCAGCCGAGGAATAAGGGTCTAAACAAATTCTTAATTTGTGGCCACAATAAATATATATTTTTTGCACGCGCATGTACAGGCTCCATAATATTTAACCGATTGGCGAGATTTGCTGCTTGTTGTCGGGGGAGATGTTGAAAATGGAGACGTGAAGTTGGACACTTTCTGCGTATCATAGTGACAATCGAGCTGTGTTCGCATACTTTATCACAGAAGAAGTGGATTGGATGCAATAGTCACATACACAGACATTTCAGACATGTTCATGTAGCAAAAGAAACACTTATCAGTCAATACTTTATGTACTGCTACTGCTTAATACAGCGATTGAATGTACAAGAACCAACCTCAACATAAGCCAATAATTCAATGGTGAGGTCATTGATTAACTCATCGATATGCACTAATTAGAGCCAGCCAATTAGGTCAATCCTTGACCTTAAGAACTAACTGGCAAGATCATAGATGAGGTCATATTGAGGTAATCCTTTAAAAAGTAATTAATAAGATCACTGACATGGTAATAAAAAGTACAGTTTACACAATTAGTTCCCCTTAATTGCCTTATCAGCCACTTAAAATGATCAATTACATAATGAGCCCACCAATGAAGCAAAACTTGAAGTGATCAATAAAGTCACATATTTGTTTACTCATTAAATCACTAATGAAACTGTCACTTAATATGAGGTCATTAATGTGAGAAATTTTCATACAGCCATCAGTTCAGTAACCAACAATCTCACAGATGAGTGTTTCACTAATACACTCTACGGTCATCTATGCAGTAATCAATGATATCATAATTGAAATAACCAGCTCAAAATAGGGTAATTCATTTTTAGCTAATGAATGAAGCTATTGAGGAGTAAATCAGTGAGTTTATCATTGCTGTGATTGTACAGTTCACATTGTCATCTGTCCAGTCAGCTTTAAATGTAGCATCTATCAATACTCCCCATTGTTATTTTCATGCTGTGCCTGAAGCTCTCCTTATAAAATGTATTGTTCACCCTTAACCATTAGGGTTATTTACGGAGCCCCTAAAGGGACATGGTAAAGAAAAAAATATGAGATGGGAGGAAAAATTATTTGGCAATGCTTTTGCGTTCCCACGAGAAACTTTGCGTTCGCTCTCAAAATGTTTACGTTCCACCGAGAAACTTTGCGTTCACTCGTAAAGAACACAAAATTTTTGCGAGCGGACGCAGTTTTTGCAAGCGAACGCAAAGTTTCTCAGGGGAACGCAAACATTTTGAGAAAGAACGCAAAGTTTCTCGCGGGAACGCAAAACATTTGCCAAATAATTTTTCCTCCCTTTAGGGGCTCTGTGGATAATAAAGACTGGTGGTTATTTTTTAATGTGATTTTGAATTTAATATGACAATTATCAAGAATGTATTCATATAGCTACAAAAATGGGTAAGAAACATTTATTATTATTATTATCAATGATTAAAACAGTTGCGCTGCTTAACATTTCAGCAGGAACTGTGATAATTCTTTAGGATTCTTTGATGAATAGAAAGTAAAAAATAGTTTGAAATACTCTTTAGTCTTTAAAAATAGTCTTTACTGTTAGTGTTGATCATTTTAATTCACCCTTGCTGAATGAAAGTATAAATTTTTGTCATGTTTGATAAACTGTTAAATATTCCACAGTCCTCTACTCAAAATCTGCATTTCACTCAGTATGTACGACTATTGTTACTGTTCCAATTACACATTCTTCACATCCTCTCATTTTCAAATGCCTGGAAATCTACAGTTGTGCTTTTCTTTTCCATCGATTGGAAAAAGAAAATAAATTAAAAGCAAAATCCCCGTTAGTACACCATCTTGTAAATATTACTGGATATTGCATCTGTAGTGTAGAATTTGCAGAACAAAGACAAAGACGGATGGTTCAGTATGTCAACTAATGCACACGCACACATACTTATTTAAATGATTTAGATCTACTTGTGCAATTGGATTCACACTCCATCTAGACTCTCTGAGCCATTTTTATGCTATGTCACCCTTTAAGCATAAAATTCTTCTTATGCTTGATGATCCCAGACTGTAAGTTTAGAAGTTAATCACCAAGACAGACTCTCAGACTGCCATAAGTTCTCAGAAGAGATGATGCTAATACCAATATCAACGATCCCTTTCTTTCTACAGGTCTTTAATATGTTGTGTGATCATCAAAGAGCTCAGCCTCAGGCACCAAGAAAGCTATCACACACTCTAGCTGGATCACGTCAAAAGCCCTGTGTAAATTATGAATCAAGCATTTACCAATCTTCTCTTCTGTTTGATTCCAAGGCATTGATGAGAAGAGATCCAGGCAAGCTTGTTACGCGCGAGTGAAGGGTTTTTTTTTGTTTGTTTGTTTTTTTTTTGTTTTTTTTTTCAGGGGGTGGGCTTTACTTCCAGGGAGCTTAAACTGACCTTGCATTCGTGTTGTTGTACCTGAAGACTGAAATGAAAGCTCAGGGACCCCATCTGTTCCAGTGTAATGACTGTGCTATTTGAAGGCAGGAAAGGTTCGTCTGGAGCAGCTGGTATCTTTCCCTGTGACCTTTTAGCATTCCTTCCCTCGCCATCTGACAGATGTGTCAACTCGATTATTTCAAAGGAGCCCTGAATAAATAACCGATTGTGAACGCGGGCTAACCTGAAGCGATGGCGAAACGTGGCCGCTGCTTTCCTTCTCTCAATACAACACCTAAAACGCACGCGAGCGGCCAGATGGCTGCGTTAAAACGCTTTGGAGGGAGTGCGCTTGCTTTCCGTTCCTTCCGGTAGTTTTTGACTAAATGGCTTTTTTGGAGCGGTGACTGGTGGGCCTCCTCTACAGGAGTGAAGGAGGACAATGGGGTGAATTGAACGCCATTGTGCGCTGTTTGCCCTTGGAGCCAAACTATTAGCCGGTGGAAGGGGGCAGACGGGCGAGCGAGAAAAGGGCCGGGGGGGCCTCAGGTGTTGCTCGGTGGCACTGAATGGATTCCCTCTCAGGCTGGAAGCACACAGCTGAGGAGGGCTGCTGTCGAGGGCGGGGGCTAATTGACTCACTGAGTGATTGGAGGACTGTGAAGAGGCGACCGCAATCAGACCTGCTCTGATAGAGTTTGATGCCTCCCTAAATAGTTTTCAAATGGAGGAGCAGGTGCTGTTTCAAGCAATCCGAATGCCGGTGTATGTGTGTGTGTGTGTGCGCCCACGTGTACATGTGCTCGTTCCCACAGTGAAGGTGAATGTGCTCAACGCGTTGACGCTTAGATGTTGTTAGTGGTCCGAGCTGGGATAAGCCCGTCCCATATATCATCCGTCGGTGTCCTTTATACCCGGCTTGGATCCAATCTTGAGGTTTTTGATGCTTTGTAAGCCCACAAGTCTGCAGGGCCTGCACCATGATGGGCGCTTTAACACTATTTTGTCAATCACAATTGCTTTGATGTATAGGAGTAAAGCTCCTCATCAATGCAGCGCACCTTCGGGGGTATTAGGGGCTCTGTCATGGCACGCGGCTTTACGGAGGCCTGCGCAGACAAATCTGGCTGTGATGAGAAGACTGGAATGTAATTTGGTTATTCCCTGGAGACGGCACATGTGACGGAGCTGTACAACTAAAGCAATTGATTCCAGCTATGGAAAAGATAAACCAATCCTGCACCAATTCTAGAACTATGCAGTCTGAAACGATCTATCCGAAGTTTATCATCGTTCTGCATTCGGTCCCTTATTAACACGCATTAATAATGACTTCAACAATAGAGTGGTGCAGGTATGACATCACTTTGTAGGCCAAAACACAGAAACGTGTTAGCATTTTAGTACTTCCAGTTCCATCGTCCCAAAGTCAATAGGTTTTTTGAATGGGATTTTGTTTAAATGGCCGAAATAAACTCAAACTTTCTAGGAACGTTTTTTTAGATAAAAACTGAGAGTTGTCGGAAGCTAGTGGTGGTGACGTTGAATTTGTGGAACCGTGGTGTAGTTTGTTTCTAGCCTAACATTCTCTTTTTTATTCTGGCAACTGCATTTAGGCTTCAAAATTCATAAAAGTTGTCCATCTGTGAAAATTATCTTGATGGGCAAAACGTGCAAGTATAAATTTTTGTTGATCATGGAGCTTGTTTAAAACAAATTTTTTGCGATAATCCAAAAACCTATGGAAAAATCGTATTGGGTTTTTGTCGAGTTGCCAGTTCCCAGTTGGCCTACAAAGTGATGTCATACCTGCACTCTATGAACAGCTAACGCAATTCTATGTATTCTAACGCATAAAGACTCAGTAATTTTTTTGGTTTTAATCATGAGAATGTCTTAGCTTAACGGCTGTTTACTCACTTCTTAACATGAAGACATAAAAAAACTCTTAAAACACATTTTTAAACTTTTGTCATGAAAATATCAGCTATATCTCAAAATTATTATATTAACATTTTATTATATATTTTTACTTTTGAGATATAGCAGATATTCGGCAAACTATGGAGTGCCGCAGGGATCTGTGTTAGGCCCTTTATTATTCTCAATATATATGCTGCCACTTGGTAATATTATAAGGAAACATGGAATTAGTTTCCATTGTTATGCCGATGACACTCAAATATATATTTCATCACGGCCAGATGAATACGCTAAATTATCCAAATTGACAGATTGTTAAAGATATAAAAGATTGGATGACGCGTAATTTTCTTTTATTAAATCCAGACAAGACAGAGGTAATACTTATCGGTTCTAAAAACTGTCCACAAAACCTTTCACAGCACGACTTTAATATATTAGGATGCCCTGTTACTTTATCCGCTACAGTAAAAGACCTGGGTGTTACATTAGACTGCAACCTGTCTTTTGAAAAGCATATTTCATATGTTACAAAAACAGCCTTTTTCCACCTTAGAAACATTGCTAAGCTACGTAATATGCTATCAGTCTCTGATGCAGAAAAGTTAGTTCATGCATTCATGACCTCGAGACTAGATTACTGTAATGCTTTATTAGCTGGTTGTCCTGCATCTTCAATAAACAAGCTACAGTTAGTCCAAAATGCAGCCGCTAGAGTTCTTACTAGATCAAGAAAATATGATCATATAACACCGATTCTATCATCACTTCATTGGTTACCTATAAAGTTCCGTATTAATTACAAGGTATTGCTTTTGACTTATAAAGCTCTAAATGGTTTAGCTCCAGTCTATTTAACGGATCTTCTATCGCCCTATAATCCATCGCGCTCTTTAAGATCACTAAATTCGAGGCTTCTGGTCATTCCTAGGATATCCAGATCCACCAAAGGAGGGAGAGCATTGTCACATTTAGCTCCGAAGCTCTGGAATAGCCTTCCTGATATTGTTCGTTGCTGACTCGTTCTCCCAGTTTAAAACTAGACTAAAGACGCATCTATTTAGCCAGGCATTCATATCCATTTTTTATCTTACGGTTACTGTAAATTCGGCCTCTACTTCATAAACGCCAGAGAAGACCTGGCCCCGACTGAGCCTGGGTTCTCCCAAGGTTTTTTTTTTTTTCTCCATTGGGTCATCTGATGGAGTTTTAGGACACCATCGGGTCACTTGATGGAGTTTTTCGGTTCCTTGCCACTGTTGCCTTTGGCTTGCTCAGTTGGTGATATTCAAATTAAATGACCAATCATACCACTGATCAGCTCTACCAAACTTGGATGTCTTTTTCCAGTAATAAACAAACACTGTTAAGTTGTTTTGATTGATACTGTGAAGCAGCTTTGATACAATCTGTATTGTGAAAAGCGCTATATAAATATATTTGACTTGACTTGACAATTCCTTTAGATTATCACCGTTTACACATATAATAATTTATATATGTATAGTGGATTTAGATACTTTAAGAATAAAAGTCTGGAGTACAGGTTAAAAAATCAATGTGTATGCATCCAAGGCATTTGAAAGTAGCGAAAATAAATGATGACGGCATGGTAAAAAGTTTACAAGACTCACCAATGTGACCTTAAAAAAATCAATCCCTAAGACACAAAAGTGCCTGCAGTTGAAGAAACGCCTTTATAAAAAACCAACAGTCAACCAGAACTTGATTTACTTTGACCCTGAATTACTCCAAATCATCAACACTAAACTAATTACACTAGATGGTGTCGTAAAGAGTTCAGAGTTCAGCGGGTCTGAGGACCCAGGAGGAGCGCGCCGATGCTGACCTGCTCCAACACCAGATCCACCCCTGAAGATCCAGAGAGCGCCGTCCAGCACTCTGCCCTCTGTGCCTGTCAGCAGGGCTTCTGGTCCTCGTTTGTCATTTCTATTGATTCAGGGGAATGACAGATGGTGATTATGGGAGCCTGAGACAGATTGCCTTTATGAGAGTGGCTCACGAGCCAGCCATCTCTGCTGCCGTCTGTGCCAGTCGTATGACTAGCAATCGTACTGTGCGTGCCCAGCACTGGGGCAAAGGCATGGTGCGCCATTCTGTCATTAAGATCTACAATCAGGCGCACACCACACACTCCTTTCTTTCTCTGCCTTATCCGGGCAGTAAAAGGGTCTGTAAATATGGAATAATGACCTGCTTGTAATATTTTGAGTTACGTATATCTTCTGTTTGGGATCTGTCAGCAAGCAGTCGGCCAATTTGAGGTTTTCACTGTAAATTGTTTTGTGGATCATTCATCCGCTGCCACTGTGCTCCAGTATATTCCTTTACGTTTCCTCTGCCAAAAATCGCATGAAAATGTGGGTCACTAAGCTATTCACTCGTGTAATTTATCCAGACATTGTCCAGCTGTGGGCTGTTAGCTAGCGCGAGGACCGGCGATGCAATCTCACCCTAAGAGCTATTTGTTAGATTGTATGTAATGCATATTAGATAGGCACTTCAGCAAACATGTCTTTGAGGTACAGTACATACATATTTCACAAATGCCAAGCCATGAAAGATGAATTGTGTTTTAATGCAACAACAGGGCCCCTGACTTCCAGATGGGCTTAGGAGTCACAAAGATGGGTTTGAGATTCACAAAAATTGTGATAGAAGCCATTTTTTTCTTTCTAAATGTTTGTTGCAAACATGCCATTTCTTGCCATCTACTTCTCAATTGTCATACGCAAACTGAAATGTTACAACAAAGCCTCAAGCTAAAATGTTTCCTAAAGTATCCCAAGAAATAGAAGCTCAAAGGATCATCTCTAATTATGGCTCAAATTCATCTACTCTGACTGAATTGATCGAGTCACTGTGGTTTATTGATGAGCCAGCATATCAAAACATCCTGACAGCACAAATGAGCTCAATGTCACATCAGTGCAATACACACTTTGCAATTATAATATAGCCTATAATATAATTCTATAATAGCTGAGAGCTGGGTAAAAATATTGATTCATGATTAATTGTGATCTTCGTGTGAACAATTCCAACAGATTTTTTTTTTTTCAAATCCCAAGACTGATAATTTACTGTATGCCCATGCGGGCTGACGAAACAAACAAAGCATGTGACTGTGAACCCGTTTCACATGCAAATGACTCTAATGAGTCGGGTTCTTCAAACAGGGCTAATCGATTATAGCAAAAATTATGTTGAGAGATATTTTGGTCAATAATTAGATCATAATCATTTTGAAACATCATGCATTTATTGAACTTAAAATACTTGGATGGATCGAACCGAAAACCAAAAAAAATGTATATGATATAATATTGATACAAATATACTTAGGAAGGCGCTGTAAAGGAAAGGAATTAACTGAATTTATAGTATTAGCAGAGAAAAAAATATTGTATAAAAAGGGGCATTTTAATTGAAAGATAACCAAATTAATCCGAATCCAATCTAATTGAATCGGAATTGGAAATTAAAATGAGCGCTTTTGAATCTGTATTGATGCCCATCCCTTATTTTTCAAATGTTTGTGCATAGTTACAAAAACATGCCATCTACTTCTGAACTGTCAACTGAAATGTTACAACAAATTCTCAAGACCAAAATATTTCCTAAAGTATACCAAGATCAAAGGATCATTTTTAATTATGGCTCAAAAAATTCATCTACTGTGACTAAATTGATTGTGATAAGTATACAAAACAAATATATACTTGGGCTTTTAGGGAGGCACTGTAAAGGAAAGGGATGCACTGGATTTATTAGCAGAGAAAAAAATATTATAAGACATTCTAACTGAAAGATAAATAAAATGAATCAAATCAGAATCCAATTTTTGAATCTGTATTGATCCCCATTTATTTATTATGCTCTTATTTTTCATAAAAGCATTTTAAAATTCCCACTTTTACTAAACAACAAGTGATTTAGAAATGAGATGGTTCATCACTTATTGACAACAATTTTAAAACTCTTCATCTAGTTGTTGTTTTATTCAAATAAGTTGCTGCAGAGGATCGTTCATCCTATTTGCACTGACCTTTATGTTCACAATCTGTAACAATCATTAAGAACTGGTCACTAACTATCATTTTGTATACTTTAAATTATCCATGAAACCTCTCATCAATACAGCTGAGCTTTTTCAGTAATAGGAAAAAAAAATTACACATTTTTTAAGCACAGAAAACACACGCTTAGTCTAAACAAAAGCAGTGATGGCTGCATGCACCAGACACGAACATAATTCCTTATGTTTATGATACAGCACACTGACCATAAGAGCTTTCCTGAAGTAGCCTCTCACTGCAACCTCAGTCTCATGGGCCCTGTGATGTAAATGTGCTCATAAAACTGCTAAGCAAATGGAGGGCTAGTTGCTTAATTGGGTTTTATTGAGCCTTCTGGTTCATTTGAAGGTGGGAGTTAAATGAATACCTCAGACTTGCCATGTTCACTCTGCGAACAATCAATATTCACAATCCATCATTACCATTATTACTGTCCATTATTTAACACTAATTATGCGTCTTCACAGTTCACACCTTTAACTTCACGTTTGTAATGTGGGACATTTATTTCAACAGCACAGATGATCTTCTAATGTCTCAAACAAAACACGTTTTGTCTTTGAACACACTAACCCTTCATCCCTATATGGCGTATATCCGATGGGAGTTGATTGATGATTTTAATTGGGATAGACCACTCAAACATGATGAAAGTTATAAAGCAGAATGCAAGCTGCTCTTTTCCAAATAATGAAAATGATAAATACTTTTGTGTTCCCAGTGAAGAGAGAGGTTTAGAACAATGTGAGGGTGTATTTAAGGAGACAGAACTTCAATTTCTGGGTGAACCTTTCCTTTACATACAGCATATTTCAGCAGTCCTCAACAGCAAAGAAACATGCGTTCCACATTAATAGAAACAAATTGCAAGAAGTGAAAGAAAAGAAAAGATAAGATAAGAAAAGAAACAAACAAAAGACAGGCTTTACAATGACCACAAGCTGTTTTATTAGGAGCACTACTGCCATCTAATGGGGATGTAAAAATCAACTCAAACTCCTTATCATCACAGTGATATTAAACTCATTTTATTTGTCTGGTGACTTTATTCTCTGTTGTTTTCACACTCAATTACAAATATTACAAGTGAACAAACCCCTGCTGCCATGTTCCAACAAAGCCTTCCCAAAAGAGTGGAGACTGTAATGAAATGCTTATACTTTTGGCCATATAGCATATCAAATCATTTAGACTCGCTTTTCTCTGTGGAAAACACATGCAAATAGTACAAGCATATTATAGCAATAAATTCTTCAAAAGACTTTTCAGTTTTGTTTCCAAAAATAGCATCACATTACCTTACCATTTGCCTTTAAAAGAACTTTTCTCCATTCAATTCACACAAGAGGAGACTGCAAACGTGAGAAATACTGTACAAGCTCTTTAAGCTATAAGAGAATTATATTTGAAAAAATTATATATTTTCTGATAACTCTAACTTTTGTTTAGATATGCCATGTATGACATCATTATATGACAATTCCACACTGAGCACTTTACACTGGGAACGGACCCACAAAATATGCACAGCAATAGACTGGCATCACATTAGAGAGAGAAAAAAAAGACCTTTCCTCTCCCCCAAGTGAGTGCACTATAATTTTCAGGCTATCCTAAATGTGAAAGGATATTAATATGCGTTTACATCTGTCTTCTATTAATATTCATGCCTGAATCCACATCTCTACACAAAGCCAATTTTCTGGCCATCTGGGTTATGGCTGGTGGAGGTGATGGATCCGTTTTTATTTGCAAGGCAGCAATACATCATGAATTCCCTTTTCCGTCGAGGTGTTGTGGAGCACCCGAGCAAAAAGTGGAGGATTTTAATTAGAAAATAAAAGATGGGTTTCATTGAGACCCCCATCTCCCTCCAGTCTTTCTGTGAAGCACAGCAAAAAAATGCAAACATACCCCCACATGAAGACATCGAGATTCACATCTGCTTTCAGTGGGCTTGATGAAAGAAAATGGCAGATCTGAACTTGTGATGAATTTTAATATATTAATTTGTGGGTGGATGGATGGATGGATGGATGGATGGATGGATGGATGGATGGATGGATGGATGGATGGATGGATGGATGGATGGATGGATGGATGGATGGATGGATGGATGGATGGATGGATGGATGGATGGATGGATGGATGGATGGATGGATGGATGGATGGATGGATGGATGGATGGATGGATGGATGGATGGATGGATGGATGGATGGATGGATGGATGGATGGATGGATGGATGGATGGATGGATCTTTGATACCTAAAACAACAACAATATAAAGAAATCTATCTTTTACTAATATCTATGGGAAGAATGATATTAAAATTATATTTGATATTTATAATTATAATTTATAATGAATATGGCTAATAAATTGCGGATATTAAAATAAATAAAAAAAATAAAACACTAAAAAACTAAAATCAGTTGTTTGATGCTACAAGTGAATTTAGGCATTATAAATGTACAGAATAAAAAATAGATAATCATTTTGAGATTTGGTAAAGATCGTTTTAATTTAACAGTCTAATTAAATCATTAGCATTTTTAACATGATATGAGCATTAGATGATGGCAAAGATAACCTAAATGTAAAAGTAGAGGAAATTAGCATACACAATTAAATGTTCAATGTTGATATCGATAAATTAAAATACAATCTCTATTACTGTCCGACAACCGATATGGTGCCGATATATTGTGCATCTCTTCTGAAATAAAAGCACATTGAAAGTTTAACTACAAGCATGTACTTGATGTTCCGAAACGATGTATCGGATACTGAAAAGAGGGTAAATCTCACATATAACCTCTTAAGTCAGTCTTTATCGGAAAACATTCGGTAAGGACGACGGTCAATCGAACCACTGTCGCGCTGTTAATACACACACATCAATTATTGGAATAGTACGGTGAGAGTGCATCTCAGGGGACCGAGCGCCGTCTATCAGGCACGGACACTTCTTAATGATTAATACTGGAAGTTACTCCATGAACTCCAACTGCACACCCATGGGGCTTAGAAGCCTCACAAAATGACCAGTTTTATTGCAGTGCTGAGAATCAATTATGCTAACAGTTTCTAAAGAATGCACTTCAGGGAAACAAAGCTGCACTCTTGGCGATTTCATCCATTTGCATATTGATGACACAAGGACAGTTTTTGCAATGCAAAAGAGAAAAACAGCACAAATTATGCATCTCAAGTCGACTTATAAAAACACATTCGATATATGGCTCATGCCACTGTACCTCACACACACACACTAAACCCCACAGGATTGAGCAGTGTTTCTAGAGTCTGAAGTCATCCTCAATTAGCCGGTAAGGAAAGAAGTTCTGGAAGCTCTCCAAAACGACCTCTCTAGGGAAGTGATAGATATTGTGTGTTTAGGAGGGGCAGTCTATTACAGCGAAGAGGTTAACGTGCAGTAAAGATGTACTCAGTTGTTTGCGTCTGTGTGATGGCCGCAGTCTGGCAGTATCACCGGCTCGGAGATGCATTAAGGTAAAAATTCAGGGTGGGGATTCTGGCTGAATGCTCCAGCACAATAAAGATTGCTATTAATATTAAATGTGGGATAAATAAATGATACATGCATGACACTTCTGTGGAGTGGGGCTTAAAGGTACAATCAATTTTAAGGGTATGAAGAGAATTACACGGCTGATTCAACTTTGGCCTAATGCATGTGCACTTGTTAATTTACCTGCACATTAATGTTCTTGGTAAGTACTTTCTTACTCTCAGTACTTACAGTAATGCATCACATCATGCAAGTGCCAATTACCAAGAGAAGTAACTAAGTGTACATGATATATGCTGTGCAATGCCTCAAAAGACATTAAGAATAAGAGCTGATGCATAGTCTACATGCTATGTATAAAGAACAGGGGCAAGTTTTGACATATCTAGTCCAGTTGCATAAAAGTGGTTAAGTTTAAAAGTGTTTTGAGGACGATTTGGTGAGTTTTCTTGTAAATCTTCCAAACTAAAATTCTAATGTTGGATTTTCAATTAGGGAACACAATAAACCACTCTCTGTATTTTTTTGTTTATAAATGCTGAAATGTCTTTAAAAAAAAAGCTTTTAAAAAAGTAATTAAATGGATATAAGGATGAAAACGCGTGAGCAAAATGTTGATATAAATAATATGAGATGGAAGGAAAATTATATTTCAATGTTTTTGCAAAAGAGAACACCAAATATCTTGTGGGAACGCAAAGGTTTTGCAAGCAAACACAAAGTTTCTTGGAGGAACGCAAAAGTATTGCCAGGGAATGCTAAACTGTTTATGGAAACAATATGAAATGGGAAGAAAAAATATTTTAATGTACACAAAATTTCTTCTGGGAACATACAATTTTAGCAAGTGAACGCAGGTTTTCTTAGGGGAGCGCAAGCATTTTGTGAGCATAAGCATCGAAATACAATTTTTCCCAACTTGCCCACATCAACATGATCAACCAGTGTTCAATGAATTGAATCTTTTTTCCTGGGCAATCACAATGGAAATGTCCAATAACGTTTTTACAGTCACGAGTCACGACTTTAATTTTCAAAAATGGGGAGTAAAAAATGTCTCCCCTGCTTTTAGTTTGTGCATGGGTCTCTACATTCATAAAACAGACTTTAATCACCATGAAAACAAAATTGAACATTCTTATTTCTTCACGAAATATTGCGGCATTTATTATAAATGATTTATCTATGCACATTGTTATTCATTTATGTAGTAACTCCGTAACCTTCGATCAAAATAACTTGTCACTCACATGAGATCACAGCAACAGCAAATCACAGATTTAACGAATTCCCGATGGACGAAATCAAGTTCCAAGCCATTTCACAATAGGGAAGAAAAGAATATTGCAACTTTCATTTCATGTTGCCTTTAAAGAGCCGCACCACGTTTAAAGATGTAAAAGAAGATATCTTGGGACAGATATGCAATCATAATATGAGTCAGAATTAAATATACAATGATGGAATGATTTCTAAGAGGGTATTGTTTGTATGTTAATGAAACTATTGCATTCTTCTAAAAAAAATTGACATCATGCAGAGCAGACCAAAAGCATCAGCGTAAGATGGGCTTTGCTTTTTTTAATGAGAGCAGAATGAAGTAGTAATCAGCAGAAGGTTTTGTCTAATTTGATGTAGCTGCTGACAGACACCACAGAGCGCATAATGACAGAAGCAGGCAGGCATGCGGACACACTCCTGCCGGTGATTGGTGGGGTGTAGGGACCGTAGAGATGACTTGACACCCTTAGAGAACACAACACTGATGAGGTCTCACCTGCAAGCAAGAAGGGCAATGCTCAAAGGCCCCGATACCTCTCTTGCTGGGCCCTAGACAGCCAAAGCTCCTGACATATGTCATTCCCAATCTGTTCAGCGGGAACACTCCTTTCCTGACATAACCTGTCAGCGCGGCACAGACGGCCACCAACACGAAGCTCACAGAGCTGTGTTGATGCAACCCACTTCCTGCTAATTGGTGTTTTTGTAATAACACCATCTGTTCTTTAAGAAAGTCAGACTCTGTCTCTAAGAGGACACAATCTTCCAGAACAAATGAATACACCAGACAAACAATGCAGTGTTTTTTTGGGGGGGCTGAGGGCAACTTCCACAAGGTGAAGACTGAAGATCTAAGGGGAAAGAGGAAAGCTGTGTTCTAAACATCTGTTCGTTCCTCACTTCTAATGAATGCATCATATAAACGGTAATGTATGCTTTAAACCTGCAATCTAATCCCATATGATTTATTTCATGCACTCATACAGAAATAATCACTTGAAAATCACCTCATAGTAGAAATAATACAGGCATTTTTTTAGAAAACAGTATATATATATATATTAGGGCTGGGAAAAAATTAATCGTGATTAATCGCATCCAAAATAAAAGTTTTGTTTACATAAAATATGTGTGTGTAGTGTGTATAATTATTTTGTATATATAAATACACACACATGCATGTATATATTTAAGAAAAATGTGTTATTAATATAAAAATATGTATATTTATATATAATATAAATGATGTATAAATATATATACAGTATATACATGCAAATATTTCTTAAATATATACATGCATATGTGTGTATTTATATATACAAAATAATTATACACACTACACACACATATATTATGTAAACAAAACTTTTATTTTGGATGCGATTAATTACGATTAATTTTTTCCCAGCCCTAATATATATATATTTTTTAAAGGTTCATCCAAGCAGAATTATAAGTGTGGTAAGAAAGAATTTGCCTGCCATCTAGTGGAAAATAACTATAATTACTGCACTCCCCTGCATAGACATAACTTTATATATACTGTGGTTTGTAATAAACATTATTTTAAAAAATAAAAAAGCCATGTAGCCTATGGTCTAGCTATTGTGATAAAAAATAATACTGTCTTGCTGTGATTAAACAATGGTTATCATCCAATGACCCTGTTTACTTGAGCATCCGTTTTAAAAATTAAGTGTCATAGCAGAGCTGCCAACTCTCACGCATTGGCCGTGAGACACACTCATTTGATTGGTTTCACACACCACCCACGATTTCTCACGCTGAAGTGTCAACCGGTCGGTCAAACGCCAGAAAGATGCTTTTATCTATAGATCTACCTGTTGAGCCACTCGTGATCGACTAGTTATGCCGCAAATTAGTTAAAATCTCCCGGAATCTCGAGCGAGCGCGCACGCGAGACAGAGACTGTGCTCCAAACCGAGTAGCGCGCGCACGCCGCACGGCAGAGAGGGAAAGCGAGCGAGAGATCTTGCGTGTGCAGAGAGAGCATCCTAATCTAGAAACAGGACAAACCCCCCAGTTAAAATATTTCTTTATACATGCAATCAGCACAGTCCAAATGTACTAGGCTATTTATTCTATAAATACAATGTTTCTTAAAAATGTTTCTTCAATAGACTCACACAACTGTCTGTAGGCCTATGTAGGCTAACGTTACTCAGAATTACTGGCCTATTTGTTTGGACACCGTTGGGTAATACAGGCTAGGCTACTACTCGAAAATAGCTAGCTAAGTTTCAAACTTACGTAGCCTATGATTTTTAAAAGTCATAAAATGTGACATTAGCACTGCACCAACCCTCAGTATAGGCTATTGTGTGGTAGGCTAAAAGGAGTGCACTTGTCACCTTACCTGAATATGTGTTTGTAAATTTGTGTTGGATGTCCTCGACGTGGAATCTTGCTTATCTTCGGACTGCATAATAATTACATCTTTTCCACATATTTGTCCTAACACATGGTGATGGTGGGATAGTGAACGATGTAGCGCTAGGTAGGCTTCTATAGCCCAACGCGAGAAGTTGTCTCAGTTTGGTGGAGAACAGCCCAGTTGATTCGGTTTAATGAGTGAGTCAGTTGAGTTGAATGAGTGAATCATTTACGCTGGAATCGCGCCGCTTGATTGAACTTGATGATAACTTATAACATGGTCACTCATTCCTGAATTGGACCTGTATTGATTCTAAACATCATACAGAGAATACTGTACTCGTGTAGGCTATTTATTGGTGAAATATTGCCAAGAAAAATTGGCAATCGATAAAATAGCTTCACTACTGAAAAATGATTAAACTATAGTTTTCTAGTCTCGCGTAGCCAGACCTTCAGACTGACGTTCCGTGGGCGTGACATCTGAGGCTGAGACTAATAGTTTTCCTACTTTTACTGGTGCTACACTTTTGGACATGATCAGATTAATTAATATATTCAGTTAGAATGGATGTATCATGCGTGCTTTTACATGCACAAAAATTCAGATTAATAGCTGCATGCATTAGCCTAAGGGCTATATGCCGCATGCATCTGTCAGTTAAAGATTTCTAGAAACCAGAATATTGTGACAATCAGATTAATGTGTTTACATGACATTGAAAGTCAGAATTTGACCAAAGCATAATTATTGTTCATGTAAACATGCACAGTCAGTCAATGATTGAAAATAATGTAAGTTACCATTTCAAAGGGTTCGTTCACCCAAAAATGAAAATGATGTCATTAATTGCTCATCCTCATGTCATTCCTCATTCCCCAATTCCTCCTCTGAATGTATTTAATTTACTGCAGTATACAATGATTGAATCATGTTGTTGTTTTACTTGATTTATGATGAATGTTGTGCTCTTACTTTCTGGAATGTTTTATGTGTTGTGTGTTTGTGTGTGATTTGTAGTGTGGCCATCTTGGCCAGGACTCCCTAGAGGGAGAGATTTCTTTTAATCTCAATGGGACCTTCCTGGAAAAATAAAGGAAATAAATAAATAAATAAAAATTCCAACCCCCTAAAGAATTTTGTTCAACTTCAGAACACAAATGAAGATATTTTTAATAAAATCTGACCGATTTCTGTCCCTCCATTGACAGCTCCGCAACTACCACTTTGACGCTTCAAAAAGTTCATAAAGAGATTGTAAAACTTATCCATATGAATTGAGTGGTTTAGTCCAAATATTCTGAAGAGACACAATCACTTTATACACTAAACATATTAAATTTAGGCTTTTATTCACATACAAACATTCATCAACATACATATCAGTTCTGGTAAACGGAAGCTCAAGCATTTTTGCTTGACGTGTGAAACCAATGAGGTTCATTATCATGTTACGCAGCAAGTTCGAGCTTCCGCTAAAACCAATGAGGTTTGTTCTCGCGCATCAAGCATGTTTGGTTGAGCTTCTGTTTATGTTCGCTGATTAGTGTTTATGTGAATAAAAGCCTAAATTTTAAATCTGTTCATCATATAAAGCGATCGAGTCTCTTCAGAAAATTTGGACTAAACCAATTTATATGGATGAGTTTTACATTTGGAACAACTCGAGGGTTAGTATAAATGATGACAAAATTTTCATTTTTGGTAAACTATCCCTTTAAGACTTTAGGTTTCTTAAATAGGACTCACAGTGGAATGCACAGTGCACACGGCTAAATGCAACGTGTTTTACACAAGCAATCTGTTACAGTGGGATCAATTCCATGGATGATTAAGCATGATAATGAAGGTTTTTGGACATTCTCCACAGAGGCGCAGACACAGCAGCTGGTGACATTCATGAGCACATCACAATGAATTCCCATTACTTTCAATGATCATGAAGCCTTGCTTTTGGCAATGTTACAAACCCAATAAAATCGCTAAAGTATGCCATATGTGTCTGTTAAGAGGGGAATTAAAGTCAAATTGCTTTATTCATAGTAAAAAAGAAAGCAAATCCAGCAGATGATTTTGTTCTTTCATATCGCTGTTGACATGATGGTCAAATTAATTCACAGAGGGCAATACATAAAAAATGTAAGCTAGGAGAGGAAAATGCCATCATACCAATAATCATATTTTACAGAAAACTTAATAGAGTATTTCATCTTATAGTCTCAAAACCTGAAAGAGAATTAAATGGATAGTTCACCCATCAATCACCCTCATATTGTTCCAACCCTGTATGAATTTCTTTCTTCTGCTGAACACAAAAGAAGATATTTTTAAGAATGTTGGTAACCAGACAGTTAGGCTAGTATTTAAATTTAAAAAAAATTGGAAGTCAATGGCTACCGTCAACTGTTTGATTACCAACATTCTTCAAAATATCTTCTTTTGTGTTCAGAAAAAGAAAGAAACTTATTGGAACAACTTGAGAGTGATTAAATTATAACAGAATAAAAAAAAATTGGGTGAACTATCCCTTTAATATTGTCACATTATTGGATGTATGCTCTTGACGAATCAGTCCTCATATAAGTGAAATATTAAAAATTGTATTATGAAGCAAATATAAAAGTCTGCTAATTTTACATTAAACAGCTTTAAAAACATAAAACCTTAATTTCATGTTGTTGGAAGTGGAACAATTTGTAATAGACCTAGATAGGTTATGCAATCTACTAAGCCAAATTTGCTGGAGATTTTTATATATATATATATATATATATATAAAGTGTTTATTTTTTGTTTTGTTTTGTTTACCAGTAGAGGGCGCATGGTAACTTTTAGCTCCATGGTAACGGCACGGCGTTCATCCATATTTCCTGCTGCAGCATAAGCATTAGCACAACACTCTTTTTAGTATTTTAAATACGTCATGATTCTTTTCGCTTGATGTTATATATTTAATGAATAAATCGATATTGGTTTCGAGTCATCATGAGCCGCACTCCTGATGCAAGAGCGAGGTAAAAGTTGTCCAGATTTGTTATGACGTTTGGGAAGCTAATCTAGCCAGCTAAGCTAAATGATACAAGCTGTAACGTTAGTCCATTTGCTAGCGGACGTTATTGTGTAACTTAAATGACTATATAACTGCAAAAGCACACCTTGTATCAATATATTAAAACAAAAACTGCATAATTATCTGTGTAACCGAAATGAAAAATTGTTAACAGTTTGACATGTTTGCACATTTCGAAGATACAATATTTATTTTTAAATGCTATATGACGTCCTAACTTAAAGAGTATTATAAAGACATGACTGTTTAATTTTGTATTACAATTTTTTTAACCTGATAAATTCTGCTTTTAGATATAAGCAGGATACTACAAAAAACAGCTTGTTTTAAATATCTCTTGTTTGAAGAGACTGTATCTCTGGTTATATTAAACACTAACGTTAATAGTCTTGATATGCGGACTTTTGCTCTCTTGCATAGTAAATCTTATAACCCTTTTAACATGTGGATGAAGGGCAAAACCTATAGTCTACAGGTTTATCCTAACAAAATTTCCTCATTCAGATTATCTTAATTTTTCTATGTTGCACATTACAGAGACATCCAGACCAAGCAGATTCAGGACAACATCACCAATGTAGAGAAGCACTTTGGAGATCTATGCCAACTGTTCGCTGCTTACGTCCGTAAATCTGCACGACTGCGGGACAAAGCCGACCTCCTGGTCAAAGAAGTCGGCCTTTATGCTGATACAGAGACACCAAACCTAAAATGTGGATTGAAGAATTTTGCAGATCAACTGGCCAAGATTCAGGACTACCGGCAAGCAGAGGTGTGTTTAAAACCACGAAAACATTCTTTAGCATATTTGTGTTTCCTACTAATATGCAAACACATACTATTGTTCACAGGTGGAGAGGCTGGAAGTGAAAGTTATAGAGCCTTTGAAAGCATATGGGAATATTGTGAAAACAAAAAGGGTAAGGCTTTCTTCATAAGCCCCTCAGTGATGGAGTGCAAGTAAATGGGTGCATACTTTATAGTTAAAATATAAAAATGACCTTATTTCAGTGATCTCATGAGGGCAGCATTGCATCACATTCTGAGTAAGCATGATGTACAGTGACTGTTGTCACAGGTCAAAACATAAGAACTAGGGCGCTCTGTTCTTACCAACCTTTTGTGATTTTATCCCATTTATGTACAGGAGGACCTGAAGCAGACGCAGACTGCAAGGAACAGAGAGTCCAAGCAGATGCAGCAGCTTGAAAGAATGAGGCAGAGAAACCCGTCGGACAGACAGATCATTGTATCCTTACAATCAGATGTTATTATTTCTTCTTTCACTGGAACTACATAGCTGTGAACTGGAAGAGTAGTACAGATGTCAACAGTTATTAGTCAAATGACCCTGTATATTAATAAATAATCAATAAAAAAAAGAATAGATTTAATTACATACAAAATATTTGCTTAGAAAGCCCCAAAGTAAAGATATTTTACAGCATTATTGTGTCAGATAAGTAAATGAATTAATACATAAAAAAGTGACATTTGAAGTTAATACTGAGGTAGACTTAGGGGTATTTGGCCATCTGCAAGTTACAAAGTATAAATTTAAAGTTTAACCCTGTATAATTCAAAATACCTGCATTTATCGCTGCATATTTTGGATCGACACACACAAAACTTTAAGATATTATTTTAGAGCTGCAGTAAATGATTTCTGAGAAACGCTGTTCAAAGTGAATCTGACTGAGCACCACAACACACTTGTAGCCAATCAGCAGGGGGTGTGTCCACTCATGATGGGGGAGGAGAGAGAGAGTGAGCAAGAGGGAGATTTAAAGAAAGACTAGAAAGAGAGATGGCTGAGAGACATTACAAAAATGAAAAAGTCAGAGGAATATCACTGGGGAAAAAAAGGGTTGTGATTAGGCAAGAGCTTTAAGACCCGCGTTAATAGTAGAAAAGCTGTGTGAAAACATATGTGAGTAACATTGGTTTTGCTATGTTTCACAGAACTAAGATATGCTGTTGTTGTGATGTTAGCTATCGTAACAGGCCAGTTTTGAGGGTCATTGTTTTTCTGGAGCTGGTGTGCTACTGGCGATTAACAACAAACACTTTCTTGTATACTCTTGTGTACTGTGTGTTAATTTTTTGATCTTCCTAGACAGTCATTCGTCATCTTCACTTTATTTTTGCGAAGCATTATTTTGTTTCACTTCAGCTATGATAGAGAGACATGCACTCTTGCATTGTGTGTTTGTACATTTCGGGGTTGGAGCAATGAAGGGAGGGGTTGGTTTGTTTGGCTTGATTTCAAATAGCAATAGTGTTTCTCAGGAATCGCTTACAGCACCTTCAATATTGCCATTGTGTTGTAATAATTACGAGCACAAGTTGTAATTGCTGCCTAACGTTAGTTGTGTTTGCTTAACTGAATACATGCAGTTATATAACCACATAACATGCTATTGTATAGCTGTATATTACTTCCATTTGGACATTACTTTGATACACTTATCTCTGGTTGCTTCATGAAAGCTGCTTTGAAACAATACTTATTCTAAGCATTATGTAAATAAGCTTGAATTTAATTTAATCGTATACAGGTTCTGGGGGTTTAATAAAATGTGTTTGTTTTTTAACATAGATTTTAATACTTTAAATACTGATTTTTAACTTTATTAATTAACATGAATCGACAGCCTTAAGGTCCTTGCACATTGAGTCTGAAATTTTCGTATGCGTTTTTTCGTATTCGTCATTCGGTGGCTCTAAAAAGCCAAAACATCTCTCAAAACGCTTGCGAAGAACGCAGAAAATCGAACCCGATCCCAAAAAAATGATGACGGACGAAAGTTTTGAAAGCAGTGTGTAAACGTGATCGACACAATGTGAGGTCGTATTTATTTTTTTAACGTGCAAAAATTTCGGACGCGAATTTCGGACTCCGTGTGCAAGGACCTTTACTCTTGACATTTTAATGCCATTTAAAGATATTTGTTGTAAACCACAGAATTACAGATAATACCTTAACAGCCTTTCTCAGTCACAGGTGGGCCTTGTGTGCAACACACTTTAATATCATCTTGAAACTACTTTTATTTAGCTTAATTATAACCAAGTAGGTTCAATTCAGCCTGGTTCTAAAATATCACACATACCAAAGTCCCTTTCAGGCAAATCATTTCACTCGGCGGCCATCTTTGAAACGCCTCTTGGGCAGCTATTTCAAAAATTCATAGTTGAAATCACCAATGAAATCTGACAACAACTGTCTCGTAAATGTTGTTTTTAAATGCTCAATCATAACAAAAAAACTGCATTTTTCAGGCTGGACCAGCCAATGCATATGTGCAGTCCTAAGTGCATGTCTCAGAACACTGACTGTTTCTACACCAACCAGAGCGTCTAACTGCAGCTGCAGTGACTCAATGACTTTACCAATTGGCGATCGGCTCTTTTTCTTAAAAGACTTACTTACTGCACCATCTTTGTATAACTAAAAGTCTTTGCACATACTTAACTTGATGTGAAACTTCTCATTGTGCTAGTTTAAATCGTCTCAGTAAGCTGATAGACTCACATCATTTATGTCTGCTGCTTGGAACACTTTGTGTTTTACGTTTTATTGTCGGTTGTGTGACGAAAGGCTGAGAGTGAACTTCAGAGAGCCACAATGGATGCCACACGCACGACTCGCCAGCTGGAGGAGACAATAGATGACTTTGAAAAGCAGAAGATTCGTGATATTAAGGTCCTTCAGACTGCACGTTTGCTTATTTCTTTAAAAATCTCAGGAAAATGAAACCCACATTTAAGTACACTACCATTCAAAAGTTTGGGGTTATTTTTTTTTATTATAAATAAATAAATAAATACTTTTATTCAGAAAGGACGCATTAAATTAATTAAAAAGTGTCAGTAAATAGATTTATAATGTTAGAAAATATTTCTTTTTCATATTTCAAATAAATGCAGAACTTTTTATTCATCAAAGGATCCTGAAAAATCCGCAGAAATATTAAGCATTTTTCATCATTGATAATAATACGAAATGTTTCTTGAGCACCAAATCATCATACTTGAATGATTTCTGAAGGATCATGTGACACATTCAGTAATGATGCTGAAAATTCAGCTTTGCCATCACACAAAATATATTAAAATAGAAAACTGTTATTTTAAAATGTAATATTAATTCAGAATATCAATCGTTTTACTTAATTTTACTTGATTAAATATATGCAGCCTTGGCAAGATTAAGAGATTTCTTTAAAAAATATGATAAAATATGACAGAACCCAAACTTTTGAACAATTGTGTATATTAATTATTAATATAATTTATATTGAATTACAGTGACGTTTCTATACATAACATTTTCCAGTGCTACTTCAGAGAAATTAATATATGTTTCCAATGCAGAAAATTTTGGGTGAATTTGTGACGGTGGAGATGGCGTTCCATGCCAAGGCGTTGGAAATTTACACATCTGCTTACCAGGACATTCAGAATGTAGATGAAGAAGGAGACCTTGAGGTGAGCGCTCTACACCAGAACCGCTGCTCTGGTGGTCCTGCTGGTTTGAGCTTGTCTGTCTTAATGTCTAATCAAATTATACTCTTTCTCCTCCTGAGATCCCCCTGCTGTCATAATGATGAAAGCTCTAGTTGCTGGGGTATAAGGCCCCCTCCAATCCTGATACGTAAAAGAACCGGAGAGGCATCTTGCGAAGCGTGTTCAGTCAGCTGTGGAATGTTCGCAGTGTGGCTAATGCATTTATTTATGAATTCATAGTTTGGCGTGCCAGAACTAATTTTGTACTCAAGAAAGACTGAGTTTGTTAAAATTTCCTTGACTTGCCGGTGAGAGTATCACATGAATATTATTTCATAAGGGATTTTTTTAAGGGAAATATTTCCTTGTTCTTGTCTGAACTTTTCCTGTAATTGTATGTGGAAACTTGTTATAGTCATATATTGGCACATGGTGACAGTTTTATGAAGACACAACTAAAGCATATAGAGATGGGTCATAAATATTCTTCCTGTAATATTTAACTGCAGTTAATAAAGTTGAGGTGACAATGTTTGTTGGCACACCCTCACCAGGACAGAGTGTGTAAATGTTTTTTTCCCAATCTAAATTACATGTTTCTCTGTTGCTACAACACAGTATGTGGTATTAGTTTGTGTTGACTTGTTTCTCTTCTTAATATATTCTCGTTTGAGCTCGACTGTTCTCATTATTGTTTTATTATGTGGCGGGTGAGTGAGATGACATTAGGTTATTGGTGGTCCATATGAAGAGAAGTCTACAGTCTACCCTTTTTTTTTTTGTCTTGACAGGTATTTAGAAATTCACTGCACCCCCCTGATTACCAGTCACGGTTAGAAATAGTTCGTGCCAATTCTAAACTGTCCCTGAATCGAACTGGTACATCAATGAGTAAATCAGGAACAATGCAGGTAAGTGCTTCCCCATATCTTATACTTACATTTACATTTACAATAGAAAGTGTTAGCATTAATAGGTCAAATGTTGAGAAAAAAATCTTTGAATGCATTACGTGTTACAGTAGAGGTGCATGATTAATCGTTAAAAGATTGCAATCTCAAACACCCACACAACTTATTCCTAAACGACAACGACACAGCTATATATATTAAACCTTTGACAAGTACGATCACAGCATAACATTCAAACCTTTTGAAAGTAACTTGACGCCTTCAGATAAACATTGTATCAATTAAAGGTGTGTTCCAAACGAAAGTGAACACCTGAATCCCTTCACGAAAGGCCCTTCCACAAGTCCGTTAGCAAAGAGTATATGCGATGGTCACTTCAAGGAAGTGATTTTAACGTTTATGGTCATGTGACCTTTAAAGCTAGGTGACAGGAGAGTTTGAGTTGACGTATAGACAGAATCATTCAAGTTGCTTTGTTTTGTTTGTGATATTATACATTAAATTTTTTTTTTTTAACATTTTATGACCCCTATTGATTACACCAGTAGGTGGCAACAAGTGACTGTAAAAAATGTATTTGTCATTGAATCATTTATTCAAGAGACTCGTTCAAAAACGCTGATTCATCTAGTAGTGAAACAAGTGAAGTATTTATGAGTCGCTGAATCATTAATTCAAACTGAATTCAATTTAAATTAATAAAATATTTTTTAAATAGGCTGTAGCCATTAACATTTTGTCAGAACCTTTCTTAAATTATGTTATTTTGTTAAGTTGTCTATTCAGAGTCATGAGAGAATCATGATCTCAGTTTTAAACAAAAATGTGCTTCTCAATTTCTACAGAATCGTGCAGCTCTATATTACAGTTAAAATTACTTCAGTTGTTAATTATATGGATAATATGGATAAACTTCTACTTCAATACAGGTACCCCAAAATGATACACAACGTAAAACAGCTTAATATGCTTTTACTATAGGAATAAGATTTTCAACACTGTCTTATTAGCATATTTCTTGGTGGAAAAATCTTATTTTAAATGTAAGTTGCATTAAAATCCCCAAAACTACGATTGAAAGATTTTTCTTCTGCTGTAGTCGAGAACATCTAGCAGACAGAGGAAAAGGGATGATGAGGAAGATGAGGACGAGGAAGAGGATGACGAAGATGAGGATGATTTGGAGGAAGTGACTGATGATGAGCATTAAAATAAAATGTCATTGCCATTTTGACTAATATCCACAGCATATCCAGACAATAACATTCCTGAACTGTATTTAAGAGTGTTTTAAATGGAGATTAATTTGTATCACCAACTATAAATGTAATGAAATGATAGTTGAGCTATGTTAGTTAAAGGTGAGTGCATGGTTATATGTTTGCTCTCTTGTAAATCATATACTATGAAATTATATTATACTCAATAACACATTCAAAGAGAGTGTTACTTTCATTTTTTAATCTTTTTAAATCTCCCATCATGTTTTTTTTGTGTACAAAGTGCCAAGCTGTTCCGGTGATCGATATTTGGTTAGAATGTGCCTTAGAGAATGTTGGTGTACCAATAAAGCTGGCTCTTTCTTTTGCATAATAGGCCATTTGCATGATCTCAAATGTCTGAGTGTGCATTTGTTTTCTTCTGTTTACTGAGCGTACATACCGAAAGACTGACTGTGGGTATGTTATACACAGAAACAATAATGAACCCCTGAAACTTGACCCGCCCTGTGTTTGGCATCATTGTGTCTCATAGCTTTTATGTCAGTCATGAATGAGTCAGAAACAGTAACCAGTACTACTGGTATACTTATGACTATAGCAATGACAGGAGCAGAAGTGTTGAAGACACATCATTAATATTGAAATGTGAGTTTAGGAAATCAGTGTATGAACCAAGAATGAAGGCCACTGAAAATGTGGACGTGCACTGTTTTATCACGAAAAAAGATGATTGGATCTATACAAGATATTCCAGGTGTTTAGCATTTGTAAAGATTTCATGAATTTTAATTGGCTGCACCTTTGGTCTGAGAAATGAATGGTCGTAGCAGGTCTTTGTCTCCAGGTGTGCGGATACGTGGCGTTTCGTGACAGATGCACAACACGGCCATTCATTCAGTGGCATTGAGGATGACAGGATCCGAGGAAAGGGTTCCCTTCTCGCCCGTCTGACTCATCCTTTATAGAGGCCGTAATGGGAAACTAGTGTGTGTTTGTGTGCGCTGTAGCGCCTGACTGTACTGAATATTAACACGATGGTTGCCTCGCAGCGGTTTGTAAAAAAAAAGAAGAGCATAACTACTGCATGAGTCAGAGAGAGAGAGAGGTGCTGCAGGCTCTGGGTACATGTTCCCCAGCATATACACTCTCTCCATCCGTCAAGCAGATGCAGAGATTTGGCTGTCACTCTAAAACCCTCTGTGACCTCTGCAGTGGTGTGTTTTTGACGTGCATCATCTCTGAATTACTGCACCACTGAAATATTTCTGATGTCTCTTTTTTTTATTATTGAATAACATTGTTTATCTCTCTATGATACATGCATTACATAGTATATAATTAACCAATTAAGTAACCAAATCTAAATATATATTTTGTTATAATTAAAGAATAAAAACAGGAAATAAATAAAAGAGTAAAATGCATTTTGAGGGGAAATAATTGTCTTTCAAATGTTTTAGAAAATATTTGTTTCTTTGAAGCTGCAGTCTGCAGTTTTTCCTCTTTGTCGCCATCTCTGTTTGAAATCTGCAATTGCGGTTATTCGCGGAAATATCAACCTTACGTGAGTTGTGCTTCGACACGACACAGCGCGGATGAACACAATGTTTTGAGGAGAGTGTACAGCTGTCAGTCGCCGCGCCGGTGTGGATACTGGCATTCAGAATCACAGATTATTCTTTTTGGAAGTATGACCAAGATAATAATTTTCACTGGAAAATGTCATCTGAACAAGTAAGTAACATCCACTTTTGTTCTGGTTCTGACATTGCAGTAAATCGCGCTGATTAAATCTAAAAATCGATTCAAAGCTTGTAATAATGTTTTTAATTCCAGTGGTTCGAGCATGTCTTTGCGTCATTACGCCACATCTGTACACATAAAGAAGGAGTCTCGGCTAATAGGCTATATTGAGTGTGAGGATGTTGGAGGTGGAGATTTATAGCCTTTTCTCAGAGCACTTGATATAATTAAACTTATTAATTTGATGGCGGATCCAGAAAGGTTCAAATGACAATCACCAGTGACAACTAGAGATTCACCCGTTGTAAAATGCAAAAGACTTCGGAGTGGCTACAGAAAAAAAGAGACTGAAACCGACCCATGCGAAAACAAGGATAAACATCTGAAGGACTTTAAATGTAGTCACGCAATGCTGATGTTAAACATTAACAATTTGAGAACAAAGTATAATTTGCACGGTTTATCAGCGCGATTTACTACAATGATTTTTTCCCCTTAGTTGGTCAGAAGAACAAAAGTGGATATTTCTTACTTGTTCAGATGACATTTTCCGGTGAAAATTATTATGTTGGTCATACTTCCAAAAAGAATAATCTGTGATTCTGAATGCCAGTATCCACACCGGCGCGGCGACTGACAGCTGCACACTCTCCTCAAAACATTGTGTTCATCCGCGCTGTGCCGTGTCGAGGCACAACTCACGTAAAGTTGATAATTCCGCGAATAACTACAATTGCAGATTTCGAACAGAGATGGCGACAAAGAGGAAAAACTGCAGACTGCAGCTTTAAAAAATAATCTCAAATATTTCTTATATTATAAGGTGGATGAAATTCTGATGTATTAAAAATGTACATAAAAGTCACAATGAAGCGGAATTAGCGACAGATCTCTTCTGCCGTAATGTTTCACCGGAAGATTCAGTTATGATAGTTTATTATTATTATTATTAAAAATGTTAAAAAAAATTCAATAAAGCACATGAATAGATGAATCATTTGCAATAAGAGCAATAATGTTGTTGTAGAGCTTTGGGTATTAGAAAAGCACATTATAAATAAAATGTATTATTATTATTATTATAACATGAATTTATAGAGGGTTTTAATTTCATGCTGACTTTATTAATATCACAGTTGTGACCCGATTCTCAGAGTGACCCGAAGTCTTGGAGAAAACAAGTCATGTGGCTTAAAAACATCCTTTTTTTGGTTTCTTCTCAGACTACTCTTTTTATTCCAACAATGTAATTTGTTGTCTTTTTTTCTGAATTCCTAGAAAGTTAAAGCAAATGATTGCTTTATTTGCTTTCAAATTCCCATTCAAAATTCTTTGGAAATTGCGTTATGAATCGAGTAACAGTTGCAACATGTCCAAAGCAGAGGTAATTTACCAAGAATTACCTTGCAATTCTTTTTTTTATTTTTTTATTTTTACAGGCAAGTCATTAAGAACAAGTTCTTATTTAAAATGGCGGCCTGACAAGTGGAATAACCACTTAGGGAAAGGAAATGGGGATAAAATAAATACAGTACATTAGAAATAAATACAGGTTAACAATCACATTAAATACAATTTAAAAAAAAACAGTTGACAACACAAAATGATTATGTAGAGAAGCAACTGGATGTGTCCATGAACAAGGATGATATAATAGTTTTAAAAGATGAAATTGAAATTAGTGTATCTAGTTTGAGAATATTTTGCAGAGCATTCCAGTCGCGAGCGGCAGCAGATTGAAAAGAAGCAAGACCAAATGCAGAGTTAGTTTTGGGAATACATAATTGAAGACGAAGTGAGGACCGGGTGTTGTATGTGACAGGCTTTGGCTGTAGCAGGTGACCCAAGTAAGGAGGTGAGTGGCCGAGAAGAGTCTTATAAATGAAAGTGAACCAGTGAATTTTGCGGCGATTGTGAAGGGAGGGCCAGTTGACAGATCTTCTTTTTTGACAGATCTAATTAATATTCTCTTTATCAAAAGTTCTAATGAAAGCAAAAAACTGGTTAACTATATACTATGTTCTGAGTAGAAGTACCTGCACTCCAGGTTTGTTCTGTCACCCAGTGCTTGTTTTTGTTAATGGTTTCGACATCCACCTTCAAAAGCATACTGCTGCCACATATAATATTGCGCAAGTGCTTATCTGAGTCTAGGATGATACGATCTGCCAGAGATGCCTTGGGGTCATAAGCTTACAGCAGGCAGAAAAGAAAACAGGCATCTGTCTTTGCTGGCTCTGACCCTCAGCTATGTAATGAGGCTATATGCAAATGTGCATAGTTGGGTTAGTAGGAATATGTATGTACATTCCATGATTGGTGTTCAAATATACAGCAGGTTTAATTCGGCAAGTTTAGTCTCCTCCTTGCAGCATTGTCCTCTATGTTTTAAGATCTAACTCTGATTCATTGGAGAAGCATGTTGTATAAAGCACCAGACCCATACATAGTTTCAGAAATAGGGAGTGGCTTCGCCCCCTGAACTGAATTTGCAGATATGAGTCAAAAATGTTGATTAAAAGTGATACTTGAAACTGAGTCTGTGAGTACGTGACACACACCTACTACACCGCTTCAGAAAGTCTGAAGCTCAAAATCAGTGGCAGATCTGTGAAGAAATTATTTGTATTCTTGTGTGTAGGGCTTCAGGAAATTCTCACGAGGACGCCAGACCCCAGGGGCCTTTCAACCCTATGAAGAACCATCGTTGGGCTTGACCTTATGGGCATAAATCCTCCTTTATTTGATTTATATGACATGCAAAGACCTAGACTGGCTTTGTGATTAAGCTATAGCTTGCGATATGAGAGGAATTCATTACCCACAGTAAGGAGCCAGTGGTTTTACTAATGTCTGGGAACAGCGCACTAATTGGGAAAATCCCATAGGATTTATACAACAAAGAGGAATGTGTCCCAACTCTTTATGACCACACATGTTGTCAGCCAAGCACATTTTCTCTATTTCCATCAGATGTGCCAACTTTGTGCTGGATCCAAAGAAACAGTATATTTCCACAGGTGAGACATTGAAGAAAAATGTCTTATATTGCACTGAAATGTTTACATTCTCACACGGCTTCATTTGGTTTTCATTATATTTCCATTAAACTAATGAAACTTGCATTATAAGACCGTTTGTTTGATAAGCAGTGTCCTATTAAGAAATAAACAGCAGGCAGTCGAACAAGCGGTGGCCGTTTCAAAGGAACGGATGAGAGAGACAGCCACGGTGGTTTGTTTTGGAAAAAGTGGAGAGGTTTCCATGGAGTCACTATTTGATCCCATGATAATTAGCTTAGCTCATTTATTGCACAACATCCTCTCCATTGGCTGTGAGGTGGCCTCATCAACGGGAACGTGCCTCTGTTTATGCTGACAGTCGTCACAATGCCCGACTTGAGCTTAAAGCGGCTCACGATCAAAACAGGAAACACAGCGGAGGGTTGTTTGTTGTTGGACATCCACACTTGTTTTCACACTAATTACATTTTTTTTTATGGTTATTGTTGCTAGCTGAACAGCAGGGTTGCCAGATCTGCGTGACAAAACTGAAGAGTTTTGATGATAGCCAATCCGTTTTGGAAATGGTATACAGAAGCCATGTTGAGAGTATTTTAATGTTTAATATTACAGCCTGGTATAACTTAGGGGTGAGGAATAATAAAAATTACCGGGATTTTAACGGTAAAAGACTGTATGCTACAGTGAAAAACTGTTAATTGGTTAACAGAAAGTGTCTGTATACGGTGAGTACTTCAATAGATCGATAAATTGACATTATATCAGATAATGAAATACATTTTTTTTACTGTAAATTTAACTTAAGTCTGTAAAACCTCAAATGTTGCTATCATATTTTTTACGGTAATTTCTGGTAAACCACAGCTGCCAGTTTTTTACCGTAAATTTAACATAACATTTTTACAGTGAGAATAATAGGACACCAGCAAACAGTTTGATAAACTATCTTTTGGCGATAGAAGACAATCTGACTCCACACTCCCACTTAACTCAGAATTTGTAATGCTTCCATCTGGAAGAAGGTATAAGGTCCCGAAATATCTTAGAAATGTTTATAAACATTCCTTTATACCAGTGGCAATTAGAATATTAAATGAAGGGTAAGCAACTTATAACTTTTATATTGATATATTGTGTAGGCCTATGTGTATTTTTATGAGAAGCCAAATGAGAATTTCCACATTGGTGAACAATAAAGTCAAATCAAATCAATCAATCAAACCAGCCTTTGCCAATCTCAAGTGGCCCAATAGCCAATTCATTTTATCTTTGAATGATGCTAAGAAACTAATTCATGCATTTATCTTTTCTCGTTTTGATTATTGTAATGCTATGAATACTGACTTGCCTAATGGTTGTCTATGCTACAAAATACAACAGCCAGAATACTATTGAAATTAAAATGGAGAGAGCATATTACACCAGTTTTAATGCCAGTTTGGTTGCCAGTTCACCAAAGGATGGATTTTAAAGTTCTTATATAGTTTATAAAATACTGCATAACTGAGACCATTATATATTACTGACTGTTTGCACATTATACAGTAAATCTTAAGCGACCTGCGGTGCTTCTTTTAGCCAACTATATGCTCCAAAAATTTGGATTGGTGAAAGAGGCTTCAAGCAGCCACATTTTTAAAAGGTGAGTTAAGACATACAGTATCTTTTTAAAGTTGCTCATGAGTATATTGTAGTGCTGTCAAATCGATTAATCGCATCTAACTCAAAATCACGATTAATCAATTTGACAGCACTATATTGATATTTTACCTTGTGAAGCTTTTATTACTTCTGAGTATTTTTCATATTGATATTGTGTGAAATTGCATTGTTGATATTTGTTTTTATGCTTGTGAAACTATTTCTCGTATGAAAAGGTTTTTTACAACTAAATGTTTATTATTATAATTATTACAACCAAGATTAATAAATGATTTAGAAGTATTTTTCATTGTGTTAGTTCATGTTAACTATAACTGTTATGTAGTCAACTGTTAACAAATGCAACCTTATTTTAAAGTGTTATCAAAATCACTGTGCAGTAGGAATCATAACTCATTTTTATAAAATCATCTTTATCTTAAGATTGATAGCTGGAGAACAAAACCCTTTGTTGGTGGTATTAATTAAAATTTTTGAACTAACATATTACAATCAAAAAATAAACATGTCAAAATATTGCTTATAAAGTTATAATCGATTAAAAATGCTTCCGTAGATGACATATGATACTTTTTTCATTTTATTTACTTGCAATAATCCAGCAGAGACCGCAAATCTGTTACCATACAGCGACACTCAGGCTCTCTCTCTCATAGTTGTATCATTAGTAGAATTTAAATACAAGCTTTTCTGTCAAATTATACAGTGGAGGTGGCATCGTGAGCTGTTTAAAACTGTCTTTTGTGTAGTTTTGCCTAATAAGAGGCTGTCTTAATGGGATAGTGCACCCAAAATTGAAATTTCTTCATCATTTACTCCACAGATGTCACTATTCACAATCATTGATCACGGATTGGACATTCTATTAAATTTCTCCTTATCTGTTCCATGTAAGAAAGAAAGTCTAATGGATTTGGATTGACAATATGGTTAGTAAATTTGAGGACGTGGTTTCGGTATCCCCCAAATCAAACCCCACCGTTGTTTAGTTACGAGAGTATTACATCTAAAACTAAAACCCATATATGAATATTACCACATACATCAATATCCAGTCTATTCCACAGAAGAAAAGCTTATACATTTTATGGATTTGTGTGATGCAAGGCAATGGTATGCTCAAATGAATGGGTTTCATTGAACTTTCGTTATTTCGTAATTAAACTGTTTCCATAGGCAGCAGCTCTAATCTATTATTTGCATCAGAGAGTGGCTGGGGTTGAAAAGGTCTTGTGTAAGTGTGGCAGAAAGGGGCAAAAAGGGTCTGTTTGAAGGGCCTGGGAGGTGGGAGGGGGGGTGGATTTTGCAAACCGGCACTGCTTGCTTTTGTGCCTTTTGTTTACTGCAGGTTGTTGTGAGAAGCCGATTGAACAGCATTGGTAGAACAGTTGTGCAACTGGCCCATTTGCCCAGAGCAAATAGCAGCCTTCTCAGAAGGGGGGCGAGGCCTCATACAGAGCCTCCGCTTTTTTTCCACTAGTGTCATCGCTTTTAATCTCCTTGACTCCTGCACAATTCGTTTCGATTTCTTATTGTGCAATGTGTTGACAAAGGTTTAGAAGAAAAGTAGCACACAAAACCATTACAGACGAAGCCGATGTTTGCCGATGACTCACGCGGTGCCCATTATGAGCTAATTATGCATAATCACGTTCCCATTTATGGAATGTCTCTTCATGAATAATCTCAGACGTGGAATGAGAATTTCTAAAGGTCAGCACTCACAATCTGTAGTTTGAATTAATGTGTTTATGAGTGGACTACAAACCATGTTGAGTAACTGTATGGCTTGTAAAGACCTGCAGAGTTCATTTACACATTCCCAAATCTCTAGAACACCTTTAAGGGCTGCATAAGATACTCTGTGGGTCAGACAAAATATTCCAGGGGGAAGGAATTGCAATGCAGGATAATTAGTTGTAAATAATCGAAATACAATGATCCATATTCTTTTTTTTTTTTTTTACAATTTAAAATACAAAAACATATTATTCTACTCTGACATTTACAGTGCTGTTTAATATTCTGAAACCAAATTTGTAATATAATGCCTAAAGTTTAAGTTCAGTGATATTTTTTTATCCAGAAAGGATGCATTAAATTGAAAAATGTAACAGTAAAGATTTTTATTTTAAATACACGCTGTTCTTTCTATTCTTCAAAGAATCCTGAAAAAAGAGTATGATTAATAAATTGTGTAATATTTATATTAATATTTTATTTTTATGTTTGCAGTTAGTGTTTTATTTTATTTGAAGACTTCAGATGCAAAAACCTCTAAGTTTATCTGATCATTTTCTTTTACATGAGCATTATTATCAGGTTCCTATTTCAGTAATTTCACTTTAATAGCACTGAAAAGGTTATTAAGTTATTGAAATGCCTTCTTTGCAAAAATGTCACTAATAAGAGTAAAATTAAAAACTCATGCTCTACACTTAATGCTCATTTCAAATAAAAATGTCAGACGGACTTAGAGGTTTTTGCATCTGAAGACTTCATTGAAAACTGATACAAAAAAGTTATGAGAAATTGAAAAATATGTCAGATTCAGTAGTATTTCTAGTTCACTAATCAAATATATAACTTTGTGACAACGATCATGTAAACTCTTTTGTACAGACGGATTTTGTTCAATGGAAGCATTTTGTGCTTTTGGAACATTATCAAATCATGCTCAAATGGTTATACTCATAATACGATTTGTCATGAAAAGAAAATGTATTATATTACAAAAGAATCCAAGATTGAAACATTTTCACTGGTGGTCTCAGACTTTTGGGCCCTGTTTACACCTGGTATTAGGATGTGTTTTAGGCCGATCACAAGTAGACGAGGGAGACACATACCCGTTTACACCTGGTGTTTTAATCCGACTCTTTTGTCCACTTTCAACCTCTTCTGTCCTGATTTCTTCAAGGGGAGGGTCTATGGGCGCCGGGTAAATGTATGGTCTTTTTCAGATTTAACGATCAAATGGAGGAAATAAGACCGAACGCACAAAGTCAAATCAAGAATGGTGGGAGAACATTGTGCTTAGTATGTTTTTCATCTTAAAACCAAACTTGGGTCTTCAGCCGACAAAGTTTAAATCCTGTCTGGCTAGCGTGCTTCCTATAATGTTTGCGCGTTAGGTCAGTAGGCGGAGAGTAGTCGTATTTTGTGGCTGTTCGAACGCATTCGACCACATGAGCGTCTACAACAGGAAAGCCATCCGGTCGAATGCGTTTCCCACTACCTAGGGGCGACAGTGGCTCAGTGGTTCATGTAGGTTGTCTACAAACCGGAAGGTTGGTGGTTCAATCCCCGGTTCCACCTGACCAAGTGTCGAGGTGTCCATGAGCAAGACACCTAACCCCAGCTGCTCCCGACGAGCTGAATGGCGCCTTGCATGGCTGACACCGCCGTCGGTGTATGAATGAATGGGTGAATGTGAGGCAATATGTAAAGCGCTTTGGTGGCCATTGAGTCTGTGAAAGACCTATATAAATGCAGTCCATTTACCATTTACCTCTGAAAGTGGACAAGCTCAAAACGTTTTAGACCCTGTTTACACCTGTTTTTAGCTTCGTGCACTTGTGATCCGATCGACAGAAAGCACATCTTAATACCAGCCTCACTCTATATATGCCAGATATGGGATGTAATGATGGAAGAAGCCCACAGAAAGCTCTGTGGGGCTGGATTATCATCTGTTCTGAGCACAGCCAAAAAACAGAACAGGAACAGCTGGTGTAAGAAGTAGAAGCAAACCTGACCTTTCCATAGAGCGGGTCTCTTCTTTATTAAGAACAAACACTGGGCAACAGAGCAAAGAAAGGAAATTGTACGTTTGTGTCAATATGTCTGAGGGCAAACACACTCATATAAACAAGTGCCCCTTTTTGTTATTAAAGGCAGAGGGATGTCATTGTCGTTGGCCAATGATAAAGAGAATTTTGACTACTGGGAATCCTGTGTTTACTGATCGTCCAGCAATGTTATTTGGAAGCGGCCATCTGATTGAGCAGCTTTCCATAAAGATCCAGTGGAATTCTGAATTAAAACCGCATGGTCCTTGGGTCATCATGGAAGTGAAATGGGGTTTTTGTACTGGGACAAAAATATTTCTTTTATTGAAAAATCTTTTGAAACAATGTTTTGAAGGGCTATTGAGACAAAGCAGTCCGTGTAGGATGGAATTCCTCTCATTAATTTGTCATTTTGAGTCATGATGCATCCTTCCTTTGTCTGACTACTGACAGAACCCAGTAAAACTTCCCATAAACAGAGCTGCCTTTGAAAAATGGCAAATTTGAAATGTAAAAATGTTCTTTTCAGCTGGCGCTGTGATTAATGCAGCAGACCACACACTCGGTGGGTGAACGAGCAGAGGAATTTTTCCTTTTAATGAGCATCTCAGGTTGTAACAAGCAGTTTCATTCATATTCATGTGTAACTGTCTATGCAACCAGCCTAATGCTATTTCACATCAGAGGCATTTCTTCAAAGCTAACATGGGTGTTGTCAACAGACAGTAAATCTCTAACTTTAATGATTTAAAATGAAAGAGCTCCTTAACATTAATAATTATGTCTTCATATTCCGGTGGGCCCGTGTGGTTGATTGATTGTGGAGATGCAGCAAGTGTTGCGTGATCATAAACATTCGTGATGAGATAATATACAGCGATTGCATAGCAACCATTTTTCTTTCTGGTGTTATTACTGCTAATAAATGTAATGCAGGCTAAAACTTGTTCAATTCAGACAGTACCGGAAAAACAGTAACTTCAGGCAAAACAGCTGGTGCAGCCTCTTTATTTAACCTTCAGCTAATTGTTGAAAACAATTATAATTCATTGTTATAAAAGATTTAAAGATTTATCATCTAATATGGGCTTAAAACAACTAATGCAATTACATGAACACTGATGCAGCTGAGCTAACTTGATGTGTGTCATCTGTAATGGACGTAGGCCAGTAAGAGCCGTGTGTGTAAACCTCACTCCCCTGGGCTCAAGAGGCACGCTAGAATATGATGCTAGTGTAGTAGAGGCTGCTGTCTTTAGCGCCCTTGTTAGCGTGCCTGCCTCCCATGCCGGAGATGCCAGTTCGAATCCCACTCGGAGCGGGTCGAGTAGGACTGGTTACATTTGGTGCCGTGACCCGGATGGGATTGACGTTTAGGGGGGTGAGTGTAATGGACGTAGGCTAGTAAGATCTGTGCGTGTAAACCTCACTCCCCTGGCCTCAAGAGGAGCGCTAGCGACTGGTATTAATGGCTGTGGTCTTTAGTATTCTTGTTAGCGCGCCTGCCTCCCATGCCGGAGACCCCGTTTCCAATCCCGCTAGGAGCGGGTCACGTAGGAACGGTTACACGTCGTTGCATTCTGGGAAGCATTTGTAGCCACAAGGGGCGTTATGGCACATTAGCATAAAATCTCTTCTTACACTCTTAAAAATAGAGGTTCTAAAGAGAGGTTTTTGCAGCAATGGCATAGAAGAACCATTTTTGTTTACCCAAAGAACCTTTCAGTGAACAGTTCTTAAAAGAACCTTTTTTTTTTTTGTATGAAGAGCATTTTAATTATCCAAATAACCTTTTTTCAAAACAAAGAACCTTTAGTGCAATGTACAGGCTACATAGATGTTAACGGTTCTTCCTGGAACCAAAAATGTCAATAAAGAAACTTTATTTTTAAGAATGTTGACAATCAGTTCTTTGAAAAGTAAGTTGACATGATTCAAATAATGTAAACACGCACTGCACAAATGTATTTATTTATTTTATTTTTTTGCTGTTTGCTCAACTAATTCAACGCAATTCTTTTATCAGAACTTTTGTCAGATTTCATTGCATGGGTCTGTTTACATTTGCAAAATAAAAGTTTGCCCAAACCATTTGTGTTGGGACTACATTAGTAATTATCTTTGCCTTTGCTGAAACTGGGGAGGGGATTTCCAGTTCCCAGAATGGTTTGCATGGAACTGGATTAGGAGAGTAAATGTGGAAATTAAATTGTTATTTTGTGTTTTTGAAGAAGAAGAAAAGGTTGAAAGGTTAATGTTCTATTATGTTGTGATTTAGACAAGTTTCTGTTATGTTGTGGTGAAGAGGAGCTTGTGCTACTTTGAGGACAGGCTTTTGTGCATGAAAAACTGTTGCTTTAATCAATGAGCAATTACTGAACAAATGTCTCCTCTTTCTTGTGCTTGATGTGCCAACACCATACACACATATGGTTTCTTATTTTTGTGTTACACAACATTTTGTATGATAATAATTTGTGCTATTGTTACTTACTACCTGAAAGAGATTCAGTTGGGTTTCTTTGGCATGTCTTATTTTAAAGTGTATCACTCAAATTGTATTTCACTGCTTAATTTAATGACAAAAATTCTGATGTATGAACCACTGTCCACTGTCCAACTGAATTACATTCAGCGGCAGCCAAATAATTTTTTGGCCATACATTTGAGCAAAAACATATCCCACAAACAGGAAATTTCTAATAACAGATAGACGGTAACTGGGTGTGCTTGGCATCAGACCTGAAAAACACAAGAGAACTGTGAGGATACACAGTGTAACGGAGGATCCCTGCTTTGTGTCCGTCTGCGTTTGTGCTGAGTGTTTGTTTGGGCAGGACAGGATGTATAAGGACATCTGGAGGAAATCAATTCAGTGTTTTCTACCCATCTCCAGGACTTTTGAGTGTTTTGTGCATGGATGGTCATAGGACACCACTCACTGTGATGCTCAAGATCTACATTTGTCCAATATATTTAATATCGGTCTTGGATACTATTGTACATGCCTCAGATGTCAACTAGATAATGTTTAGCAATGACTTTAGTCAAACCCTTTTAAAATGAAGAGCAAATATCACATTTGGAGTTCATGAACCATTCTGGAAGTAACTGGGTCAATGATATAATGCACATTTTTATTTTCATTTACATACAATGACTTGATGCATTTTATAATATGCATTTTATATGCATTTTATTTTTATATAATACAAATAAAACTGTCCTGGAGGGTCAGAAATTAATGGGGGCTTATAGGGCTATATATTGTCACCAAAATGTTAAAATCCCCTGTATGAGTTTTTGTATTTATTTTGTCAATGCAAATAGCTCCAAACAATGCCACATCAGAAACGTTGTGCATCTCAGCAATACAGTGGTCTTTTGTTAATGAATGAATCAGCGTTTTTGAACGAATCAGTTGAGTCAATGATTCAATGACACATTCAAAAAGGCATTCACTTGCTTTGTTCGTGCTCGGTTGAATGACTCAATGACTCACTCGTTAAGACAGTCACTTCAGTTTCCTATTTTAAGTATCATTTAATTATTTTTTTTTCATATTTCTCTATTCATTATATTTTATATTCTATATACAGTATTTCTATGGGCAGCATGGTGGCTCAATGCTTAGCTCTGTTGCCTTACAGCAAGAAGGTCACCTTGCATGCTCCCCATGTCAGAACAGCCCCACAACCCTAGAAAGTCATATAAGGATCAATTTCTATATGTTATAATTAATATATGAATCTCATAACCTTATTTATGCAACTATAATTGCAGTGTAAATGCATTAATGCCACCTCTGACCATAGAGCTGTCATGATTCTGCCATCTAGTTCTTGTTGTTGTTTAATTCTTGAGGCAGGATCATGACAGAACCATGTTTTGTGTGCAAGCACGTGGCCATTGGTTTGGACCATGTGCTTGTGTTGTCTCGTCCTCTGGCCCCGCCCCCTTGTTATCCTCGTTTTGTCATTATTGCTTTACTTGTGTCACCTGTTGTTATCATTAGTCTCTCTATTTAATCCCCTTGTGTTTGCTGTTTTGTGCCGGTTCATTGTGATTCTCAGTGTGTGTATCATGTGATACCTTACCTGTGTGTTGACCCTCTCGTGAGTATCTAGTGAAGAACTCTGTCTTGTACAATCCTGATCTTGTTGCTGTTATTTGTCTAGTTACCTGTCAAGTCTTAGTCTAGTGTTGTTAGTCTTTGTTTTTGCCCTTCAGTCTTGTTTTACCCCATCGTGGGTTTTGTTTTCCCTTTTTGTCAAATAAACTTTGTGTTTTCGCAAACTGTCTGCAATTGGGTTCATCCTTACAAAACCCTCACAGAATGAACCGGCCCGAAAGGAACCCAGCAGACAGTTCGTCTTTCCCTGCCAAGCGACAACCTGATTCCCTTGAGCAGTGGTGGCTGACGACTGCCTGCGACATGAGGAGCGGCAAGGCACCGTTTTCTCCCCAGGGAGAGAGATCTCTGGGTGAGTACACCCAGGCCGTGGAAGAGAGGAGGAGGTTCCTGCCAGAGATCCTCCTCAACTCGTACTACATCGCGGGTCTCAATGGCCCTCCTCCTTTGTCGGAACGGGAGGGGCTGATCCGTCGTCCGTTTCGGGAGGTGGTGGACCGTTTGTGTCGGGAGGAGCTGCAGGACACCTCCACAAGGTCTTCACCTTCTGCTCGGCTGCCGGTTATCCCTGAGGGTCGCTGGATAGGCGTTGCGACGTTTGGGAGCCCGGTTGACTCTTCCACGACTCCTATGACTCCATCCACCTCCTTCGGCCTTCGGGGAAAACGAGGGAGGCGGACCTCATGGGAGTCCCCGTCAGAGGCATCAGCTACGGAGTCAACCCAGCCTGAGAGAACCGCTCGTCTTCCGCCTGTCACGGATCCTGCAGTGGTTCCCCAACCGAGCGCAAATCCACTCATGGCCTCTGCTTCCCGCCCCAGGAGAAAGAGGAGAAAGAAGGGGTCTTCCCGTTCCCCGTCTCTTCCTTCCCTTGAGCCTGCGACGGTCCCTGAACCTGCTGCTGAGGGCGCTGCTTCAGCCAGCGCTGCCTCCGACCCAGTCTCTCCCAGCGCGGTCCCCGAGCCCGTTTCTGACAGCATCGTTCCTGGATCTGTTTCCGTCAGCTCGGTTCCAGAGTCTGCTGCGGTCGTCACTGACTCAGACTCTGATATGGGGAGCGCCACTTCTGAGTCCGGTCTAGTCCGCACTGTTACTGGCTCAGTTACTGAGAACCCTGACCCCTTTCCTGCACCAGAGCCAGCCACAGTGTTGCCCACCTCCGTTCCCCAGTCGCCTACTTCTCCCTCTGTTTTTTGTCCTCTATCGCCATCTGCCCCGTCCCAGTCCAGTTTCCCCAACGCTTCTCCACGTGTCACCCCGTTCCAGTCTGGTTTCCCCAAGGTTTCCCCACGTGTCTCTCTGTCCAAACATGCCCGGATTCCTCGCCCTCAGTCCGCTCCTCGTAAACCCAAGTTTCCTACCCCACCTGTCCACCCTGGATCACCCGCTATGGACTCTGTTATCCCACCACCCCTCCCTTGTTTGTTATTTTTATTGATGCACCCCAACCCTGTTATGTATTCTTGTATGCCGTTGTTGTTTGTCATGTTTTGTTGGTTTGGGTCTGTGTCACAGTCTGTCATGTCCCGTGTTTGACGTTCCCTTGAGGAGCGTCTGGAAGCCGCTCCTTAAGGGAGGCGTTCTGTCATGATTCTGCCATCTAGTTGTTGTTTAATTCTTGAGGCAGGATCATGACAGAACCATGTTTTGTGTGCAAGCACGTGGCCATTGGTTTGGACCATGTGCTTGTGTTGTCTCATCCTCTGGCCCCGCCCCCTTGTTATCCTCGTTTTGTCATTATTGCTTTACTTGTGTCACCTGTTGTTATCATTAGTCTCTCTATTTAATCCCCTTGTGTTTGCTGTCTTGTGCCGGTTCATTGTGATTCTCAGTGTGTGTATCATGTGATACCTTACCTGTGTGTTGACCCTCTCGTGAGTATCTAGTGAAGAACTCTGTCTTGTACAATCCTGATCTTGTTGCTGTTATTTGTCTAGTTACCTGTCAAGTCTTAGTCTAGTGTTGTTAGTCTTTGTTTTTGCCCTTCAGTCTTGTTTTACCCCATCGTGGGTTTTGTTTTCCCTTTTTGTCAAATAAACCTTGTGTTTTCGCAAACTGTCTGCAATTGGGTTCATCCTTACAAAACCCTCACAAGAGCACCTTTAGGATGTGGTGGAATGGGAGATTTACATCATGGATGCGCAGCCAACAAATCCTCAGTAACTGTGTGATGCAATCATGTCAATATGGATTCAAATATATTTTTTTAACATATTTCAAAATACACCAAAAAAATGTAAAATATTAATATGTAAGTAAATATATTCTCTATCAAAATATATTTTGGCCATTTTTTTAATATTTTAGAAAATATATTTTGAAAATATGAATGTATTTTTAAAAAGCATTTAAAATATATATTTTACCCTCCATATCAAACCAAGAAAATACATTTAATATATTTTACTTTTTTTTTTTTTTAAATGTGTCTGTAATACATGAACACATTTGAATAAAAATGAACATACTTTATAGTGTTTAAAAAATGCCTGCCACAGGTCAAATATTATTAAAGAATTGTTTGAGGAACAAGAAAAAAAGTTCAAGGTGTTGTCAGGCAGGTGGTTTTAATCTTGTGGCTGATCAGTGTATTTTAGAATGTAATTTTAAATGGTTGATATAGTTTTGATCTCTAAGCAATTCCATCTACATTTGCATTTAGCCTAAATGCACGCTACTGATTTGAATATATTTTCAATTTCAAAAATATGTTTTATTGAGCTTGTGATGGATTTTTTAATGAATAAAATAGTAAACTGTATATCAAACTAATAATAACTCTAACATCTAACCTTACTTCTCCTTTAGGCCTAACATTCTAACACTTGGACAAAATGTACTCTGAAGATTGTGTCGAAACCAGTGGAAAATTCTGAGATGATGGCTAGACAATATCAAAAATATACTGTATTTTTTTTTATACTGTCTAGAATATAGTCTCATGACATATTGAGTAATCAAGTGAACTTCTAATCCTTTTCTATTTTTCTAATTATTTGAGATCTAAGTTTGCTCCTACCTAGTAACAGAAGGGTTTGCCTATGAAGAACCAATCAAATTGTAGGGAAATTATGTAATGTATCATGTCATTTTCGCCATGCTCCTATTCTATAAAATCTGTTGTATTCCTTTTGCTGGTGGGATTTTCTCTGAAATTTGTCTGAGATCCTCCGGCCATGATTAAAGCATATTCAAAGGCATTGTCTGAAGTCTGTCGGTTATTATTGCTGCGCATAAAGTTAGTTTGGGGAACAAGTTAGGGTTAGGAAAACTCGAAGCCAGTTGTCGACTGTAGACGCAGTGCTAGAGTATGGAGATTATTAACTGTCGACTGTAGACGCTTGGGTGTCGATTGGAGACGCCCCAGATATAGATATTAAGTGTCGACTGTAGACGTTTGGGTGTCGATTGGAGACGCCCCAGGTAAAATTATTATTAAGTGTCGACTGTAGACGCTTGGGTGTCGATTGGAGATGCCCCAGGTAAAATTATTATTAAGTGTCGACTGTAGTAGGCGCTTGGGTGTCGATTGGAGACGCCCCAGGTAATTAGGAATCAGTTACGTAAGAAAAATCTACCACAAGCTTTACTATGTACAACATATATTTAGCATACATTTCAAATATAATTTATATTTTGGCCAGATTTTTTTTTTTTTTTTTTTTTTTAGTTTGGGAACCTCTACAAAATGTAGCTGTCCACACTGAATAAAACAGCTGAACTACTATCAAGCTCTTGAGTAGCGTCACTCTTTGTAGTTTTCTTGTGAAATCAATAGTGAAAGTCAAATAACAGAGTTCAGGCAGAACATACAACTATTAAATCTTTACATGTTGAATATGATCCAAAAGGTTGCTGTTACTCAGACAGACCAAGACACAAGCATGGTGGTCTATTACGTTAACTCACTTTCTTCCATCACGAGCGTTGCAGGAGCTGGCATGTTGCATTGCCTTCTTCTCTCACCAAGCAAGTGTCAAAGAAGCAGCAGGGGAACGTCTCTCCTCCTCGGCCAGCTCCGGCTGTTTCCATTTACCTTCCAAACTGATGAAAATATTTACTCCTGAAAACCAAGAGGATAATTTTCCTTCTCTGACTGTATTCCAAAGGCATCTGGACTGTGTTAAGAGCTTTTGTGTGAGGTGGGAACAGATTGAGTGTGAAGACAAAACCTGAGGAATGTCTACACAGTTAACTCCTGAACCCAGAATGACCCATCATGACACTGAAACATCACTGTTTGCTTACTGTGGATATAATAATATGAACACAGTGAGTGAGATGTTCATAAAAGGCATGAGTTGCCTTGAACTCGCAAAATGAATTGCCCTGTCATATTGAGTCATCAAGAACGCCATAGAAATATGGAGTTTATACTAAGTTCAGTAACTTGCTAAACTATGCATGGGCTGGCGCACAGACACTCGTGACAAGTTTTTCTCTGTTCCCATCTATCAAGTACAGTGTGTTCAAAAACACGCAGGCCTCATCCCATCTCCAGACTGCACATACTGTATGCCAATTCTTTGGACTGCACAGCAGCTGATATTCAATCTAGTTTCTTTTGTTCCTCTCAGTATGAAGAGATGGAGTCTCATTATCCATATAGGGCTATGCTCGCCTTTGTCCCGGCTCGTTCAATTCCCATGAAGATATAATTCACAGTCTCATTTCATATCATTTCCCTCATTGTGGGAAATTTGGCACTCTTTAGCGAGCGTGTTGCAGTCAGAGAGGCAATTTACATAATGAGTTTGTTTTTGGTGTCAGCAAGAGCCGTCGGAAAGCTTTCGTCATCCTGTTTATAGTAAAACTAATCTCATCATCAGCTTTCGTGGACGACAGACAAAGCAAATACGGCTAGTTTTGGTCTTTACTCCTCATATGGCATGTACAGCCTTGTGTCCCGAGCGTATCACGACTCAGCCAAGCTCGAGAGCTCTCGATTTTGGCGAGTGAGAGTTCTGACAGGTCCAGGGAACAACAGCGGGTACATCAACATGCCAACAACCCGAGGTGGTGGGCACGACAGATCACGCTGCAGTCTATTATTATAACTCATGAGCATTAATAATGCATGTTTCCTTCTCTTAATTACCTCTGCCTCCATGCTAACATAACACCTTCCTCTCAGCACTCACTTAATCCACACTACCTCAACGACAAGTACGAACCAGTCACTGACCCTGAACAGAGCTCTCACGAGTCCACGTTTATGGAAACAGCGGTTGCGTAACCCCTGCACACCTCTGAACAAAGCTGACAGGGGCACTTCTTTTTTTTTACTCGAGTTGAGCAAGTGCTGCTGGGCTAAATGCACTTTAGAACTGATGTTAACAAGTTTTCACTAAATTACTTGACACCAGGGTCTGCTGCGAATCTCTTAATGCTGATCCAGTGTTAGGAATGAATGTTTTAAGGGGCAATATTTGCCCCCTGGAAAAAAACATTCCAGTGCTTTTTACCTTTAAAAGGGCATATCGCTAACAAAGAATGTTGTGTTACATGCTTTAATTGAATTAATTGAGTTCAGACTAAATTGGAAAAGTTTCAATTTCTAAAAAATTTCAACAAAGTTTTGGCATTGGAAAAGTTATGGTTAAGTCTGGGGTTATAAGATTTGTTTATGTTTTTGAAGGAAGTCTCTTATGCTCACCGAACAGTAATATAAAATATTATCACGATTTAAAATAACTGTTTTCTATCTGAATATAGGCCTATTTTAAAGGAGCCATTACTCCAGCCTTCAGTGTCACATGATCCTTCAGAAATCATTCTAAAATGCTGATTGCTGCTCAAGAAACTCTTATTATTATCAATTTTGAAAACAGTTGTGCTGCTTAATATTTTTCTGCACACCGTGATACTTTTTTTTCCAGGATGCTTTGATGTTTAGAAAGTTCAAAAGAACAGCATTTGAAATAGAACTCTTTCATAAAATTATAAATATATTTACTGTCACTTTACAGCAGTTTAATGCATCCTTTACATATCTATAATTTGCTAAAAATCCATTTGAACCCTCTGGGGTTCTTCATTTTAGACTCACACTCAGGACCTTCGGGTCAAAAATGACCCGGAGGGCGGCATTAAGATACATTTTATTTGAGTAAAATCAATGAAATATATTTTTGTTCAATAATATTTTTTCTTTTCTTTTTTGGTGTTTTGAGATAATTTTATGATTTATAATTAATATTTATGCAATAATTAAGACCCATTTTTTCCCATTGAATATAATAGAAAATTTATATATATATATATATAATTAAAAAAAAAAAATTATTAAAGCTGTATTTCATTTTAGAGTCAAGTCTAGGCCTCATGAAAGCCATTTTTGAAATGAGATCGAAGCCATCTGGTGGACACACTGACTGAGCATTTTTATCACGCAATAGCACATTTTTACCACTAGTGGATTTACAGCTCTCTGTAGAAACCTATGGTAGAAACACTCTAGTGATTTTTTCACATATTGTTTAATTTTTTTAGGTTGTTGATTTGAATATATAATAACAGATTCTCAAAGACTATTTTTGTCTTTTTTTTTTTAATAAAATAAAAAATAAAAAAATTGGGTTGGTTTAAATGGTAATTTGAAGTGGCAGTTTTACTTTATAATACAGTCAAACCTGAACACTGCATTATAAAGAGAACAAATGGAAAGCATTTTGTCACCCATTGTTTTAAGAGATTCACCCCTTCACTGATCTTAGTGCTGCATTTGACACCATTGACCACAACATTCTTTTAAATAGACTAGAAAACTATGTTGGCATTAGTGGAATTGCATTAGCATGGTTTAAATCATACTTAACTGACCGTTATCAGTTTGTAGCAGTAAATGAAGAGATGTCTTATCGATCACAAGTTCAGTATGGCGTACCACAAGGCTCAGTACTAGGACCGCTGCTGTTCACTCTGTACATGCTACCATTAGGAGATATCATTAGGAAACATGGAGTTAGCTTTCACTGTTATGCCGATGATACTCAGCTGTATATTTCTTCAAAACCCAACGAAACTTACCTATTCACAAAATTAACGGAATGCATAGCTGATATAAAAAATTGGATGACTAGTAATTTCCTACTACTAAATTCTGAAAAGACAGAGATTCTAATTATTGGACAAAAAACTTCCACACGTAATAACCCAGAATACTGTCTAACACTTAATGGCTGCTCTGTCAAGTCTTCGTCCTCGGTTAGGAACCTGGGTGTGCTATTTGATACCAACCTTTCTTTTGAAAGCCACGTGTCTAGTATCTGTAAAACTGCATTTTTCCATCTTAAAAATATATCTAAATTACGCCATATGCTCTCATTGGGAAATGCGGAACAATTAGTCCATGCGTTCATGACCTCAAGGCTAGATTATTGTAATGCTCTACTGGGTGGTTGCCCTGCACGCTTAATAAACAAACTACAGCTAGTTCAAAACGCCGCAGCTCGAGTTCTTACCAGAACCAGGAAATATGACCATATTAGCCCGGTTCTGTCAACACTGCATTGGCTCCCTATTAAACATCGTATAAATTTTAAAATATTGTTGATTACCTACAAAGCACTAAATGGTTTAGCTCCGCAGTACTTGAGCGAGCTCTTAACGCATTATAGTCCTTCACGTCTACTGCGATCTCAAAACTCCGGCCAGTTGATAATACCTAGAATATCTAAATCGACTGCTGGCGGTAGATCCTTTTCCTATTTAGCACCAAAACTTTGGAACAGTCTTCCTACCATTGTCCAGGAAGCAGACACACTCTGTCAGTTCAAAGCTAGACTAAAAACACATCTCTTTGACCTAGCATACACATAATACATTATAGACTTCTATAAATTCAATGTTAGGCTGCATAGATTAGGTCAGCCGGAACTGGGAACACTTCCCTTAAATCTTGATGTACTCGCTACATCATAAGAAGAATGGCATCTACGCTAATATTAGTGTCTTTGTTTATCCCGAGGTTTTCCCGCAGCCTGCCGGATCCAGGCCGTGTCCAGATCTGACGAAGGAGATTCGCCTGGACCCGATGACAATGCAGTGCTGAAGTATCCACTATCCTCTCCCTATGGAGGATCCCTTTCCCACTCTACAGATAAAGCGCTGTGAATTCCGGCTCGCGTACCCCGAAGTGATAAAATAAAACAAAATTCTGTATCAAAATTTATAGGCAAGAAAAGTAGTTTGTTTAGGCTGGGTTGTATGAATTACAAACCTGCGCACATATTTTAAAAAGCACATAACTATAGAATTCTGAATGAGCATGTGAACGCCGTCAGCGTTAATCACAGGTTCGCGTTTAAAGTCTGATCATTTCGACAGAGGTGAATCAATCAAAGTTAACTTTAGCTGAAAGTAACATTATTCAAGAACCGCTATAACGCCAAAACAATCTGTTACCTTAAATTATATGTTTATCTCTGTAAAGCTGCTTTGAAACAATTCATTGTTAAAAGCGCTATATAAATGAAGATGACTTGACTTGACTTGACTGTTGTGTGCTTTTTTTCTGCATCCTGGCTGTTTTGTAGATTGTATGCACAAAAAAACTCTGTATTTTCAAATGTTTGCCAATTTCCCATTCATTTCCTATGGGGGTCATTTTAGACCCGAAGACCCTGAGTGTGACTATTTTGTTTTAAGACCACTTAGACTTTTCAAATCCTTTCCCCAATTTTTTTGGGTGTTCATATACCAAGTACCAAAAAAGTCACCAAGTTTTGGACCATTCCGATGAAGCTACGATTTTTAAAAAAAACAATTATTTAAACGCTTCGGGACATTTTTGACCCGAAGAACCCCAGAGGGTTAAATAATTTATTATGTTAGATTATTTCACTATGGGGGCTTTTTGGCCCCCTGATTTTAAATCTGCGTGTGTGTGTTTATCATGAGAGACATGAATATGTGAAAAGGTAATGCAGAGGTATTCCTGAGGATGTGACTAAAACCATTTTACTCACACTGTACTCCAAACATACTACAACACTTTCCTCCTGGTCTTCCCTGGCATCCCGTACCATAATGCCTATATGAAATTATTGCTTTATCCTTTCATGGTATTATTGGAGTAAATCTCCTCCGTTGCAGTACAATGCTGAAGGCCATTGAAATCCTGTTAATGTGCTGCAATTAAATTCTTTTTGAAATGCTAAGCTCCCTCTCCTTTTGATAATTTCAGAACTGTTGACTCACTGTTGATGATTGGAAGGTTTAGAAGGATTCACGCTGACGGACTCGAGACGAGTGTAAACTGTAGGCATGTACTTGAGTGGCATTAACGCGACTTTAAGAGGTTCCCCACTCTTCTATTTCTTTTCTAAATGGACTTAAACACAGTTGCTCCATGCTTTTTAAACCGGCAAAGAACTATTAATAGAATTCAGCATGATATTACGGCAGACCTCGCAAACGCAGATCTCGCTAAGGCATCATATGAGAATCTCAACACAGCTCCACATTCCAAACCTCATTCTTAAGGTCATATGGTTGTAAGACTAAGAGATGCCCTGTCTCTCAGAATGACTGTACTTTTATTTTCTTGACTGAAGTTGAAGCCTGGCGCCTGTGTGGTGTGGGGAACTGCCCTTGGCCGCCACATAACACTTTATTTCCTCAGGCTTACAGGATGAGCTCTTACTCATCACAGTTGATTGTTGATGATAACACTAACCACAACAAACTGGAGTTTTCTCTTGTGTAACTGGATCCTGAAGAACACGGTGTAGAAAAACACTCCGGCGCATGGGAAAAGTTCAGTAGAAATACAGAAGCTGCGTGCCGTGAAAACTTAATAATGGTTCGACTTGGCCCGTTTGAAATTTGATGCTGGTTCAACCGTGGAATGTTTACAAGAGCGTTTTAGTGGTGTTGAATGTGAGCCAACGTGGCTGAACGTATTATGTCTCGTAAACCATGAGGATTTCAAAATCCTGCCACTTTTATGAGCCTAGCTGTAGATGCAACACTTTAAAAGTCCCTGCACCAAACCAAAGCCGCTGAAGAGGAAAGACTCGTGATTGAATTACCGTGGTGCTGTTTGTTTCACAATCTGCTCACGGTAGCCACTGATCTTCCTGACCTTCTGACCCCAAGCTGTGGGAAAAGACACTGACAGCTCCTAAGATAACTGTCAGCCGCACTGCACCATTTCAATCATGCCATCTATTTTTCTTTTTCATAATAATTACTCATAAACATAGTTTTTTTAATAGCATTATTTATTCAACCTTGATTGCTCTGAAATAATATTTACAGGAATGCAAAACGACACATGACATTTCGGATTTCTATGGATGTCTAGATCCGCAATACAAAATAAAAGGTCATTGTGACTTTATATCTGCAATTTTATTTCTCACAATCACTACTTTGTGTCTAATAAGTGTGACCTTAAAGGGATAGTTATCCAAAAGAAAAAAAAATATTTCATCCTTTACTCACCCTCATGTTGTTCCAGATCTGTATGACCTGTTTTGAGAAATGTCTGTTTTATTTTGTGTGTTTTTTTTGTCCACACAATGGAAGTCATTGGTAACCAAAACGGTTTCGTCACCAACCTTTTTCAAAATATTTTCTTTTGTGTTCCGAAAGTAAGTCTTACAGGTTTGGAATGACATGACAGAATTATTATTTTTTTGGGGTGGACTACCCTTTAGCAGACTTTTAAAAAGTGTACTTACAGAAAGAATATACTTTAAAAGAATATACTTAAGTACAAACTGAATATAATGTTTTCGGACACTTAACTGCATGTTATTTGCCATTAAAATGTTTTATTGTCATAAATATGAAGATGAGAGTCCACAGGTTGCAATAGAAAATGTCTTTAATAATAAAGGAAACTCATAAGGCATAACAGAAAATGCATAAAACAACCACGAATAACGACTGAAAACTGAGAGTGAACAGGGAGGAACTTAAATACATAATTGTGATGAACTAAATGATGAACAGCTGTGATGATTGAGTTAGTGTCCATGGAAACAAATGAGTGGCAGTAAACTAAGACAAAGGAACACATGTGACTTATGAATACAAGCTAAAAGTTCCAACCTGAATACGTAAATATAAATATTTTGAATTTATATTAAATGCAATTATTTTAACTTAAGAGAGCTTTTTTTTATACTTTATCCTTATCCATAATTACTTTAATATATAATTAATTTTATACTTTAATATAATAATTAATTTTCTTTGAATTACTATTTTAGTGTGCTGCCAAATGTACTGAGAAGCATTTATGGTGAAAGAAAATATATTTTAATGCAATTTCTATTGTAACTTTCATGTCATGTAATTAAATATATTTGGAATTTCACATTTGTTATAATAAAGTTGCAGTTCACATTTAAAATATATTAACTTTAAATGAAATAACTGAATAACACTACAGTTAAAATTATAATCAATACGTTTTTTATTAATAAATAAATCGCAAATAAATAAGTGTATTTTTTTTAAAGCATGACAAATGGTTATTAAAACATATTTATTTAAAATGTACTTTAAGGTCAAACTTTTAATTTGACGTTATTTCAAAATGCACTTTTTTGGTGCATTTTTGGTGCACTTTTTTGGCACGAGAGTGGCCTTTTTCATTAACATTATATTATCTTCAAGTTCAGTTTTAAATATACCTTTACAGATTTGAAATACACTACAAGCGCACACATTCATTACAATTAAGCACCCCTCTTTTTCACATGGGTATCCTTTTAAATCTCACAATTTTAAACCTTATCTCACATACCCATTTTATTTTTTTTACTCTTGAGGCAGAAATGGGCTTCCATAGATAGCCTTATCTGAAGTGACTGAAATGTTTTTCCTGTGCGGTAAACCTATTACTGGTTTTACAGTTTTTGAACCATGTGTAGTATTCATAACTTCCCTATTTGATGACTGCTTTTGCCAGTCATATGCATGGTTAAAGTTCAGCCACAATTATGATGTAGCCTTCCCGTCAAGGCCAGATTCACCCTCCTAAACCAGCCGACATGCAAATATCTAAGGAGAATGTACACCTGTTCCTGGCTGAGATGTTGAGTATACAGAATGATCAGTTTGCTTTGTCTTTGCTACTGGCAATGAGTCAGCTAATTACAATGGAAAAGAGCCCTGTTAGGGCTCTCAAGCGAGAATGACCTCAAATAGCCATGTTCTCTGAATCACATGCAAACACAACACAAATACCATCCAGTGTGGTCTCAGTGACACCTGTTTATGTCATAACAAAGGAGAAGTAGATATTTCCCATGGAGACTAAGGTGTTTTACTCTAAAGGGAGAGGAAGCGCAGAAAACCTGTTCTGTTCCTGCTTAACAACATGACAAATGCACACATCCGATACTTTGAGTCATCAGAGAGATATTTTACAGTAAAAAAAAAAAAAACATGATTGCTAAAAATAATCCGTCTTTAATGTTAAATCCTCAATCCGACCATGTTTGAACTCCAAACCTGCAGCCGAACCATCTATTATATAGCCTACTGTCACGATTGAATTCAGGCAACCAGGACAGGAACAATGCGTATACTGAAATACTTCTTTTGGAACTGCAGGAACCCAAAATAGTAATATAACACTACATAACCTCTGAATACTTCTATTTGTTTTTTATTTTAGACTGTGATCATTAGCCCACAAAACACTCATTTACCTTTCTCATTAATACTGGAAAAATGACTCTGGATAGCTCTGGTATTTTAAGCATCAAAAACAGTCCACATTCCCTTGAGTCTATTCTAAACAGGGCTCTCTTTTTCTGTCTAGTAAAACAGGTGCTCGTTCAATTACACCCTTCCAAATTAAGAGCGGTCACTCAACGGAGACAAAGGTTCCAATAGTGACTATACTCAAGTCTGTGTGGGACATACAGCCATATGTAGTCGATTAAGAACTGCATCCGATTTTATTTTGCCACACAATTGATGTTTCAAACCCAATGTGGGAGTCGCTGTCTTGTGTGTGTGTGCCCCGAAGGCTAGTAAACTATTTGCAGAGGTATGCTAATATGCCAAATGACATGGTAGAGACACACATTTATTTTGTGCGTCATAGACATATGCTTTCCTGCTCTTTGTGCATCCCCCTTCTGTTTAAATTAAACAAATATCTCCTTTAGAAAGATCTATGGTTATTTTATAAAGGGCACCACCACCACTCCCTTGTCTTTCTCTTTATGGCGATGACTCATCAGCACATTAACAAATATGAACTGCAAATATATGTACAAACCCACCGATTCCTCAGACACAGACTTTTTTTTTTTTGTAGCTAAGCATGATAAATATGTCATTATGGTTGACACATAGCCTATTTGCAGAAAGATGATACATCTTAAACGTATACTGGTAAGAAAATAAGCACATGAATAGTGCAGTGCACTAATGAGCACAACATAACCCTCTGGCCTCTGAATGTCGAAATAAGTTAATCATTGCCTGGCCATGTGTTTTGATGAAGAATGAAAAATATGAATGCAACTTCCTTGGATTTCACAATGCCAAACATTCTGAGTAGGCTAAATTGTAAACATTTGAAAAGAATACAAAGGCGGTTTTGCATAAGTGTTATTTAAAACGCTTTGCATGCAGATTTGGCTGGTGAGGGAAAGGAAAGTTGATTAAACTAGCGCTTTACTATTCATCTGGAAGGTGAATGGCATGTGGCGATTGCTCAATCGTCGAGACTGCAATGAATGTGTCACTAGAGAGAGTCTGAACCGGGCGGAGTTCCAGCATTAAGAAGTCCGATTCATTTTAAAGAATCGTTTCATTCGGATTAATTAATGAATAAATGCTTCTTTTGAGACATCACTCAAATGTGTCCGCTCAAGTACGTGCTCGACATTTATGCATTATGTATGTGTGTAGGCTACTGATTCTGAAACACATTATAGTTAGGCTAATTGTCGATGTTATCGCTTTGTTTTCGATCCGGCTGTATCGATCGTGTTTTTTTATGGATTCAATATCACCCACGTCACTCACCTCACAGTTTTACTGCCAATATTCTCCATTCAGTGGAGAAACGAAGCTTGCAAGTCGATTCAAATGAATCATTCAAATGAACCGACTCGTTCGAATCGGACATCAGCTGAAAGTAGAGCTCAGAAAGCAGCATCAGTAGTTGAGTCAGACAGCCCTTCTCTCGGGCTCAGATCTACACCGGGAATATTTCACACCACACAGCTGCTTCATACTCTTTTAGGCTTTAATGTTGTCCAACAAAGCTTCAGCGGACTAATGCAAAAAACTGAAAAACAATGGATAAGAGAAACTGCAAGCCTATGACACAAACACCTTTTTTTGCATTTCACATTAATTGATAGGATTTTTGTGTCTCCCTTTGCAGAGCATTGCACATCCTTTTCTGGAATATGCTTTCGTGAAATCCGTCGGATCACTCCGGTAGCTAATATCAGTATAAACTAGCCTACTGTAGTTTGTAAGAATGAGTGTGCAGTGGATTCATAACCCGGTACCGGGGAGACACGGACACAAGCGCTTTGACACAGACGAGCCCGTGAGCAGATGTCCGCGGCTCAGCGAGTCTTCAGCTGATGCTGGTCTCCTGGGTTCCTCTCCGGGATCTCCGGTGAGCGGAGCTCCTCTGAGCGTCACCTCAGCCCATCAGGGTCCCGCTCGCATCGGCCAGTTCCTGCTGGTGCCCCTGACCGACCGACCGGGGGTGCACAGCGCTTTAGACATGGACACAGGAGAGGAACTGCTCTGCAAGGTAAACCACTGCATACTATAATGTACATGACCTATATAATTATGATCCACATTTGATTTAAACGTTTCAATAATTAGCCTATACATAACCAAAAATCTAAATATAAAGTCACCTGTTATCAGTAGCCTATTATTAGTATTATTATCAGCAAAACAGAAAAGATGCACGTAAAATACTGCAGGGCTTGTTTTAAAAAAAACAACAATTGCATGCATGTACTGTATGATCAAAAAAATCTCACAATAGCCTACACATTAAAAATGTTGAAGCATATAAATAATTGTACGCTATCAGAATCTCTGTGCAGGTTACTGGGGATGCTATCAGATTTATGATATGATCTTTATCAAGTATTTGCAAATGCACCAGCATCTGAGTCAGATATACGGGTCTGACATGATACTCAAATAGAGTGTGCATGATTATTGCTGCAAACTTCACAAGACATTCAACTTTTTATAGCATGTTGTTTGTGTTTGATCCTTACAGTATCACAGTCTCCATTCAACCTCCAGTGAACTGACTTTATCCGGTCACAATTGTAAATGTCTTATGATACTACTGAACACTTTTTTTTTTTTTTTTTTTTGGCAATCTGCAGGTGTTTGATATGGGCCAATATCAGGAGAAAATAAGAGCCTACAGCATGCTGTCAAATCATAAGAACGTTGCACAGATCAAAGACATAGTTCTTGGGGAGTGCAAAGCCTATGTTTTCCAAGAGAAGGATTTTGGTGACATGCACACCTTTGTGAAGAGCAGCAAGAGGCTTCCTGAAGACCTGGCTTCCAAGCTTTTCTACCAGGTGGTGTCTGCAGTGAACCACTGCCACCAGGTTGGCATCGTTTTGGGGGACCTCAAGCTTCGCAAGTTTGTGTTCTCAGATGAGAAAAGGTGAGAGTTACAGTTTGTGAGAGTGAAAGCAGGAGTTTTTTTTTGGGGGGGGGCAATCCAGGTGCAGTACTGTACCTCATGTATCAATGCTGTGACACCAGCAGCGTTATACTTGAATAGTGTCAGTTCTACTTTCATTAAGTTTTCGCTTCCTCACAGCTATGTGACACATCGCAGGTGATTGGTGCTGCTTCCCTAAAGACTCAATGGAACAAACCTATTAACACTCACTTCCGTAAGAGGAACGACTGGTAATCAGACCTCTGGACCCGTCAGAGATTTTTCTGTAGAAACCGAGAGTCCTCTGAATTATGCAAGTGAATTATAAAAAGCAAATGGCCTAAATAAAAAAATAAAAAATCATCCACGGTCCCCAGTGAAGGGAACGTACTGGAGCTGGCTAACCTACCTACCTATCTATATGTCTGTATATTACTTTTGATATTTTTATAACATAATATTTTACTATACCTTTTATATAAAATATTACTTGTAAAAAATAAAAAATGAAATTAAATAAAAATAAAAACTTTTATATATAAAATATTACTGTATATATATATTTAAATTAAATCTTATTTTATATATTTTTATATACAAATGTTACTTACACAAATGTAAAATATATAATAAATAAAAGTATTATATATAAAATATCACTTTTATTTATTTTATTAAATATTTTTTTAGAATTTTTGTTTTATAAAATATTTAAAAATGTATAAATATAAATAAAAACTTTTAAATATAAATTATTAATGTTTTATTTGTATTTTAACAGAGACACTTTATTTAGCATGCTGACAGCATGCTGCATTTTTGCTGTTAGACGGTTTTGCACAGTAAAACACTCTTGGAAAAGTTATGCTTTTAAGATGGTGTTTCAAAATAATACAGTTTATAAACATGACTTCGGATTATTTAATTCTGCTACATTACATCGTGTCAATGTGTGTTTTTGAATGCTAAAAGAAAGAGTAAATGCCCCCTAAGAAACGCATCCGTTTGGGGGTCAAGTGTACTCAAAACTCACCTTAATTATACAGGGATTCCTTAAAACCAGTTAGTCGACTAGTCTTTCAAGCAACCTACCGACTAGCTGATTTAGCAAATATGTAGTTTTTCACATCCCTCAGTACATACAGTAAATTCGCTATTTCTGGTGCATCATTTTACACCTGACCTTTGGGCATCGGTTTTCATTTGAGTGAATGGAAATAGACAAGCAAGTGTAAGAGGACGTAGTCACCCTTCTCTCATAGCAGCCAACGGGTGCAGCAAGATGAGTCATAGCAATGCATACAGACAGAGGGGAAACTCACCATTCAGGATCATACCCACACACTCCTGAATACGGCATCACTCGTAGGTGAGGAGCGCCGGCTGTGGCCATTGCGACACTGGCAGACTGGCGGCCTGTCCCGGCAGACGCGTCTAGCGCAGACGTAACCAGGCCATGCTGACATTTGCTGAGACCAAGCGCACAAAGAAACGTTTTTCTTTTTTATTTCACTTTGTTTGGCACCAATCAGCGTAGTGACAAGTTATGCAAACCTGCTGTTCTTACACTATCTTTCCGCAGGACGGATGCAATTTCCATAGCTGGAATAGCTTTTGCGAAATGCGGTAATGATGAGTGATGGATAAGCAACAAAAAAAGTTGAAACTGCGATAACGCAGAGATACAGTGTGTGATGGCATACACAAAGACGCTCACTGACCTGGAATGCGTCTGTAGTTAGATTGTGAAACACACACACACACACACACAAGCACGCAAACACAGGCTGGCTGGGCAGGGGCCGTTTGTGCGTCACTGATGTAACAGCGCTTTTCGTGGGTAATAAGGCACTGCCAGATGCCATAAGCGTACAGCACAGGTGCAGGAAGAACACAGTAGACCTGCAGCACAGCGCAGTGCACTCATTTGTCCTCAGTCTCTCTGTCTGTCACACACACACACACACACACAGGACTATGACTCATTCTCTCCACCTCTCTGGCAGAATGCAGTTGTGTCATCCACAAACCCCTCCAAACCGAGGCTGATAGCCAGTGATGAAACACAATAGCATGCAGAGCAGCTCATGTTTTACTGACAGGGATACCACAGACTCACGGGTCATCAGCTCTTCTGTTAATGTCCACAGGGATATTCCTAGAGTAGTAGGGGATTTGTTTCCTATTGGAAATTGAGCTAAACTTAGCCCAGAGTTTACAAGATTACATTACAGAGCGCTTCAGTGTTTATTTTACGTGTGTGCATTGTGGAAACTTTCATGCGTGCTTTTGTTTAAACAAAGATCGTAATTAGATGAGGCTCGGTCCGTCCTTTATTTATTGTAGTAGCGCCTGCTTGAGGGTCAGACCACTCTTTTCCTGGCTGTCTTTTCCGTGATTTACATGCACTGCAGTCTGTGAGCTCAACAAAAGTGACGGAGAGTTATTTCATCTCCATGCAAAGGAAGGCTTCAATACATCACTTTGTTTAGAAATGGAAGAGCAAATTCTGCAGAAAACTACGTCGATTTCCTCAGAACCGGATCTCCTGTCATGCACTGAATTATACACATACTCCACCCATTGTGTGATATTTTGTCTAATTTGATTATGCTTTCAGTTGTTGTTTTTAAAAGTGTGAGACAAGTTCAGCAAGGATGCATTAAATTGATCAGACGTCACAGTAACGACATTTATAATGTTACAAAAGATTTATATTTCAAATAAATGCTGTTCTTTTGAACTTTCTATTGATCAAAGAATCCTGAAAAAAATATGACGGTTTCCACAAAAATATGAAGAAGTGTTTTCAACATTGTTAATAATGAGAAATGTTTCTTGAGCAGCAAATCAGCATATTAGAATGATTTCTTAAGGATCATGTGACACTGAAGACTGGAGTAATGATGCTGAAAATGCAGCTTTGCCATCACAGGAATAAATGACATTTTAACATATATTGAAGTAGAAAACAGTTATTTTAAATTGTAATAATATTTCACAATATTTGTCAGGGTTCTGTCACCTCGGTCTAGTCTAGTGTGTTTCTTGGTTTTGTGACCTGTCACTCCTGTATTCTCCTGTCTTTGTCTGTGTGTATTGTTGTGTTTTTCTGTCTTGTGCTATGTCACACTCAGCTAGTGTTTCTCACTGGCTGCGTGCGTTCATGTTATCTTGTCCTGTGTGAACACACGGCTTATGAGTGTCTCTCATTAGCTGCATGTTCGTGTCTTGTTCTGTGTAAGCTCATGGCTAGCGATTGGTTATTGTTGGTCATGTGCCTGTGTGTGATTTCATGTTTGATGTGAGCACATGGCTAGCATGCCTTCCTGTGCCATGTGCTCTCTTGTCTATTGTCTGACATTAACATTTACATTACATTTAGTCATTTAGCAGACGCTTTTATCCAAAGCGACTTACATCTGAGGACTAAAGCAAGCGAGTCATCGTGAAGAGGGAAGATCGCCGCAAGAAGTGCTCAAAATACAAAGTTCAGGCATTGCTCAGAGTAGCAAAAGCCAGACAAGGGAAGATTTAAAATGGCATTACTGACCCCGCCCATCTAGTTATCTGATTATTGGTTCAGTTCGCCCACCTGTCCTCCCTCGTTACCTGCCTTGTTTGTTGTCCTATTTATTCCCATTGTGTTTGCTGGCCTGTGCCAGATCGTTGTCGCGCATCGCCGCATGCTGTTGTTACCCTGCCTGTCTGATGACTCCGGCTGTGTGTTTCCTGTCAAGTCTAGTCTGTAGTGTCCCCCCCCCCCCCCCCCCCCCATGGGGTAGTTTCTGTTTGTGTTTTACTTTAATAAACCCCATATTCCTCTGCATCCTTGAGTCCTCACCCTACCTCAACCCATGACAATATTACTATTTTTGATCCAATAAAGAGACTTTTTCAAAAGCATTGAAAAATCTTACCCAGCCCAAACATTTGAATGGTACTGTATTTTTTTTTTCTCTCTCAAATTTGACATAGACCGTTGTCTATGCACCCCTTTGCAGCTTCCTGAAGGTTCCTGAATTCCCATTTGAAAACCCCTCTATTATACAGTAGTATAACACGTGTGACCAGAAGCATGCAAAATGTGATTCATTTCCACAGGTTGATACCAGTTCTGCTCAATACCACCACGTAAAGTGGCAAAACACTTTAACGCCAACTTAAAAGTTGGGTGAAACCAAAACCCAGCCTATTCTGCAAAATTCGACACTAAAATCGGTGTAGAAAATATGAAAAAGTCTACATCTGTATAAACCAGTCTTATGATATTCTTCACAGCCACCACAACACAATAACTCCTATGTCATTGTACTAACCATGATGTGTTTGTTTTAGGACCCATTTGAAATTAGAGGGTCTGGAGGACTGCCATATTCTGTGTGGAGAGGACGACTCGATGTTCGACACGCATGGCTGCCCTGCGTACGTGAGTCCGGAGATTTTGAACGGCGGCGGGTGTTACTCGGGCAAGCAGGCGGACGCGTGGAGCCTCGGTGTCATGCTGTACACAATTTTGGTGGGCCGCTACCCTTTCCACGACCCGGACCCCGCAACCCTGTTCTCTAAGATTCGACGGGGCACATATTGCCTTCCCGATGGACTGTCTTTAAGGGCGCGCTGCCTACTTCGCAGTCTGCTCAGAAAGGACCCCGGCGAGAGACTGACCACCGCAGAGGTCCTCATTCACCCATGGTTCCACAGCCAAACGCTGGACACAGGAAACGCAGAACAGGAAGTTAACCTCAGAGAACAGACAGTGCCCCAGATAGAAATGGAGCAGGGTGAGGATCTTTTCTCCTGAGGAAACCCAATATAGCTTGAATATGGACCAAAACTGTTCGTTGTCTCGGTGGGTTTTTGTTTATGATTTGGTTTCTTATACAGATTTTGTAATAGATTCAGAAGTATACACTCATTCAAAGTACTGTATCATCTATGTCAGCTTGAAGGACAGTGCGCACAACAGCCAGTGTATTTTGAAGTCGTTTGGTGCTATAGTGAACCATTCTTGTGCTGTATGACGTGAGTGAGACTGGGCATTATGGGTCATGTGATAATGAGAGAATGTGAGAAGTGAGAATGTCAGCATGGTGACTAACCTTGGCCTATGGGCCAGACCTGTGGCTTCACTCTTATGCTGTCAAAACGAACCGTGCAGGTTGACTCACCCATTGAATACCACAGCAGCAAAGGTACATGTCTGCTTTGATAGGAGGAGAATGGCCGTTCAAACGTTAAATGTCAGTTATTGACCCTTAAAACTCTGTGTCATACAGATTCTTAAATTCAGGGAATTACCAATAAATGTTCAGAATGAGCCTCAGGACAGACACAACCCGTTACAGACAGATACAAAGTGTTCATTCATCCTGCTGTACCCTGATCTCTCTAGTCCTTCTAGTCACAGTTTCCTTACTTGAATCCAAGGGATCCTCATAAAAGCATGAGACTTCAGTATGGCAGGCCAGTTCATACTGCGGGTAAGATATGATGACTCAACAGCTGGGCGTTGGTGTAATGAAGAGGATAGGGCTATGAACCTCACTATGACTGTATGCATATCTTCACTCTCACTTTAAAGTAAAGAGAACAGTTGTACAATAGCACTACTGTAAGGGTGGAGTGTCTTCTAAAGGTCTGTTTTCTACTACCCTCGTGCTGGGGGTTGTATGTTACCTCTGAATCCAAGCATAATGGAGACATGCAACGTTTATGGTTTGTGAAAGGCTCTTTATAAGCAAAGGCTGGAGGGTATGCAAGATGTCTGTCTCATGCATGCAGCACATGGGGAAAGCTGACACGAGTCCACAGAGTTCATATTGCACTGTGAATTATGTATTTGTGACACAAACCCCAAGGCTTGACCATGAGGGTTTAATAGTTAAAATTCATTGTAGAAATGAGCATGTGTAAATATGTACATGTTAAGTGTGTGAACAAAATTGAATAAAGATTACTCTCTTATTTACATTTGTGGTGCATTCTGTGAAAAACCTATTTCTAAATGCATAACTTTTGTATGAAGCAAAATTGCAGCAAAACTGCATTTTATTCCTTGTGATTTCTTTTTCAATATTCAGATCAAATGTTCTTAAAGCCTCAAGATTATCCTTGTGAAAAAGAAGTGCATGCGCTTAATTGTATTGAATGTGTACTTGTAGTGTACTTCAAATCTTAAAAGAATACTTAAGAACTTTACTTGCAGATAATATATTAATGAAATAAAAGGCCACTTTAAGGGATAGTTCACCCAAAAATTAAAATTCTGTCATCATTTCCTCACCCTCAAGTTGTTCCAAACCTGTATGAATTCTCTCTTCTGCCAAACAAAAATTAAGATATTTTTGAATAATACGGGTAACCAAACAGTTGATGGGCCCCATTGAATTCCATAGTAGGAAAATCTTTTGTGTTCAGTTGAAGAAAGAAATTCATACAGGTTTGAAACAACTTGAGGGTGAGTAAATGATGACATAATTTTAATTTCTGGGTGAACTATCCCTTTAAGTGTACTGACAGAGAGTACACTTTCTTAACACACTTAAGTACACTTCAAAAAATATTTTGTCATGTTTTAAGGAAGTTCACTTATGTTGCTGTTGACTAACACGTCAAGTCCATGATTGTAATTTTAATTGTAGTGCAAGTGTGTGATTCAATATAACATTTAAAGCTAAGATATTTTAAATGTACTACATAGCAACTTCATTATTACAAATGTGTATTTTAAAAATTATTTAAATAAATGACATACAAGTTTCAATAGAAATTATATTAGAGGGATAGTTCAACCAAAAAAATGACAATTTTGTCTTTAATTACTCACCCTCAAGTTGTTCTAAACCTGTATGAGTTTCTTTGTTCTGTTGAACACAAAAGAAGGCATGTTAAAGAATGTTGGTAACCAGACAGTTGATGGCATGCACCCATTGACTTCCATAGTACTGTGGAAGTCAATGGGTGCAGTCAACCTTATTGTGGGGTGAACTATCCCTTCAAAATGTTTTTGTTGACCATAAATGCATTTGGCAGTACAATAGAGTAATTCAGTTACATATAAAGATCTACTTAAGTCCTGCTCAAGTGGGTAAAAATTCTGAAAATCCATTTAATTTAAAACACACACACACACACACACACACACACACACACACACACACACACACACACACACACACACACACACACACACACACACACACATTATATATATATATATATTATTTTAAGTACTTTTTTAAAAGTAGGCCTATATTTACTTCTTTTTTCACAAGGGAACTTAACACCCGGCAGCAATAAAATGTCCTCTTGTGCTAGATTGAGGACAGACTGAAAGAGAAAACTCAAAGTGCATTTTGACCTGAGAGTCAGGTAACTCCACCCCTCTGTTATGACTTCACAAAGGCTTGCGTAAGCGGCTGATTGGGTATCAACAGTGTAGCTGGAGCGTCTCCGTCATTGGACGGCTGCCAAGAAGCGTTGCACGCCATGGATGCAATTGCCAAACATGTCGGAGCCGGCCTTGGGTGACGCTCTGATAAAAAAGTGCCACTGTTCTTGCACTACTCATATTATCTTGACACTAGGCTCTCTGAGTGACATTGTGAGTCACTGCCGAGTGCCGAGTGTATGAAGTTGTCTCCAAATCAAAAGATGATGTGATGGGATAAGGTTATATTTAAGGGCCTGTTAGCAGCTTAGTTGTGATATGAAGTCAGGCTTTAGACATGGTGATAGATAAAGGGGTGTAAAGTGGCTCTGTAAGCAACTTGCGTCACAACTTGTCAACTGCACCGACTATTAATCTGCTTCAAGTGATGGTAATGCCGTCAGCCATGAACTGAAGTCTCTAGAGACTTGATTTCAAGATTTACAACAGCACTCCATGAGCCATTATGATGCACTGTATATAACTGTTGTTGAGCATTTAATCTGAATGTAGGCCTACCATTTAAACACAAATACTAAACCACATTTGCTGTTATTAATGTTTCATTGCTGATTCTACATTCCCACAACACGTAAATAAAAAGCATGAGATTCATGATGATCATATAGTGCAACTAATTCAAACTATTTGTTTCTTGTTGCATCATTTTAGAGATTTTCCATCCACAACAACTTCAAAACATTACACTAATTCTACCAAAGCCAACAAGAGTTCAAGGGAAGTGGTTGATTATAGAAAACTTTCATTCTTCTTTAATAATGTTCACAATATCAGTCAGGGGAAATATAAAAAGTTATCACTGTTGCATGGTTACCGTAAGTTTATTTGTGTTATTTTAGTATTATTTGTATGATATAGTATTTCTTATTCTATTAATATATTCTGAATCAGAATATATTAAGAAATACTATATTATACAAATAATACTAAAATTTTCTGAACAAGCTTTTATGTATATATTTTCAGTTTCCATTTTAATTTTAGTCACTCTGGGCTTTTGGCATTTTAGTTATTTTTTTGTTTTTTAAACATTTCATTTTTAGAGTTTTCCATAATTTTCATATTTCATTTCAGCTTATTCAATTGACCAAAATGATTTTAATAGTTTTAGTTAACAATAACATCACTCTCGGCCATGGTTTATGCACACAGATCTAATATAACAAAGCACAAGTAAAGCGGAAGATTTAACAATGTACATTAGAGTTCTATAATTCATTTTTACCATTCATATTTAATTATCAGTGTTATGTCACACCCATGTGGAGAGGTTAGGTACTGCAATAAAACAATCATTTATTCCTGGGAAACAAAAAGAATTAATTTGGATAAAGGAAGAAAAAATCACTCGAATTCATAGACTAATCCAAGCAGGTTTCAGATACACATCTTTTTAAATGTGCGAAAATTTGTGCAAAAATCATAGTGTAAATCTTCATATTGTAGGCCTACATGGCAACAGTAAACCACCAGAGGCCAGTATTTCAGCAAAAGTGGGAAAAGTTGTTGTCAAGCCTGTTGAACAGATGTTTTTGTAGTTCTACATGCCAAGTCCAAGCATCTGTTTCACGGTCTGTGTCGTGTACATCCGAGCCCAAATCATTTTGCCATTCAGCCACACAAAATAGAGATGCTTTACCTTGTAAATTGGCATCTAATGGAAGTCTATGTATCTTTCTGTCAGTTTTAATTAGTAGTGGTTGCTATAAGATCACCGATATTATGGCTCATAGGGTTATAGATTTGAACAAAACTTGGGATATAAACTAATTCTGCCACTGTGTTACGTAACATACTTGGAGTTTAGCAGAAACGTGACATTACGAGCAGAATTGTCTGTTATTTTAGTGAAGCATCTGTATTAACTGAACTTCACACATGATGTTCTGTCACCACATGCTCATACCAGACAGGCTGAAGTGATTCCTTGATGTCTTGTGCCAATATATATGTGCTTCTCAAATATTCAGATGCTTAAAGTCACCATGAAATCACAATTGACAATTCTCATTTTTTATGGAACATTGCAGTATATTATAAATAATTTATCTGTGCACATCATTATTTTTTAAGTTCATGTGCCCTTCAACTTCTGCCGCAAGCAACGCCAATGACGCAACGCAAAGGAACCCACAATTCAGTTTGGCAATGCATGACGTCACCCATTCAAAGTAAATGAAAAGTGTTAACGCTATGGAAGGCCAAAATGTGTGAAACTAACGTCTTAACGCATAATTACGTGTTATTTTCACACGTTTTGGCCTTTTGGGCCTTCCATATTAATCCAGACACCCTGTGTGAATGCACTGTGTGATGATGCGTTTACTGGCGTCAGGGCGGGGCAACCTCACATGAGAATCTACTTTTACGGCTTGTAAACAACAAACATTAGAATTAGTGAAAACGGTGAAGTCTGCATGCGAATTGCATGTTCAGTCTATTGGCGAGTAGTGTTTCTTTACTGGCATCCATAATACAGAGTTTTTAGCACATCATTGTTGTGTAAACGTAGAAGCCGTTTCACTCGTCACAATATGGAAGAAAAGTCTAAAGTCTTAAAGGACAACTCCGGTGCAAAATGAACCTCGGGTGTAATAACACATTGGTACAGACTAAATCGTTCCCTGAGATTTGTTTTCATGATAATCGAATGTAAAGAGTTTTATCTCTAAAAACAGTTTAGCTTATAACGCTAGTATATTGGGCATCGAGTAAGCAAAAAGAGATAGCTAGTTAATACCATTAACAAGGCTCAAATTAGCCCCACACTAACACGGCAGCATAATGAGTGTCCTTACATGCAAATCGAAGCATTGAGAACTTTGTAAGTGTATAGACAGTTTAATAAGAAGATACTTTACACAGACAGTACAGCTAGCGCATACAGACAGGACCCATCTTGGAAAACAGTCTCGATCAGTCAAACCACGAACACGGTGATACGTGAGCTGAACTGTGACTTGGAATCTCATATGGTCCGTTGTTTCCGGAAGAAAGCACTGAGCGCATAAGAGAAGCACTGAACGCAACAGAGAAAATAAAAAAATAAATATAATTTATCTTATCTTCAATATCTACACGTACTGTTCGCTCACCTTCGTGGTTCGATTGATCGAGACTTTTTTCCAAGATGGCTCCTGTCTGTATGCGCTAACTGTACTGTCTGTGTAAAGTATCTTCTTATTAAACTGTCTATACACTTACAAAGTTCTCAATGCTTCGGTTTGCATGTAAGGACACTCATTATGCTGCCGTGTTAGTGTGGGGCTAATTTGAGCCTTGTTAATGGTATTAACTAGCTATCTCTTTTTGCTTACTCGATGCCCAATATACTAGCGTTATAAGCTAAACTGTTTTTAGAGATAAAACTCTTTATATTCGATTATCATGAAAACAAATCTCAGGGAACGATTTAGTCTGTACCAATGTGTTATTACACCCGAGGTTCATTTTGCGCCGGAGTTGTCCTTTAAAGCTGACTTTAAGGCATCAGGAAACCGCCAAAGTTGAAAGCGGTTGTTTAGTGCAGTGGTTGATTGACAATTCCGCAATGTGGTCTCGTGTTTCCCGAATGTGACTGAAAGTGGAGAAGCTCAAAACATTTCGGACCCCGTTTACACCTAACATTGATGGGATCAGATAGACCAAAATGCATCTTAAAGGTGAACTCCGGCGCAAAATGAACCTTTGGTCTAATAAAACATTGGTACCTTCAACCGTTCTCTGAGATTTGTTTTCATGATAATCGAATGTAAAGAGTTTTATCTCTAAAAACTGTTTAGTGTAGTAATGGGGGCATCTATTAAGTAAAAAGAAATCGCTAGTTTATACCACTAACAAGACTCAAAATAGCCCCACACGAACACAGTAACATAATGAGGGTCCCTACATGCAAACGAAGCATTGAGAACTTTGTAAGTGTACAGACCGTTTAATAAGAAGATATTTTATGAAGACAGTCCACTTCGTGTATACAGACAGGAGCCAGGAAAACAGTCTCAACTAGTCAAACCACGAACGACGTGCTAAGTGAGCTGAACTGTATGAAGTTCAGTGAACTTCTGAACTGTATGAATGGCGTTCGTGGTTTGATTAGTCGAGACTGTTTTCCAAAGATGGCTCCTGTCTGTATACACGAAGTGGACTGTCTTCATAAAATATCTTCTTATTAAACGGTCTGTACGCTTACAAAGTTCTCAATGCTTCGTTTGCATGTAGGGATCCTCATTATGTTACTGTGTTAGTGTGGGGCTATTTTGAGTCTTGTTAGTGGTATAAACTAGCGATTTCTTTTTACTTAGATCATGCCCCCATTACTAGCGTTATACGCTAAACAGTTTTTAGAGATAAAACTCTTTACATTCGATTATCATGAAAACAAATCTCAGAGAACGGTTGACTAGGTACCAATGTTTTATTAGACCAAAGGTTCATTTTGCGCCGGAGTTCTCCTTTAATACTTTTAACGGAGCCCTGGTGACTCTGAAGAACACCATAAAACCCATCAGAATGCTTTAGCTATCAATTTTCAAATTCTGGGTAAGTTGAAAGGCAAACTCCATCAAAATGGCATCAAATTTTAGAGAGGCAAGCTCATGTAAAAATCTATTTTTATGTCCTTGTAGTGTTTCCTCTGGATTTTTTATCCATTTCTGCTCCGTACAGAATGTAATTCAGGTTTGAACCAGCTTCCTTAACATTTCAAAAGGCTTTTTGTATCCTGCAAGTGACAAATAACATGGGGAATGTTGCAATAAATCTGAGAGAGAGCTAATCTTTTAATAATCTTACTATGGTTCTCAGAACGCAAGCTGCAGTACGCTTGTTCTCCCTCAAGAGATCACGAGTTTGTCAGAGCTGGGTTATATCATTACCCCTCCTGATGGAAATGAAACTTTCAGAGGAGCAACACTCATCACGTTTGAGTCACACTCATCATTTTATTACCGCTCTCTCTAAATGTCATGTTCATTTCTGCTCACTCATTCATCAGCCATCACATCTGTTAATAGACTTGCTGGAAGTCTGCTCTGGAAATCCTGTAATTTCTACACCATTGGGATGGTAAAACTGAACAGAGAAGCTACTTGTTATATCGACTGGTTTTAGATTAAAAGTGAATCACAATAAAAGCAAGTTTAATAATATTAATATAAGGTATAATAGGAGTTAAAAGTGTTGATGAAGGAGTGTCAATGTTTGTAATGGGACTGAGGGGGCATATAATGCAATACTGAATTTTTTTTTTTTTTTTTTGCTGAAATAGTTGATGTAACTTAATTGCTTTATGTGTAATCAATGCACAAGATTTTAAAAGCACTTTTTTGAATAAATGTTGTAAAACTGTTATGTTAATCTCAGGGTTATATGTCACTTTAAAAGGGTGAAATGATACAGTTTTATAAGCAAGAAAACAGTATGTGGTCCTAACTTGTACTGCCAAACAGAATTAAAAAAAGAGACAATGTTTTTTTCATATTTTAAGGGGTAAAGGAGCACTAAAGCTGAAACAGACCGTAGCATATAGATATAAAACACAATTTGTTTCTTTTGCAGGCAGTAATAACTTCAGAAAATATTGCTGTTTTATTCAAACTGCGTGCTGTTGATCGAGAGTAAATTGGACATGTTGGATGTATTGAATGTGACACAGTGGAGCAAGTGTCAGGGTTGCTGCAGGTAGCTGAGGACGAGGAACCAGGATTTCTATGCAATAGTTTATTTACAAACTCAAATAACAAAAACAACAAGAACGCAGGAAAATGCCAGGAACTCAGTGGAAACACAACCATAGATTGACGACGATCGACAAACACTCAGGGAAAACACAGGGCTTAAATACACATGGAATAATAGAATAATTAACAGAACACAGGTGATAAAACTGAACACAAACGAGGAGCGGGAAAACTTAACAGGACTAAACCAAAAACCACAAAGACAGGGGGAAACAAGATCTCAAAAACATAACTAAACACATTGAAAATATGACAATCGTGACAGCAAGAGGCCTAAGTAGCTCATTTTAGATCCAGGCTCCATCAGAAAATGCCTAATAAGCATTTTTGGAGAAAAAAATGAGAGAAAGATTAATTCTAATCAGTCTTACACCATATTGTGAGAGGCTTAGCTGCAATTTCCAAAAATTGACCATTATATCCAAGCGCACAGGCTGCTTTGGTAAGGAAGCTGTGGATTTCTTTGGTGTAAAAATTAGTTAACGCCCAGCCTTCTGTAAAGCCACAGAAGAGAAAATCCTGGCTTGAGCAACAAGATTAGATTCCCTGCACATAACACCTTTGTGTTCGCTTCAAATCCCACAGATCAGCCATCTCATTGGCAGCCTTGTTGGTTGTTCTCCCCATACGTCTACGGGGATGTGATGTGTTAACAAGCATATAAATAAACTGTGACTAAAAAAAAGTAACTATATAGGGATCAAATGTGAGAAAGTTGGATTGCCATTATGAATATATTCCCAAACAATTGGCTTTATGCCACAGCTTCACTACTTCCTGAACTTCAGCCAGCTCCTTGTTTCCTGTCTGACATTATTGGACAAACTGATTAACCCAGGTGTGTCTGGTATTTGTTACTGGTCAGGCACACCTGGATTAATCAGTTTGTCCAATAATGTCAGACAGGAAACAAGGAGCTGGCTGAAGTTCAGGAAGTAGTGCAGCTGTGCATAAAGCCTATTCCCTCTGTGAAGGTACATTCAATAGCTATCAATATATTTGATCAAAAGAAATATTGCTGTTATGCACTGTAAAAAGTATACATCAATAAGTTGTGGCAACATATGTTTTTACATTGCTTTATCTGTTTTATGCTATACAAGATTTGACTCATTTTTTTAAGTCAGTTTAATCATGTAATTCAAGTTGAAATGACTTAAACATCCAAGTTGATGTACTTAATTTAAGGCATCAACTTTTTTTACAGTGTGGTTACAGTGTGATTATTATTCAATGACTTTCAGGTGCGTCGACTTTTTTAGTCAGTAATTTTGAGTTAAGATTTATGATATTTTGTGGAATGTAAATCTATAATAAAGTGATAAATAATAGTTATATGTTTTAATGAGAAGCGCATTAAAATGTTGATATGGTTACATGCCAAGGAATATGTATCTTCTGTTTGAGCATATTTATTTAGCCTATTCTGCTCCAAATCAAACTTGTGTCATTAATGACCACAAACAGCTTCAAATGGTTACACTTTATTTCGAAAGTCCACTTTAGACATTCTACTGACTAAGTAACTTTGAAACATGTCAACTATCTCTCATTAATTTGCAACTACATTTCTACAAATCTTGTTAGAGTATTAGTAGACTTTTAGGTTACAGTTAGGTTTATGGTTAGGGTTAATAATAGAATAAGTTGACATGTACTTCCATACTTAGAATGTTTGTTGGGGAGCATCAAAATAAAGTGTTAGCAGATGGTAAGCAGACAGTCGTCTACTAATACCAATGACTGGTAGTTGACATAGTTGCAAAGTTACAGTTAGTACTAGTAGGCCTATGTCTAAAGTGGACTGTCACAATTTAAACACATATATACACTCTTTGAATAGGATACATACTTTCAAGAATGCCTTAAATCTTTGAATGCTTTCAACACCTCCCAAGATTAATAAATATGCAAAGGTTCTGTGTTGTTTCCCAATTAACATGAGGTCATAAAAGCTGCGTGCATAATAATGATAAAATAAGCAGCAAAATTGTGTTCGGAATAGCTTCAGATTGAGTACAGCATTTAACACCACAGGATATGTCAACCTTCGAAAAGTATTTAATGTCAACTATACCTATGCAGTGTTTATATTTACATTCATGCATTTGGCAGATGCTTTCCTACCAAAGCCATTGCAGGAGGGACTCACTGCATTGTTTTAATGATGTGAAATAAAGGTTTTGTTCCATTATTATGTCAGGGAGAATGCAAAACCTTAGATTAACTTCTACACCAACACATAAAAACCTTGCATTGCCTATTTGTTGTTTCTCTTTCAAATTACAGGGTCTTATAAAACCTCTCAAAGGAACACGAAAGACTTGCTAAACCTTTGATTCAACTTTTTGTTTGATGTGTCATGCACTTGTGTTCTAAACTCCTTGCAAAGTGCACAAGCCATCTGTCCCTATAAGGCATTTAGGAAGTGATTGCACATTTTTAGCGTTAGCTACCCTTTCTTGTGGTCGATTGAAGGGTGTAAAGTGGTTTTGCACAACCTCCCTCCACCCATCACAGAAACCATCAACTGTCATTCCGGTAGTGCAGTGGATTTTCCTATGTGAACAAGAGTACGATGGAAGGCCATTTGTCCTTTTCGCAATGAAGGACATCACATAATCAGAAACCATACAGAATGTTGAAAGATGAACAAAACCTTTAGAAGCTGCATTAAAAGAAAAACCCTGACATATGTGTAACAGCGTGAGATTCACATGTCAACTGGGGAAGGAGAGTGGCATGCATGACCTCCTGCAGGAGAAACTGCTACTTTATATTTCAGCAGTGCTGCTTTTCAGAGGCATAGACCATGGTCTGATCATCTCCTTCTGATTATTAGACCTTTGTGGAGGCTCTGTGTGCTGTCAGGCTGTAATTATAAGAAGCCCAGATAGCTTTTACATGTCAATGCCTTTCACAGAGCAGTTCTGGAGAATATGCTAGCATTGGGAGAATTAAAAAACAACAACCTTGGATTGAACAGCACCAACTGAAGATAAAGAAGGTAAACGTTATTTCGTATTTAAACAAATGTGTTCTTTTTTTTATTTTACATTAACTTGAATTGGCCCTCAGCCTTAAAATTAATTTCAGTTGCATAGAGTGGATGTTAAATGTGTTAAATGTCATGGTGCAAAAGCAGATTGCTTATTAACTTCACAGTAATATCACAGTGTGAAGTCTGCATGAAGAAATACTCATACTGAAAGTGTGAAATGTATTAAAGTTCACCTCAAAATGAAAAGTCTGTCATCATTTACTCACCTTCATGTCATTCCCAAACTGTAGGATTCTTGTGGAACACATAAGAAAAAGTTAAGCAGAAATGTTCACACAGCTCTTAATGGAAGTGATTGACCAGTGGCTGTTAAATTCCAATTATGTTCATTGTTTAATATATATATATATATATATATATATATATATATAGGCTATATTAAACAATTAACATAGAAGTAGTCCATATGATTTGTGCGATATTCCAAGTCTTCTGAAGACATGCGATATACTGTAGCTTTGTATAAGAATCTGACCAAAAATATCCATATATGAAAAAGATTTGAGAGCTGTTGCTGATGGTAAGATATTTAGTGAATGGGGACTTCCAAACATTCAAAGCTCTCGTATGACTTCAGAATACTTGAAATATAGCAAGTGAGATATGGACCACTTTTGCAGGGTTTTGGTTTTATTTGTTGGTGCTTGACAGGCCCTGGTCCCCTTATTGCGTAGGGGCTTTTGCACTGGAACGTTTTCATAGTTGCCATAACTACTGGCAGACATTCACACTTTTGATGTGCACCGCAGGAACTGCCAATGATTTTAGTTATATAGGAACGCCCTTTGGGGACTAAATTAGCTACTTCACAGTAGGTTCTAACCCAACACAATAGATTGCAACAGTTGAGTTCTAGAATGGAAATTGATTTTTAACAATAACTTATAAACCTTTAAACTCAAAGACAGCCTTACTGTGAGCTACGAGGTTGTTAATTCATAGTATTTGCTTCTGTTGAACCCATCACCCCACATTCTTTCAACTTAGTTTTAACATAATCATGTTTAACAGAGGGATTCGTGGTGAAAAACTACATTACCCATGATGCTGTAAAGACAATTCCACCAATCAGACAGTCAAAACAAGCAAAAACGCATAAAAAGATCTCTTTAGCCCCGCCCACTCCCACGAAGCACTGTGAATGACGTAATCGAGTCGATCTTTCTACACTCTCAAAATAATTTAATAACTAAAATAACTAAAATAATAGTTCCGATATTCTATAATACTTTTTGCTTTGAATCAATGTTTGTAATGGTATGATTCACCTTGTAACTGTGGCTTGGTTCATGGCTTACAGTATGTGATGGATTTTTAAAATAAAATAGTAAACTGTATTTTAAACTAATCATAATTCTAACATGTAACCTTACTTCTCCTACAGGCCTAACATTCTAACACTTGAACAAAATGTACTCTGAAGAAAGTTGGTGTGTGGAAACCAGTGAAAACTTTGAGATGCTGGCTAAACAATATCAAAAATATAAAAGTCTATAACAGTCTCATGACATATTGAGTAATCAAATGAACTTCTAACCTCTTCCATTTTTTGAATGATTTTGAGATCTAAATTTTTTTTGATCTAAAATCTAAAAGGGCTTGTTTTGCACAGATTGAACCAATCATATTGAAGGAAGATGACCATGAGTAACAAGTCACGTTAATCTTACTGTTGTACATGTCTCTATCCTATAAAACCTGATGTATTCTTCTTTTTGGGAGAGATTCTCTGAGAAATGCCAGAGAACTCCCCCGGCCATGATTAAAGCATCTAAAGGGCATTTGCTGAAGTCTGTCTGGTTATTGCTGCTCAGCAAGTTAGTGGAGCACTAGAGATCTTATTTTAGTGTTCATGGGGTCAAGACTTTGACTGACTCAGCCGACGTCGATTAGGAAACGCGCTAGAGTATAAATATTATTGAACGTCGATCAGGAGATGTTCAGGGACATTGATTAGGAGATGACCCAGGTAAACTTAAGTCAGGTGCGAAAAAGAGAAAAGACTCTTTTTTTTAAATCCCTGGGAGAAATTCATGGAAAAAATACTTCAGGAACCAACGGCACCAAAATAGTGGGCGGGCACTGTAGCACTCTATAGGAACTACCAGTGACGTAAGTGTACGTTGATTGGCCGAACGCATGCCATATGACACACCGGCACCTGCCATTTTTAAAAAGCCAAACAAACACACAGTTTACGTATACTTACTCCAGGAACTAATTCCAAGAACCTGTTAAACAGCGATAGATATTATTTGCCTGTTGCCTTTGTTTGCGGCGGTGTGTTCTTTTCTCAGGCTGAAGGAAATGTATACTGCAAGTTGTCATGGGAGATTTTGTCTCTTAGCCCTCCTTTTTGTTCTTTCAATCGCATAACTTTTACGTCTATATTCCATATCCATTGTCATGAAACCCATGACCCACAACAAAAACAAAGCTCTGATCATGGAGTCCTCTCCAGAGAGCAACAGTGTCGACCCAGATCCGGCCCACATCTGGGCCGTGTTGAATCCACATGTACCAGATGTGGCCCGGATCTGGGCCGACACTATGTTGCTGTCTGCCTACAGTTGTTGATGTTGTTGAATGCCGCGCTTAAATGATGTCGCTGTCTGCCGGCTTACGTCACTTCAGAGTTCCTACTGGCAGTGCGAATGCAACCAGGAAAATGGTTCGGGAACAATTAGTTCTCGGGGGACCGCCCTGGTGGCTAGTTCCTATAACTGAGTTTCTATAACTTCCCGGTGCGAAAGCCTAAGGGGAAGAGAACAACTTAGACTTTCTGTCACACATATAGGTCATGGGTTTAAACATCTTAAACATCTCGTCCTTTGGATGAGACGTTAAACCGAGGTCCTGACTCTCTGTGGTCATTAAAAATCCCAGGATGTCTTTCGAAAGAGTAGGGGTGTAACCCTGTCATCCTGGCCAAATTTCCCCAGTGGCCTGGGCCTCCTGTCCATCATGGCCTCCTAATAATCCCCATATATTAATATACACTCACCGGCCACTTTATTAGGTACACCTGTCCAACTGCTCGTTAACACTTAATTTCTAAGCAGCCAATCACATGGCGGCAACTCAGTGCATTTAGGCATGTAGACATGGTCAAGACAATCTCCTGCAGTTCAAACCGAGCATCAGTATGGGGAAGAAAGTTGATTTGAGTGACTTTGAACGTGGCATGATTGTTGGTGCCAGAAGGGCTGGTCTGAGTATTTCAGAAACTGCTAATCTACTGGGATTTTCACGCACAACCATCTCTAGGGTTTACAGAGAATGGTCCGAAAAAGAAAAAACATCCAGTGAGCGGCAGTTCTGTGGGCGGAAATGCCTTGTTGATGCCAGAGGTCAGAGGAGAATGGCCAGACTGGTTCGAGCTGATAGAAGGGCAACAGTGACTGAAATAACCACTCGTTACAACCGAGGTATGCAGCAAAGCATTTGTGAAGCCACAACACGCACAACCTTGAGGCGGATGGGCTACAACAGCAGAAGACTCCACCGGGTACCACTCATCTCCACTACAAATAGGAAAATAAGGCTACAATTTGCAAGAGCTCACCAAAATTGAACAGTTGAAGACTGGAAAAATGTTGCCTGGTCTGATGAGTCTCGATTTCTGTTGAGACATTCAGATGTTAGAGTCAGAATTTGGCGTAAACAGAATGAGAACATGGAACCATCATGCCTTGTTACCACTGTGCAGGCTGGTGGTGGTGGTGTAATGGTGTGGGGGATGTTTTCCTGGCACACTTTAGGCCCCTTAGTGCCAATTGGGCATCGTTTAAATGCCACGGCCTACCTGAGCATTGTTTCTGACCATGTCCATCCCTTTATGTCCACCATGTACCCATCCTCTGATGGCTACTTCCACCATGTCACAAAGCTCTAATCATTTCAAATTGGTTTCTTGAACATGACAATGAGTTCACTGTACTAAAATGGCCTCCACAGTCACCAGATCTCAACCCAATAGAGCATCTTTGGGATGTGGTGGAACGGGAGATTCGCATCATGGATGTGCAGCCGACAAATCTGCGGCAACTGTGTGATGCCATCATGTCAATATGGACCAAACTCCCTGAGGAATGCTTCCAGCACCTTGTTGAATCTATGCCACGAAGAATTGAGGCAGTTCTGAAGGCAAAAGGGGGTCCAACCCGTTACTAGCATGGGGTACCTAATAAAGTGGCCGGTGAGTGTATATATACACTGATTGGCTTCATCACTCTGTCTCCTCTCCACCAGTAAGCTGGTGTGTGGTGAGCATTCTGGCGCACTATGGCTGCCGTCGCATCATCCAAGTGATGCTGCACATTGGTGGTGGTTGAGGAGATTCCCCCTTCCATGTGAAGGGCTTTGAGTACCTAGAAAAGCGCTATATAAATGTAATGAATTATTATTAATTATTATTATCTTGAAAGTATGACAGAATCTTTTTATTTTAGTGAACTATGGAAAGTTGGTCAAAAGTGGATTGGCATCATTGAGGTCAAGATAAAAGGAGCTGTTCAGATGATGGGAGAGTGAGAACTTCTTAATGTGAATCATCCATTCAGTCAGAAGCAGCTATAAAAACATCGACAAAAAAGGCTTATCGCAAGCAAAGGTATTGCCATGAAGCTGTGACATAAATAAATCTTTTTCATTTTTCTCAGTGTAGTAAAAAAATATCCCAAATCAACCAAGCTTATGGAACATGAGAATTTCTGTGGTTAGTTATTTGTTATTTATATATCTCTATAAATTATGATCTGTTGCAATGCTTGTGCCAAATCTTGCTCATCTAAATTACCATCTTATGTCCCACAATACCTTTCAACTGGACCACAGCAGGTGTTCACTGATGTCCAACAGTGTCCAAAGCTCCGTATCCCACAATTCCCTTCACCTGTGTCGACTGAAGGTCCTTCACCCATTGGGTGGACGGGAGGCTTCAAACAGCAGCTGCAGAGCTTTGAGAGAATTACTCTCATCTCTGTCTCCAAGTTGGCATCAAACTGAGAGGTGCTTCACGCTCCCCATCTACTAACAGGGATGTGCTCTCAGGGCAACGATTGTTATTGACTTTAAATACAGGGTTTGACTTAATATATATAGTAGGCTATATAGTATGAACAAAAGCTATTCACTAAGAGGTTCTCATTTGAATATGACCAGTGGCGGCTCGTCAGGGGAGGCAAGGGAGGCACAGCCTACCCAAAATTTTATGTCACAGAATGTGAATTTCTTGTTTGTAATTTCACCTCTTTAAGTGTAACCACCGCGCGCTTCTTCCCAGAATGTGCCGAAATGCGAGTCTCGGGGGGATAGAGAATGGGAGGGGGATACAAATCCATAACCGGAGACTTGTGCCTCAATGGAAAAAACAATTTAGCCAATCACCATCGAGTATTTTACTTTCAGCGATTAGGTGTGTTGAGAAAAGTAACATGGCAGAGGAGGCAAGCTTCCCTTGGTATATCAACCAATCATCGACAAGACGTAAATTACATGATTTGAACTGCTACTGCTGATGTAACTGGAGAGTAGAGATATTGAATATTGGATCGCAAACAAATTTACTAAACTACCATTGAAACAACAGCTACAAATTAAAAATAAAGAAGATCTCATGCCCAAGTTGGCTACAGCAATCAACTTCACTAAACGACCGAACGTGCTCTTTTCACACACAGTTAAAAGGACAGAAGGATGTTTTTTTGCTTCAGGTGATAGGCTTGGACTAGGTGAGTGAACTTATATTTATTTTGTATTGATGTCTGTGTCGTTTTCTATAAATATTCAGGTATAAGTGACTAAAAAAGCCATTTTAAAGTAGGTAAAAAATCTGACCTTTTTTTTTTTTTTTTAAACCCACCAGCCACCACTGAATATGACTTGATTTGACTTCTATTCAGGCAGAATCACATCACTTCATGACTAAGGTTGGGAATAGAAAATCGATTCCAATTCAAGAATCGGATACTTGTTATAAAATAAAAATTTCCATTCCGCTTATCGATTCCTGTGAGCGCATTTTATTGTGGTTCTAAACCATTCAAATGCAAGAGACATGAAAAAGAACTCAAATTGGCACTCATGCGTGGTTTTCTGTGCTGGGCACATCCAGAGCGCACGCACAGAAAGCCACCTCTCATTTAGTGCACAAAAAATGCTGAATTGAGTTCTCTTTTGCGTCTTGTTGCACTTGAAAGGAAAAATACACACAGCGTTATGTCAAAATATCCTCATAAACACCATCGGTTGTGTCTTAGGTAAACGTAAACAGTTGAGAAAGAAAACACGTGTAACAGTATATTGGATCCGCGTGCATTCGGTCTTTAAGTGACAGCAGCCATAAACCTGCTGCCGTCTGTGTCAAAGAGCAAAAGAAAATCACTCTCTGAGATCTTTATTAAATAACTTTTGTAACTTTAATAAGGATTAATCTATATTTTATTTATAAAAAGAAAACTATTTGATTCCAATTTCTGAACTTTGTTCAGTTGTATTTATTTGTGCTATTGCTAATTTGCTCATTTGAGATTATTGTAAATACTGACTGTATACTTTTCTTTAATAATGTTTGACATTTATCAATCAATCATTTTATTTCTAAAGCACGTTTAAAAACAACACGAGTTGACCAAAGTGCTTTATATTAGTCAGTCTATTATTAATTAGTTGTTCTTTAGGCTGCTGATTTTTGTTAATGGTATTTAGCTGCAACAGAATGTTTTGCAAAAAGTCAGAATAAATATGTTTGATATCTATGTTTGACTTTTTTTAACATATTGGAATCGAATCTGGGAATCGACAAGCAGAATCAGAATTGGAATTGAAATCGCTAAAATTTAAATGATACCCATAATCATGACATTAACTATGAATATGACTAGCAATTTGTGTCCAAATATGTTTAGTCCTAATTTGGACAGTACAGTATTTATATTGTTTATTAATTGACCTAATAAATGTATTTTTGCTTGTATTCATTATTTTGTTATCAAATACAATTTATTGGTGTTTATTCAACTATAGGCACTTTTGGTCCTGTGGACTAATTTTGTCAACAGTGGACATACATTTATCTGAAATTATGTATTGTGTTTGTGGTGAATATATTGGTTGTGGAAATAATTTGTTTGTTTGTTTTTTAATTGGGGAAAAGGCCGATAAATTGGTCTTGCTAAAGCTAATTTCATTGGTAACGTTTTATGTATCCTAAATACGTTGAATGATATTTTTTTTTAAAAAATCATAATTTGACAAAATTACAGCTTGAAAATGGCACACAATAAAAATAATAAAATCTAAATCTAAAGGGCATTTGAAAAGTAGAAGAAATATGGCCTGGTAAAAAGTCCAAATTAGTTTTAATGTGATCAAAAAGAAAAATATTGAAATCTGTTAATGTTAATAGCAATAAACCAGTTACTGATTTATACAGTTAGCTTTATATATTTGTGTCGTTTTCCAAAACTTGGACCACTACATGTCTACACAGATTCTGAAAACCATCTTGAAAAGTATCACTCCTGACAATAATATGAAACAGTCTGTTCTTTCAACAAAGCTAAATGGCTTTTTAAAACCCCCCGGTATCATTCTGCTTCTTTGGACCAGAGTGTTTTGCTAGTTGATATTAGACTTGATATTAGAAATGAAGCTTTATGGTCTCCCCCACATGAGTTTCTCTTGACATGATTGGGCACATGGAGGAGGCTGGGATGTGAAATTAACGTTCCGCTCTGATAGTTCTGACCCTGAGCTTGCTGTATTCAGTGCTCCAAATATTGATGTACTTAAAATGCGTCCGAGGCAATCACCGCTGGGCACCAGTAAGGCCCTGTGAATGAATCATTCAGGCTGCCCATGGGAAAGTGAACAGGAGCAGTGATCCGATCATTCAGGCATTACCCGCAGAACCAGCAACGAATAAAATCTTTAAATTGACAGAGATTTTGCATTTGGTATAACTTGAGAAATGTATGATTCAGCATTTGGTGTTCATCATGGCTCCTGCAGTCTGGAGTACCACCTCTTGAGTAGCCTACTTAGTACTCAGAAAGTAACGTGACAGCTATCAAAACACAGTCAGACAGGATAAACACAGTGAAAGTAGCTTGGTATTAGACCTGATATTAAGCGTCTTGTTTGCTAAGGGATATAAAACAATCCTGGGTTGCATTTAGACACTCATTTCATTTGCATTTGATGGCAGAACCAAACATATTCTAATGACCTTTAACCAAGTCAGTTTCCAAATTGTCCAAGGAAAGTAAACACAGGTGTAGTTCATTAGATTAATTACGGAAAGAATCTACTTTTAACACTGAAAAGTAACCAAACAGATCATTTTAAACCTATTTAGCTGTTATTTTTACAGTTTGCATAACTCTGCTTGTTTTTGTGCCATTTTTCAAGTGATTGATTTTATGAATGAGTAATTGAATCAATCATTCATTCAATCGATTTGTTAAGGAAACGCTACATCCGGTCTAATCGGACATGTCACGACGCCAAAAAAATAATAGAACACATTATAATCGGTGATACTGTCTGCAATGGTTGTAGACCTTCAGTATCACTGGACGCATCAATGTGAATGTTCAAAATTGCCAACGTTCCAAATCAAGAGCAAAGAGAACCTATTATGCTAACTCTTTATTTTGAATGCTAACACTGTCTATAAGTATCTTTGCAAGTACATGGTAACTTATTCTAACCCAAACAGTCTACTAATACTCTAACACTCTAATTAGAGTTATAGACATGTAGGTCCAACGTTACTTATAGTCAACAGAATGTGTTAAGAGACATAAAAAAAATTAAATCAATGATACTGTCTAGAGACGTTGCGCCGTCGACAGTATTCATTCGTTCTATTTTTGACGTAGGTTACACACTAGCGCTACTTCCTACAACTGTACAAATAAATTTGGAACATTCACGAGTATGTGTCTAGTGTAGACATGGTGTTCACAACAAGGACGGTAACTATAAAGTTTTAATAATCATAATAATTCCATAACAATATGGAAGTCCACGCCATAGCTATGATAACTATACAGAACAATATAATCAAAATCACTTTCAGAACGTTTTTTTTTTTCGAGCTGATGAACTACAAAAACATTAGCCATGCATGTTTCCATCCACCTATTTTTATGCTAATTTTGGGATATTGCATGAAATGTTGCATGCAAGTTGGCATAAATTCTAAAAATGCACTGTGCGCTCAATCGAGTTGGATAATTTTTTATCTGATTAGATAAAATATAAAATTTTGCGTTTCGTCTGTGCGATTTGAGGTGCAAGTTATTTATGATGAAGGATAAAAGAGCCACAGTGGCTTCCCCGGTTGCAGCAACATCCATTTTTATTACAGAAACTTTGTGCCAATTTCCCAGGAAGTGACGATTTTGTTCTCTTGAACACATGGAATGAGACGGTGCTTTATTTGCAAATGTTGAATGCGATATTCCAATTTTGCGCATAGGTTAAATTTGCAACTTTTGATGGAGACATACCACAGCTATCAGACTCAATCTAACTTTAAAAAGCTTGAGAATTTAACGCAGTCAATATAACTGCAGCGCGCTTATAACGCAAACGCGTTTACGTTATCATCTGTTGGTGTGGACGCTAATATCAGATATCTTTATAGTTATCATTCTTGGTATCATTCGTCGTTTAGAGCTATGTTCATTGACAGAGCAAAATTAGATGAAGTAACTGTCAATATTGTGCCTAAATATAAGTTAAGCAATAATAACGTCTAGTTTATTAAACTGTTGTAGGCCTAAAAAAGCAATATCACACTGTGTTATTGGTTTGAATGATCAGGATTGTGATTACCTCCAGAGCTGCTGATATTCAGACAAGCAGCATTCTGAGATCTTGCTTAGGTTTAATTGAACAACTAAATTTGAAATTACACTGGACTGGAAAAAGCAAACTCAATCGCTGAAATAGCTTGGGTTTGATTCAATTATTTATTTTAACAGTGCTCAAACATGCAGACATCAACATTTATGCTTCTCCTCCATTCATTCTATTATTGAGGCAAGTGTGAAACAAGTGACTAAGAAACAAGCTGTGGAGGGAGAATATGTTCCAATTCACTGGAACCATGTAATTAAATGCAAAGCAGATTACCCAGTGAATTCATACATCAGGGAAGGCTTGATTAGATCCTGGAGTATGTGACTATTGGCATTAATCCATTGCCAAAATAAAGCTTTTTCACTTACATTCTCAGATCTTTGGTGTCAGACAGGTTTTTGTATCTTGGCAACCATTTAATCTCCCCTTAAACACGGTAGCGTCTAAATGGGCCTCATTTCCCAGCATCCTACTCATAGGTATTAGCATGTCAAATTTTGTTATGGTTGCTAAGTATCAGTAACTCAGGAGTGTGTGTGTGTGCGTGTGTGTAAACATCCAAAAACAATTAAAACACTTAAAGCTTTAACTTTACGTTAAAGGGATAATTCTCCAAACATGACAATTCTGTTATCATGACTAATTTGCCAAGTTTGAATATGTATTGATTTGAGAGATATGAAAGTTGCCATAATTTTTAAGAGTTTTAATAAAAAAGGGCTTAAATTTGAATATTATGTTTGTTTTTTTGTTTTTGAAGCTTGACAGTTCCTGGTCAATATAAGAACATTTCAAAATATATTATTTTGGGAAAACATGACAGTAAATTGATGATCACATTAAATTTTTTTGAAAAAAGTGCATTATTATATTTGACTATTGTCTCGTTTTGCTCAACAATGTCTGTAACAGATAAAAAACTAAAATATTAATAATATTAAAGGGGTCATGACATGAAATGACATGACATGATTTTTTAAACTGATTCTTTTATCATGAAGTTCACTTCTTATGATGTTAATAAAGTTTGTTGCAAATCTAATTCGTATGTGGAAATATTTTTGTCGACCCTCATTCGACCCTTTGTCTGAAATCAATAAACAGCCACGGTTATAATTGACTAAGGCCATTGCATAGGAAAAAGTATAAACGCCCCCTCGCTGTTGTACACGGGTATAGGTGTTCTGAAAACATTATCAATGTAAACATTATCCATCATTTACACACAAGACATTGTGAAATAGTTTACTTACGGTTTGCAATGATGTAACTGCTGTCAAATCCAATAGAGATGACTTCATCTTTTTAACAAAACTTTCTTTGCGAACTTAATGCCTTGTTTAGGCTACAAAACAATCTGCAGTCAAATGCACCGAACAAACATATAATCCTCTGACACGAACCTGGATGCCGTTAAAATAAACCTGTCGAGATGCTGAGATCCATCTAGGCTGAATACTAGAGACGCAAAGGAGCTGTTTACAGAAGCGAATGTTAATCTTCCATTCCACCTGTTGTCAGCAGACTCAAGCACATGGAGTACATCAGAAACTGAAGAGCCTCTTTATACTGTATTGTATTGATTAGTGGGTTCTGTTTGCTTTTGAGGCAACGCGACGCTCGCGTCTGAACACGCCAGTGGTGCGATGATGAATAGGCTAACTATTCGTCGATGTCAAATGTCATATGCAAATATATTTGCCCGTGTGATGTCACAGATCCCCAAACGAGCTGCTTGATTAAATAAATGCCTTGTTAGTTTGTTTAGGTGGATGTTTTATGCTATGAAACTTGCAGGCTGTTTTAATGGTACAAGGAAGTCAATTGAAAATTAGATTTCTCAAGTCATGTCCGATTTAATATCATCTATTTGAAAGTGGTTACAAAACTTAAAGGGGTCATATAATGCCATTTTTGTACAAGCTAATATGATTCTTTAGGGTCTAAATTAAAAGTTTGTAATATACTTTAATTAAAAATTCTCATTAGTATTGTAAGAAAACACTTATTTTACTTGGTCAAAAACAGCTCTGTTTTCAGCACGCCGTTTCAGTGCATATGACTTTAAATGATAATGAGCTTTGCTCACCCCGCCTCTCTGTTCTGTGTGTACATCGTTTGTAACACAATAACACAATAACCATAACGCGTTGTTCAGTATAAACGTGAGATTATGAATTATATTGAGAACGTTGTACATAGAAAACATGCCGTAATGTACCCTAAGTGTAAACCTTAGACGCATTCATTGTGAAGCGTGCAGCTAGCGATTTGCAAAGATTAATATAAATATTAATATAAAGTTTAATAAAATGTTACACTCACTTCAGTTCTTCTGGAGGTTCAGCAGGAACACGAATAGCTGGTACCGATCCTTTTTTCATGAGCAGCTTCTTAGCAAAACCAGCTCATACTGACCCTCCTTTATAAAGCAGTCTGGTGAGAAATGATTCGCGCAAACATGAGAGCATTGACGTTGCTCGTGGGGAATATTCCCTTCGAAAACAAACTCAGCCACTGCGTCTTCAGTGGTTCGGATTTAGGAACATTAAAATGACTGTGTTCGTTATTACACCCAAGAACAGAACACCACAATCGCTTAGACGCCATTCTGCTCATAGACAGTGCTCCAGCATATCAACAATGACCGTGCCGGTCCGCGCAGACTATGATTGACAGCTCGCTCACGAGCGAGGGCGGGTCTGTGTTGAAATGCTGCTGTCAATCAACAATCGTGGGAGGGGCTTCCGACCGTGTGACGTCACACGGTCGAACGGCTTGATTTGAGGCAGGGGAAAACATATAAGGAGATTAAAACAAAAACACTGGATAGATTTTTATCATTGTATGATGGTTGTGTACAGGCACTGCCAACACACATTTCAGTACAATCAACTTGTAAAAGTGCATGTACCATTATATGACCCCTTTAAGAAAAGTTCTTCTCTGTTACTTTCTTGCAATAAGCCATCTTTGTTCATATTGTCTGTGAGTGCTGTGATTGTTTCCTCCAGTCAAATTTACCATTGCTATGATGTATACAAGATGTTGCGTAGTGTCGTAGGACTAGAACGTACGCTGTTCCAATTTTCTGTTATGCAGCATGAGTATCTCTTGCATTTCTTGGCATGTTTCGAACCCACTTAGTGGCATCGCCCTTGTTTAAATGTACTATCACAGACCTCCGTGCACAGCAGGTGCTCTGAAGTTGAGCAGAACACATTCTCTATCAATTACCTTCCTCGAGTCATTTACTTCTCTGTCATAAATCGTTTAACTCAGCCACCATTGGGTCTTCTTAGCAGTAAAGGTACTATTATGAATGATGGAGGTTTGGGTTTTGAGGAGCTTTTATGTGTCAGACAGGAGAAGTGAGAGTGCTCTAATGAAAGATAAGGCCAGTCCTCCACAGCACTTATCTGCATGAGGCAGACCTCAAGACGCCCTCTTCTCTTAAATATTAATGCATAACCAATTCCTGTCTCAACACACAGAAAGAAGGGTTGATTTTTCCCAACACATTAAAGTGCTCTCACAAATACATTAGGCTGTTGTTCACAAGCACTCAATAGCTCAGAAAGTAATATGTGTAATAGCAAAACTGCATATTTTCACAACCGACACATCAGTAGGTTTCCTGAACGACTACAAATGGGTCAATGCACGTTTTATTTCTGGAAGGAAAATTCCATTCAGTTTTGCCATATAAACTGATTTTAAAACAATTCCTTTCAAACTGACCCAAGATCCAAGGTTAATAATCATCAGTCAATAATAATCAGTCAGTGTCATTTCAATTACATTTTTACAGGCCAAATCCCATGTGATCAACCACACTAAACTATACACTTCCTGAAGAGAAAGATCCATATAGGCCTGCAGTATGTATAATGTATAAATGTGTGCGTGTGTGTGTGTGTGGAAAAAGTAATATTGTGAAATAATAGCTGAATTTTCAGCATCAATACTCCATCTTCAGTGCAACACGATCTTCAAAAATCATTCTAATATGCTGTTTTGCTGCTCAAGAAACATTTAGCCTATTATTATTAGCAATGTTGAAGAAAAAAAACTAAGGCTCAATATTTTTGTGGAAACTGTGATACTTTTTTTTCAGATTCTTTGATCAATAGAAAGTTCAAAAGAACCGCATTTAAATGAAGCACAAATATTTTGTAATATTACAAATGTCTTTACTGTCAGTTTTGAATGTAGTAATTTATGCCCCCAAACTTTTGAACGACACTATGAATCTAGGCTAGTCATTTGACCCTTATAGCTTTTAATCATTTTAATTCATGTCCTAATGATCCTTTATAAATACATTAAAATGATTAAAAGAAGTACAGCTAACAATAATTGAACAGATATCTGAATGAGATATTCTGACATTATCTTCTCACATTATCCCAATTCTAAACCGTTATCATCATGAAATATTTAATGCATCCATTCACAATGCTGACAGAGGCATCTGATATGATTGATATGCTAATTTCTTGTATTTTCAGACATATCACGTTTGTCTCATAAAAAAAGAGAAAAATCAACATTAATCAAATTAGAATAAGGCGCTCCATCTAACAGCACCACATGGAGTGAGTTTTTATTGTGCGCCCGGTGTTTCGATGGTGCCCGGCATCACAATGAGGCCCCTTGAAGCCCTGGAATTTCCATAGCTTTGATTGAGCCAGCAGGTACTCAAACTAAAAGTGATCCAAATACATCCGTGCGAGTTCATTACATATCCAGAATGAAAATATGTCTCATGGAGTCTGGATGATTGATAGAGTTTGGCATTTTTTATGTCACCTTATTACGCTCCAGGCCCTTTATTAATTATCACCAGCTTTAGAAGTCATTTCATCCTTTAAATTCAGTGTCATTACGCTGTTTAAACGGCAGTTCTGAAGGACAAACTCTTAAACCTTTAAAAGCTTTTAAGAACATATCGGCACTCTTTCATATGTCTAGCATGCAGGAAAGGGCCTGAATTCAATCTACCTTTATAAAAAATGGATTGATGTGGTTTTTCTAGGACTGGGAAAAAACAATATTTCGTGAGTCCAGCAGTGGCTTCCATGTTCCTCTATGATAGCTTTTATGTTGTCGATCAAATAGGGTTTTCTTCTGGAGAAATAAGATAAATAATCAAACAAGCTTTCCTCTTTCGAGGATGTTCAAAGCAAAACACAGACAGTGGGTAAAAGTTAATTTTACAACATAGGCTGGCAAAATTGTTTCATGACATGTTTGTCTTTCATGTGGAAGAATAAGTAATTAAATACAAGATAAAAACAAGCACTTAAATAACTAAATAAGTTTATATTCAGCCACTATTCTTGCATTTTAAAGTCCCCATGAATCCAAAATTGACCATACTTACTTTGTTTGCCTAAATTGATCGTTTTGTGGTGAACAATTCATCCATGCAAGTCAATCCACACAAAAAAAATTTTTGGCTTCGTAATCTTTAATCAAAATCTGAAATTTCCCCTCCCCTCTGCGTTGGAGGACCTTGCCTGATGACGTAGGTTTCACGGTTTGGGCGTCTTCTTAACATCCGTAACCACGCCCCTCCAACTGACAGTAGACAGGCTGAATGAAAACACCTACTTTTCTAGATCCAATCAGGTGCTAGTTGGGGGAAAAGCCACGCCCACCATTTTGCCTCATTTAGTATTCCGTTTCTCTCGGAAATACGTCACAACACTGGAGAAAAGTCGTTTGCAACTTCCGGTTCACGGGGACTTTAAAATAAAAGTTTATTATAATTAATATTCATTTTATTATTATTAATAACAACCTAGATTGTTCTCTCATAGAATATCTCTATAGTTGTTGCAATAACTAAAGTTCATATAGAAAAGGCCACTTGCCTTTAGATCCACAGAGGTCTTTTTTTCATAACAAGGAAGAATTAAAGAGGTCTTGTTTCATCTTTCTGATGCGAATCATTTTTTTATATATATATATACAACAAAGCCTTTTAAATGAGGAAAAAAACGGTGCACCTTTAACAATACAACGTTACTGTATTTACAGTGTTTTTTGGCAAAAGTGTCATTGTTTTAAAGATAATGTTCTGTTTAGTGGTGTTTCGTTCATGAATAATCTTTTAAATGAACAAATTCTTTTGATTCACTTCCAATAACTCCCTCCACTGAACATGAGGGGGCTTATTGCTCATTCAGTTTGTCGTGATGATTCACAAATGTGTAAACATGACTGATAACCGTACACAACGCATGGTTATAGGACATTATTGCATAAAGACAGTCACTTGTTTGTTTCCTGAACGAATCAGTATTTTTGAAGGAATCGGATAAATGAATGATTTAAATGACTCACTCATAAAGCGAGGCTACGTCCGAAATCGCATACTTTCCTTATAGTAGGCAAAAATATATGTGACAAAATAAGTATGTCAGAATTCACAGTAGGCCTACTCATAAAAGAGTAGGCAAAAAGTAACTGGATTGACCTTCTTCCGGCAAGAAACTTTACTATCCCATGAGGCCATGGGAAAGGATTTGTGAATGGCAGTGAACTGACTCTAGATAACATTATAACGACAACATGGCGAATGTAGATTGCCCGAATTACATTCATACTACACACAGCCCAGTCCAATGCTCTGTCCAAATACCCACACTTGCGGTCTTTGCACTTGACCACTCTTCTACTTGCATGACATATTTCCTGTATTTGGCCCAAGTGTTCAAGTAGGCATGAAGACACAGCTGAAACTTATAATAAAAAGTTGATAAAAAAAGTAGGCGTGAAGACTGCAAGTGTGTTCAGAACTTTTGATTACCTGATGGGACATACTTTTTTCATTTCATTTTCATTTTCTCTTTATGTGAAAGGCGACAGTGTACATTAATCAACATTAAAACAATGTAAATGTACCCGAGTTAGCTCAAAAGTGCTAATTGTGCTAACTTATAGGCTTGCAAAAAATGCAAGTGTTTACAGTTTTATTTGAATTTTTTTCAATACTCTGCATTTTAAAATAAACTTCTAAATGTCTGTTCAGTAGTCGCCATTTAACTAACAGAAGACACAATTTTAAAATAGTGGTGCTTCTAATTAAGTGATAAAAAGCAGTTGCAAATGTTGTACAAAATACACATAACCGCCTACTCATCTTTGCACCAATAAAATGTGCAACACTTTATGTTTTACTACCAAATTATATGTAATATCTAATTAATTTAACTTACATTGGATACGCTTAGCCTGGAATACCGCTCCGAAGCGGTATTTGAAACAGTGTGGGTTTAATGTGCATTAAGGGCACTGCATTTTAGCATTTTTAAGACATGGGACAGTCTTGCACACTTTCTTCCTGTCACGTTCACGCCCTCTCAAGTGGCCAAGACCGCAAGTGCAGGTACAGTGAAGGCCCCGAGAATAAGGTGGATAGAACATACTTTGTAGTGGTTGTAATTACTCATTCCTATTAAGAGAGTATGCAATTGTATGCAACCTGCCGATCAAATTCAATTTGACTTACTGGGATGATTCAGAATCCCCAATATTACCGTACTTATATTTCTCCTTTAAATATTGCATTGCCTCCTGTTGCAAATTTACACAATGTTCATCAATGTTGTTGACTGTGCGAGGTCTCAACTAAAACAGTGGATGTATTCCAGTGAAACTTTGAGGTGAAGTTGGGGAAAACTGTCAAGGTAGTCTGTGATAGAACAACCAAACTGTCTTATCAAACTCAGAGCAAGGGCAGCTTTCAGAACAATGACAGAGAGGCAGGTTACAACACCAGAGGAGCTGCAGGTCTTTTTTGTGTGTGTGTGTGTGTGTGTGTTTGTTAGAAATAGAGAAACAGGCCAGATATGAACACTCACTACAGCACTTCACATTTCACAACTCTTTGAGAGTGTCTAGAAGGAAGACAGAAAAAGCAGTTTTAAATCATGCCTGGAGTTTGAGAACATCTCAAAACGTTTTGAAGCCAAATTTGTGGACTGATGAGACTAAAATTGAGCTCTCAGGCCTGAGAGTGAAGCATTATATTTGGCACAAACCAAATGCTCCGCACAGTATCACGCTGTGGAGATGATTTTCACCAGTATATGAGAACCTGTTTCAGTTGGTCAGAGATCTGCGTCTAGAGTGAAGATTGATTTCCCATCAGGACAATGACACAAAGCACACAACAAAAAGGATAAAAGGATGGCTTGGGAAAAAAGGTTTGTGCTCTGGAATTGCTGCGGCTGGAGCCAGGCTTGAATCCAATCGAAAATATTTGGCACCATGACTCGACAATTGCTGTCCACCGACGCTCTCGTCTAATCTAGCAGAACAAATTTGCATTGAAGAGAGGGTAAAAATGCCAAATGTAAATGTGTGACGCTCTAACAGACAGACCCAAGAAGATCCACGGTTGTTTGAGATATGTACAAAGAATTAACTGGGATTGGAAATGTACTTTTGTATGGGAGACATGTGTTTTTCATTTCAGAGAAATAAATGTTTTGGTCTGTAAATGTGTTGTTGAGGGACGAAATGTACAGATTGGAAATAGAACAGCTGCTTCATGTTTACCTCTTTGCAACAGGAAGATTCATAATGCAAGAAGTGAAAAAGCAAATTGATAGCAAGCAACTTCCTTCCTGCTTGTTTTTGCCGTTAAACCTGAATTCACTGTAGTCTGTTATGCCACTGAAGGAGAGGCTATAGTGTTATAAATAGTGTTCAAAAAGGTGGTTCAGGCTTAATCTCCAATATTACAATATTAGCCTAATTTAAACACGATTTTAAAAAGCATTTTGTCAAGCCCTGAGGATATCAAATGTATATCATTAAAGGACACGCTTTTAACTTGCATGGAAATTTGCAAGAAAACTGTGACTTAATATTAATTAAATATTATTATGAAAGTCTATTGAATGCTTCAGACATTACGCCATAAAGTAGATTTACATAATGACTCAGGTGTGAAGAGTCTATAATGAGATAATGAGAAGCAAAGAAAAGGTTTTGCTGTGGTTAAATAAGCACGTTTGACAAAGTTGATAAGCTCTTTAAGCATTGACAAATGAGCTTCACAAGTTCACCTCAACCCCAGTCATGTGACGTAAAGGTCTGCCAAAAACCATGCGGCTGATAAGGACAGTGGATTTGATAAGTGTCACTGGACTACTCTTTTTAAATATTTACATTATATTTATATTTATTTGTTGGTTTATTAGTGAATATTTGCAGCTACAATACTGGGATTTTGTAGCCTGGTTAAAACCAGACCATTCTCAGTTGTACTGAGTTATGGTCTGGCAAAGCGTCATAGACAAATCATTTCCAGAGGGGCGTCCCCAACGGACGTCGCGGATAGACCTAAAACCAGTCAGAGCGATTAAGGAGATGGCGTATGCAGAGCGGCAGAAACATCTCCGAGTGTTGTTCTTTGCTCGGTTTTTGACAAAAAGGAAACGTTCAAATCGCTTAAAACAGACGCGATAGCTGATTCGAACGAGTGATGTTCGACGGTGGCATCCATCTTTGTAATGTAGGCTATAAAATCTGCTTCAAAATCCCAGCGCTGACGTCATCGTGTAAAGCCCACCCCAACGTTTCTGATTGGTGCCTCGATTTCGACGGATTGGAAATGGGCTTGAATGAGCTCTTTGCCAGACTAACTTTCAGAGCAAATCTAAATTTGCCGGAAGTTGTCTGGGTTTTCCCAGGCTATATCCATGGCCTAATATTACACTTGCATAGTCCAAACCAATAGAGCTGTTTGATCATAATGGCAATGGGTTGGCCAACCAGGGAGGTTGCCATGGATTCCCTAAGGAATTTCTAATGCTAATTCTATTCTGGGTTTCAGCACGACAAACTGAAAACAGCTCTATGGCTGAAATGGCTAACTATTCACATAAGAGCTGAAGGGACTAGGCAGAAACCTGTACTCACAGCACAAAGAGCAATGTCACTGAGTCAGATCACAATTCAAAACATCACAGACTAAGTGCTCATTAGGGGGCTGTTGTCTCAAGCTGGCAATAGTGTTGGCTTTCCAGTGATTCACAAAGACTGTCTTGTTGCCTTTGCGGGCAACCATTACTCACTCACAGTATGGCATTTGTAATTACTTCCCTGTTTCCCAGCATCTCGTGTTTACTCAGTGTGGACCTGTGGCAGTGTGATTGGGCTCAAATCATAAAACACGATTTCCTCCTCTAACAAAACACATCATCTGTGGCGTATCTCAAAGGCACGGCTATACTTTGTAGAGAGATAAGTCATACTGAGTTTCTGTGACACTGTGTTTTGACCCTTCGGATTGTCCATGCATTTCAAGTTTGACCACCTGATGTTTTCCCATGAGGTCAAAGTCCAGTTTGGATGAAGCAATTGCCTGATCAACATCTCATGATCTCACGACTGAACGGCTCACTGCTATGAACTACTGCCTGTGGCATTTGTTAGGGCTCTTATTATTGAGTGTCAAAGCAGAGATGTGGCATTTTATCCCTTGGCCTTTGATACATTTATTTAATCCAGTCTTAGTAAACTGTTTTTACTACAGCCTCACATCATCAATTCAATTCACACACTCAGAGAAAATTGTAAACTTCACAAGTGGGAGGAAAATTAGAAGGTAAGCCAACTTTGGCAGGCTTGCAAATGAAAGTCGTGCAGAGTTTGCAGGGTATTGAAGAGGCTCAGGATTAAAGCATTTGCTGAATATTAAAACACTACATCAAATGATTTCTATCCGATTTTTTTTAGCCTTTTCAGCCTTCCAACCCAACCATATTAAGTGGCCTCTGGCAATAAAAAAAAAGTCCCAAAATATAAACAGATGGAAAAATGAGACCTGTATAGTAATGTCAAAGGGAAAACAAATGTTCATTTACTGAAAGGCAGGGTAGGTGATTTGTTCCAGAAACTTTTTTTGTTTTTTGTTATGCTGGTTGAAAGTCTATTCACATCCTGATAGCAATCAATAAGTTAAGTGGTCTAAACGTATTTATATTTATATCTTCTGTGTAAGACCATAAAATGTTCATCAATCATTGAATTTGGTTTGAATGCAATTATACGATGTCCTACCTGCCTATCAGAGTATGTATTTCCATACTTCCTCACGCAGACAACGGACGTCATCAGCGCATTTCAAGTTATAAGTAAGACAGATGTCAGTCACCGAGCACCGCAACCGAAACAGCAGAAACCTTTTACAGTTCCTCCTGAACCTACACAACAAGCTTATGCTGCGTTCACGTCATAACTGCTGTAATCTAAACCCGTGACGTTTTACTTCGAGCGGTTTGTGACTCAAATTTATGCATTACAATGGCAACACTATCAACGCCAAAATGAATCTGCAGCAGTCAGGTAATAAGCGTCAGTGCTCTTTAAGTAGTTTATGTTCATTATTATTGTAATGTTATGTGCTTTGAGACATTAGGTAGTTTAACGCCGTCTCTCGTGATGCTTTTGTTTGCTCCCTGCTGTGTACATTCATGTGTTTTGGAGGAGTCGTGGCTTTGGAGACACTCTGGAGGGTGGGATATTCTTTCAAAGCTAGCTCACTGTCCTAGCCTCTCCGGAAATTGCCTACCCTACCTTTAAAGGAGCACTTCACCCATTTCAACATTAATCTTTATTGAAAGTGGGTCATATATGTAGTCGAAGTGTAAAAGAAATTTTGAATTTGGTGCCCTCTTGACAGAGAAAAGACAGAAAATAACTTTTGGGCGCATTTGTATGAAAGACAACAACTCCCACAATGCACCACATTGCACAGCTCCGCAAGCCACTCCCACTAATCCAGAACAGCAGCGCAAACATCACAAATCCCTCTTCCGTCTACAAGGCTAACGTTAGCTGCCACCAGAGTTAGAAATTCATTTTACACAAAATTTATAGCTAGTTAGTTGGCTGTGGCGAGCAGGACGAGGGCGAGCCGAGGCACGTGAGATGACTGTGCGAGGCCGGTGGCGTGAGTGATAATGAACGACACCGATGAGACGCACCGGTCTCTCTCGCGTCTCTCACCGAGGAGCGGACGCATAAAACGAGGAGCGACGACAGGGCAGATCGACTGAGGAACAGGCCTGATTTTATGTTGTGTTTTGTTTCTGTTGTGTGTGGCCAACAGTGAGGGGCTGCTGGCTTATACTTTTGTTTTGTATTTGTTTATTTTACTATTAAAATGTTTAAATGTTTGCCGGTTCCCGCCTCATTCTTCCCACAACAACGAACCCCGTTACATTGGCAAACTCATTAGCGAATTACTCCTCGTTTGTATTTCTTTCTATATGGTGAATTATTGCATGATACCTGGTTCAGTCAGAACATGAGGTGCGACACGAGGATGGTTCACATCACAACACAAACGTCCGTGTGGTCGTCTGATTCAGAGATTTCGTCCAGGAGAAATTGCTATCGTTGAAATTCTCGACAGCAGACGGAGTCTATCTGTGTCCGTAGCGCACAGCGAGAGCACAGGCACCAGCAGTCCGCCCAGCTCGACCCAGCCCGGGCTCCTCGTCCGCCTCCTGTTCCTCCATCAGCCTCAGCTGCTTTTCACTATATTGCGGCTCATATAAATAGCCACGAACATCAGTTTCGAGCAAAAGATTGTCAAAATCCTCCTCTTCCATATCGTGTGTCGTAAATTCAGGCATTATGGTAAATCTAACTCCTTGAGCGCTTGTTAGCTTAGCTTGCTGTCTTCCAAGCAAGATGGCGGATTAATAGTTTAGTTTCTTCAGGTTTAGTCCCACCCACTGATCTGTAATAGGCCGGTGGGGTGAGTGGGTCCCACGCCCTTGAATAATAATGAGCTAAAGGCTGTAGTTTTCTTAATATGCAATGAAATTTATCTTCCGTCCTATCGTGACGCAAAATGACGATATTTACGTCACGATAGGACGGAAGTAAAACACTTAAATCCTTTTTTCTCCCATCTCAGAAAAAAAACTAGCAAAATTCCACCATCATTATAATATATGACTGGGTTTCTAACAATACAAACCTTAATGCAAATGGGTGAAGTGACCCTTTAAAGGTGTTTGATGACTGACGTCTGTCTAACTCTGCATAGCATGAAATGCGCTGATGACGTATGATGTCTGCGCGAGCAGGCTGCACGGAGGTATGGAAATACATACTTTGACAGGACATCATATCATCGTATCGTATCGACATTTGAATGCAATGATTGGACAAACATCTTATGGTCCTAAGCCTTCCACAGACGATTTATATACAAAAAAAAACATGTATACCACTTATATATAGGCCTATACATAAAATACAAATAACCAGCATAACAAAAAAATGTTTCTGGAACAAATCACCTACCCTGCCTTTAAGAAATGCACCATACTGACCCAGCTAAAGAGCTAATTGTGAGGTCAGCTATGTTCATGTGTAATGAGAAAAACAGGAATAACTGAGAGAGAGGGTAAATAGGTGGATTCAGTCACAGTTTACTTGCTGCAATTTCATCTGTGCCAAAACTTTTATAAAGGAAGGTCCACATATAAGGATTTATGGCAATTTTGCAACTCATAGAGAGCCTGATTATACATGATAAAGAACAGCTTACAACTTGAGAGCCATTTTAAAAACAATACCATCATCTGACTAGAATTTTTTTAATAACTGAGTGTGAAATTTTTCTAACATAATTTGTCATCATAATTTGTGATGTCAGATGAACCATCATAATACGTGATGTCATGAATCTCACGAAGCCCCAAAACTGAAAAAAAAAACTAAAAAAAATTTGGCCGAAAGTAGGCTAAATGAAGCATGTAGGAACATTAAGATGTTTTGCATTGTAACATTATTTTTAACACATTGCCATAGAGTGTTTTACTGTTTTTATAAAGGCGGTTGTGAAAAAAAATTATTTAGTACCCAATTTTTGGCAAACTCTTTAAGTGACATCCTTCTCCTAGTCCCTGACATAACAGAACATCTATGCGAGCGGCGCAGTGATATGATGAAGAGCTACTGTATCACAAGTGTGCTGCCTGTACTGACACAATGTGTTCTTAAAACAGTTATTTAAGTTAAAATGATTTTCCAGGGAAATGTTCTGAACGGCTTTCGTGAGAATCACGGATATGTTATGTTGTTGTGAAACATTTCTTTCCGCTACCTGTTGCATGTCAATGAACGTTCGCTTCACTTCCGCTATGGCTTAAATGATGCGCCAACTCCTGTATAACAGCCGCTTTACCGATCTGATCATTTCTCCTCTTTTCCATGATCAAATCCTCCAAACTCTGAAACTCCAGCATATGAAACTGTTTGTCAGGCAAAAGGATCTTTAATCTGTACGGCTGTTTTCCTATCCGTATCTCCACTCCCATCTTGAACTCCCGTTTACCGAATTTGCACCAGGCGGCGAAACACTCCGAATTTCTCCAACTTAATTCTCTGTCTTTCGCTCCCACCTGCTCCATTGCGTTCTGCACCACCATGTCAGAACTCAGGGGTTTGAATTTGTACAGCTCGTTTACGATCCTGCCCCTCCTGCCCTGACTAGCATCGGTCAGAAAACTGTTCTTGACCTCCGCCCGATGCAGGTGCACCACCTGGAAGTCCCCGACGTACACAGCCCAGTGCGGGTACTGGCCGGTGGACACGAACTCCAGAACGTCTCCGGGCTTACATTTGTTCAGTAAATTCTCCGGGCTAAACGTCTCCAGTTCCCTAGTGTTGCCACTCTTCTCGTAAATGCACTCGTCTCGGTGGTAAACTGCGCAGCCCAGCTCGTTGTACGGCTTCTCTTCCTCCTTTTGCTCCGGTCCATCGACATGTTGATGATGATTATCGTCCAGTTCGTCGTCGTCGGTCGCGAAAATGTACGAGACCCCGATCCGCGGGCCGTCTTCCTCCGTGTCCAGTCCGTTCGGGTCAGTCGTGGGAACTTCGGCGTAACTTAGGTGTGACAGTTTGTCAACCTGGTTGCCCATATATGCCACTTCAGCAGCGGACAGATGGAGTGAAATGAGCTCCACCTGTTACGAGCAGAGAGAGATGGACATCTGGAAGTAGATTCGCTGCGATGCTCGCTTTGCGCATATGGTTGCTTACTAAAGCTAGGTCCGCGCGCATCACAATAACAGACCAAAACAAAGTAGGCTACTTTACCTAAGAAGAGAACGTTATTGTTTGGGATAAGTAAGATGCATTACATCCGGTGTGTAGTTTTCATCCAATGAGTGTTGCTCCACGCAGTTAGTTAGGCTACTTAGTAGTCCTATCACACCTGATGTTTCCAAGTTCTTCAAAGCTTCATACTGATGAAATGAATCAAATGTTTCTGCGGAATCCGAATAGAGAAAGGCAAACACGTTATTCGCGTCTTTACAGTAACGTAAAGCGGGTTTGTCTCTCGTGCAGCGAATGTCAAAATGCTCCCGATGGTTTGAACTGCACCTGCTGCTGTTTGCTCGGGTCTATCAGATACGCGAACTAAACTAACAGGCAGAGCTGAAGAAATAAAACCACAGTCACACACTTACACGCGCTCCCTCATTTAAAGTGACATTACTGGAAAAGCATAACATGATTTAAAGCAGTTTAGACAGACACCATCAAGCCATCATTAATATGTGAAGTATCAACCGCATTTGTGCTCTTGTTTTACTAAATATAGGCCTATTGCAACGCTAGATCAGAGGACCCACTGAAACTAAAGCTGTCTAACAAATAAATAGCCTAAGCAAAAACATAGGTTATTAACTTGCAATAATAATGTAGCCTAATTAATAATTATAAAGTACATTTTGGGCCATAGACCCAATACTGATAAATCCTTGTCGGGCAAAGCGATATTTCAGCCATATTTCACTGTATTATTTACAGTAAACCAAAATATTTCAGCAATCATGGCATTTGTGTTTTAGAATCAGAACGATTCGCCAATAAATCACTTGATCTAATCGATCAAGCGGGTTTGCAAAATGGTCTGAAACAGTTTGTGATTCAGTTTGATTCATTCGAACGCATCACTCACTCACTGAATTGTTTTTCAGAAAATAAAAAGAGTGCTGGAGGATGAGGTGAATGTGTTATGGCACACATACGTCTGCAAGATGTCTGTTAAAGATCACTTCATCTGGAAAGCTGATTTTACTAACATCTGATAGACATCTTTAAGATGTCAGTTTAACATACATTCTAAATCATTACGTCTTAAAGACATCTTCTAAACGTCTATTTGACATCTGACAGGAAATAGACGTATTGCAGATGACCAAACACTACGTCTTCCAGATGTAAACACGCACATCAAATAGACGTCTCCGTGATGTACGTGTGCTATCTGGATATATTCTACAGTAAGAAACAAAACTAGCAAATGTCTATCTTTTGTCAGTGAATAAGGACGATAGCTAAGGATGATAACTTATAGCCTATAACATTTTAATAATTGCTCTAATTCTATGAGAATAGGAACTATAACGATAAAGAATGATATCATTGGAATCACTTTCAGAACAACTTTATCTAGCCGAACAATAAAAACATTGACAGCCAATCAGTATATCGTGCTTTAAAAAAATTGAGCATTAATGCTGCCTTAACATGCTATCGGATTATAAATACGGGTTTCCTAGTCAGATATTGGACATGAACACCCCTCTAAAGTCGTATTTACTGGGAAACTGGGAAAATAATTTTGATACCCGAGTTTCCGAGTTAGGCGTGCCATAAACTTTATACATGGTGGAGGGGAGAATGATTGCTGATGTGGCTGGTATTCTTTATTAGTTTTTTACCACAACAGATAGGCTATAGTCTATAGATACCACACATACGTCTGCAAGAGCTCCATCTGGAAAGCATCTGCTGTGTACAAACATCTGACAAATGTTTTTAAGATGTCAGGTTTACATTCATTCTAAATCATAAACATCTTAAAGACATGTTCTAAATGTCAGTTTAACGTCAGAACGGAAACGTCCTAGAGACGTATTGCAGATGAGCAAACACAATTTCATAAAAAATAGAAAATAGCATATTTGACCGAAATTCAAAAATCATCAGCAAGCTCTCAGAGAGAATAATATGACACTACATTTTATTAAAAATTAAATTTCTTCAAAACATTTTGACTTTAATAAGATTTCCCCAAGAAATAGGCAAGACTAAACCATGTTGTCCTTGATTCCTATTCTTTCCATCAACAGCTTGAAATCACGACTTCAGAAGTGGGAAAAAGATCATTTCTGATAACATGTGAGGGCAGCAAAGCAACAGACAACATTTCTGCAGTTTATTTTCCAACTGATGAACAATAAAACCACTGACAGCCAGTCAGAATCCAACTGAGCTTGCACATTTAAAACATAGACGACATAAACAGCGCTTATACAGAGCGTCATTGTCTTGGTGTGGACGTGAAAGCAGTTATCATTATATAATTATATAGTTATCAGTATAGTAGTAGTTATATTATAGTTGTCGTCCTTGGTGTAAACACACCTTAGCATCTCTTTATTGCGTGTACAGGTTGTGAATGACTTACTACAGGTATAGGCAATTTATATCCATAACATTATCACAAGAGTATAATATTGGGACACATTTTAATGGGGCTTGTGCTACTGATGAAAGTCTACAAACACCCCTGTTCACAAATGAGGTCTATGAATTTTAAAGTGAGCCTCAAGTCTTTTCAACTGTAAATAAAAGTATTTAACCTCTTTCCAATTAAGTGACAAATTACATCAACATAGTAATTAATGTAGATCGTGCCAGTTTTGTTTTATTAAGCACTGCTTAGAAATATGAAAGGGTAGAAAGAAAGTTCTCTGGCTAAAAGTTTCATAGGTTGCAAGAACATCTACAATAAAAATGGAGTGTAACCACCCGCTGTGTCAAATTTCCTCCCATACACACATTTCTTGAAATATTGAAAGTTTCTGACTTCAGTTACTGACCTAGTTTTAAAGAGCAAGTCTCCAGATAAAACCATTTTCAATTATTAAGCTACAAGAAGATTAATTATAAAATTAATGACAAAAAGTAAAACCACTACGTACAGTGGTCTTGCACATACTGTAGGATGGAAAATACAGAACAGCTCAACACAAATTGTTGACAGGCATCATCAGATGCTTTTTCTCCCCCTCTATTCCAATGATGACATGCCCCATTTCAGGGCCTCACTGCCCCCTGGTGACACCCCGAATTTGTGTTGCTATAGTAATTACAGTCACCGGGGAGCCGGCCTGCCTGTAGCTGAGCAATCAACAACCTGAAGAAAACAGCTTTCGAAATGAAACGCAGCATGCAAACACTTTATAATTGGTGTTTTTGTAACATATTTATTAGTACTTTCATATACTTTTTACATATTCATTTGTTATGACATATATTTTGGAGAATGGGATGGCGTGAGAGGGGAAATGTAACTTTTGTACCCATTTAATTACAAGAGCATGTACACAGTCCCATCAAGTACACTACAACAGAGATTTCCTAAAATGCAGGGTGACTTTATAAAACTATCGGTTATTTTTTTCCCTAACACTGTGACAGGGTCAGGCACGGGGCCGCTGTTGTTTTGGATCATATCGATGCAGGAAGGAATGGACAGGGGAAATAAAGAGATGAGGAGAGAACGGCGCACAATACACACAACGACTCTACACACTCATCATGCAGCATCAAGATCTCTAATCGGTCTTCATCATCATCATACACCACTATAAGGTTTGTTTGGGGAAACACTGGCAACACCCTCAGTAAAGGCATGAGGGAAAAGGTCAGGCCACTGAGGGGGATTTTAATGCTGTATTACTGCATAATACTCGCACAACAAACTCTAAACCTATACTGATATTCAACACATCTAGGTACTGATTTGATATTCGATAACCGTGTCACTAATTGCAGGTTTGTGTGCCTGAGCTAGACTAAAACGAATTGAACGTGTCAAAACTGGCCAAGTGGAAATAAATGCATTTGGTGACACAGCAGTCTACTGGGCACAACGCAAATAAGGCAGCAAGAAAGTAAAATAATGGTAAAAAATCAACATAAAACAAGTTGGTCTTTGGTCTCAGTGAAGCAGAAATGCTCCTCTGCTAAGCAGAATTGAGAGACAGGTTTTCCAGCTGGAATACGACTCAACCAAATAGACTGTAATCGAGTACCAACTAAGGTCTTGATTTACAAAGAAAATAAAAAAACAAATCGATTATACCTGAATGTCATCCACAGGCTTTGTGCAAAAAGTAAACCTCAACTTCATGTTTTCAAACCCTCAGTCAAGTAGTTTTTGAGATTTTGTGCAGTGATATCATGCATCAGGTCACAAAACATGACAATACGAGTAGGGTGACTTTATCCAACCCCAGGATTGGTCCTATGTTTTCCAAGCAAAGTCTATATACACATTAAAAGGTCAATATAGGATCATTTGTAAATAGCTTTTCTATTTTGTATTCGTGTGACGTTGGGTGAATGAGATGTTTGATTGAAACCGTTGGGATTTTTGAGTTACTCTGGACGCTCGCATCCAGATGTGATGGGTGGCGGCAGCACTTGATGGCTGTGTGTGATTGAGTGCCACAGGTAACATGGTAACTCATGACATAAGTGAGTGGAGAATGGTGTGGATTTGAACAGGGTGATTTTGAGAGTGGTATTTTATGTGGGCTGATCTCTCTGTGGGGCAGAGATGTGTAGGGAGGGAGGCGCTCGGCCGCTCCATTCCTTCAGCTCGCCGTCCTTGAAGAACAGGTTGATCGCAGGGAGGGGGACGCCAGACTCTGCCGGGGGCTGACACAGGGGACCCGAGACCCCACTGTCAGGGTCCGCAGGCTGTTTTCCGTCCTGTGAGGGACGGTGAAAAATGGTAAACTCATCACACATACAAAGAACATCTGACAGTGAAAAAACACCTGGAGTCTCACACTTCTTGCTCATTTTTATAGAGATTGCACTCCCAAAGAGCAATTTCTAGCTGATGAAATATTTTACAGCAGAGCATACCCTGCTAAAAAATCCAGCATAAAGCATCATGAATTTCATGTTGGTCCAAGCTGGTTTATGCCAGTTAGAGCTGGTATGGTGCTGGTCTAGCTGGTGGACGAGCAAAACAGAGCTGGTGTAGCATGCTGATGATCCCAGCATACAAAACAAACCTTATGCTGGTGACCAGCAATGCTGGATTTTTCACAGGGTAACTAGAAAAAAATTATATGCATAGAAATTTCCATGACTTTTAAAGTTCCTGATTTCATTAAACTCCATGATACTTCCAGGTTTTCCATGACAGTGTAATACTGCTGAATGAAATTTTTGAAATAAGACATTAGCACTGCTACTATGAACTAAATCCACATTATATTAGGAACAATAAAATAAAATAAGTGAATATTTACCTGGAATGAATGAACAAAACTGAGAACTTTTAATGCCAGTTTTCGACTGGAATGTAGTAACTCTTGAAGACTGCAAAAGAAAAAGAGTATGTTCCTTATTCTTTAGTCCAATTTGACCATATCTGTTGTAATTAAAGCTGTCAAAACTAACATGATTAAATATCCTTAACGCTGCTTAAATATGCTTAATATTGTTAATGCATGTATTCAATATGTCATTATGCAAGCAGACATTGTTTCTGATTAAAAAGCACAGGTCAGTCGCAGACTGTCACAGAGAACAGGTGTGATTTCTCACACCACCTATTTTTAGTGTTACCTGTCAGTATAGCTGGGACGATAGTGATAATGAAACATGGCAAAGGTGATTCTTTTTCTTTCTGGTATACACACATTGAATTGGTATTCCAAAATACCAAGTTTATTTATAACATTTCAGACTTTGCATGTTTAATTATAATCAAAGCCCAACAAACATTCATTTGTACAAACATGAATGAGAAGGTAATTATTTAATTATAACAGATTAATTATATCACTGTACCAAAATATAACATATTTTAGTGCTGTCAATTCCGTAATAATAAATAATTATATACAATAATCGCACATTTTTCCTGCAATTAATCACGATTAATGCAACCTAATATTAAAGTTTTTCATACATTTTTATATTGTAATAATTTCACATTCAAATTAAGGTAGAAACAACAAAGACAGTAGCTTATATTTTAAATATTTGTTTAATGGCTTCTTTTCATGAAAGAAGGCATCACCAACCACCAATACCGCTATGAATGTCTCTATGAAATAGATTTTTTTTAAATAGCATAATTAAAAGCTATATTTTTTGTAAATAATTGTAACATTTATTAGGCTTTAAATAATGTAACAACTTTTAATTTAAGTGAACTTAAAATAATCTACACATAAACCCATAAATGCCCCATTTACCTGCCCTTTCAAGTTGAGATTTTTACTTGCCCTGTCAAGCAGTGAGTGATTTTCTCGGTCTTTTGTTCTTTGATTAACATTAATGACAGACATCACAGCTGCAGGATTAATAGGATTCTGTCACATATGCTGTCACCTGACGCATATGAAGTGGATCAGACGCACATCCTATTTTCTCAACTCTTTGCATACAATTAATACTTAATTTAACCGTGCTTGCGAGGATACTCGACAAAACTGGCATTTTGGCATAATTGTGTGTGTTGTTGTGCGTTCAAGCGCTGTCTGAATCGGCTTAATGTTAATATATAAACAGTATAGTGCTACTTTTACTGATACGGATAGTGTACAGACAAAAGGAAATGGTTAAAGGGAAAGTAAATGGGCTGGATTCATATGTGCTTAGCCAGAAATATTTGCAGACATGCAACCACAGTATTTTTAAAAACCTTTATGCACAGTAAAAAAAAAAGTGACATTTGTTTAGGTTGTCACCTGTCTTTGCTGCAGAGTTTGTGGGAGACGATCCTCTGACACACTTTGCGGTTTAGCTCAGAGCTAAAAAGAGGCATCCCAAAGCAAAGCTCCAGAGGAACCCATTCATCCTCACTGGACGTCCCTGGGAGAGTGAGCAAACATGATTTTCTGAGCGCCTCATATTGATTAGCATTCCCCACTAGTACTCTCAGTTCAGTTTAACACATTCTGGCATGTTCAAATCCATTCCGCATGTTTTCTCAAAAAAATTAATACATCTGCGGTTCTGGTTATATCAGTCAAAGAACACCTACCTTCTGTTCCCTGTTTCTTGCTGCCATCTCCGTTATTCTCCTCTGTAACCAGCTCGAAAGATTCATTGCTCCCGTTGGCTTCAAGCACTCCGCTTAGATCAGGGTCTCCTGTGAGGAAAGTAAAGAGAGTGAATCTCATGTTTCTTTGAGACCCTGAAGGTAGCGTTCATGTTTCACTCTGATTAGTGATGCAATAAAACATGTGGACTGCAATTAAAACATTAATTGAATTAGAGACCAGCTCTAATAAAACACAATGGTGAGAGCTGTTCTGAGAAGTGGTTGTTGTTCTCATTCTAATCTAATTGCAGCACTTATCGATACAGCTTGGAGTGGCTAATGATCAGCGTAGGTGCTGTCCTTATCAGGCCCTTCACAGATTGGTTCAATGGACAGTGTAGATTCAGAAGAAGCTCTTAGCCCCACCGTCGGCGTCACTGGGTCGTCTGCGATGTCTGTTGTTGTGGTTGAGCATGGTGATGTAGCCACACTGGTGCTCCAGATCCACTTTGTCCTGCAAGATCTTAAGGGCTTTGTGCGCACACATATTGGAATATGAGAACTCTGGGAGAGGCAACACAAACCAGAGTGGCCAGTTAGAATGGCTTTGCTATTCAGAGTGCTAAAATGAGGCACAAAGACACATCTTTAGTGACCCAAACAAAATATAAATCACTTTTTTTTAGGTTTAACTAATGACATTCAGACATTTTTATGTCCAAATACTGTATTGGGCCACTGTATGTATAGATAGAGATTTTACCTGCTTTAAGGTCTTCCTCATCAAATGGGAAGGGGACATAGACAGTCTCACCATGTCCGTGCATTCCATGTCCCTGAAGAGAGTGATACATTTTGGTATAACTTGGATAAGAGAATATGTTCTAAAGTAGGTATTTGAATATGTAACTCTTAGTTGTTTAGGGTCTCCCTGTATTACCTGAATGAGCACAGCAGAGTGGGTCAGGGCGTCATTCAACATTGTTAGCACGTTGGATGATGGGACTACCCCGGGGTCATGACCCCATGATGTAATAAGCAGTCGATCGTAGGCCTGAGTAACATGCCAAATTGAAATGTAAGCGTTATTTCACTTTAAAAGATGTACGGAATTTATGCATTTAAATGCATCAAATAAAATGCAGTCTTGGTGTGCATAAGAGACTTTGAAAAAAATCATTATTTATTTACATTGAATGTAAATACATTTATTTATTAAAATGCATTCAAATATTAAAATAAATGCATGTAATTATTTAAAAGGAATACTGATGCAATAAGAATTGTATTAAACTGGAATGCACAATTAAAAAAAAAAAAATGAATTAAAAAAAAAAATGAAATAAATATTTGAATGCTGAGACTGACCTGGAAGATATCTGGCAGCTTCCGGAGCCTGGAGCCCTTGGACAGCAGCAGTGAAGGAGGGCCTTGACCAGTGATAGAATACAGATACAGCTTGAACCAGATGGAGCTGACCTCAGGAATGGCTGGACCGATGTGCTGAAAGAAACAGACCAGACAATATAAAGATACTCTAACATACAAGCCTAACTTAAAACCAAAAGCACCTAGTGACAAAACATGTAATGCGACGTGAAATTATTCTAAACGCACACTGAAACTTATCCCCAGGCCAAATGCTGACCTTATTTGTGCTGTTCAAAATGAAAGACATCTAAACAGCAAAGAACATTATGGAAATGCAGAGATGTAGTCAGTGGGTAGTTTTATACAACGTGCAACTTTTGTAAAGAAACCCAGAGGCAAAGAAAGACCTATTTAGCTTGAATCATACTCTCAAGAGGACGGGGATCTGACTGCTCACTGAGCACACACAAAGTCCCAGTGATCGCACATCCCTCTCTACGGGTCTGACTACAGTTGGGACTACCTGAGGCGTGCAGCTGCTGATTGGCCGGATCTCGTTGCTGAGTGGCGCCATGGAAACTAGCAGTTTATAGTTCTTGTTTAAAACACGGCTGCAGGTGGCAGGGTCCAATCCCAGCAGGCTTTCACAGCGGAGGAGGTCCAGAGGCAGGCCTGATGAGAAACACAAACATATATTAGTGCCAAGTTAACCAGAACGTGTGAACATGCATGGACTTGTACCACTCCATAATTAAAAGAAAATTTAATTCAATAAAGATCATACAGTGATACAGTTTATATAAGGACACTGATAATGATTACCAAAGGGAATAAAACAACATGCCATTGATCCAATATCTCATTAGAATTTCAATAAAATATTTGCTGATGTTTGAAAAAACGTACAGACCAAGTTTGGGAAATATACATATATTTGTGTCATTTTTATATTACATTTGGCATACTCAATATGTATACTATATTTGATATACATATATTTGCATTTGCTCTGAAAATACTTACATTTAAATACTTAAAAATGACTCAAATGTTAATGCGAGAACTTTATTAATTTAGCATTTTGCTCCTTTTTTTAAGGCATATTCCACACATTGTTTTTAACTAAATAAACAAAAGGAAGAATGATTATTAATCATTTTTATTTATCTGTAATAATTAAACAATTTATTTTTATACATACCAATACTTTTGTGCTGTATATATATTTTGTATAATTTTTCATTCATTCAATCATTTATTGTATTCTTAAAAATGCATCAGTAAACATGAATGAATTCTTGAACAATTCAGAAGGCCTGATATGTGAAAATGAATTCATTTTTGTCAAGTGACGATATAATATTTAATGCATAAATATTTGATTTATCACCAAGGTTTTGCACATTCAAGCCCTCAAATACTGACACATACCTATGTTTGGTAAATCAGGGCCCTGATCAGGTGTGAGATCTTTGTTGTAGCGCAGAAAAAGTATTGTGTTCCTGAGGGTCAGCGCATGGTCAAAATATCTCTGAGCCTCTCCTTCAGCGGTGCTCTCCACCTTATAACATGAAAGCATCCTTATCAACCTCAGCAACACAAAGACAGTCATTATATGTGTGTGAGTGTGAGAACGTGTGCAAACAAGAAAAGAGATATTAAGGGAGAAATGCAATAGCCTTTATGCTTTTGTGTGTGCAAGAGATGTGAGAGCAGTGCCAAAGTGAAAAATGCGACTCTGTGTGTTGTATAATCAGCTCCTGGCGATGGCCCCTTTCTATTTCAATACAAGCACAGAGCTGGAGATTGTCTGTCCACTGTGTGTCCCTCAGCCTATTTTGTGTCCTATAATAAGGGTATTACCTTCTCCAATTCCATGAGAAAACTGTCCAGGGTCTCATCAGACAATTTCCCCACCTCAAACATAGTCACGGCGTGGCTCTTCAAGTTCTGAGATGAAAAGAACCACATGACATCCCGGTATTTATAGATGATATACAAAACATCTTTGATAATAGTTCAATCTTAGACAATTTTAGAAAATCCTTGAGTATGAATCCTCCTCTAAGTTAACTAAATCAGTGGTTCTTAACTGGTTTAGCTTCAGGGTCCAGCTTTTACACTGGAGTTCAAGTGGTGACATAACACAGTACTAAAATTGTTTAGTGTACAAAATTGAATTTCGATGGTTTCATGCTCTCGGCAGGCAATAATTCACCACACTAAACACATTGTGGAGGGCACAAATCGTGTTTTGTCCTTGTTGCAAGTGAACTCATATTTAACGTATTCTGGGTGTTTTTCTTTAACTTGAGTAGTTTTGTTCATGGTTTTTTAAAGGATAAAGGGCATGACACAATTCATATTGGCATCTCCCTTATTTGGCTGCTTTTATCAAGTGACAGATTAATCTGCGTCAAAATACCATAGAAAATGACCATTATATGATCAGTGCGAGATCAGATATCAGCCGATATTAAGAGTTTTTAAAAGTTGACATTCGATAGTCGACATTCGATGCCTTTTAATTGTACATTCTCCTTACCCAAAATTTTACATTTTGATGACCTTTGCTGTAACCTAACGTTCACTTAAAGTTAATCATTAACACTGTTAAATGTAAACTTTATCCATTTTACACACTGCATTATAATGTTGTGATGCCTAAATTCACTTGAATCATTTAAAACAATTTATTGTTTTATTCCTAATTTGCAAAAAAATGGTTAAAAAAAAATCATCCATTTAGCGGTTATCATACAAAAATGTAAACATAATTATTGGCTTACTATATCGGTCATAATTTTAGCATTGGTACAACCCTTGTCAGTTGCATTTAATTAAGAAACCAGGCATGCAATCTGCAATAAATTATATCAAGCACTATAAAAATACACTATAAATCTAAATACTTCTGTAAAACAGAAATACAAAAATCTGTGAGTGAGACACTAACAGGGGAGAGATTGCCCATCATGAGGAAGGCGGTGAGGGTGGAGTCAAACAGGAAGGCGATCCTCTTAGTCGGGGCCACTGGAATACTTAGACTGCTCACACTTGCTGTGTCTAGAGGGTTGGGAAAATCACAGTCATTTCATCCCCATTATTGTGATTTATGTACTGATTGGAGCCAGTCTAATGTTTAACAGTAAACTGCAGTAGAGTGAGTTAGTGTTTAACAGATGAGTGGAAAGCCGTTTATGATTTAATGAATGCAGTTGTGCTCTCACCCTGGTCCTCTAGGCTGGTGGTGTCTGTGTCAGTGGCTGAGGAACCTGCCTCCATCACTGGACTGCCACCCTCCCATGACAGCAGCATCTTCTGAGGGTCCATGGTGCCCCTGTCAAGTTGAGACAAACAATCTCATGTTAAAACACAATAAGCCTTTTACAGGACGTTCACACATACAGCAATTGCAGCCAACAAAAAAAAATCCTGATTCGATTTGACTCTGAATCACAAGCTCTCGATTCAATTCTGATTTCAATTTGTTAGTGTAAATTTTGGAAATATTTAAATTACAATGTCAGGAGTGTTTTACTAATTACTTAATCGCATAACATGCATTTTTACTGTCACACTACAGGTTCTCTTTATTTCAACATTTACAAATATTTTAGCCATTACAGAGTGTGATACAAAGCTAGCACAACACAATAGAACAGAGGAGTTTTGGGGGTGTTTTTTTGGATGTCACTATCAATAACACAGAAACTCTTTCCTTCATGGGAAATTAATTTAAAAAAAAGTATTATTATTCTGAATTATTGTTAAGTATGCATACTTTTTTATATTATTGCATTATCAAATATAATAATTATAAAAAGTATTATATAACATTATATTTTTTATAGATTTTTTAATTTATATTTTATTTATACAATTTTAATTTAATTTATAATTGTAATTATGAAACAAATTAGATTAACATCACTAGCAAAAAAATAAATAGCATTATGAATAGAATATTATTATAAATAAATAATATTATAAATATATAAATAAAATGATTAATAGAGGTAGAGTATGCATCTGTGTGAAGTAGCGACAGCAGCCCAGCGAAATCTAGACAAATTATGTTTGGCAGTAATGTTCATGCGTCAACTCTAAAAATGCATATTTTATAAGATCAATCTTCGGATTTTAAGAATCAATATTTATTTCATACTCATTTTCATTCACTGGAAGGACTAAATCAGAAAATAGATATTTTCCCAGCACTATTGCCCTTTTTTATCAAAAGAAATGGCCAGCTGTGTAGCCCACCAATAATAATAGAGCAATGGTCACTAACACCAACCAAACAGATAGAGTCTCTGTATGTCTGAATGGTCCATCTGGCTGAGCTTGAGGTTCCCACAACAGTTTTTTTTTTTCTCAGACATGAGCCAGCACTAATAGCCTATTCATCAGTGTCAGGAATGTCTTCTCATACTTGAGTCTATTGACCGAAGGGGCACTCTTCCATGAGAGGTGCAGCTGGTCCGGGCTGATCACCTGACCCTTTTTGATAGCAAACCCCAGGCGACAATACATGGACACTGCATTCTGGAAGACAACAGAGAAAAGTCCAATATTCACTCAGCATTCATACACAAACCAATGATGATTATTGACAACTATATATGCATGTTAACACCATAACTTTATGGGCAAGTCGTCCAGTCTCTGAATTATGTTTGGAAAGCATCCACACATCTTCATTAATAATCCATAGCAATATCGGAAACAGCTTTATAATAATAAACATTATCACAGCAGCATCCAGCCAAAACACAATTTCCATCTGCCCTTTTCACCTGACAACAAGAAACATAAAAATCTGTTGCATCCAAATCATTTTGCAGCTAGGCCAACCGAGCTAAGGTTATGAATACATATTCCCTTATTTTTCCAAAGGTTATTCTCTACATGGCTATAAGCACAATTCAGAATGGTTCCAGGTGAAGTGGAACAGAAAAGAAAATTGCGGTACTGTCACATATGAAGATAACACTGTTGGCTCTGAGAAAGATTGAATGGTGCTGGAGAAACTAGGTCAGGATTTGGGCTCCATACAGCCTGGTATTATATCATTGTGCTATAAATTATGATGAGAATGAGAATTTGAATATCACTGCACTCTATTTTTAGATGAGTTGATTAGAATGTTCACTCTACACTGATATTTCTGAATATTTTTATTTTATTCATAAATCATGAAAGGAATGAAATTGTGTGTAAATCATTAATTAATAATGTCCATTAAACCATTCTTACATAAATTGTTGCATTGACTGGTTTTAGGTTTACACCAAAAAATAATTTGCTCATGTTTCATGAATGAGGTCCAATAATCAAGCTTTTCCAACTTTCCAACATCCCTATCAAAAGGGACCATGTCTGCCACGTAAACACTGACGGCAATGGATCTATTCAAACATACTCTATTTCATCATCATTTACTAAATGAATAGGTTTTCTCTAATAGGATGACTGCAGGAAACGTTTCATTCTATTTGTCTTAGCAAAATGTCAATGAGATAATGAAAATGAATACTACCTATCCTGCGTAAAAATAAATTCATTGGTAAAGATCGTGTCCTTTGAGTCACGTCAGTGTTGGTTTTTCTAATAAGGAGTGATGGTTTTTCATGACAGATCTTATGAATAAGCTTGTTTTCCACTCTGCCAGATACTGAAATGGGGGTAAATGGCTACAAAGGAAATGTGTGAACACAATGGTCCAGTCTTCATTCTCCTCAGTCTGCATCATACATTCAAAGAAGGACTCATTTCATAACCCATCAAAAGAGCAAAGGATTTAGAAAATTGCCTTTCGGTTTTTTTTTTTGGTTTTCTTTTGCAGTGGCGGTAACTACAGCACTGGTGCATCCTGGATTCACCGCCCTCCCAGTCAGCTATAAAAGCATCATTTCATATCAAACATTCCATGTAAATGGCCTTCCATTTTCATCCCTGCAAGATACGTACCTTCACCAGGCCCAAGTCAATCTCCAGTACATTAGCCAGCTGAAATGACAAATAGAAAAGTGGTATGAGGGGCTCAAAGACAAGCAGAATCACTGAAGAAACGAGACAGCATTTCAAGAGCACTGCAAAGTGAAAACTGAATATGTACCTCAGACACGTTGGTCTGCTCGTCGATGGAAACGAAGATTTTGTAGAGAAGCGTTTCGAAATAATCGCCCTGGACTCTGTTCATGACAAACCCCTCAAGCGGAGGCACTGAAAATGAGAACCAAGTAGAGGTTGTGTGGGTGAGCCATCATCCCTTTTTGATCAATGATTCTCCCATCCTCTATTGCGTACAATCTAAGCGAAACTCGGGATGGATAAGCAAAATCCTTTCAAAAGGGTCATACAAAGCAAACAGACTTAGGGTTTCATACAAACTCACCAGAGAGCTTATAAATAAAGCCTATTTGATAAAGTGCAGTGCATACCTGAAATACAGCTGTCATCTGATATGGGCACATCAAGATATATATAGCCCCGGTTGTACAAACCTGAGAAAATGAGAAAATGAATAGGTAGGACTTTTCTTGTACTGAATGCACCATCTAAGAGCTGTGAGTCCTGTGACTAAACTGTGGCATTTTGCAACCACTTTTTCTGCATGTGCGACTACATTTTTGTTAGAGGTCGTACTGTTACTGGCCCCACACTTTTAGATTGTTTGCTGCCATTATCTGCTGGCATGGAAACCAATCCTCTGCACAGGCCAATGGACAGCTCGGCACAGTCCAGTACAGACCAGACGTTTCTGTAGTAACTATGGTAATTTGGCTCAAATGTTAAATATTCAGTAAATATGTTGTTGTTGTTACTATTTTTATTATTATCTTATTCAAATAATTATGTAATATTTAAGTGGAGTGGCAGAATATAATTTACTTTGGATTTATATATATATACATAGAGGCCTATATATATATATATATAACTATGGCTGTTATATAGTCTCATTTCATAATTCACTGTCAAAATGTTTGGAGTCTATAAAAATTAGGCCAATATAAAAACTATTTATTAAAATGTGTACCTTTGTGTCCCAACATCATCAATGCTTTACAGCCAAATATGTGATTTCATGGGACAAAATATATGGTGATTGCATTTATTGGTCACAACTATTATTTGCAATTAATTTTTTTTTGTCTTTACTTTTTTGTTTTAATGGCTTTGTCACCAGTGCTACCTAATCAGCAAGTTTCAACATCTGCAGTACTGAAAAAGGATGACAATCATAGTCATCATCGCTACATTGATTGCATTAAAACATTAATGGTAAAACATCTAGATTAATCAGTACAGTAACTTGGATTCACGCATAGATCATATCATGGCTTAATCAGTATATTATTACAAGTGGTTTTTCATTTAAGTTGGCCTCCTAAAAGACTGAAACTCTCTCAGTGACACTCACTCAGAACCACGTTGTACTCCATTGATCCAGCCAGCTGTGGTCCAGAATCGATCAGCTTATCAATGGCAGACTTCTCCGCCACAGAGCAGATCTGGAATCATCCAGCACAAAAGGCCACAGGTATTTCACACCAGTTACAAACCTTCAAATGAACAACTAGGAGAGACTTTGTCCTCTTGACAGTTTCATGCAGGAAATATGAGAGAGAATGTGGCAGTTGATAATAATTTGGTTCTTTGTTCGGATCTTTTTTATTATTTTTTATGGTGTGTTAGAAAACAGAGTTTTAGTTGCATCATAACAGGAATATTAAATTCATAATTAAGTTCTATTCTCAGCCATTCCATTTCTTTGAAGTAATATTCTTTCCTTTTTTCCATTTCCAAAAGCCTAATATCCTAAATAGCCTAATAAATAACACTGAAGAAACATAGTAGAATTAATCCGTCTTACCCTCATGTCGTCCTCGGTGATGTATCCGGTCTGTACCACCCACCAGGGCTCTACTGTGATCTCCACAGGTTTTGCTGGCAGGAGATCCCGAGCCGTTTTCCTCCGGAAGAATTTCTAGCCACAGACAGATGCTGCTTAGGCAACAGTGTGAGGTTATCACTGTGTGTACAAAGCACTGCTCTCTATGGATTTAGATCTTTCATCTTCAAAGGGACCCATGAAACCATCCAGATTTGAGAATCATCTAATGAACATCATGTTGAAATCCCAGAAGAGCTTGGAAGTTAACCAAAAGATCCTAATTGATCTACATTGTAAAACCAAGAACGACTTACTTTGGAAGACCTGCATTGGTTCATTAGGTCAATGTACTGGTTCCTGCCAATCCCAAGTAGCCTCAGACCTGAAAAGGTCAACAGTTAGATCAATTAATATCCTAATGGCTGCTAATTTTCAAATACTTTATGTGTGGACACCTAATCTGCAATCTATGCCCCAGATCCTGCCTTCCTGTGGCCTCAGCAGCCTGTCCCTCCCCATGCATAGGACACAGGGTCCTGGGATCATTAGAGAAGGCCAGGTCTGACCGAGTCATGCCAGGCATGATGCCAAAGGCTGTGGAGTGAGCTGTGAAGGGCAAGAGAGCAGCATCACTTCAGACTAAGATTAGAGAGAGAGACCCATGGATAACCTGCTGTTTACCTTCTGTCTACCCAACCCAAAGACCATGCTCTCTGAGATCTCTGAGCATGCACAGCCTAACCAGCTATGGTGAACAATTATTGTTTCAAATACAATTATTTGTTTCATAACATGGTTTAATGCTGTGCTATTATGCCATTGATGTTTTACCCAGATGCTTTGGAGTGCATATGTACCGTATGTATGAGTGGGTTACACTGTAATTTACGGTGGCCGAGAGAGCTCAACGCGCTGCAACTGAAGAAAACACATGCAAATACAAAAAAACACATGCAAATAAAATAAAACGCATGCAAATACAAAAAAACGCGTGCAAATAAAAAAACACACCCGCAAATTAAGAAAACATCTTCATCAGTTTCACAACACACGTGTGCTCCAAATACTCACAACACCACCAAATACAAACGCGCTGCAAAAGCTCACAACACAAATACAGAAAACGCGCTGCAAATAACACAGAGCACAACGGAAATGTTTCCAGAGGAACCAAATAAGTGACGAACCCGGCTGGGACGTGCTGGAATAGATATCCATAAATCTAGGCGTCCATACATATAGTTTTATGTCTATATCTATGGACACTCTTGAAAATGAGATGTTGCATCTCAAGGGGCTATCCATTAATAAAATTGAAATTGAAATTAATTTCCTCATTATTTTCACCTGGGATGTTCCCATGACAACGCAGCACAGCGTCCATCAGCTGAAGAGCTGTTCTTACCACAGAAATATAATGCTGTCAACATAACGGATGCAAATACATTTTTATTTTTAGTTTACAAAAAAGCTTTTAAAATATGCGTTATATCTGTGTGTCTCAACTTTAAAATTTTGGACCCTACATAACCTAACATTTCTTACGAAACTTTTCTTTATGAAAATGTAATAACATGAAACAATTTGTACAGTGTAACTGATGTATAGATAAATATCTTTCCTTCATGATTTTCTTCTTTATCTTTTTTATTTATTTATTTTAGTTTCCAGCTCATTGTTCTTTTCTCATTTGTATTCTGATGACATTGAACACATTGTTAATACATTTTGTACATTGTATACAAGTTGCATGTCATAAAAAAATGTAATCTCTGTATGTTTTGCACAAATAAATAAATAAAGTATAATTTTAAGCTGTAAGCACCAGCACGCATAGATTTATGGATATCTATGCCACTGCCAGCACGCACGTCCCAGCCGGGTTCGTCACTTATTTGGTTCCTCTGGAAACATTTCCGTTGTGCTCTGTGTTATTTGCAGCGCGTTTTCTGTATTTGTGTTGTGAGCTTTTGCAGCGCGTTTGTATTTGGTGGTGTTGTGAGTATTTGGAGCACACGTGTGTTGTGAAACTGATGAAGATGTTTTCTTAATTTGCGGGTGTTTTTTTTATTTGCACGCGTTTTATTTTATTTGCATGCGTTTTATTTTATTTGCATGTGTTTTTTTGTACTTGCATGTGTTTTCTTCAGTTGCAGCGCGTTGAGCTCTCTCGGCCACCGTAGTAATTCCTTCTACACAATTCACTTTAATCTGTGCCCGCAATTCACATAAAAGTGATGACTTCAATTCCCATAGGATACACAGGCACGTGTCTTTCATGTGAATAATGAGAAGGCATATGGGTAAATGTAAGAGTTTCGTAAAATACTCTAAAAATTACATGCCTTCTTTTTCCACAAAATAATGTAGTGTGATGGTTTGTTTTATTGTCAAGTATTTTATTGCTCCTTCGTGGTGATTTCAAAACTTGTATTCATAAATGCATAATCCAGCAAGCTAAAGAAAATGCCAGTCCAAAGTCTAAACACATTTTATGTCGATGTCTGACTATTTACACAGTATTACTTGAACCTGCAAAACTATTGATTTCAGTGTTATAAATTCAGTGCTTGTTGAATACTAGTAATGAATTGAATACTAGTAATTGTTGAATACTAGTTGTTGAGTACTACTATTTTAATGGGTCTTTCGTGATATATGATATTTATTGTTAAAAAAAAACAATACCTTCAGAAATTACATTGATTGCTGACTGAATCAATTAACTGACTCATTTTTTAGTTTTACAACTCTATAGCTTAAACAGATTCAACTGCATAATTCTATTTATATTTTATTTCATTTTTTATAATTTGACGTTTTCACAAACTGTTTCACAAACAGTAAACGTACCTGTAACCTTTGTAGTGTATATATATTTGACAAGTTTGTAGCATAAAGACGGCATTGCTAAATTAATTACTTTCAAAGCAATAGCAAAACATATTGATTGAAATATTTACTGTACTTTCATTTTAGTCCGAATAACTCATTTTGAAGTGCCACTTCATTTTGAGTGGGCAATGTTCAGTCGTCTCCAGTGGTTTGTGGCCTCGTTATTGTGCATGAACAGTCAGCAGCACCAGTAACAAATAATGATTCCCAGTTCAGACAGAGAGAAAACAACTTACAATCAGCAGCAGTGAAGTTGGGCAGGGAATCATAACTCTTCTCACAGTTCATGATGTCCTGAATGAAGAGGAAAGAGATTGGGTTGTAATATTCAACTGAAATGAAGTTTCAAAACAAGAGTTATGATTCTGTCATCACACTCTTCCTTATGCCTTTCAAAACCCATATGACCTTCTTTCTTCCATGGAAATCAAAAGGAAGTGATTACAGCAGAATGTCCAAGCTGCTCATTTGAATGGATGAATGATGACTGTGGATAATTTTCGTCACACAAAGCTATCATAGAGTTTCAGATTTTTTAAAATATACCCTGGTTGACAGCCTGGTTACCATCCACTTTCTGTCACACTGGGTTGACGCAGAGAATGAAAAATAAAGGATCTAATTGCAGCAGTAAAGTGTTTAATAAAAAAAAAAAAATAAAAAAAAAAAAATCAGGTAACTTTAAACACTTGACAGAAACAGAAAAACCTCTTTATAATGACAAGAGGATACGGAGGAGTAAATATGGAAACAAGATAACGAGCAACTCAACTACAAACAGGTGCGTAACTCAATCAGTAACCAAGGCAACTAACAAGGAAATCAGAAAGGCAGGCAAGCAAATACCAAAACTAAGGCTGTTTACACGGAAACGATCTGAAGAGAAAACGCAAAAGTGGCGTTGCGTTATCACTTTTTATTCTGCGTTTAGACGAGCGTTATGGGTGGGAAATCTGTGTGCATATGGTGACGCAAAAGTGTGTGAAATTCGATGTAGTATGCACTCCAGGCGGCTAGGTGGCAATGTGAAGCACTGCCACACAACAACACTGTCTAGCAGACCTTTGCGTTTTTACCCTTTAGACGGTGGAGCGTTTTTAAGATTTCCACTCTGGAGGGTGGTTTCACTTTTTTGCGTTTTTAAGCCCCAAAACACCGTCTCTGTGTAAACGAAGACGGCACATCTGATAAAATATTTTTTCGTTTTCACCCGCGAGCGTTCTCGTGTAAACAGGGCCTAAAGCCACATCCACACGAAGCCAGAGCTTTCCCTATCCAATCTTTTTTTTTTTCCTCGTTCTAATTTTTTTTTTGGTAAATATGGCATCGTCTCAAGAAATATATGCGAACACGCGAAACCACTGAAACTGACTGAAAACGATGTGGTATACATGCCAGACCAGTATGTGGCGCTGTAATTTTGCCACAGAAAAACACTAAACAAGGAGAAGAAGACTTGGAGCATGCGCATAACCTTGCCCGCTCTATACGAACCCAACACGACAACAAGGTGAAGATGAAGATTGCTCACCGTAGTAGCATAGGAGCAGAAGATTTTGCTTTAGTAAAGCTAATAGGCTCAGTAGCTTCTGCAGCATGACCACAAGCATATAGTCCGCCATTGTTGTTGCTGTTACGTGTGACGTAGTGGTGTGTGACTAATGCTGACACGTGGTGTGATGACATCATCGTTTCACAAAATGTACGGATTGGCCGTACACACGAAAACGCAAGGGTGTCATTTTCAGGTTTATCCACTCTGGGACCCGGTTTAAAAAAATAGCGGTTTTAGTGTCCCAAAACGCCGGATCCGTCTGGACGAAACGCCAATACGATACAAAATTTGTACGTATACAGCTAAACACGTCTCCATGTGGACAGGGCCTAAGGGTAAGTTTACATGACAATGATGTAACGTTTTTAGAAAGACGACAATATTGTCAGAACGATTCTTGTTCACACAGATCCACAAAAACGACTAAAAACACTGTAATATGCATACTGGGCCAGAAGTTGGCGATGTCACTTTGTAAAGAAACATTGCGCGCCCATAGACTGAACAACACATGATATGCATGCACATGACGCCACCGTTTTCACAAACTCGTGATTTTGTAGTTTACATGGAGATGATAACGGTATCGTTTTCAAAAGTTTGCGTTTTCAGGCCGCCGCGTTTTCGTGTAAATAAATGGTTAAAGCGCTTAAAAAGTTTAACATTTTTCGTTGAAAATGGTGTCGTGTAAATGGCCCCTCAAACACAGACAAACCAAACATAACCCTGACGCTTTCATTTTATGGAAAAGAGCAGCATTAAAACCTTTCCTTTAATGTTTCTCAGAAGAAAGAATGTCATACAGGTTTGAAATGACGTGAGAGTGAGTAAATAACGAGAGTGAACTTTCCCTTGATACTCTCAGAACATCAGAATATATATTTAAAAACGAACTAAGACTAAAACTTACTGATGGTAAATTAATTTAAAGCTGCAGTCCACAGTTTTTCCTCTTTGTCGCCATCTCTGTTCGAAATCTGCAATTGCAGTTATTCACAGAATTATCAACTTTACGTGAGTTGTGCCTCGACACGGCACAGCGCGGATGAATCCAATGTTTTGAGGAGAGTGTGCAGTATGTCAGTCGTCGCACCGGTGTGGATACTGGTGTTCAGAATCACAGATTATTTTTTTTGGAAGTATGACCAACAATAATTTTCACCCTAAAATGTCATCTGAACAAGTAAGTAACAGCCACTTTTGTTATTCTGACCAACTAACTGAAAAAAAGCATTGTAGTAAATTGCGCTGATTAAATCTAACGATCGCTTATCATATCACGTCAAACCGTGCAAATTATACTTTGTTCTCAAATTGTTAATGTTAACAACATCAGCATTGCGTGACTACATTTAAAGCCCTTCAGATATTTATCCTTGTTTTCGCATGGGCCGGTTGCAGTCTCTTTTTCCAAACTCTTAGTCTAAAGTCTTTTGCATTTTACAACGGGTGAATCTCCAGTTGTCACTGGTGATTGTCGTTTAAACCTTTCTGGATCCGCCATCAAATTAATAAGTTTAATTATATCAAGTGCAGTGAGAAAAGGCTATAAATCTCCACCTCCAACATCCTCACTCGCAAAATAGCCTATTAGCCGAGACTCCTTCTTTATGTGTACAGATGGGACGTAATGACGCAAAGACATGCTCGAATCTCACGCGGAAATCCACCAGTACCACTGGAATTAAAAACATTATTACAAGCTTACCGTTTTGAATCGAGCTAAGGCAAGCAGTTAGTTTTGAACACTGGCTGGTTATGTACTTGCTCAGAAATTTATTTTGGATAATTTTTAACCCAAAAAAGTTACGGACTGCAGCTTTAAGTCACAAGAGATAGAAAGCAGACACTTGCTTTATACAATTAAATATGGTAAGCTGACACTGCATGAGTCATCTACAGTAATCTTCATAAGCTCAAACACAAAACTACCCGTCAAAAAAAAATTACGTGCCAGGACTCTGGAGCATTGTCAGAATGCAGAACTTATACTGTAATGATCATTAACAAGAGCAACAATAAAATGGTAAACAGTTAATACTTCTCTATCATTAGGAAGAAAAACAAAAACACAACGCTTGGATGATAGCCCATGTCTACCATATGTTGCAACAGTTTTCACATCATCAGTGGTAACTGTAGACCAAATAATTTGGAAGGGTTGTTTGAGAAAATTTAATTAATTCTTTAGAGATGTAGCCTACACATTGAGCTGTGGTGCTTAGGTGGGCAGTGCAGGTTTGAGTTAAGCATAATTTGCAGTCCCTCCCTATTCTCCCCATTATTGTTTATACTCTCTTTACAAACAATTACAAAACAAAAAAGTACAAACAAATGTTAAATAAACGCTTTCAAAACTGTTCAAGACTTTAAGAGTTTAAGAGCAAACCTCCATGATGCTGATGTAGTAGGAGAAGGGGGTGACCCGCAGACCCTTGACCATGATGTCAGACAGGTGGTAGGGGTAAAGCATCAGATGCTCTCGGCTGTACTTCAACAGCTCTTCGTAATACTTGCGTTCATCCTTCTTCACATGCCTGACTGTTAAAGAAGAGGTTTTTAAAGAAGACAGTGTTGTGGGACACTAAATCAGGGCAATGATTTGGTCACTCCTTCAAGTTATTACTTCAAAGTAATTACATCTGCTAATAGAAGCTACAAATGAGATTTTTGGTCTGGAATGGAATGAAAAATAGGAGTTATGGAAGAGAAAAGCAATAGATTTTCTGAGTTGATCTAACGCTTACCTAGGTTATTGCGGAAGCGTAGCTGGTTTCGGATACTGTACAGAAGAACCTGCTTGTCATATTCACGCTGGGAGTTTCCAAGACTCTATGAATTAAGCAAGATGACAATTAAAAAACAAAGCAGGTATGAGAGAAAGTGTGAAAACATTTAATCCCAAAAGATTCAGGAACACAGTGCATGGTCAGTAAACACAATGTTTGACACCATTTATGAGAACGTGAATTTGACTGTGTGAATATGAATTGAATGTGAAAGAAAAATCAATTGCCACATGAAAAATCAATTTCAACATTTTATAAAGTATTTCAAAAGCCACATTTTCTATATTATAAACATTTACTGTATAACCCAATATTCCTACTGTATGTCAACAAATGTCTCATTTTGTTTCCTTTTTAACCATCTTATGCATGGTTTCCAATTTCCATACCCATAATTATTCTATACTAGTTTATATTGCAGTGGATAGTGGATGACTCAAAATATATCATTTCGATAAATCAATCAATCCAACGATAAATTAATGAACTACTCAATAAATAATTCAATAAATACTAAATAAACAAACAATAAAACAAATAAATCAAACCATTCATAAATATTATAAAACGTATATATTATGTCCACTACAATATAAATTAGAATTATGGATCATAATACATAAATACATTTTGTATATATATATTAATAAACATTATTGTATTAATATATTGTTAACTTTAACATGCATTGTTTCAAAATAACTCATGCATCACAGGGTTACTGTCTCCGAAGGAATTTTAAAGAAACATATGATACAACGTTGACATGCACACATCTTATTCAATAATCCATTTACTGGCAATGTAAAATTAATTATTGGAACAAAATGGCAATTCCAACTGTCTTTAACACTAAAAAATGTCAACTTTCTAACGTATAATTAACCTTCCAACATCTATTGATCTTACACATGGACTAGTGCCATGCAGAGGAATCTGATGACAGTAACGACGACGATGATGATGATGATGATGTGTGTGTGTGTGTGTGTGTGTCTGTCTGTCTGTCTGTCTGTCTGTCTGTCTGTGTGTGTGTGTGTGTGTGTGTGTGTCTGTGTGTGTATTTACGGATGAATGAATGAGATGCATGACAGAATATCTGTAAATCGTGCTGATGCTGTGAATTATTACGCAGGTAGGGTAGGCAGTGATGGCAAATGTATGTGTGTGTGTGATAAAGACATGTGTGCTGCTGTGTGTTACAGTACCTGTTTGACATTTGCTGGCAGTTTGTTCCACGGGTAATTCTGCCTGACGTGAAATTCAACGTCCGTGTTCATTGCTGGACTCGAGCTCCACGGTTATTCAAACAGATACTAACGGGCTTTCGGGTAAGTCCGAGATGACTATACCCTCCCGGAACTTTTTCAATGATAGGTCGCCGTTGGACTATTAAATGTCTCCTTTATAAATGTTATTTTAGCCTTGACAGTGAAGGTCTACTTCCTTGTTGTATTTCTAAGCGAGCCTTCGTCACGCTTCTGGCTATGGACGTCACTTCCGCTCAGCGCATGACGACAGTTGTAAGTGCGGATCAGTTAGTGATGGGAAGTCAAGTCCGACTCATTTTTGGCATTTTTGCGCATCTCTCTTTCAAACGGTTGATTTCTATGAACGGGCTCGAAAAACTGATTTGGCGGTTCTTGCTGTTATTTTCTACAGGCGAGCACATATCGCTGTTTATTATGGGTGTCCCTGTTATGTTTTATTAATCAGGGTTTTACTGTAATTTCATGTATATCAGTTCCATTATTCCAGTCCTGATTCGGTTTTCTTTTAGAACCTAAATAGGTTATAAATTCGGACTGCTCGGACCGATTTAATCCGATTTGTGAAAGAATTGTTCGTCACGTTTTTGTTTTTTTGGGGGGTTCAACTGATTAATGGAAAAGAACCGACTCAAATGAACAATGTGGCCACGAATCAGGCATCGCTGAATAAACATTAAATAAACATTGCATGCAAATGTAGTAACCAAAATAAACTCCGATATTAAATCTTTGCCTACTCCAAATTGCATATTATAGGCCTAAGCATTCAAAATGCTCCCTAAAAATGAGAAAAATCCTTAGTGGGACTGTTTGTGTTTAGATGAACGAATTAACCACATGAGCCTGGTAATTCCAGGTATAAAGCATGCAGTAGGCAAACCAAACACAGCTGTTGTCATCCAGGGAAGAGGTGGCATTGCTAAAGATGATGCTCCCTTGCTGACATTCCAGACTCCATGGCATTCAAGGACTGTCATATAATCTGCCTAGATGCATGTTTGTTTTTCTTTCCCTCTCCAGCAATCTAAACATGACAGTAATTCATCTTCTCCCAACATACAGCTGATGATATGTATACAGACTATCTGCTCCAGTATATAGCGTTCAGTTCGTCTGAGATGGGTTTTATTTTCCATTTTATTTCTTTGCCATCTTTATTGTTTGCTTTTATATTGCTTGTAAACGTTAGTATAATTTTATAAAAGTAATTCTTTGTTAATCTGTCAGTATGACTTCAAGATGTGTGCAATTTACAGAAAAAGACAGGTTGAGATTTGCAATTCTTACTGCACATTTTATTTAGATTTTTTGTAAGTCTCTATGACTGTTACATAAAGCCTGTGAGACTATAAATTGATAACCCAAATAAGAAGTAAAAAACAATAAAACTTTATATTCAAGAAACCAAAATCACGACTTGACTTGAAGAACAAAATATCTTGAAAACATCCGATATAGGCTATAGCAAACATGAGGGGTTTAAATACACTGATGAACTTAACCATTTAACAAGAACTAATGATGAAACGAGACTAAATAACAAGAACCCCCAGGATACTTCAAAATAAAACACAAAATTGTCATATCAAAATAAAAAGACATGCACATAAAACATGACATAAAAACAAGGTAAAGAACATGTTGAAAATGCTGAAAGGCGTAGGCTATCTGAATGTCTATCTTAAAGGCAGGTAAATAGCAGCCCAGTCTTCTCCTTATCTTCTCAAACAAGAGGCAAACCAAGGTAACCGGGCCTAACGGTTCAGCTGTTCACCACATTCATCCTAGCCATCAGCACTGCACTATATTTACCAGCTTCCTGGGTTACACAAGCCTGCCAAGGGGTGTGCACAAGCCCTCAACCCCTTCCTCTGTCCTCCGGATAAGCCTAGTTCTCTTGTCACTGCCATAGTAAACACACAAAAAGAATGGTGCACGGCCCACCGCTGAGGGAACAAACAAGGGGAGGGTCACATGTGAGACCCGGAGGACAGCAGCCCTCCAGACTATTCTAGGTAACTGGAATGTATACAGCGACCTCATGGCAAACTCCAAACTTGAGACCTCGTGTCTTTCTCCATGCCACTTTTGACTGTGTCGTCTTTGAGAAAGAAATTCGGGAGAAATGTATCTGCTTTTATCCTGCTGAACTGTGTCTGATTCACATTGGAACTTAAGAACAAACAGGTGAGTTCAAGAGCTACTTTAAAAATATAAACAAGATTGAATTAATGTACAAATTGCAAATTCTGATACAGGGCATATGCTTTTCCTGAATTGTCCTGCTAGTTTATTTGTTGTTCAAATCTAGTTATTTTATGTTACATGTTTGATGAACTAGAGAATTATATTAAAATCCTTATTTATTGAGGTTCTCTTACGGTAGTTATTGTTACTCAGCCATTTTCACAACTGATAGTTTGTTGTCTATTTTGAAGCTGTCTTTTTTTTTAAATGAGTGCCACTGGAATATGATATGGTATCGTTTTTCTGTGGGGAATACTTTCAGCCTTGTTGTGGTGTCTCAGAATGGTGATTAATAATAAGAAAAAACAATTAACATCCCAAAATAGCCGTCAGACCGGCCCATGTGACCTGGAGTGAAATAAAATCAGTAGCTGTCTCTGGGGTGATTAGACGACTTAGTGTTGATAATAGGCCCATGAAATGTCCTGGTCTAAATGGTTGCTGTCAAGGGCAAACCTACTGAGAGGATCAGAAACAGCTGGCAAGTGATACAACGGCGTTGATAAACTTAGCTTTGATTGGGAAATGTTGCCAAGGGTTACACGTGAATGCATTTAAAATGATTTAAGGGACTCTGGAATAGAACATACGGGGTGATAAAATAACAGAGAAAGAGAGCTTAAAGGGAGGGAGGATAGGCTGTGTAGTGGCCATGACAAAAGCAAATGGTAACTTCTTACTCATCGTGACTGAACGGTAATGTTTATTTGCCATTAAACTCTCAATCCTTACCCTTTGCAGCATGGCTAGTACATCAACAGAGATCTTTCCGTTCAAGGACCAAGAGCTGCCTGCTCACCTCCTGTTTCAGTTGAACATACTGAGACAGGAGCAGATCTTTACCGATGTGATCTTGTGCATCGAAGACAGGGAGATCCCGTGCCACAGGAACGTCTTGGTTTCCAGCAGCCCATACTTCCGAGCCATGTTCTGCAGCAACTTTCGGGAGAGCAGCCAGACTAGAGTGGACCTGAAAGGGATCGCATCGGAAGTCATTGAAGGGGTCGTGGATTACATCTATACTGGTACCATCACCATCACCATGGAGCTTGTGCTGCCACTGATGCAGGCGGCCTCCATGCTGCAGTATGGGAGGCTCTTTGAGGCCTGCTCCAACTTCCTACAGGAACAGCTCAATCCGGAAAACTGCCTGAGCATGATCCGGCTCTCTGAGATCCTTCACTGTGAAAGCCTCAAGGAGAGAGCCAAAGAGATGGCCGTGCGGTGTTTCTCGGACGTAGCTGCTTCCGAGGACTTCTGCGAACTTTCTCTTCCCGAGCTAATGTGCTACCTGGAGGACGACCGACTGTGTGCGGAGGAGGAGCAGGTTTTTGAGACGTTACTTGCATGGATCCACCACGACCCCTTCTCCCGTCGAGGAGCCATTCACGACCTCTTCAAGAAGGTCCGTTTGCGGTACATCCATCCGACGTACCTCTTCCAGTTCATCGCCAACGATCCGCTCGTCCAGTCGTCTACACTGTGCACTGAGATCATAGAGTCTGTGCGGCGTCTGATGTTTTCCGTAAGCGCCAAATGCACTCGAGAGCTGAAGCCTCTCTGGACCACACCGCGTCGCTACACGTGCCGGGAGACTCTGGTGGTGGTCGGAGGCCGCAAAAACAACGAACAGACGTCTCGGGAAGCACTTCTCTACGACGAAAGGACACAACGTTGGCAGTGGCTCGCTAAACTACCTTTGCGGCTCTATAAGGCGGCTTATGTCTGTATTCACAGCATTCTGTACGTGGTGGGTGGCCTCAGTCTTAGTCTGGTATCTGGAGACAGTGCAGTTAGTGCCACAGTGTACACACTCTCATTGAAGACAAACCAGTGGAGGACCGCCGAACCCATGCTGGTGCCAAGGTACGCCCACCAATGCGTCTCCTACCTTCACTTTATCTTCGCTCTTGGTGGAATAGGGCCGAATAAGCAGATCTCGAATGCGGTAGAGCGCTACAACAGCATGTTCAATCAATGGGAGGCCATGGCGCCGATGCCCACAGCAGTCCTACACCCTGCAGTGGCAGCCAACGACCAGAGGATTTATGTGTTTGGAGGCGAGGATGCCTTGCAGAACCCAGTGAGACTAATACAGGTAACAAAAGTAATTCGGGAAAAGATAATCTGTGCTTCGCTCAAGGTGTGATCCCACAAATACCTCTCATCTTTCCAAGGTTTATCACATCTCCCGCAACTTGTGGTCTAGACTGGAAACCAGGACAGTGAAGAACGTCTGCGCACCTGCTGCAGTGATAGAAGACAAGATTTTTATTGTTGGAGGTGAGTAAAATTTGTAAGAAAAAATATGCAACATACATATCAGTTTTAGTTATTTATTTAAAAAAAGAAGTCATGATGTAAAACACTTTTTGTAAATCTATGTAAAAATGTTGCATTCATTTATTGACAATTTAGTTTTAGGTTGACAAATTTTTTACTTGTATGCCTCTCATTACTCACAACAATATTTAAAGGCCCCCCAGCCATAATTTTGTTTTCCAAAACTTATTTAAAAATAGTTATAATAAAATAATTACATTTCTGAATCCCATAAGTTTAAAAGATGTTCTTCGGTGTTCACACTCTTTAAACAATTAATTTATTTATATGAATCTCCCAGCCGTTCATGATTTACTGGTCAAGAATTAGGGATAAGATTAATAAGAATTAGAAATGTTTTACTCACAATTTCTTCCCAATGTAATATTTCAGAGCTTAGCATAACTAGAAAAAGAAAAATGCCCATGGAGTTGTAATATTTTAATAATGGAACCCTGGTCTTTCAAAGTAAAACAGACATTGAGGGGGTGAATTAAAATAAGAAATATCTTGATTTTTAGTTTATTTAGGTTGTTTTGTATTATTTTAAATAATTTCAAATGATCTTGAGGCCCGCTAGAACCACTGATTTAATTAAATAATTGAACAATGACAAGCAAAAAACGTAATTTTAACATTTTGTCAAAATAAAGAAATTTTTAACAAATAGTCATAAAAACATTTTAATATAGAACATTAAAATAAATTCACAGGTCACTAATATACAATGACAAAATGTATTAATCAGAGCATAATTCAATGAATAGAGCAACGTTCAATAAATGTTGAGATGAAATCAGTCAAGAGGAACATTCTTGTCCCTTCCTATAGGATCATACAATATTCCAACCATGAAACATCTGTTGAGTTGATGCATTAATTAAACTGCTGTGTTTTGACAATCTTTTTAGGATACACAAGTAGAGTGATTGCCTACGACACCAAAGCTAATAAATTTGTGAAGTGTGCAAACATGAAAGAGAGGAGGATGCACCATGCGGCCACAGTCATCAATAACAAACTCTACGTGACCGGAGGACGCTTCCTCAACGCTCATGATGTCATCGAGGACTCCGACTGCTTTGAGTGCTATGACCCTAAAACAGACGTGTGGACTTCTAAAGGATCTTTACCGTACAAACTGTTTGATCACGGTTCACTATCGCTGATCTGCGTCTCAAACCGCCCCAACCCACCATGATTGCTCAGGTGGTGCAACATCTCTGCTTGGGCGTCCCGTTCGCTCCCCTGCTCATTAAGGGAAATGAAAAATATGGGGCCACAGCTGAGCCTGGAAACCATCTGAGGAAGGTTGCATTGGTTTGTGGGTTGAGTATATCTCAGCTGGGGCTTTGATGGTATGCTGCTGGTGCTCGCCAGCATCTGTGCCGTCTTAATCAAAAGAGATTTGAGCTGGCAATTGCAAGTGTCACAGTGGACCTCAGGGAGTGAGCCCAGGACCTCAGAGCAAAATGGCAGACTTACGCAATGCACAGCTGTCCCTGAAGAACTGCGACCCAAAAATCTTCAGACAGATGTTTCTCATCAGAACAGCTCGAGCAGCCCAATTTTAGTCAATAGTGCCTTGTTAGCCTGAATTTAATTAGAGAGATGTGACAATCTTTTTAGCCAATCTGCAAGCATAAGGACATATGTGATGGAGTAATTGGTGAGGTGAAGAAAACATTCCTATGGTGTGTGGTCAGTTCTGTGTAATTAATAAAGGCTCAAAACAAACCTAATGGATCATGAGATGCTTGATGTACCATGTACACCTGCTTCTAATGAACAGAGTTTACTATTTCATCTACACACATTACTAACAGATGCATAAAATCAAGCATACAACAGGGTCATGCATTTCAAATCAACCAAATTTCAGAAACTTCCCCGGCTCAAATATTTGATTTTGTTTAGCCTATATTTTTTTCTGAAGAAAGACAAACATAAATAGCAATGAAAGCCAAAATATTAAATGTCATGGATGAATATTTATGAAAACTTCGGGCAAAAAACACAAGTGCTTTTCCCCATTTTGAACTGTCACCGTTGGCATCAAACATGGCTAAAGTCAACAGATTTTACTAAAATAATGATGCTGCCATCTATCTAAATACATTTTTACCCTCCTGTAATCTGGCTCCAAATCTCAGGTGAAAATTGTCAGTTTGACGCTCCTCTAGTGGACTACTCAGTCAATATACATTTTAGCCTATTTAATATTATGGCTTTCTTCTTCATTTATGTATTTCTTTGACAAAAAAAAAGATCAGCAAACATCAGCAGGACAATGGACCCCTTTCTGTTTGTAACTCGGAAGTTAATAATAGGGTAAACTTCAATATAAATGCTGTATATATTTTGCATTCCCATTTACTCCAACAGCAAAACAATCCCCTTTATCCGAGACAATATTTGAAGACACTTCTTAAAATAAATCAACTAAATTAAAAAATATGTCAGTTTAATGTTGTACATTATTTATTTATTTTTACATTTTAATAAAGATTAAGTTGATGTAACTAAATATAAATAATTTTAAGACTTGTAAGTTTGCCCAGCCCCCCGAGTAACCACTGCATTTCAACAACTTTCCAACTTTAGAGAAACTTTTATTTTAAATTGAAAATATAAAAAAACGAACAAGATATGTCAATTATTGTGGAAATGCAGATGTGGCATTACGGTAGGCCATGCGATCCAATTACGTGCATAATGAATTAACATAGTAAATTAATTTAATATGAATAATAAATCCATTAAAATAAGACTTCAAAATATTGTTTCTCGATTTAGGCCTAATTACATTTTCTTCTGATGACAAAAAGGTCATGTACAAAATTTGCAGAAGGGATAATTCACGCAGCACTAGATTATATACACTCACCTAAAGGATTATTAGGAACAGCTGTTCAATTTCTCATTAATGCAATTATCTAATCAATCAATCACATGGCAGTTGCTTCAATGCATTTAGCGGTGTGGTCCTGGTCAAGACAATCTCCTGAACTCCAAACTGAATGTCAGAATGGGAAAGAAAGGTGATTTAAGCAATTTTGAGCGTGGCATGGTTGATGGTGCCAGACGGAGTATTTCACAATCTGCTCAGTTACTGGGATTTTCGCGCACAACCATTTCTAGGGTTTACAAAGAATGGTGTGAAAAGGGAAAAACATCCAGTATGCGGCAGTCCTGTGGGCGAAAATGCCTTGTTGATGCTAGAGGTCAGAGGAGAATGGGCGGACTGATTCAAGCTGATAGAAGAGCAACTTTGACTGAAATAACCTCTCGTTACAACCGAGGTATGCAGCAAAGCATTTGTGAAGCCACAACACGCACAATCTAGATGAAAACACGCATGTTTTCATCTACCTCCCCTATACCACTTCCTGCTCTCCTTTTTCTCATCCACCTCTTCTCCTCTTCCTTTCCTCCTTTGTAAGTAGCCATTTACTTTAAAGTGGCGTGTGTGTGTGTGTGTGTGTGTGTGTGTGTGTGTGTGTGTGTGTGTGTGTGTGTGTGTGTGTGTGTGTGTGTGTGTGTGTGTGTGTGTGTGTGTGTGTGTGTGTGTGTGTGTGCGTGTGCGTGTGTGTGTGTTTGGGTGTGTTGGATGTGTGATTGCCCTGCACTGCCTACTTTATACTGGGTGTGATCTTAAATTGACATTCCTTGACAACAATACGGCAACACATAATCTGTAGAATCAGGTTCAATTAGCTTACTTAAGATTTCATTTTTGTCTAACCTGCGCTTATGCCTTGAGCAGCAGGCGTCGGACATGCGTATGGTTAAATAATGTAATGCATGCTATATGTGCATTTATGTGTAAATAAAACCCTGAAATAACAGTTTAACCCTTCACTATATTCACAAATAATATTATATTCGCACATTAAGAGGTTATTGGTGGATTTGTCAACTCCGTCAGCTTACAGGTCAACTCCGTCAGACATAGAACCTGACGGGGTTGACGTCTGACGGAGTTGACGTAAGGGCATGTATTTTCCCGCCAAAACATGTATTGTACACTGCAGCTAGGTAGTTTTTCCTTAGTTGCTAGCTGTCCCAATAACCTCACTAAAATGCTTAAATTCAATCCACTATGGTTTAAAAAAAGTATCTTAACAGAAAGATGGTATTGACATGGTCCAGCTGTGACCATAGGAATATTGACATTGTTTGTCTAAAATATTAAAAAATGTAAAACGTTCCAGAGCATGTGTGGTAGTGCTGCATTCACCACAGACAGGGAGATGAAAAGGGGTCCTCAAGGATATAGCTGACCATGCTATTTCCTGATTTAAAGAGAAAAAATCTGACGGGGTTGACAGAAACTGAGGACACAACTTTAATAGGCAGATATTTATGGAAAATGTTGTTTGATGTTCACTTCATGCATTGTTTTTTATATTTACATCCCTTATTTTTTATTTGATAAAGGCTATATGTTTTCACAATTGTAGAGCTTTTTTAAAGTTTTTTGGGATGGTTAATATTGTAACCTCTTGCTGAGGACAAGTGCAATACATGGACCATCTAACCACAGACCATACATTTAAACAACTTTTCCCCAAAAAGATAAAAAAGTTTATTCTAAAAATCAGATAGGTATATACAATTCCTTTAGATTTAACTTTGTAAATATGTCATACATGATGAATTTCTTATTTTTTGCTATAAATTAGACTTTTCTATGTGGGACATGTTTTGTCCCGACTCTCAAGAATCAGTGATATACAGGTCCTTCTCAAAAAATTAGCATATTGTGATAAAGTTCATTATTTTCCATAATGTAATGATAAAAATTAAACTTTCATATATTTTAGATTCATTGCACACCAACTGAAATATTTCAGGTCTTTTATTGTTTTAATACTGATGATTTTGGCATACAGCTCATGAAAACCCCAAATTCCTGTCTCAAAAAATTAGCATATCATGAAAAGGGTCTCTAAACGAGCTATTAACCTAATCATCTGAATCAACTAATTAACTCTAAACACCTGCAAAAGATTCCTGGGGCTTTTAAAAACTCCTAGCCTGTTTCATTACTTAAAACCGCAATCATGCGTAAGACTGCCGACCTGACTGCTGTCCAGAAGGCCATCATTGACACCCTCAAGCAAGAGGGTAAGACAGAAAGAAATTTCTGAACAAATAGGCTGTTCCCAGAGTGCTGTATCAAGGCACCTCAGTGGGAAGTCTGTGGGAAGGAAAAAGTGTGGCAAAAAAACGCTGCACAACGAGAAGAGGTGACCGGACCCTGAGGAAGATAGTGGAGATGGACCGATTCCAGACCTTGGGGGACCTGCGGAAGCAGTGGACTGAGTCTGGAGTAGAAACATCCAGAGCCACTGTAGGAGCCAGCGTAAGTCTCACATGTGTTCTATGTCTCATTCATAATATTCACAGCACTCGTATTGTAGGTGGTGGGCGTGTCCACCGGAGTTTGGGCGGAAGTGATAGTGGCCTATATGTTTGCTTCACTGGATCACCTGGGTTTTATGGCTTTGACAGAGAGAGGGGGTGAGCCTGGGAGCGAACACTTTCTGTTGACCGCACCCGCATCCGCACTCGCACTCGCACTCGCACTCGCGCACTTCCACGGAATTCTTATGACATGGTAACTGCAGTGCCTGTTGTACTTTTATGTGTCGAAGTGGAAGAAAGGATTGAAATGAGATCGTCGAGTGGAACTGAGTTGCTGCGCGTCACAGTGTTTTCCGTCTCTCAGTGTTTAGCCCCTCACGGCTGCAGGTTTTTGTTTTGCGTTGTCTACAGCCGCTATATTTAGTCAACAGAAACGTTTAAAACCAGAGTGTTGTTCTACGGAAACGAGCCGTTCACACGGATTTCGCGGATCACAACGGAACGCTTTGGATATCAGAGGAAACACGTAAATGTTTGGAGCACCGCTGTATTGGATGGCGGTTCATTCATTAACGTTACCACTCGGAGGATAAAGACCCGGCCACAATCAACGCAGCAACTGAAGCGGTATGTAGTAACTTGACAATTTGTGCTGTGTAAGTTGTTTGTTTGAACACAGTGTGAATAGGTTACTGCCGCTTGTCCATAGGGGACGTATTGTTGCTTGCCGGTGTTGTTTATTGTTGGTCTTTGGACGTGGTTTATGATGCAGCGGTGGATTGATTGAAGAAAAGATTGATTGATTGAACGGCGTGGATTCTTGGATGATTTGTGGTACATAGGGAAATGGCAACAAGTGGATCAAAATTGAATTTAAATGTCAATGGTTCAGAGATGGATGAACAAAGGAGAGAAATCAAACTCACTTCCAAGGCCTTGGTGAATAAAATTGAAACACTGCAAAAGGAACGTAGAAAAAATGTTCATAAAATTAAAGGTCTAATACAGACAATAAAGGATCTCATGCAAAAGGATGACAATGCCCCACAAGTGCGATCCCATCTTGAGAAAATGAGTCAAATGGTGGATGAAACTACTGCGTTACATGAGTCTGTGATTCCCATACTTCCTGAAGAGGAGCAGGAAAAGCAAAATGAATGGTTTGTAAATGTACTAAAATGCCACAATGGATTTATGGAGGATGCAAAAGGATGGCTTTCTGAACTGGGGAGACCAACAAGCAGTACTATTGCTCACGTTGTCACAAGTGATGCTCCCGTATCACAAAAGGAATCAATGCACAAGTTGGTTGAACCTCATGATGATAATGAGCCCAATGTTTCAAATCACGCTGAGCAAGATGTTCAAGCCTCCGTCACACAAGATGAAGTCAAACCTAGTGATAGTGTGTCAAACACAGGAAGCAAATGTTCTAATGGTAGGCAGAGCTCGGCTGGATCAAGGTCTAGTGTGTCAACAACATCATCAGCACGCATTAAAGCCGAGGCAGATATGGCTGCTCTCATTGCAAGACAAAGACTACTAAAAGACAAACATGCATTAGAAGAACAAGAGGAACAGCTAAGGAAAAAACGTGAAGAGTTTGAACTTGAAGTGGAAATAGCTGCATCAGTGGCTAAAGTGAATGTGCTGAGAGGCTCAGGAGGGTCTCGTGTTTCAAGTCATCTATCTGTGAAGTCCAATGGCATGAATTCTTATCTAGAAAGGGGACAAAGGAAAACCAAAACACTTAGTGCTGATGCAAAAACATTTGTGCCTGATAGGAATATCCCAATACTGGGACAGCCCAATCCACATTTCTTGGGTACAAAACCTCAAGTGAAAAATGTTATACAACCAGCACAATCTCAACTCACATCATCAGGACGTCCCGAAGCCACGGGACCTCAAGATACAGTACAGTCACGTCCACTGTTTCAGCACAGGAGTCATCAATCGGCAACACTGGTGACAAGCAGCAGTGATCAAAATCAAATAATTACGGTTTTGGAAAAACAAAATGAAATAACTGCTTTATTGGTTCAGCAGCAATCTCTCTCATTTCTGCCTAAAAGAGATATTCAGGTTTTTGACGGCGATCCTTTGCAATATCATACCTTCATGAGGGCTTTTGAACACAGCATCGAAGAGAAGGCTGACAATCCTAAAGACTGCTTGTACTTCTTAGAACAGTACACCAGGGGGCAGCCAAGGGAGCTTGTCAGAAGCTGTCAACATGCGGCACAAGATAGAGGATATGCCAAGGCTAAGGCTTTGCTACAAGAGCATTTTGGTAATGCACAGAAAGTTGCTTCAGCGTACATGGAAAAGGCTCTTTCAAGGACACCAATAAGACCTGAAGATGTGAAATCTCTACAGGCATATAGTCTTTTTCTACGAAGATGTTGTAACGCCATGGAAGATGTTAGATATATGGAAGAGTTGAACATGCCTACCACTATGCTGACCATCGTAAAAAAGTTGCCCTACAAACATAGGGACAGATGGAGAACTGTGGCTTGTGAGTTGCAGGAAAGGAGTGGCCGGAGAGCCACATTTACAGATATTGTTGGCTTCATTGAAAGACAAGTGAAGATCGCAAGTGATCCACTGTTCGGGGATATACAGGATACACCATCAACAACAGTAAACAGGGACGTAAGGAAATCTAGGTTTGAGCCTCGCTCTAGAGCCAAGGGGAGTAGCTTTGCTACCACCATTGCAACAGTGGGAAGGAAAGTTGAACCTGTAACAAAATTAAAAGAGGGAAGTTCAGCTGGTATGAAGGCTTGTATGTTTTGTGGAGGTGAGCACACATTGGATCTGTGCCGCCAGTTGGAAAAGAGGATGCATAATGAGAAGATTACTTTCTGAAAGACAGAGGGGGTGTGTTTTGGCTGTTTGTGCATTGGGCACATGAGCCGAGACTGTAGGAAGCGTCTCTCATGCAAAGTATGCAGTCTGAGGCACCCTACTGTACTCCACATTTATCCAAAAGAGAAAGAAATTAATTTAGTGCAAACCAAAAGAGAATCTGAGACAGCAGTGGGAAGTGCTCTGATCTCTGTTCAATCCAGTGGTCTCACTGGGGCCGGTGACCAAGACTGTACACTCTCCATAGTTCCAGTTCAAGTTAAACCTAGGAAAGGGCATAAGGTGTTGATTACATATGCCTTTTTGGATCCTGGGAGCTCAGCTTCATTCTGTACAGAACGGCTGATGAACAAGCTGAACGTCAGGGGACGAAGAACTGGTATTCTCCTTAGGACTATGGGTCAGGAGAAGGTCGTTGGAAGCCATGTTGTTTCAGATTTAGAAGTGGCTGAATTAGATAGTGATTGTTTTTGTGAACTGCCTGATATCTACACGCAGAAAAGCATGCCAGTTCATCGAGGCAACATTCCTCGCCAGAAAGACCTCCAGCGATGGCCACATCTGAAACATGTCCATATAAGGGAGATTGATTCAGATATAGACCTGCTGATTGGAACCAACGTTCCCAGAACACTGGAGCCATGGCAAGTCGTTCGCAGCATGGAGGGGGGCCCATACCCAGTCAAAACAATGCTGGGCTGGACTGTAAATGGACCTCTTAGGGGCTATGAAAGTAGAGAAACTTCTTGTGGGCGGCCAGATGTCTCTGTCAATAGGATCTCTATTGCAAACCTCAACGATCTGTGGAAACAGCAGCTAAAGGCAGATTTTCCTGAATGTAGTCAGGATGAGCAGATGGGGTTATCAAGAGAAGACTGTCAGTTCATGGAGTATGTTACAAAATCTGCTAAGTTGGTGGATGGCCATTATAGTGTTGGCTTACCTTTAAGAAAAAAGGATGTAAATATGCCAAACAATAGAAGAGTTGCCGAACAACGTGCTATGAGTCTCACAAGGAGGTTTGAAAAGGATGCCCCATTTCATGCTGATTACACTGCATTTATGAATGACATCATCTCCAAGGGCTATGCAGAGAAGGTACCAACTGAGAATCTGGATCGGAGCGACCGCAGGGTATGGTATATACCACACCATGGTGTATATCACCCGAAGAAAGGAAAGATCAGGGTCGTTTTTGACTGCGGTGCTACATTCCAGGGAACATCTTTGAATGCTCAGCTCCTACAGGGACCCGATCTTACCAGCATGCTAATTGGAGTCATGACCAGATTCAGAAAGGAGCCTGTTGTACTCATGGCAGACATCGAGGCTATGTTTCACCAAGTTAGAGTACCAGCTGAGGATTCGGATCTGTTGAGGTTTCTCTGGTGGCCGGATGGAGACCATAAGCAGAGCCTGGTGGAGCACAGGATGGTTGCGCATCTGTTCGGAGCAACAACTTCGCCAAGTTGTGCAAGCTTTGCTCTCAGAAAGTGTGCGGAAGATAATCGGGAGCAATTCAGCTCCAAAGTAATAGAAACAGTCCTGCACAATTTCTATGTGGATGATTGCCTTACATCAGTGGCTTCTGAGGAGGAGGCGATAGCACTCTACCAAGACCTTCGTGCCCTTTGTTCGAAAGGGGGCTTTCAACTCATGAAGTGGATCAGCAACAGACGTGCCGTGCTGGCAGCTATACCTGCAACAGAGAGAGCAAAAGAGGTTAAGGATTTGGATTTGGACAATGACACACTTCCTGTAGAAAGAGCATTGGGCATACAGTGGTGTGTTCAGTCCGACACTTTTAAATTCAAAGTCCTCATCAAAGATCGACCCTTAACCAGAAGAGGGATCCTCTCCACGGTCAGTTCAATCTATGACCCCTTAGGAATATTGGCACCTGTGGTCTTATCTGCCAAAAAGATCCTTCAAGACTTGTGCAGAAAGGACCTTGGTTGGGATGACCTCATACCAGACTTGTCTGCACAGGAGTGGAGAAGTTGGCTGAAAGAGCTCTGGCAGCTCGAAAAGTTTGAAGTTGACAGATGCCTAAAACCAACGGATTTTGGGGAAGTGATTTCTGCTCAGTTGCATCACTTTGCTGATGCATGTGAGAGTGGCTACGGAACAGTGACTTACCTGTTATTAAACAACATAGACAGACAAGTTCACTGTGCTTTCATAATGGGTAAAGCTAGAGTGGCTCCATTAAAACCAATCACCATCCCTCGTATGGAGTTGACGGCTGCCATGGTTGCAGGTCGAATGGATGAGCTGTGGAGGAAGGAGCTGCAGATGCAACTTCAGGACTCAATTTTTTGGACTGATAGTACTTCCGTACTGAAGTACATCAGCAATGAGACCACAAGGTTTCGTACCTTTGTAGCTAACCGGGTTTCAAAGATACTGAGTGTATCAAATCCATCGCAGTGGAGATATGTTAACACCACAAGCAATCCTGCTGATTTAGCCTCCAGGGGAGTAAAGGTGACATCACTCCTGAAAGATAACACATGGGTGTCTGGACCTAAGTTCCTTGTTGGGCCTGAAGAAGGGTGGCCTGAAAACCCAGATGGCTCTATGAGAATCCTGCCAGATGACCCTGAGGTCAAGATGAGTTTGATTGTGAATGCCGTGCTGGCTGAAGAGAAGATCGATGCAGTCACTCGCTTGATTAATTACTTCTCCTCTTGGATCCGTCTGAAGAAGATGGTTGGTTGGTTCCTTAAGCTGAAGAGTCTATTACTGTACTTCAGTCAGAAGAGGAAGCAAATGAGCATAACTCTTGCTCATTCCGGCTTGGATAAGGACCAACAAGGAAAAGAAATAGAAAAGGAGATGCAGAGTATCAAGGCTCAAACTGGTAGTGGTCTTCTTTCAGTTGATGAACTCAGAAGAGCTGAGTTGGAGATTATTAAGTTTTGTCAGAGAAGGAGGTTTCCAGGAGAGTTCAACAGCTTGCAAAAGGGAGAAAGTGTGAAAGGAACTAGTCATATTTACAAGCTCAATCCAATACTTGAAGATGGTGTTCTGAGAGTTGGAGGACGACTTAGCAGAGCGGCTATGCCGGAAGAATCGAAGCATCCTGCTATATTGACAAAAGATTTACACATTTCTGACATAATTCTTCAGCACATACATCAAGAGGTGGGACACAGTGGTCGTAATCACATGCTAGCTAGCCTGCGCCAAAGATATTGGATCCTTGGGGCTAGTGTGGCTATAAGGAAAACCCTGTCTAAATGTATTGTCTGTCGACGACTGCATGCAGCTCCAGGGCAGCAGCAGATGGCAGATTTACCCCGCGATAGAGTTTCTCCAGATGAACCTCCATTCACTCGGGTTGGAGTTGACTACTTCGGACCTTTTGAAGTTAAGCGAGGAAGGAGTACATTGAAGAGGTATGGGGTTCTCTTCACATGCCTTTCCATAAGAGCAATCCACATCGAAGTTGCATCGTCCTTGGACACAGATTCCTTTATTAATGCTCTTCGACGCTTTATAGCAAGACGTGGACAAGTATTAGAGCTGCGCTCAGACAATGGAACCAACTTTGTCGGTGCAGAGAGAGAATTGAGAGAGGCAATGGAAGGTTGGAATCTTGCTTTAATCAACAACACTCTCCTTCAGAAAGGAATTAAGTGGGTTTTCAATCCTCCCACAGGATCACATCATGGAGGGGTGTGGGAAAGGTTGATAAGGTCTGTGAGGAAGGTCCTGAATTCTACCCTGAAGTTGCAGACCCTTGATGAGGAAAGTCTTCACACAGTTCTCTGTGAAGCTGAGGCTATTATTAACAGCCGTCCTATTACTAAGGCATCCACTGATCCCAACGACTTGGAACCACTAACCCCTAACCATCTGTTGCTACTCAAGATCATGCCATCTTTGCCACCGGGTCAGTTCAAAAAGGAGGACATCTACGCTCGTCGCAGATGGAAACAAGTTCAGTACATCTCTGACTTGTTTTGGAAACGTTGGATTAAGGAATACTTGCCTCTTCTTCAGGAGCATCAGAAGTGGTCTGGTGTCAAGCGCAACTTCCTTACTGGAGATATTGTACTCATAGTTGACGACTCAGCACCTCGCAACTCATGGCTTACAGGAAGGATTGTGCAAACTATCTCTGACAGAAGAGGACTTGTTCGTCAAGTGCGAATTAGGACAAAGACCAGCTATTTGGACAGGCCTATTACTAAGATTTGTCTTTTACAGGAAGTAGAGGAGCCATGAGGATATCCAACTGACCTTTGAACTTCATAGACTTTGACTTTAAACTTGACTGTCATACGGGCCTTTTTTCTTTTACATGACTGACTCTGATTGTGAAGATTATTCTTTACAAAGACAATTTATCTTTACAAAGAAACTTTATTTCGTTTGGTCTAAAGAAGAAAGGACACTTTTAAATGGACTGTCTTATCCTAAAAAAAAAAAAAAAAAAAATGTGTGTTGATCTCCTACATAATGTGCAGTTGTATAATTATTGTGTTAAAATAATTAGGGGCCGGAATGTAGGAGCCAGCGTAAGTCTCACATGTGTTCTATGTCTCATTCATAATATTCACAGCACTCGTATTGTAGGTGGTGGGCGTGTCCACCGGAGTTTGGGCGGAAGTGATAGTGGCCTATATGTTTGCTTCACTGGATCACCTGGGTTTTATGGCTTTGACAGAGAGAGGGGGTGAGCCTGGGAGCGAACACTTTCTGTTGACCGCACCCGCATCCGCACTCGCACTCGCGCACTTCCACGGAATTCTTATGACATGGTAACTGCAGTGCCTGTTGTACTTTTATGTGTCGAAGTGGAATAAAGGATTGAAATGAGATCGTCGAGTGGAACTGAGTTGCTGCGCGTCACAGTGTTTTCCGTCTCTCAGTGTTTAGCCCCTCGCGGCTGCAGGTTTTTGTTTTGCGTTGTCTACAGCCGCTATAGCCACCGTGCACAGGCGTGTGCAGGAAATGGGTACAGGTGCCGCATTCCCCAGGTCAAGCCACTTTTCAACCAGAAACAGCGGCAGAAGCACCTGACCTGGGCTACAGAGAAGCAGCACTGGACTGTTGCTCAGTTTTGCATGTCATTCGGAAATCAAGGTGCCAGAGTCTGGAGGAAGACTGGGGAGAAGGAAATGCCAAAATGCCTGAAGTCCAGTGTCAAGTACCCACAGTCAGTGATGGTCTGGGGTGCCATGTCAGCTGCTGGTGTTGGTGCACTGTGTTTTATCAAGGGCAGGGTCAATGCAGCTTGCTATCAGGAGATTTTGGAGCACTTCATGCTTCCATCTGCTGAAAAGCTTTATGGAGATGAAGATTTCATTTTTCAGCACGACCTGGCACCTGCTCACAGTGCCAAAACCACTGGTAAATGGTTTACTGACCATGGTATTACTGTGCTCAATTGGCCTGCCAGCTCTCCTGACCTGAACCCCATAGAGAATCTGTGGGATGTTGTGAAGAGAAAGTTGAGAGACGCAAGACCCAACACTCTGGATGAGCTTAAGGCCGCTATCGAAGCATCCTGGGCCTCCATAACACCTCAGCAGTGCCACAGGCTGATTGCCTCCATGCCACGCCGCATTGAAGCGGTCATTTCTGCAAAAGGATTCCCGACCAAGTATAGCTTGTTTTCATATGACGTCACGCCACTGCGTTTCCATGGCACGAAATGCAAATGGAGGGCAGGAAGTGATTTGCTGTATTTAGAAAGCACTATAACAAGCTCAAAATGCCTATGTTTTGCGTCGTTTATGGTTACTTAAATCGATCCAACCACGAGGAGTTTTTATCGTGTACCAAAAGTTGTTGTTCATAAGGGGGGAAAATGCAAGAAATTGACCGAAAAACTCCGGAAAAACGGCTTGCAAACCTACGTCTGCGGTCGGGAGGAGCCGGATGGGAAAATGCCCGTGTGTGCAGTGATCACTTCGTCAAATGTGAGTTAATACAACTTAAGTGGCTGTGTTTGTGTAACGTGTAACGTTTCCGAACTTTGTAAAGTCAAAGTATGTCTGTAAGACGAGGTAGTTGCTGATATCTACCGCCTCGATGGCAGGAAAATCTTTCAATTCAGTTGAAAATCGCTCCTCTTCATAACGTAAGGATCACGTCCAACATATGTTTGATTTTTTTGTTTATATCTTTCTCTTGTAATAGCGTGTAAAGTAGTACAGTACGGACTTTCCTCCATCTCGTCCATTGCGCTCTTCACTCCCTGCCCTCCATCTGAATTCCGCGCGTCATCATAATCACGTGACTGAAACCCAGCTATTGACTATTGAGTGCATAACTGAACATAATTATTTTTTGTATTAAAAACACTTCTTTTATTGGTCGGATGAAATATGCTAATTTTTTGAGACAGGAATTTGGTGTTTTCATGAGCTGTATGCCAAAATCATCAGTATTAAAACAATAAAATACCTGAAATATTTCAGTTGGTGTGCAACGAATCTAAAATATATTAAAGTTTAATTTTTATCATTACATTATGGAAAATAATGAACTTTATCACAATATGCTAATTTTTTGAGAAGGACCTGTATATGTGTGTGGCCTGGTAAACCCTACATCATGGGGACAAAATGTCCCTACATGGGAATATCCGAAATCCTTGTCCTTGTGTCGACATTTTTTTTATCCCCTGTGATGGGGAGGGTTAGGGTTATACACAAGGGGATAGAATATACAGTTTGTACAGTATAAACATCATTATGTTTATGGAAAGTCCCCATTAAACATGAAAACACAACATGTGTGTGTGTGTGGTGTTCAGGTTTAAACATTCTTTTGGCCATGTAGTTTATTTCCCCTTTGTGTCAAAATAGCTTTGAATGAAAGACTTTTGAAAGAACAAAAAGTGCTCGTTTAATGATTTGTGTTTGCTGCATTATGTTGTCTTAAAGCCCTGTGCCTTGCCAACAGTTGGAAGAGGTTCTCTTCTATGCAAACTAGATTACTAAATAAAAGATGAGGGCTTGAAGAGCCCTGATATCTTTGAAGACACAAAGGACCAATGGATAGAGATTCAATCAAGATGTAATGCTGCTTGGAAGCTGTCTTTTGACCTTACCTTTGATGAAATTATAAGAAATATCTATTTGAACTGGACTAGTGAATGAAAGAAATGTTGAAGGATTTCTAGCCTATTCATTCCTAAAAAACCGATCAATTCAGCTTAGTTTTCACTGCACTTTGTCATTTACGGTACACAACTACACACACTGAGCATAATAAAGGGGTCTGACTGCAGGAGGGTGAGCGTAACCGGAAGCGCAGCTGGTCTCGCGCAAAACTAACACTTTAGCCCCGAGCCGAGCTTAGAAAATACACACCTCAAGCGTACATAGCCCTTGACAACTGTTGTCGTGGTAACAACCAATCAGACCGCCGGACAGGCTTGTTTTGCCACTGTCATCTCGGTTTACTGTCCACTCTCTTTCAGCTGAACCTCAGTGGGAATGTGTTTGTAAATGAGTCGGCATTAACTATTCAGGCTTAATAAAACACAAGTCTTAAGAAGTTGACTGTATAGCTACAAAGAAGCCCAAAAGTAAAATATTGAGACAGCTAGTTTTTACCATACTGTTACTCAATTGACAGAAAATAACTCATATTGAGGCATATAGGCCTACATGTGCTTCTCAATCTCAAATAAGATTTTTTTATTCACATTTTCCCTAACACCCACCATATTTTTCCTGCTCATTCTGCATAACTGATCCCAAGCTGCTTAAAGGGATAGTTCGCCCAAAAAATGAAAATTCTGTAATTTACTCACCCTCAAGTAGTTCCAAACCTGTAACGTTATGAGTTTCTTTCTTCTGTTGAATACAAAAGAAGATAAATGTTGAAGAATGTTGGTAATCAAACAGTTTACGGTGCCATTGACTTAGTAGGCTATTTGTTTTTCCTACTATTGAACTCAATGGCTACCGTCAACTGTTCGATTGCCAACATTCTTTAAAATATCCACTTTTGTATTCAACAGAAGACAGAAACTCACAGAGGTTTGGAACAACTTGAGGATGAGTAAGTTATGACAAAATGTTGGGGTGAACTATCTCTTTTAAAAATGTAAAATATGCCAAAAGTCATCTGTTGAAAGTGATGTTTTTCTGCCCTCTAGTGGAGAATTTCAATTCTGTCTCTCCTCTACCAGTTTATGTCATGCATCTACAGCTATTTGGATAGTCAAATGTCAAAATCATAAGGAGAAAACATGAAACATGATTTCTAAATTACTCTAGAAACCCTACCGTTTACCCATAAGTTTGTCACTAGTTTAAAAATAGCTTACAGAGACAATCAATATTCAGGTAATAATATGTGGAAAAGTTTGCATTATCTTGAGGCTTGAGTACATTTCATATAATGGATCTCATTTAAACTGCCAGCATCATTAAATACATCCTAACTGATTATATATTTTTTCTTTATTAGGGTTCCATAGAGGTATGTGATTTATTATTCCTTGACATATCCAGTCTGATGATGAATGTTATAATATCAAATGCAATTTCAAATGTTCAAATTTCAAATGCTTTATTTATTGGCAATTCTGTTTCTTAGTCTAAAAAAAATCATAGATTTCATCATGCATACCAATCATTCTTTAGCTTAGAGGAAGGCAGTACAGTCAGTTTTGCACAAAACAGAAGAACAAGTCAACAGGCCTGTATACCATCGCAGTGCATGTGTATTTATAAGTGTGCACGTGTTTTATTAAGTAAGGAAAAACTGAACAAATCTTTCCAAAAACCCTGACATGACTTAAGTACCTTCATATTACGAGATGTTAAAGACTCCTAGGGTCTTTCATTGCACAACATGGGTAATTAATAATATAATATAACATAATTTACAAAGTTTTAAGACATCAAAATAAACATAGTTGAAATATTACAAAATATATTTAGAAGTTGAGTGAAGGTTCAAAATGAACATGAAAAGAAAAGCGAAATTTGACACTTAAAAATAAAAATCATTATTAATAATATAAATCATATAACTTTATAACAATAGTGCCTATTTTAACAGATCAGTGGATCACATGAGATTCAGATATACAGCATATGTACATAAACAACATATCCTACAAAAGTCACTTCCTATTTAAAAGAAAGCGTTGGTTTCCCCCTTCGGGCCGTCACTGTCTCCGCTAAATGTTATTGACTATGTACATCAGGTCCAAGACACATATTGCTCAGATTGTGGAGATTTGTTTGGCACAGCCGAAACACTACAGCTTTTAGCATCCGCTCTAAAAAAACACACATCTTTACCCTCGTCTTTGACTAAAAGCTCAAAAACACTGCCATCAGACAGAGGAAAAATATATATCTGTATAAGTACTCTCTGTAATTATCTAAAACGCCATTCATTTGGACCGTGTCACTATTACAGCAGCGATTTTAACGAACAATAAGAAAAACATTTGGTAAGACTTGATCTTGAATTGTTGTGGAGGCTGAGTTCATCAACAGTCTTCTTGGTCGACTAGTTCTTCCTAAAAGGGGAAAATTAGTCCTTTTGGATGCCTATTTACATCTATAACATTTAGGCTGATTATTCAGTAACTATTTACATACAATTGAACCACTTTTCTTTCCTATATTGAAAAATGTACATTCAGGCCTTGGTTCTTTCAGTAATCAAAGCAGCCTTGCGTTTTCTTTTTCACACTGTCATTTTCATTTCATTCCGTGTTAATTCAGATTCATCTGTTTTTAAGAAAAGCTGGTCAAAATAAGTTTAAAGTGTGTTAAACTACATTCCAAAGCTCCAATCACAGAATCAAACCATTTCCTGAGAAGGCTGGTGCTTAAGGACTCATGCTGGAAGAGGGACGGCTTTATTCCTTCACCTCTGGCACTTTTTAAATGGAAAAGAAGAGGTATCGAAGGTACGTTACAAAGCTAATAAAAGTGGCCGTACTGTCATAGGTAACAAAACACCTTTTACATCGCAAGCTTATTTCTGTCTGGCACGTTCACAACAGGCGAGAACAGTATAAACAGGAACGTTTTAATGGGAAGGACCACACCGTGAAAGTTCCAAGCACTTGGGATCCTAAACCTCTTTGATAGTCCGTTCAGAAGGTTTGAAGTGGGAAGAACTGGTGTTGGACATGTAGACTGAATGGGTCCTGCGGTGCAGACGGGCACGTTTGGTGGTCTGGTTACGCCTGCTGTTGCTGATGATATCGTTGATGAACTTCTTGCAGTCCACGCAGACCTCCATGGTGCTCCAGTCCTCTGTGAACTGCTCGGGAAGCTCCAGCTCGTCTTTGGAGGACGAGCGCTCACCGTGCTTTGATGATCTGAGAGGGATCGTGACAAGAAATACTCTTACTGGACGCCCTTACCGTGGTACAGATGATACTCATAATTTCTGAAGCTCACCTGGACAAGGAACGCTGAAGGCTGTGGCGCTTGTGGCTGGATGCGGAGGAGGTCTTCTCTGCCGGGGCTGATGCTCCAGACTCCTTTTTGGGCAGAATGCTGGGGCCCAGAGAGGAGATGGGTAGGCTGGCATGGGGCTTGGAGGGCAACTTCATCTGAGATGAGAGGATATGAGGTCATTAGCAAATTGAAAAATGCACACAATCGTTCAAATGTTTGAGGTCAGTCAGATTAATACCGTTAATACCTTTATTCACCAAGGATGCAACAAATTGACCAAAAGTGACAGTAAAACATTGATAATGTTACAAAATAATTATCAAAGAAAATGAAAAAAAATGTATCACAGTTTTCAAGTAACTGATAATAATCAGTGATAACTGATAATAATAATAATAATAAGTTTATTTATTTCCAAAGGATCATGTGACACAGAAAAGTAGAGTAATGGCTGCTGAAAATTCAGCTTTGCCATCACAGGAATAAATTGCATTTTAAAATATATTAATATAGAAAGCGGTTATATTATTTTGAATTATAATAATATTGCACAATATTACTGTTTTTACTGTATTTTGATCAAATAAATGCAGCCTTTTTGAACATAAGAGACTTATTTTAAGATGACCTATTATGCCCTTTTTACAAATGCTTGATTTTGTTTTTGGGGTCAACTTGAATTTTCATGCTTGACTGTTCAAAATACAAAATACTGAGTAATGCTCTGTTTAGTTCCTGTCTCTATGAAGCTCCTCCTTCCAATAAGCACACTGTTATCTGATTGGTCAGTGTGTTGTGAATGGTCAACCGCTTCGGCATGTTCCTATCTGCGAGTTTTGACACCCCTTTTTTTTGCGTATGGTTTAGACATGAATATTTTAAATGAGGAATGTTCATTCCAGGGAGAAAACTCAAGACTACAATGGAGGTGTTTCAGGGAGTTCAGAAACAGTGCGCACTAATATAGAGAATAACTCCCTTTGGAGTGGACATTGTAACTTTGCAGATATTTTTCATGCTCAAACAGCAACATTACACACTAAAGAAAGTTGAAAATGTGCAAAAACCATAATAGGTCCTCTTTAAATATTATATATATATATTAATGCAAAAGTAGCAAGGAGTTAAAGATGTTACATTTACCTTCTTACAACACTGTGAACAAACAGGCCTGTGAGAGTAAAAGGAGAAGAAATATGATTCCACTGCACATCGCTACTTTGTTTTCATTATTTAAATTTATGAATGAAAAGCTCCACCCACCTCTTACAGAACTGGCAGGTGTAGGACCAGGTGAAGAGCGAGAACTTCTTCGTCCGACACGAGAAGCAAAGCTAACGGAATAGATTGCACAATTAAACACTTACTGTAGTGAGCTGCCAGTATTTTAAGCATCATAGAGTAGGTGTGCTCCAAAAAAAAAGAAGAGGATTTCAATAAAGCTTGGGCTGTACATTTATAGTGGGCAGTGAATGTACAAGAGTAGAGAAAATGTACCTTTCCTTTCTTCAGCGCATTATAAACCTCTTTATACTGTTGGAACTTCTCCAGCTCTGCTTTAACAAGAACCTGTCTGATATGCATCACCTCCTCGACGGTCAAAGTCAGGCACTCGACAGGGTAGCAGAACTCCTCCTGAAACAAACACATCACTTTCACAAACATGCCGAAGGATATGTTGCATATTTAAACATGCCATGCTGTCACACCCAAGAATTAGGGATGGAAAAACTATTACATGCTAGACCATGACTTTACAGGGTTTCACCCTCTGCCAAACACGACACGAAACAAACCCACAACACAATGGAGATGGCGGCAAAGCAGTATTAAAGGAATGTTAAACACTCCGTCAAGCCTTGTATGCAAAATTTGCATATGAAGATGAGTGGAAATCTTTATTCTCTGTGCTAAAAAAATGCACGGCGCCCCAGGACTAGTCCTTACCCAATTTAATAAGGAACACTGATTTAAGCACACATAAAAGCCAATAGACATCTCTAATACTCACATTCAATCACCTTAACTACCACTCGACAAGACAAATCATCACTACAACAGACTCATATTGGCTTTTATGCCCCTTGTCACCCAGTGTTGGTGTAGTATCATCAACATGTAGTTTAATAGGACGTACCACACGACCGCTGCCTAATGCGTGAGCCTGACCAAAGAAAACAACATGGCTATTATTTGATATTTGTTGAAAACTGACTGGAGTATAGTTTCATGTACAACAACAAAAAGTGTCACTGATACTCCCTAAATGTTATAAAACAAGTAAATGTTAAATAAAAGTAAATGAAAGTATATTTTAAATGGGCAGAAAGTCTAAGAAACACTAACCCAGTATAAGAAAGAAAGCAAAGACAAACCTATTTTAAAAGCACACTGTTAAATTGTTGATAAATTATAAATTATGGGGAAAAAAGAAAATGAGGCATATCTATCCACTGGTATATAATATAATATAATATAATATAATATAATATAATATAATATAATATAATATAATATAATATAATATAATATAATATAATATAATATAATATAATATAATATAATATAATATAATATAATATAATATAATATATAATTAGTGCTGTCAAATTGATTAATTGCGATTAATATTGCATCTAACATAAAATTTTGTTTATATAATATATGTGCGTGTATGTATGCATGTATGTATATATATATATATATATATATATATATATATATGCGTGTGTGTATACATATACACACATTCACACATATATTTATATATGAGTGTTTGTGTATATACAGTATAGACACAGAGACATACATATAAATATAAAATATATACACATATATTATGTAAACAAACTTTTATGTTAGATGTGATTAATCGCGATTAATCGTTTTGACAGCACAATCTAATATAATATAATAATTATTACTTTGCAAATATTGCTGGCTATCTCTATAGTATCCCTTACTTCACCCTTTTATTTAAATCTTAATTATAACTTATCAAAATCTAACACTCTTTGAATGATGCACATAACTTAAGCATTATTCAAAAGGAGGAAGTTCGTTGAGCAATGTTGTCTTCCATTATGATCATAAAATCATCTTGATGACGGGTAACTGAAGTGATTTTAGTGTCGGCTCATTTCCTTCTGCAGTTTTCCCTACTGGCCATGCAACACTGTGCAACATGCACACATGAAGCAACAGCCCAGCTGAAAGACTATAAAGCGATCTCACTGCAGATAGTGATGAAATAGTGATGAAATGACTCCAAAATAATGCAACATAATCTGTGGGTATGAGAATGTGGAAGATGTGTGCTTTACCTTGTTGTCCGGAGACAGCTTCAGTGTAAGGCAGGAAAGGAAAGTAGAGCAGTTACAGCTCTCTATCTAGTATACTGCAATAAAACTACAGTATCACTCTATCTAAAATAATCATTTTCATGTAAAAGGTCTGTGATTGTCAAATTTACAACCGTTCAAAGACCTCAGAGGTTTCACAATCAGCCCTGATCAGTTACAATCCTTTTAGACAGGACCTAACACAGTCAGCATGGCTAAATCTGAAGCAGTCATTTTTCATAAATTAAGCTTCATGTAGTAAACCTATCAAGGCGGATAGATTATATGATGCACTTACTGGGTCTTACTGGATGTTCAATGTTTAGGGTACTTATTTTTTTTGTGAAAGAAGACTTATATTTGATCAAAAATACAATAAAAGTAGTATTGTGAAATATTCGTACAACTTAAAAATGTTTTCTATTTTAATGCATTTTCTTTATTTAATTTATTCCTGCGATGGTAAAGCTGAATTCTTCTCAGCATCGTTATTCCAGTCCTCAGTGTCACATGATCCTTCACAAATCATTCTAATATTCTGACTTGGTCCTCAAGAAACATATCTTATTATTATCAATGTTGAAAACAGTTGTGCTGCTTTAATATTTGTGGAAACAATGTAACATTTATTTACAGAATTCCTGAATTCAGAATTCAGCATTGCAGAATAAAAGTATTCATTTCTTTAAAAACAAAAACAACAATCTTACTGACCCCAAACTTTTGAACGGTAGTGCAAGACATTATTCACTGAAAATCTTTCCCTTTTGGCATGTGTATCCTCAGCGTACCTGCTTTCAATGTGTGAATGAGAATGAGACGAGAAACTAGAGCAGTCCCAGTCCGTTCCCCTAACAATACATCCAAGCCCCCTAAGCAGCTGTATGGCATAGAGTAGCCTTTAATTGGACTTCTGAATTGAAAATGAAAGCACAAGTTCTCCTTTAACTCTCTCTCTCTTCTCTCTCCACACTCAGGGCCTGCAATGCTACGGCACTGGACAGACTTCTGAGAATCGAATTATACTTTCACAAGACTCAGGACAGTTAAGTGTGACCACAGCCTGCAGCCAACTGACTGCTTTACACCAAGATATTCTCATTTACTGTCCTGGGATCCACTCAACAAGGAAAACGACTTTGCAGGCAGGAACATGTCAAAAACATGGAGCTAAAGAAAGGTTGTTGTAGTTACCAGAGATTTGGAGTTCTGGCGAGACGGAGGCAGGAAAGAGCGTACGCTGGTGGGAGCTTCCTTCTCTATGGAGTGCCTCCTCTGTGGAGCGAAGCGTTTGTCAGGCTGAGGAGTGGAAGATATGGGCAGGAACTTTGGAGGAACTGGGAAAAGACAAAATGGAGTGCAAAATTTCAGTTGAAAAAGAACCATAGAGTCAATGACATGTATTTGTTGGACTGCAAATACAAAAGTTCTGTATATTTCAGTATGGTTCTTACTCTTTTTGCCCACGACGGACTCTGGAGATGTGTCCTCAACCAGTGAGGTGGATATGCTGGAGCTGCTGTCGGATTTTCGAGTGTTTTGGTCCTCCTGGAGTAAGAAAAAGAGGCTAATGCAATTGACTCCCACGGGATTCACCTAGAAGTCTGGTTCAACATTTTGGCAGGGTTATTGCAATATAGAAAATATAAAACACACTCACATCAGAGTCTGAGCTGTCGAGCTCAGCCAGCGTAGGTGCTTTGAGCAACCTCTTCCTCTGGGACAGCGGCTGTCCTCCAGCTACACCGTTTACAGGGCTCCGAGCCGGCGTCGTGCCATTGGCCAGGGACAGTGTGCTGACGGCCAACTTTCGGGGTCCGTCAGGGATGTCTGTGTGTGGATGGGCATTATGGACATAATCAGGCACCAATCAGAACAGCAATGGCTTGCACATTAGGAAAAAGTAGACTTTGTTTACACTGTACCCAACTACAAATAGTTTATCTGATCTTGAGCACTAACAGTTCACATTGAAATTGTTCGCACTGAGATTGCATCTGTCTGGTAGCCGTGTCTTAAGCATCAGCCTGATGCTAAGAAACTGGGAAGTTTCCAAACAGTAAGTGAAAAGTGAGGAAGGAAAACTGGAAATGTTGTCCATCGTGGCATCTCGCTGTGTTGCTGAACTCATAAGGCGCATGAGTTACTGTATTTACACGTTCATAGATATACTGTGAAAGAAGCGGTTCACTCACTTACTACATAGCGAATGCCACACTATAGTGAATTTCACTATAAGGGAAAATTAGACACAGACACAGCTAGTAATACATGTCTCGAATGGCTACAAAACACTTGAAATCCAAAATGACAATTTAGAGGTAAAAATAATCAATTTTATTTGGATTTCAAATCATATATCTAATGTACTTTGAATTATAATTATTAATTTTTTTTGCAATCAGCAACAAATGGCCTAGGTGGTATCAGGGTGAAAGGTTATGCACAGTAGAATATAGTGATGAAATTACATAGCATTGATGTCCATAGCAAATTAAAATAGTGTAATTCACAAAATCAAGTCAATAGAAGACAACTAGGTCACAGAGTGACTGAAACAAAAAGTCACAATTGACATTATGGCTATGGATTGATGATGTTTAAAAACAATATGGTTTAATAGTTTGGGGTCGTTGAGATTTTGATAATGTTTTTAAAAGAAGTCACTAATGCTCACCAAGTTCGCATTTATTTGATACAGTAAAGCAGTGATATTGTGAAATATTATTACAATTTAAAAATAACTTTTCTATTTGAATATAAATATATATATTTAAATGCAATATATTCCTGTGATGGCAAAGCTGAATTTTCATCATCATTATTCCCGTCTTAAGTGTCACATGATCCTTCAGTAATCGTTCTAATATACTGATTTGGTGCTCATTAAACAGTTCTTATTTTTATCAATGTTGATAAAAAGTTGATAAAAACAGCATATACCGGTATTTGAAATACAAATCATTCGTAACAAATGTCCTTACTGTCAATTTTGATTAATTTAAAGCAGCCTTGCTGAAGAAAAGTATTAATTTCTTTTTAAAATAATAAAAAAACCAAACTTTTGAATGGAAGTGGAAATCTCTGACACCAAACACTAGATGGTCTCATACTGACAATTATCATGTAATGTAATTTAATGTAATGAGACAATGGTCTCATTACATACAATGTATGGGACTCTCACACAACAAAAAGCATACAATCAAATAATTTAATATAATAAAGACCAGTATACTACAGCTAAGATACTGATCATTTCTATATTAAGAAAACACATATATCTGACATCCATCTGTCAATGTTCCTCGTCATTTGAGCCTCAAGTGAGATATTTCTAGAACAGCAAAAACATTTTTAGATGGACAGAGTATAAAAATAAACTGCAGCATATTAAATATTGATGCCTGCAGACTCAGAGTTACATAACCCCCCTCTTAAACTAGACTAATCCTCATTCAGAAATGAATTCTGTGAGATCTGTGTTTGATTCATACACAAGCTCTCAGAACCCAGGCATTTCTCACACTGGGCTCAGAGGTGATGTGACAGTCATGCTTGCATCAGGAATACTTTACCTGAGCTTCGGAACAAGTCCTGTGGGGTGCTCATACTTTTGCCTGCGCCTAAAAAGGAACATATTTTTCAATATGATCCCAACAGCACAATACAGGTCTTTCTGTAGCTGACTTTCACACAGTAAGTTAATATATGAGTGTAAACCACACTTAGGTTAACCAATCAGCAGCTTTGAGTCTAACTTGTGACTGTGACATCAGCACAATAAAGCACAAACACAGTGCATCCACAGAGAAGCAGCAGCCATACATGACAGAGGATTAGTGGGATATGGAGGTGGAAAGAAGTGTGCGCTAGCAGAGGGAGGAATTATACAGGAAAGTCCGGTGCAAACAGCCATATTGGAGGCTAGGAAAAACGCTTTTAGAATTTAAAAACAATTGGCCGTAGTTTATATGGTTTGTTTAATGTAACGCAAATGAAAACAAGGCTGCAAGAGAAGGAAATGCAGTGGGCTTTATTCATTAAACACCGTCAGTGATTAACTCCGCATTGCTTCCATTTGCGTAAAAGCTCAGCTTGCGGTCACTAATGTTGTCAGAAATTACCAACTCTCATTGGAAATGAAATATGCTGCTGCAAAATGCAGTCAGTAGCTATGTTTCCATCCACATATTTATATGTAAATGTTGGGAAATGGCATTTAAAAAAACTGAATGAAAATGACAAGATGCACATAAAATCTTAAAATACGCTTAAAAAAAACGTGCTCAGTTGAGCTGAATAATTGTTTTATTCTGTAACAAAACATTTGCATAAACTATGATGGAAACGCATTTACCTGAAAATTCCTGGATGCATAAAAAGAAAAAGAAATCACGTGACTGCCTCAACAGATCATGCGATTGGATAACTGGACTAACTTGCGGACCAAACTCATTGCACACCATCTAAAATTTTGTCAATATTCTGAAATGCCTAAGCCAAAGTGTCATCAAAATGATTTGGTATAATTACCTGCCAGAACTATCTCACACCTCTGAATGCAAGATAACACGACAGTGTTTGTTTTATACGAAAGTTTAATTCTTCCAAGTTTAATTTGCAACTTTGGATGGAAACATACCTAGTGTGAACACTCCTTATATCAAGGTTTTTAAAAACGGTGTCTGGAAACTCCCAGGGGGAAGTGGATAACATGCATTTTTAGGGCTGTCAAAATTAATATACTTGCATCATACTTATTAACTTGAGCTATCAATTAAAAAACGCATTTGTTTTAAATCTATTTAACAAATCATTTTATTCCGTTGTTTTAACTAAAAATGTATTTGGTTGTTACTTTCTAGGGAGGATCTCCTTGTTCATAACATTTGTGGATGGAAAAAAACATGATACCACCATAAATTAATAATTAAATTATATATATACCCCCATGTATGCCTCATTTTCATTGCCGTCAAATTAAAGATGGTATATATTTGTATAACCAAAGTCTATTCATAGATAAGAATATCATCTGGTTATTAAGAATTACAATAAGAACCAGGACATGAGAGTTACTCTCTATTCACAGGCCACAGCAATGGATATCCAAGTCAATCTTAACAACCATAACCAAATGTATTAAAGATGGCTACAAACATGGAAGAGAGTCCATAATTTAATAGATTTGACTGATAAGCAAATACTGTAAGTCATTGCTTAAAGAATTGCTTATTCTCTATATCTGGGTTTTATTTGATTGTATATGTGTCTTACTTGGTCAGCCTGAAGTTTCACAATAAACCTTTATATACCGTACACAGCTAAAATTGTAATAACTGATATTCCTGAAACTGGAATACACTACATGACTTTTTAAAATCTGAACAGATTTTAAAACACGAGGCATCATACACTTGACAACTCAGTGTATGATGCCAAAGTTTCTCTAACCATTCACAAACACCGTGTATACACCAGAAATATTATATGATATATAACTTTATTGTCAGACAAAGTCTGAAATTTGTCTTGCATTACATTAAGCTAATTCACACTTACAAGAACCATACCACGGCGTGACACGACGTGACAAAAGCACATAGAACCCAACCCATTATAATCAGTGATGCTGTCTACACTGGATGCGGCATGACGCGACAAAAATTACCGACAGTAAACTGATGCCACAACTTCAAGTGCTCACGCTATTTCTGACAAGAAAAACAAATGGATTTGCAATGGCCGCTTTGTCGCGTCACAGTGTAAATGACTGAGGATCACACACTACCAGACTTTCAAGTCGTTCCGCACAGAAACGTGCCTTATTGCTAGGAAATGCATGACAAATGAAAACAATGTGTTCTAAAATTGTCTCAAAACATTAAAAAACTCCAACTGACCAAAATCTGCAGACTGACTCTGACATTTGTCAACAACTATCAAGCATCAACTTGTCCAGACTGCAAATAGGGGCAAAAGCTGTGTAGTGTATTCCAGCCTTTCCAGAATGCGATCCTGGTCTAAACAGACTTCTATCAATTTTGATAATGTAAGAAGGATTTCCTTTAGACTGAAGGCACTGCCTTGTCCTCTTCCTCCTCTGAGGACTATCAGGATCAATGCCACGACCCCACCAGCGGAGGAGCGTGACATGAGGGTAGGGGTGACCGAGGAGGTCAGGCACAACCACAGAAGCAGGGTCAGTGAGCTAACAGCGGTAAAGCCACAGTGAAGTCTTTACCTGATGAGTCAAAACTGACAGACATGCTAAGTGGGCGCATTACTGTGAGAGAGAGGCAGAGGTTATGGATGAAAAGAGAGGGAGGAGAAGATAAATAAAGCCATGGGTTAAAACAAGGCATTAAATGTTATGCATTCAATGTCAGATATAAAGGATGCTTTTCTGTAAATCTGTTAATAAACAGGAACACAATTCTACAACTGAGCAGTCAAATAACATGTAATTTCTTTTAGGATCAAGAAAGAATCCATGTTATTTTTTACAATTTTATACCAGACAACCACTATGCAAGTAAAACTGACAAAGCTATGATTCACATTACGAAACTGAGGACTGATGAAGCTTTCTGACAACATATAATGGATAGCACATTCACACAACCAGTGGCATACAATCAACTTCTTAAAACGATTTAAGATCAAGTGTGTTTTAAGTTTTTTTTTTATCACAATTTTGCACCGGGCAACCACTATTTAACCTTAAATTTAAAATGTGAAATACTGAAGTACAGTCCAACTATTCACAAAACATACAGTAGATATTATGATGATAATCTCCTTTAAGTTTTAAAGGTTTATATAGACTGTAGACTCTGAACTTTGTCTCTTTAGGCAGATGGAGAAAACAATACTCTTTTCACCACACAAACTGAAAATACGTCCATGGCATGCAAACTTTAAGCTTTATTAAGTCTGCTGCAAGCGACTTAAATCTTGAGACATTTATCCAACATGGATCAGTCTGATATAATGATTGGCAGATTTGTGCTTGTGTAACTGTACAATCATCCACACAAAGAGCCTAAAGGCCTTTATGTATATGCGCACATTCAACTTAAAACCTTACAATCTTTAACTATTGAATTCTACAGAGCAAATCTCAGGGCAAATACACTATTAGGATTACGTACCCTCTATATAACCTTGTAAATATCAATGGAGCTGATGTACAGTATGTTACATGAATCTAATCTTGTGTAACAAAGTGAATAAATACATTTTAAAAACCTACAGTATCAATTCAAGGTGAGAGAAATATTAGAGATTTACAGCTGTAAATTAAATGGGCAGCACAAGAGTTAGAGACACAGGGCTTTACTACAAACACTGTTAGAGACAATTGAAAACTGCAATGGTTCAGTATAACACGAGCAGCCATGCATGAGAATGGCACACTGTCACACATCTGTACTGCTGTCTGTCAAGACCTGAGGTCAATCTCTATCACATCGACACATACAGTACTCACCTCCCTCCACATGACTGAAATACTTGATATTTAGGTTAACAGCATGAAGCAAGGTTTTAATGTAAATACAATGCTATGTAAAATAGATATTGTATATAGCATATGAATAGAAGGTATTTGGAAAAATATTTGTGCACAGAACGATAAACATGGAGAAATGGTGCACTGATAAATGATGAACACTAGCAGTCAAAAATGTGGACACACTTGATTAAAATATTCCCCATGATCTTAAAAACCTTTTGATTATGCTTAAATCTTTAGAAACTGTGCCTACATTTGAATTATCATCTAATGATTATTATTTTTATTTTATTTTTTTAAATCTGAAAAATAAAAAAATAAAGAAAGAGTAGATGTCCCCAGATGTTTGACTGGTATTGTATATAATGGCAGAATTAAAAATGGCAGTGTTTTTTTTATTAGTATATGTAGTCCAGCTTATGTTTTTAGTCATATGCATCAATGATGTGATGAAGTGCGTGGAAGTGCACTAACCGAGTCGACTTCTACGGAGCATGTCGGGTGAGACAGGCCTCAGCTTTCTCTCCGACTTGATCTCTTCCAGGATACGTTCATGAAGACTTGGAGGTATTTGAGGATGAGGCTTAAGCTTACGAGCAGAAGCCTTAAAGCACATCCAAACACACAAGGGATCAATGGTTGAAAGGTTTGTGGTAATAGGTGTATAATTTGTATAAATAGATTTGTTTAATTATAAAGATACTCCAGCTCACAAATGACCAAAGTAAGTGTATTTTTGTGTGCTTTAATGCTTACAGGATTCAGTGGAGGCCTGGATCGAATGAACTCCAGTATGACCTCATGGGCACTCTTCTTTAACCTCGGAGGAATGTCACCATTGACCTACAGTAAAAAGAAGGCACAGCAGGGATCAAAGGTCAGACAGGCTCTTTACAATAAGCACATGTTGTCAGTAAACTAAAACCCAAAGTCTGTGTCATTTGCAATGAGTCAGAAAAGAATGCACTGGACACGTTTCAAACAAGTGTCCTGTCTGAAGAATGCATTAAAATATTATTAGTGACAGCTATGTGCTATTGTCTCTGCATTAATAACTGGAGGCTTGTTGGATAAAAATTTGACCCATTACCTCACTAGGTTTAAATTGGCCTATCATGCAAGGTGTTGACTCTGACGTGGCAGCTCTCTACACAATTATTTCTACACAATAACCTCCAGCCATCTTGATATACTGTTTTCAGTGGCATTCACTTGATCCAGTTCAACGCTATAAAACTTCTTTTTTTTTACCCTGCAGCTTCAGAAATAAGCCTGCTTGAATTCTGATAAGCAAAGTAAACATTGTTTTGGTTTATGATCTCTGTAACAAACAGCAATAAAAGTGAATTGAACTGACTGACTAATGTTGGTAAAAAAGAAAAAGTGACTCATGCTTGTTTGTTCATGGAGAAAAAAAGTTTAAAAAGATGCTGAAATCACAAGATATGCTCTGAAAACAGTCAGTATTCAGTCATGCAACCCAATTCAGGATTTATCAATTCCTATATTTATCTATACATGTCCACACTAACCATGACCTTGCGAAGTTTGTAGCGTTGCGAGCGGATGTCATCCATGAGCATCTCATAAGGCGTGAGCTGGTACTCGAAGGGTAGAGGGTTATATAGACGCTCCTGGACCTTCTTCAGCTTCACACCATGTCTTAGGTCCCTCATTACCTGCACCCAAAACTGTGCCTGTGGAAAAACACATCCTGAACTAAAGTGCACTCTTAACAGAGCCCAGTCTGAATGCATTCAGCACCATTATTTTGGCTTGTGGTATTGCTCTTACCCAGTCAGCATTTTGCAACTCATTCAGGTCTTTGACGGGCTCCTGTGTTTCTCCTTCCATCTTTCGCAAATTCTGAGAAAGAAAAAAAAGACAGAAAAAGATTTTAAGACATATTCCACAGGTTTCAGAAGAGGGCTGTGAAGATCCTGCAAGGGGTCCATAGACATATATAATTCTCAAAACTGAAAAAAAAAAAAATATATATAAAATATATACAATTTTATTTATAAAAACATTTTCCTATGTAGAAATGCATTTGAGAAGTAGAATGGTTGCTCTCCACAAAGATGGCCTAGGCTATAAGAATATTGGTAACACCCTGAAACTGAGATACAGTACAGTGGCCATGATCACACAGAGGTTTTTCAAGACTGGTTCCACTTGGAACAGGTCTCGCAAGGGTCAATCAGATAAGTTGAGTCCTCGTGCTGTGCGTCAGGTGCAGAAGCTGGCTTAAAAAAACAGACGCATGAGTGCTGCCAGCATTGCTTTAGAGGTCGCAGAAGCGGAAGTTCAGCTTGTCAGTGCTCAGACCATACACCGGACACTGCAACAAGTCGGTTTGCATGGCCGTCATCCCAGAAGGAAGCCTCTTCTGAAGCTGGCTGAAGGTTTTCTGAAAGCAACCTGTCCAAGAGCATGAATTACTGGAACCATGTCCTGTGGTCTGATGAGACTAAGATAAACTTGTTTGGCTCAGATGGTGTCCAGCATGTGTGACGACGCCCTGGTGAGGAGTACCAAGAAAATTGTGTCTTGCCTACAGTCAAGCATGGTGGTAGTAGCATCATGGTATGGGGCTGCATGAGTGCGGCTGGTGCTGGGGAGCTGCGCTTCATTGAGGGAAACATGGATTCCAACTTGTACTGTGACAAACTTAAGCAGAACATGATGCCCTGCCTTCAGAAACTGGGCCGAACGGCATGATAACGACCACAAACACATAGCCAAGATGACAACTGCCTTGCTGAGGAAGCTGAAGGTGATGGAGTGGCCAAGTATGTCTCCAGACCTGAACCCTATTGAGCACCTGTGGGGCATCCTCAAGCGGAAGGTGGAGAAGCGCCATGTGACTATTATCCAACAGCTCCGTGATGTCATTATGGAGTGGAAGAGGATCCCAGCGACAACCTGTGCAGCTCTGGTGAACTCCATGCCTAGGAGGTTAAGGCAGTGCTAGATAACAATGGTGCTCAGTGCTCACACAAAATATTGACACTTTGGACACAGTTGACATGTTCACTTAGGGTGTACTCACTTTTGTTGCCAACTATTTTGACAATAATGGCTGTGTGTTGAGTTATTTTCAGAGGACAGTAAATATAAACTGCTATACAAGCAGCACATTGGCCACTCTAAAATATATATATCCAAGTTTCATTTCTATAGTATTGTCCCTTGAGAAGATATACTAAAATGTTTGCTGAAATGTGAGGGGTGTACTCACTTTTGTGAGATATTGTATATATACAAACACACAACACTGCATATTGTATATATGTACAATGTACTAGAAATCCCAGGAAATATTCAATAAAATGTATTCAGAATTGGTGTAACAGATGGCCTAGATTGTCCTCAGTCTGGTGTTAAAATAAGAAAAAGTCAATGTCGCTTTAACCATTGTGGGTCTGGCTTGTTTGTAAATCGATTTGTTCTCATGTGACAGACAGTCCAAGTAAGTAGGACAATATTAATTCATCAATATTGTAGCATGATCAATATGCAGCTAAATCTAGTCTTTAACTAGTCTACACTACACTGGCAAAAGGTCATTTCCACACAGGGTTGAAGTTGGGACAACAGCATCAATGATGGTGGTAATGGCTGTGCCACCTGCAACCAACGACAAAAACTATAAAAACGTGTTTAGTAGACTTTAGCTCAGAATATGCTCTCAACCTGTTTGTTTTGAGTTTGAGTGGTTTGACATTCACAACAAAATAAATGAGATTTACCATCACAAGACAAATTAAAATGTGTATAATTAAATTAGGATTTTTTTTCTGGCATAGCCTTCAAATGATATAAACCAGGCTTATGGTCAGAACAGTAAATCATTCTTTTGCTGCCGCCTGGATTGCTTATTAAATTCCTTTGGGTAAAGCCCAGAGGGGACACACACTTCTACTTTGAGGAGGGGGAAAGACTGCAAAATCACCAGAGTCTGATCTCTTAAATCAAACACAACTGTGCTGCATCACAAAACACAATCTAAAAAGGAGGAATTCATTGATGCATAAGAAAGAAAAAGAAACAGACACAGAGAAAAAAAAAGCTCTGAATCATCAGAGCGAGACTATTTCTGTCAATCTAGCTAAAATCAAAAGAACCACACAGCAGATTCTGCCTTTTTCTGCCCCTTTCCACTCGCTCTCTTCACTCATCTTCTCCTCTAAAGCAGGGGAGCTCATTCAATCCAGCTTCTAAAAATCTACTATGGTGCAGCATTCAGTTCAAAACTTCATCTAACTAACACACCTCCCAGTAATATTCAGCTGAGCAATTGATCTGGGCTGCAAAGAAATTCTCATACTTCTATTACTCACAATCAATGTGCAATTTGTCAATGTTATTTCACACTTTTTTGATGACTTCACTATTATTTAACATGTGAAAATCAGAACTATTAAGATTGAGTAGGTGTGTGCATGAACTTTTCACTAGCAAATGTTAAACATGCAAAAAGACGACCGTCATAAAAATTCAATCTTGATAAGCTGTTGCACACTATAAATTGGCTTGTTTTGTGTAGTTAATAAATAAAGATTACTGGAGTACATATTACAAGAAAATACTATTTCATTCTTTCTACTTTAAAATGTCATGTTTTATTCAATGTGTTACTTGTTCTTTTCTTTGTAATGATTTGTGAAATTTACTTGCAACTACCAAGTGAAAATTGTTTCCACGCCAAATTTGTTCAGTGTAAGTAACATCTATAACATTTAGCTTAATTCATTACTACTTTACTTTTAGGTTCATACATTGAAAAACTGACATTTTTGACAATGGGAAAAAAAGACAGAAAATCACCACAAACTCTTTCTGCAAAGGTTGTGTGAAATGGGAATAGAGTCGCTTTGAAAATCCACTAGAAACATTAAACCATACAGGAACCACAGTAAATTAAAAGTTCAATGATGCACTCATTCTAATCTTGCATACTATTTAGGACAGATAGCATGTGAAATTGTTCCTGGATTAGCGGTTTAAGGTGTGTTTGACTAGAGATAGGACTAAATTCGGGTTTAGGATTGAGCAGCCCTGCTCTAGACCCATGATAACTGCTCCTGTTTCACCCACGAGGCCACGACCCACCAGCATGTGACCTCCACCCAGTGCCACTTGGTGCTAGAGGATTAGGAGCTATAGCAAGCAGGTTAATGCAAACTAATGCCTTTGAGCGAAAGAACACATTCAGATGGATAAGGCTCATGTTACAAGTTCACATGCCATTTGATTGCATGTGACAGTTTAAACAAACAACACATTACACAAAAATGGGCTGAACATGCCTGTCTGACTAGGGAGATCAAACAGCTATCCCCTTAAAACTGCTTCTTACGAGCCTTAGTAATAAAATGAAATGCACACATTATATATGTATGTGTGTAGTAATGGGTAGTGTATACTTTATATATATACATATACACACACACTACCCATTAATGCATGTAGGGCAAGATTTTAATTTTCTTATTGATTATGAATATGCAAAAAAGATCCCTCAAAATCTAAAAATACATAACTGGAACACTGGGATCAAGAAGCTAAAACACAATTACAATTCAATTGAACTCTAAAATCATATTATGAATTGAAAGAATGCCTCAGAGTGTCAGAGACAAAGCAGAGACTGATCCGGACCATGTACAGGCTTCAGTGAGCACAGTCTAGTCATTGAGGCTGGCAGACTCAGAAAGAGCTGGTTATGCAGAGAGCAAAGAGTGTGTGCTCACTGTAGGACAGGAGAGATTGAGACAGAGATGCACTTCCTCCTTCACGGTCACAGATTTAAATCAATAAGAGACCTCCACATTAAAAAAAAAAAATGCATAAACTTAATAAAGAACTTTACAGCCATGACTGAAGTAGAACAAATAAAGATAATATAGGGACAGACAGCAGCACAGGCTGTGAGATATGTGTCCCAGCCTTTGGGATGAACTGGAATGGAGATTACGGGTCAGTCCTTCTCCTCCAACATCAATGCCTGATCTCACAAATGCTCAATGGGATGAATGGGCAAAATTTCCCACAGAAGCACTCCAAGTGGGAAGCCTTCCCAGAAGAGTGGTAGCGGTTATAGCTGCAACGGGGGGACCAACTCCATAATAATGTCTATGTATTTAGAATGCGATTTTATCACAGTCCCTGTTGGTGCAATGGTCAGGTGTCCCAATACTTTTGTCCATATTGCATGCATGTATGCATGTATGGATGCATAAACAACGTGTATGTATCTATGGGTGTATGTATTGGTGAATGTATGGATGCATGCATGTATGTATGGATACATATGTGTATGTATGCATGTATGTAATTATGTATGTATGGATGGATGGATGTGTTTATGGATAAATGGACGGATGGATGGATGGATACCATAGTGCAGTCATAATAGTGCAGTGTATGCTGTTTATTAATGAAATGTCAAGTATTGACAGGTAAAGATGTTCATAACCGATGAAAGATTAGAGCGAATCTCTTCAAAAGTTTCTGCATGACTTGAATGTAACATTTAGTCCCTCTTTCATTTAGCCAATGAATGGAATGAGGGCCATGCTACAGTATATGCAAATATTGTTTTTAAGAGTTAATAGCATCTAAATAAAACCATGTCATAGAAGTATAACACTTCATAATAATGTTTGTTAATAAATCACTGGAACACTTTGTTGACAGTTATATCAATAATAATTGGCTTAACTTTCAAAGCAACGCTAAAGAGCTTGCCATACTAAAGTCTTGCTTTATTTTTAAAAATGGCTCTGAAAATATTTGAGATATAATAATATAATAATGATGAGGCACGTAAAATCAAATATATAAAGGTAAAAGGTAAATAAGAACATATTTATAATAATCAAATGGTTAAAAAAATTAAGTAAATACCTAAATAATTACATATCCAATACTTTACAATCTCTCTCTAAATTTTGTCAGCTTTACTGTGGTGGATTATAGAAGAATTTCATTAAATATTGAACAGAAATACCAGATCTGTGTAGATAATCTATATGTAAATGTCTGAGAATACTGAAAGCCCTTTAGGAAAACATTGGTACAAGATTTACAGTATTAAACCCTGATTAAAAAAGCGTATGGCAATGAGTTAGGTAAAAATGCACTAAAGCATTGTTGGTTTCAATCCACCTTCACAGTCCACGGCCTGTTTATTAGTCACTTGTGCTGTCAGCCCACTCACTCTATTCTATTTGATAAACACAACAGCCTCATGAGGCTTTCAGCAATGTAAATATACATCTGATTTTCACCCAATCATACCAATATTGTTGTAAGACGCTGACCGTTTCATTTGTTTTTTTTGCATAAATGACACAGAACTGAGAACACAACCCTGATAATATGTGTGTGTGTGTGTGTGTGTGTGTGTGTGCCCACTATTGGCAGTTGTGCCATAAATAAGTGTGTAGACATGAGAGTCAATATGAGGGTCTTTACCTCTTTGGCACACTTGATCTTCTCCAAGAAGGTGCGTAGCTCCTTGGTCTCTGCGTACAGGGCTCGACATACAGCCTGGTAGTGGTTGGGAGCATCCGTTGGGCTGGGGAGGTGAGACGTGCAGAGCTGGAGAGGAGAAAACAGTGAGACTAAAATTACAGCATGAGACCAGGAATTCTGAAAAAAAGTTATTTCCATTTTTTAATATTATTATTATTTTATTAGCAATATTTCAAATGTTTTATTTAGATTTCAATTATTTTAAAAGTATCTATTTATTTAAATGTTACATTTTTAGGATTTAATTCATTATTAGTTTTTCATCTACTCACAAACCCCGTGCAGTTGGGGTTTATGAACCCCAGTTTAGGAAACCCTGCGCTAGTCTAGAGTACCATTTGTTTGGGCAACCATCATATGACCAGATGTTGAAACGTTGTTGTCCCTTAGACTGAGACCAAACAAGCAATGACAGGGTAAATGTAATTTTTTATTTTTATTATTTCCCATTTGAATGTTGCTATAAATATACTATACACAACAATGCTCCCAAACATTCCACTGCTTTGCCCCATTCACAAGCAAATTGGTTACATTACGACTACAAATCTTTACTAATTGCTCTGTTTGTCAAGAAGTCTCTTTCCTAAAATAGTTCACAGGGTTTTTAGAGGAGAGAAGTGCATTTTAAGGTCAATGCATGTCTCCTCCATCTCTGTCTGAGAAGTTAATCCTTGCATCTTTCACAGACTTTAAGAAAATCATCATCTGAATCGGTCTAATAAGTTAATTCTTGCATTACACATTATGATTTGGCACATAGCTGAGAGCCAAACCCAAAGCTTGCATGCCTAGCAGCTGAAAAACACAGGCCCGTTTAAAGTTCAGTGTCCCAGGTATAATAGTTTGAGCATGACACGCATTTTAAATATACAATTACTCCGACCAAAGACACCTCCAACCGGCTTAATGACATTTTTCCCCACACCTTCCTTGAGCTCTGCCCTCTTGAGGAATGTCTTACACAGCGTAGATTCACTATCTCCATGACGTGTCTTGCTGAGGAATCACGCTTGACGAGAATACTGACTACGCCAAGGGAAAGTGAATACAACCTAGGGGGGGAAACCTGCTAGACTTGACAGGAGGAAGATACGAAGCGAAATAAGAGTTGAAGGCAGAGGATGTTAAACGAATGCTCCACAAAGTTCTTAAACTTTCCCATTCCAAGCGAATGGGCCGATAAAATAAAAGAGGCATGTCTCAACGGTAGTACACTATCTTTATCTTTTTTGTAAACCTTTCACTGTCTAATTAAAGAATTTAAAAGGTTTCACCAGGCAGAGTATAAATACAGTCAGTCAGCTTGAAGAAATCTAATGTCACGGTTCGTTTCTGTCCTCAGAGACAGAAAGGAAGGCATGAAAGGACAGAGATTATCTAACTTGTCCTGAAAAGGTCCTGCAGAATAATGCAGAACGTACTGTGACCCACACTGACCATTACCAGATGCATGTTGTAGTTTGATGCATGTGGTTTATCTTTCCATATGTATTTTCATGGCGAGCAAGTTAAAGGTACTGCTTATTACGATGTTAACTCATGCTAAAGCTAGTATCTGCGCGCACACATTCTGGTCGTATTCTTTCTTTACACAGCTCGTAAAGATTTTCTACATTAGCGTATTGATAAATATGATTTTAAATAACTGCTGATAAGTGACTAAAGGCCTTTATGGAGTCTCAGGGTAATATGTAAGTGGAGTGGGCCTGAGGGAGTAGCATAATGAATATCAGCGGAGAGAGTATCTCTCAGTAAATAACATTCACAGATCTTAAGAGAGAATAGATCAATCCAAGATCTTGCTTCCCAGGACCCACAAAGGGAGAAAACTGGACTTTTTTTATTTATGTAAAAATGTATAAAAATTCTATATGGATTATATCGTACACATTATATTTAATTAAAAATCTATATTTCAATAAGATTTTAACTTTTTTTTTATCTTGTCAGTCAGCGCTATAATTTTTTATTTATCAACGACAAAACATTTTACTCAAACGACATTTTACTCTAGCCTCGTGTATTCTTTTTTTTATCAACACTTGAATGTGGGTGAGTTTCATAAAAACATTTTGAACAAAAAGCTGAGAAAATAGCGTCAAATGCTTCGCCCAGATCGGATTCAGATTCAAAATGATGATCGAAACATAGATGGGGTAGATCGAGTCCATCAACACCTCCTATGCTTCACAGTCAGTAGCTTTTCATGGTACTGACTGACTTTTATTCTGTAACATTAGGCAGTTTTGATTTATATGCTGCTTAAGCTTGGGGCCACACTAAAAAATTTTTCAAATGTGAGAGACCACAAACATGACGATAAGAAATCATAGATTTAACCATTTTGTTCCTCTAATGTGTGTGGAGTGCATCAATCTGACCAGGAAAGCACAACACACACTTACAGATTCCATTCACAAACAACCAGAGTCCCGCCTCTGAACACAGGAAATCTCGCAAAATCCCTCGCATCAAACGTGACTTTAAAGTAAACAAACATGGCGGACGACCGGCTAGAAGAAATGGCGCTTATAGTGTATGGACTGCTTTTTTACCAAAGATTCACAGGGGGGGGAAAGGAAAATGTTTAGGTGAAGTCGGGGAGACGGTGTGAACATGGACTTTGCATATTACAGCGCAAGCTGGAGACGAGTATTCTGTCAACTCGCTTTCTGATTGGGTATTGTTTGTTTCACGTGATAATCTCCAGAGTGTCCAAAATTCCAAGTGTTGAGTCATAAACTACGGAAAATTCCGTCAATGGCAGGGAAAGAGTTAATAAAATGATAAAATTTTGATTATAACCCGATGTATAATGATCTATCAATACTTACAGAAATGATGTCACGGTAGCCACGAATGTTTGAGACTTCTGCCGGTTCTTCCTCTCCCTCGTCCTCTTCTTCCGTTGCCTCGTATCCCTCATCAGGACAGTCTGTTTCTGTGTCTGCCATGTTGGTCATGAGGTCGATGAGCTGCTCCAGAGGAGGGCTGAGTTCTCGCTCCTCATGCTCCTTCAGCCCGTAATCCAAAGCCTTGTAGATCATTATACCCAGAGACTCTATGATCTGTAACACACAGTCACATTCATCAAGCATTACTGAATAAATAACCGTAAAGGCATGACATCAGAAGCAGCACGTGCTATGACATAAAACTTTATTTTACAAACCATATCCCGACACTGATAAAAGGCATCAGAAGCTAGCTCAAGAGAAAGAGCCTCTTGGATGAGCCTCATTACAGTCTTATGACTCTCAGAGGCCTGCATGGTTTAATGGAGGGGGAATTCAGATGTTCAGATGTGACAAACGCTGGATACTTGGCTCAAATACGGCTTGGCAATGCAGGCTAGTGCTGCATTTAGTCATCTGTTGTAAATCTGTCTTGTCAAGATACATTATAGGATTTATGCTAATGAATGTCAATGACCCAATTCATTATTCATAAATTAATTGTATTTAAATATAATAATTAAAAATTGTATAAAAAAAGAGCAACAATTTTTATTTTTTGCAAATTATTTTTAGAAATAATTATTATTTATTATTATATATTTTTATTTTTATTATTATTGTAATTTTATATATAATTATATACAATTATTTTATGCTAATGAATGTCAATTGATGAATTATTATTAATAAATTAATGAATTATTATTCAGAAATTAATTGTATTTAAATATAATAATTAAAAATTGTATAAAAAAAGAGCAACAATTTTTATTTTTTGCAAATTATTTTTAGAAATAATTATTTATTATTATATATTCTTATTTTTATTATTATAATTGTATATATAATTATATACAATCATTTATGCTAATGAATGTCAATTGATGAATTATTATTAATAAATTAATTGCATTTAAAACAATAAGAATATTTTCATTTGACGCTTTATAAAAAAATATTTAAATAGCAACAATATGTATTATCCCTTATCAGCAATTTATATTTTGTTGTAAATTTGTCTCATGAAGAAATATAAAAAATATAATAATTGTTAAAATATTAAATAATGTATTTGATATTTATTTATTTATTTAAAGATACTCTGACATTATATAAAAAATATATTATACTGTTAATATTATTAGTGTTAAGGACATTTCATAATTTACAAATATTCATTCATTCATTCATATTAAACCATATTCTGACAAATTATATACAACGTTTCTAAAAAATAGCAACAATTTTTAATTTGAGCCTCATGGTCAGTGAAAATAACACCTTTCAGTGAATCAAATTTCCAGATAAATATGAACCCATGCTGTTACCCACCGTGTGCCTGACTGTTTCTGTGGACACAAAGAGGCCCTCTGTTATCACATGAGCCATCAAGGAGTTGATTGACTGGGCTAGTGTTTTGTACAAGTTCAATATGAGGTTCATGCAACAGAAGCGGATGTACTCGTGAGTCAACTAAAAATCAGCCTGGGAATCACTGAAGCTGGGTTCACATCGGGAGACTGTCATGACCCAACAGCCAACAAGCAATCGATTAAACCTACCTAATACAATTGAGCTGCAAGAACAGCTCATGCAGGGCAAATTATATTATGCAATTACTGAAAGAGTGGTAAAACCAACTATTATGCCAATGCAAAAGTTTGGCAAACATCTCAGAACAACAAGAAGGTCTGATAAAGAAGTTCAAATAAGGAAGAATTAAGATAATCTAGATACAGATTTACTCTCAACCCTTTGTCAATAAACTTAAACAAAACTCTAACATGCAATAGAGAATTAGTTGTTTATAAAGGGGGCTATACGAAACGCCTCATCAGCGAAAAGAGATAAAAAACAACATAATTATTGTTATGTAAGAGTGTTATGTCAAACAGATGAGGCTTCGCCATCATGTCTCCTAAACATTTCACCACTTTCAGCGCTGATGTACAAACCAAGACTCATCAGAGCTGCTCATCTCTATATCAATATTGACATTTTCCAGGCGTGGATTTGCTGTAGTTCATACCTGCTAAAACATGCTGTGTTCCAGACGTTAATCCTTGTCATGAGGAAAACAAATATTATAAGTGTCCTGCTCTTATCGTCTATGTAATACACTACACAAGAGCTAAGCTACATGATTCAAGCCTAGCCTGCATAGGATTGCAAAGCAAACACAGAACGGACCCTAAACTGTGTGTAACAGTCAAGGATTCATTCATTACTAGCAGACTTGTTTTTAGTTGTTAAACACTTCAAATGCTAGGAGTGGGCAGTATGAGAGAATTCTCATATCTAGCTATGAGTAATTTTATATCACTGTGGTTCATAATGTTATAAATAGGGATCAATCTACAGTATATTACAATTCTGGCTAATACAGATGATAATTATTACCAATAAATGGTCAATATAAAAATGTTATACTATTTTGTATTTTATACTATTCAGTTTAAAATTTGCCAGATTACATTTAACAGTGTTATAAAATTATAACTGTTTTGAAAGATTAAAGGGGTACTTTACCACTTTCAATAAAACTTGGTTTCCTACACAGCAGAAACTAGAAAAGCGAAGAAAAAAAAAAGAAGAAAAAAAATTCTGAGAGCTACCCGACAGGAGAAAACAGAAAAAAAGGCGTTTGTCTTCCCTTTCGCAAAATAGGTAGAAAAACTTCACCACCCATAATGCACTGGGCATGTTGCCGTCCAAGGCCACTCCCACCAATCTACTATGGATTTGCTTACCAGAGTCAAATACTGCCTTGCTTTAGTAGGAAATACTTCTTAGCAAACTTTCAGTCAAAATGGTGTCGACTTGTATTGCTCCTGGGTGCAAGAATTTAAAGAGAAAAGTTTAGCGGGAGCGAGTTACTTTTGGTTTCCAGTGAAGGCAGTGACTAAAGGCTACAAAGAATCGTAATCATGGAGAGAACGCCGCAACAAAAAATCTGAAAAACCTCCATGTTTATAATCAACACTTCAAACTGGATGACCACAAACACGGTGTTTTAGGCCAAATGGAAGGGAAAAAACTGAGAGAAACTGCCGTTCTGTCAGTTCTGCCTGAAGTGAAACACTGTCGTGTACAGGTAAGAAAGCTGTTGCTATAGTATTCCATTTTTACCACAACGCTCTTTGAAGAATATACATAGCTCAATACAATTTTCAGTGATCACCCTACCCTTACAATAACTGTTCTGTTAATAACCCTCTGTTGATCCAGCTGTCCCTGTGCAGGGATACAAAAATGCAAAAGTATAATCTGTAGTTTTCACGAAAGCCAAAAGTTAATAAATGTAAATTTCTTGGCCCAGGTAACATGGAGAATGAGTAAACATTGTTCATTAACTTCATTTACATATACTACCGACATTGCCAATTTTCAACCTCTTTGTATTGTTACAAAGTTACACTTTCATTTGAATTGAGCATTCAATGACTGAGAAGGAAATCAGAATGTAAAAATAGAGGAAACGAGCATGCAAAATTATTTTTAAATAACATTATTTAATATTTATAACTAAATAAAATTCAATATAGATCAGTATAGTCAAAGTCAACCAATATAGATCAACTTAAAAAAAAAACACATTTATAAAATCGACTTGTTTAAACCATGTCCTGTTCAGTTTTCCAGCCTTGCTCCATGATTCTTTGTCACTCTCACATAACATAAGTCCTCCCCTCAGTATAACAACTCTGTTATAAACAGTCTTCCATCTACGTCCTTTTATTCCATCATTTTCAGGTGTGGTCAACATCAACAAAGCATCAGACATCCACCTCAGTTACACATCTGGGAGAGGCAGAGCTTTTACATAACATAAGGTCACCAAAAAGGGGAAGTCAGGAGGAGGAGGATGTTGTAAATGAATGCAAGATGCAGCGACAGCTTATCGAGTGGCTCATCATTTATTAAATAATAGAGATTGTTTGGCACACGTCAGTAACTAACAGCCCTAAAGGTGAATGTAACAGTTTTGCTATTGTTTCACCCAGACAACAGAGACAGGGATATTTTTTTTCTACTTACACACACACACACACCTTTTTCCTGCAGTAGTGCTAGTTGTACTGTACCCTTATGCTTAAGCTGTGGAGGGTGCGACTGTGAGAACATCGAGTTCCTGCAGACGTCCTGAAACAGTGGAGGAACACAGGACTATTCTCTCTGCAGTTTTCTCGCCAGGCTTGTGACTCAGAAGGAATGAGGGAAAAAATGAGTTTGAGAGAAAGCAGTGATGGTGGAGGGAAAGTGACAAGAGACAGCAAACATCCTGACACACTAATACATACAGGGCTAAATCCAGTCAGAAGCACAAGACTTGAACTAGACATGCATGAGAGAATTTTTATGCTTATCAGCTCTAAATCATTGTTTATTTTCTGATAGTGGAGATTAGTTTTATTGGTCATGCCATGCATATCAGATATAAAAACTAGCCCTCAACCCCCAACAAACCCACTTTGGAGTGATATTTCATCTCCCTCGGTTTAAGTTAACAATAATGATGCAGTTGCCTTCCTCTCTTGTGAGCTCTCTCTCCGTCTCACGCTACGCAAAACAATGAAGACACAGGCTACTGTTCGCTCAGCCCAGTTCACATGACATCACTGCTCCGAGGCAAATCCTGAGTTTGTTAAGCCTGTTCTCAAGGCCTGATTTAAGGATGAACAATATTCATAACGCTTACAACTAGTTACAATTGTTGCTCTTGATTTTTTTAATGTGTTTTGTGCATGCATAATTGAGACAATTCATTTTAAATAGATATCATTAGCTAGTTTTGTAAATTGCCTCTGCCCAATAATTATGATTAGATTAATTTAGTAATAGCAGTAGTAATAAAAAGGTGACTTATATTGCATTCACATAAAAATGACTTATACAATTGTATGCATTGTATATAATAATTGTTGTATATAATAATTATTAATAATAATAATAATAATAATCATTATTATTATTATATAATAACAATAATAATTTTTGTTATTATTATATAATCTACTCATATGTTATAATAATAAAATTCGATAATTAATATTTTTCTTTTTTCTTTACTATATTATTTTCCTATGGTAATTGTATAACAGAACTATAAGTGAACCAGACCAAAGCAGCAAAAACAAAAGTCTCACCATTAAAAGCCATGTCCCAAGCACTTCAACAACAAAAAAGTACAGTAGCCTTGTTTGAACCAGTGTAAATTGTAAAATTAATTTTACACTCCTATGGCCAACTTTCCTTACCAAAAAATAATAATAATAAAAAAAAATATATATATTTCAAGCAATTCAAAACAATCATGGTGAACAGTGTTGCATCTGAAGTGTCTCAGCTGAAGGAAAAAATCCATTATTTATCAGCTTTAAAGGTGAACTAAGTAACTTTTTTACCTTAACCGAACAGCTTTGGAGTCATTGTAATGTTTATATTACTGTTTTCGTGTTGAATGGTGGTCGTCTCGCACCCCCCTGGTGCCTGTGAGCCGCAAAACCACCCTTGCAACTTTGGGCCGGCGGGCCGTCGGCCTCAGTGTTAGGAAGTATCGTGTGATATCAGGTCTCGCGAGGTAACGAATTGCTTTACGGCAAAAAACAGATCTGATAAAATGAGCATCAAACAGAAATAACCCGGCGCCGTATACATGTGGTGTTGGGCGCGCGCAGCTCTTAAAGGGGCCATACCTTATTTCCACTTGTTACAGCGTCCATCCTACTGAACAGGTACCGGTGTGCAGGGGGAGGGGATCCGGCCGTGAGTGCGAGCCATCTCTGCGTGAGTGCTATTCACGACAGTACAAGTACTCCACAGCGACTCTAGGGGTCGCTGTTTGACAAAAAACGGAATTCCTACTTAGTGCTGCTTTAAGGGTATGTTTACACGACAACGATATGCTTAAAACTGAAAAGTTTTTCCTTTGAGTTTTACAGACGACACCATTGTCAAAACGATCTCCATTCACACGGATCCGTGAAAAGGACAAAAAAAATGCTGTATTCCACTGCCAGGCTGTTAGATGGCGATGAAACACTATAGACTGAACACGTAATACACATGACGTCATTGTCTTCAGAGATTCGAGTTTTTGTTGTTTACACAGAGACAGTTTTCAAAGACTTGCACTCACCGTCGTTGTCGTGTAAATCAACGGCCATAAAAAGTTTTACGTTTTTAGTTGAAAACGGTGTCGTGTAGACAGCTCCTAAGAGATCAGCCAAATCTTCTTATCGGGCCGATAAAGATAAAATTAATTAAAAATTAATACATATCGGCAGATACCGATATGGTGGCCGATATATCGTGAATCCTTACTACTAGCAAACAGCATTCTGACCGTAACAAGGGCTGTCTGCCGGTCAGACACAGTTGGGTACCGCTCTCCTCCCCTTATTGAGTTAGCATGCCAGTGCCTTTACACAGATGTGGGCAGCAGTCACCTGTCTGCTGAAACATCGGCATGTGGCTCAGCACACACATAAGCACATGATGCGTGAACCAATGTGTGCACAGCCGCATACATAAGAGGCCATGTGTTTCTGTAACCTCTTAATAATGTGCCACAAACAAACAGCATTCAAATTCTGATTATTTCTAGACTTTATCAGAATCATTCCAGAAACAATATTAAGAGGATGGTCAGCTGTGCCAAATCGTCCACAGCAGACCTCAATAGCACATAATCAATAGAACAGCTTATATGGAGTCAAATCACATTATGCAAAAGGGAGGGGAGGTTTCCAGGTTATTTATTTATAGACGGCTGACCCTATTAAGACCATCTAAACTACAGAGCAGATGAGTGTGAGACAAGATGAGACAGGTTCTTCATCACTGTTCATTCACACCAGTTATTATGTCTATTCACTAGGGGGTTATTGTGCTGATCATCAGAGTGCACAATGGGAAGGGATTAACATCAAAACACAAGATGAATTTCTTATAAAGACCAAGGTGAAAACCATTCATTAGTTTCAGCCTCAGACTCATGCTATTGATTAAGACATTAAAGGGATAGCTCACCCAAAGATTGTGTCATCATTTAACCCTCAAGTTGTTCTAAACCTGTATGAATTTCTGTCTTCGGCTTAACACAATATGGTAGTTGATGGGGCCCCATTTACTGCCAAAACTGGGGGGGGGGCCCCAAGTCAATGGGGCCCTGTCATCAATAGTAACAATTGAATTTTCGTTTTTGGGTGACCGTTTAAGCTGCAAGCAAACTAGGTATCCATGTGCAAAAAAAAAATAATTCTGATTACTTTAGTGTCATCAAAAATATAGATTTTATGAGGCTATAGATTCTGAATATTTGAAACTGATTCAATACTCATTTTCTGCAGTATCGATACAGCTCATACTTTCCAACATTTTTGTGGACTGATGATTACAGCATTTCTCTAAATATATAATGAGAAGAATTTGTAATCCTGCTGTCAGCAACTTAAGGTCTTCCTGCCAAAATAAAAGTTCAAGGGTTTAACTCTTGGAAGTGAAGAAATTAAGGGTGTATTCACACCAGGAAAGTCCGATAGTTCACTTGCTTTGCTCCGGACCAAATAAAACATTTCTTTCTTTTTTTTTTGGTACGGTTCGCTTTCACACTACTCTTTTTGCAAGTGAACCAAAATTTGTAAACAAAACCACACGTGTGCTAAGGTCCTCTATTCATTGGACAAGGATTCTCAAGTAGGGAAATCAGGAAGTGCAAAAAAGGCTTAACGTAAATTAACGCAGCATCATCCTTGTATTGTAACTATCGTTACATTATATGAACTGCAAATGTTTTTTTTGCATCTATGCGCGATTAGACTAAAGAGAACGCTCTGTATGTGAATGTCCTGATGCACACACTCATTCATTCATTCCATTCCAATGATGCACACACGACGCGCAGAAAGACGCGCAACAGATGTAATGTAGTAGGCTACGACAGATCACTTTCCCATAACGCAACTCCGACTACGGAAGCCTGTTAACTCAAAGGCGCAGTGCTTTCTTGCAATTGGGTCGGTTCATGTTCACACCGTAAACGAACCGTACCAGAGTTCGTTTGGAACCGTACCGAGACCACCTCTTCAGCTGGGTCTCGGTTCGGTTGTTTGGTCCGCACCCGAGTTCGATTGCTGTATTCACACCTGCCCAAAAGGTCCGCACCAAGGGGGGAAACGAACTAGAGTTCGATTCAATCATACCAAACAAGGCAGGTGTGAATACACCCTAAGACATTGTATTGTATTGTATTGTACTAAACTAAAACAATTAATATACTTGTGAAATATGTATTTACAGTACAGTTGTATTACGATAGTAATATACTTCTGACTTAAAATGCTAATATTATTATTATTATTATTATTATTATTATTATTCCCACTCGGAGCCTGAGGAATCTCAGACAGCTGAGTTACAGTTAATGAGAAAATACTTTGACTTGGCTATGGTCACAAGTAAATGAACTTGGATAGTGGATACTGGTCCTTAATGTTGTGCTGGCAATTTGTCCCTGTGGTATTGAAAATGGTATCCAATACCAATATTTTTCCCAGGTATTGTATCGAGGTTAGAAATTCCAGAATCATGACAACACTACATGGCAGTCAGAGTTTCACTTCCCATCTAAAAAGTCTTTCATGACCTATAAGCTAAAATGGACAGCTCATGCAAAAATCGAATTCTGCATTCATAAACTTTCCAAACCACTTAAAAGCGTTTCCTTAGCAACATTCCATTAATAGTTATTCATTCACCAGGTGGGTTTCCAGCAGTACTAAAGACAAACTATATAAACACTGGTAAATCTCTGCTCATCCAAGATGAACTAAGCAAACATTCCGAGGTGAACAGTTAAATCTGAACGGTCTGTGTCGGTTTGAAAGTGATGGTGGAGGGGAAAAGGCCACCCATGTGAACTGAGCTGACAGGAGAGAACAAAAAAAACATCCTGCCACTTCTTCCACGCATATACATTGCAGCTCTATGAAAAAGAATATGAACAATATGCCTGGTTTGACATCCCACCTCAACTAGCTAAACCCACTTTGGAGTGATATTTCATCCAACTCAGGACATACAAATTCATAGTATATGCAGTTGTTTTCCTTTCTCCTGAGCTCTATCCGTCTCTCACGTGACAAAAAAACAATGAAGACACAGGCTACTGTTGTCGGAGCCCTTCTCACATGACATCACTGCTCCAAGGCAAAGTTTTCACCATTTCACCAGCATCATATGGAGATGAGCCACTCGAGAGGAGCAGAACAATGCCATTCTTCTCTAATTTACTCAACCGCCTCATGTCGAACTTTTGAAGATAAACTCAGGATTTCAGACCACGCATTAGGAGCACATTCTCCAAGACTGCAAATGCCCAGGGGCCTCAACCACACCTTGATAAACTTACATGGTTGCTTCACAATCACTTATGAATGAAACAAGTTGGGGGGAACGGCGGTTGTGCTCCAGGGTCCCATGGTCCTTTTACCAACCCTGGATAACCTACTGTATATGAACAGGATGTGAAATTAACATCCACCGCCACCACCAACCAAATGTTGGAACTTTTCATTTAGTGGCAGATAACAGAGCAGTTGCTTTTAATTGTAGCGTCCGTTGTCCAACTTAACTAAATGGTTTTTATCTCTATAAAAAGCAATATGACAATAGGGGCAGTGGTGCGGTATAGGCAAGTAATGTAATCGGTGTACTGACAAAAATTATATAACAGAGGTAACACAGACTAACACAGCAAAATTATTTTGCCCATTATATTTAGTTGCTGGTAAAATTGGGCATTCACCAGTCAATAGTGGTGATAAACGATAAAAAGCCCGACTCTGACATATGAAATAATAGTCCGAGTCAATTTATTTATTTATTTTAGTTTGCATGTGTTTTTTGTTGAGTATCATATTTAATACATCAGGCTTTTATGCCTCATATAGTATGATAAAAGAAGAATGTGGAGACTTGAGAAGGAAAAAAAGACACTTGAGGAAGAAAAAAACACCTCAATTATATTCAGATGAGTAAAAATATGCAATTTGGTGCAGTTGTTGTAGAACTGTGCGATTATTCAAAATTGAGTTTCAGTAACGATTTTGGCTTCCAACGATTATGAAAATATGATAATCGATATAAAGCGATTATTGTGCCCCATTCCGTTCCTTTAAATGCTTAATTTTAAGACCAAAGCTCTGTAGATTTAATTTTGGGTTTCAAAACATAATGCAATGCAATTCAATGATAATTGAGAGATGATAAATGATAATTGAGATTGAGAACATCAATTAAACCTTGAGTTGCTTCAGTCCAGTAAGTGTTTATCTTGAAATACAAAGTTTACTTCGTAAAAATCTGTAAAAATTTCAGAGCAAAAAGACACGTGTACCACAACCTGGAGGAGGACGTTTTTATAATTATACTAAAAGACCTTTTCCTTGCTAAAAAAAGTATGAGCCATCAATCAGAGGGCAGAAGGCATGTAGCAGATTGCGTACAACAGGTTTTTCAGGAAAGTTTTGATCATATTGCACCGATACTACTTTTTCCAGAATGAGTCCGATACCGATACTTTCATTTTAGGTACTTGTCGCCTACAGATGCCTGTATTTTCATTGCATTTGTAATTTTTTTTAAATATAGAGAAACCAAAACAATTATAATCATTTTAGTTGGCTTAATTCATTTAGCAAATGTATTTATATTTATAATATCAAATATAAATATATTAAATATTCAAATTGTTTTAATATTTAAAAAGTTTGCCTTTCTTTGCAATTCACACATCCGACCGAACTGCAAACTTTACAATGATGTCTGTAAAAAAAGAGATGCGCTCGATAAGCTTGCGCTCAATCCACTCTGCGTTTCACTCGTCAGCTCAGGCACAGCAGCTATATAGGCGTAATTATTTCATTTTAATTTGTTTAACGTTCTATTAATTTGATAAATTTACTTCATAGGAATACTAATCTAATCTAGTCTAGTCTAATCTACTGTATAAATGCCTTATTTATTCATTCATTCTTCTCTGATATATCCATTCTGCTCTCTGTTTGCTCTGTTGTCTGTATTTCTTCGTCACAAACACTACTGTACACGCTGCGTGGTATCGGGTTTTTGGTATCGGATCATTTTAATGACTACGAATACACGAGCGCAGTATCATGCATCCCTAATATTGACAATTTAGAGGCCTTTTACAGGGTTAAAGATTTTGCAATATGCTGAGCATTGCAATAACATATATTTATATATCGCCTGCAGTAAATGCCCATAAAAGACCTCATTTAACTTTGCCATCCTTAGTTAAGGCTAACACTATCTCTGGATGGTGGCGTGTGAGGTGAGTTTTATTATTTTCACATGACACTCCAACCAAATCCCGTATGTCATATCCACCTCATTCGTTCCTTCCTTAATAAAAAATCCTAAATAAGTCTATATATTTGATTTAAACGTGCACCAATGTGCTGTATAGGTTTTCTCCCCCACCCCTACTGGCAACCCTTTGGTGGACAAAAAAAGTCAATTTCAAAAGCTGTATAAGAACATAAACTGTATTTAAGGGGCATTTAAGGACTGTTTCTCAGGAATATTTGGAACATAAAGTACAGAAAGACATCCACTCAGCAAAAAAAAAAAAAGACTACAAAAAACACTGAGAAAGTGAATGAAAGAGAAAGCGAACAGTTACATAATGATATGGGCTACATCCAGAACCCTACAGCAAGGTGGACGTTTGCTGTCCTCCGACGAGCACTGTGACTCACTGTCCCATACACAGACTGACAGGAGGACGACTTGTCCTACTGTTCCAATTGTTCCTACTGCCTCAACTCTCTCTGACCTCATTCAAGCAAAAAATGAATGGAAAAATGAATGGAAAATCTATTCTGTGATGTTAAAAAAAAAAATCATATCAATCCCAAACTTTTTAATCTGTAGCGCATGATGTCTAAAAATGTCTAAGAGTACAGTTATGTAGCTGCTATCGCTCTCAGTAAGAAAGAGATAGACAGCAAAGAAAGAGACGCACTTTATGTAGTCTTGTGTAGTCTGTAAGGATGCACCGAAATTTCGCCCGCCAAAAATTATCGTCCAAAAATGGCATTTTCAGCTTTGTCTGAAAGAGAAAAAAGGCTGGAAATATAAGCCGAAAACATATGCCGCTCCGCCCCTCCATCTTCAGCACTCAGGTTTCACTCTCGCGCAGCTTTGCGAGCGGCTCCGTTTCTGAATACGCACAAATAATTTTTCCAGAATTTTCTTTTCGGTGCATCCTAATAGTCCGCATATAAATGTTAAATTCTTATTTTTAGTGCCTTTTTAGCTCTTATTTTACTTCTTTGTTTAGTCCATTTAATATCATTTAATTGTGTACAGTTTAGTTTTGTAGTCCTGCGTCCGGATTGTCTTATGTAGTACCATGGTCCTGGAGGAACGGCGTTTCGCTTTACTGTGTACAGGCTGTATAGAGCTGAAATTATAATAAAGCTACTCTGACTCCGGCAGATGCAGAATCCCGGTGGGCTCAAAGCAGCAGACTCTAGATGATCTGTGTGAGGGGGCCGGAGACTACGCTTCTTCTGAAACCTAAAACCATTAGTCTCACTCTGCTGTTCACAGCCCTTGAAGTCCTCTGGGAAAGGATGTGGTAACTTTATAAGGTTGACTCATGGCCAAAACAGCATAAATCTCATCAGACAAAGCCATTCAGCAGTTTAGTCAACCACACAGTGACAGAAGCCACAGAAGCAACAGGTTAGGGATACGCAAACCTACTTATTGAAACTAAACTGTGGATTATATCTAAGTGTTCCAGGGATATTTAAGTGTTTGTTTAATTTTAGTAACTCTCAGAGGTTACTGCAAAGATACTTCTAGTCAGTAGGATGTCTAAAGTGGACTACCCAAAATAAAGTATTACCGATTATCTTCCAGAAAGCACAAGACAATATGTTGAATAAGAGAACAACTTGTTTTTTGACACTTATTACGTGGCTGAAAAGTGATGTATGTGCGTAAATCGTCTCCAAATGCGAATGGGAAAATTAAAAATAACGTTGTGCGTCAAGGCTGTGTGTGACCGGGGCAAAGTACTCAAACATTCTACCTCATCCTTACACACAGACACACTCACACAGTCAGCTGAGGAAGGAAAGTTATGCAGCGAGGAGAAAGAAACAGGCTTTGTGCAAAGAATAAAAAAACCTCCGGAGAATAAACCACGAGAGCATCAAGCTCACAGCTAACAAACAAGTTCCCCAAACCCACACAACAACTAAAAAAAGAGAAAGCGAAAGTGAGATGAGGGGTATTTCAGAGGTGAATTGTTTTAAAAAAAACTCAGACTGAAGGGAAGGTTGTAATGGGAATTTACTTGAGTCTCAACAGGTGTTTTACAGACCATCAACATTCCTCCTCATCCAAAGCCTGTCTAACAGTGGCCTCTCTTTCGAGTCCAGAACCACAGACAGGTAGTATGACCCGCAGCTTGAAGAAACTCTCATTAAGAGGTCTGATAATCCCCCTTTAGTCACCGAACTAGATCTTGGGTCTAATCCTCTTTGTCTGTGCACCTTGGCGAAGGAAACACGGTGATCTTTACAAGTTTTCATTAAGCTGCCAAGATGCCTATTGGTCAAAATGGACTGTGTCTTTCACCCTTCAGATCATGTAGATCAAAAAAAGCTTTAATGATCAGTTGGCAGATGCACATCAGTGCATAATGGAAGCACTTGGAAACCCAGTCTGATTTTGATGGAGTGGGTTTGTTTTTAGCTGAAAGACCCTGGTGAGAAGCCAAGGCATCTAAATGTGATTACTATTCTCCTATTTATAAAGCAATCGAGTCCTGCCAATAGTACTGAGTTAATGGGGAAAAACTGGGTCAGCTCGCCTCTATCTGTCCAGAGAACTGCCAAAGGCCAGAGTGGGCCGGATGAAACCCAACCGAGAGCACTTCCTAAAATCAACACCATTTTGGGCATGGATCGATATGATTCGCTATTTTGATACAACTTTATTGATAAGGTAAAAAATGACAAATATCTTTGAGAGACAGATTATGGCTGTCTTGAGAGCTGAAAAATGTTGCATAACACCTTGCCTACCAAGATGCCTCCATCTGATTGGTTTTTAAAGCCAGAACAGATGTGACCTTCACTTCCTATGATATCTGGGTGAATGACACAAGGCCAGTGTTGTTGTTAAAGCTGCAGTCGGCAAGTCTGGCAGATTGAGTGGACTTAAGCAAAATGTTTAATGTTTACAACTCTCATGCCCCTCCCCCACTATCAACGGATACCCTCCCACCGAGTTCGTGCTCGTCAGTGCGTGTGCACCAGGTTATCAGTGAACGCGCCCGGCTCATCAGCATCCATGCACTATGGAGTATTTGGAGGTATTGCTGCCCTGGCTAATCTACCGATAGATTGCAATTGTTAACGTCATTTATACTCTAAATGAGCTTACTTGATTTGTTAGTGTTTTGAAAGCGAGATACATCCGCCATCACTCTTTGTTACTGCGCGAACGTCCGGCGTGTGCATGTGATTGTAACGTGTGATTGCCCGATCTGTGATTGACAGTCAGATCTCACACCCCCCTGCGCTGATTGGACCCGATGATCCGGGAGCTGTGGATTATTGCAAAACAAATAACACGCTCCAGGTGGAGTTAGAAGCTCGGGTTTTTTCTAAAACCACTTTATTTATGTTGTTCTGTCGGATTATAGTGTCGATTTCACTGAATATGATCAAAAAAATGTTGCCGACGGCAGCTTTAACTAAAACCAAAAAACTATTAAAACTATTTCATTCATTAATTGAAATAAAGCTAAAATAAAATATAAACAAAGAAAAACTGAAATTACTACTAAAACTGAAATAAACATAAATTCAAGCTAAATAGCGTTAAAAAATAACTTATAAAAATAACAAAAGAACATAAACTGACTTAAACTTAAATTAAAATTGAAAATATAAACAAAGTTAATTGTTCAAAGTTCAAAATATGAATAAAGTCTATTATAGTAAATAAATAATACACCGCACAGGGCTTCTTTTTATCCAATCCATTATTTCAATTATATATTCATTATTTCATTAAAAATGCATTTGCATAAGATGACTTAAATACACCTATTTTATGTTTTTACATTTTTAAATTAAAATTAATTTTGATATTTTTTTAGACAAAGTAAAAAATATTAGGGCGATGACAGTCCTAATGAAGACAAAGCAAGGAATTAAATTTCTAAAAAGAAAACCTTACTGAGTACCTAGTTTCTCTTAAAATGTCAAATAATTGAATCTTTTCATGCTTGAGTTTGTTCAGTTGATACAATGTCATGTGTTGTGAATCCCTAAAAATTGTGTGATATTTATGAAACAAATAATTGATGATAATTGTAAAAGAAAAAAAGAGGTATATTTCAAAACTTGATTACATAATGATTATGTGTGTTCGACCACATAATATTAAAGTCATTAAATTTTTCTTGAAAATGCCAAACAAATACAAAACCACATACATGAAAAAAAAATATAATAATTCTAAGAACTTGACGTGCTTTAAACTAGATTTTTCCTTGTATCTTGGATGTCATGGATGTTCACATTAGTCATGGACTCTTTTACTAAGAAACAAGCAATGTCACTTTTTCATGTGAAGCTCACTTAAATCTGTTGTAGACCATTAGGGGTGACATGATGCCTTAGGTGGCCTGTCTGAAACAGATTCCTTAGGAGATATGTTCATGCAAAAACACTACTGTTAAGTCGCTGACGGACAGGGCAGTTGGTTTGAGACACACACAGCCAGAGGGGGCCTGTGGATGTGGCGTGTCTGTGGCGAGTAGCAGAATACTTTGTTCAGTCAGTGTCGAGGCATTCGCTTAACTTGGCCATGAGGGCGAGGTCTTAAACATGCATACTGCAACATCACATGGTCGCTGAGAGAGAGGTGCAGTCATGCAGAACAGAGCACACACACCCTCTCATTACTGCCCTAAGACAGGGTAGGCTTTATGAAGAGGAGGGCGCCTTCGCCTAAAGCTCTGATCTCACCAAGTGTACATATGAAACATTATGTACAAGCGAAGATCCTGTCATCATTTACTCACCCTCATGTCGTTCCAAACCCGTATGACTTTCTTTTTTCTGTGGAACACAAAAGGTTTTTAAGCTTCAAAAAGGAAGTACCACTATAAAAGCCTTCTGAAGCCATACAAATTAAACAAAAGTATGGAAGCTTGTTTTCGCCACTGAATAAAAAAAAATAATAAAAAAAAAGGTAAGAGCAACTTTTTATCTTGCAATTCTGACTTTTTTCCCCTCAGAACTGCAAGTTATAAACTTGCAATTGCGAGAAAATATCGGAATTGCGAGCTGACTTTTTTTTCCTCCGAATTTGACTCTCGCAATTGCGAGTTTTTCTCGATTCTGAGGGAAAAAAACGAATAATTGTGGGGTTGATCTGAATCGCTTGCATCTTAATAGAGCAGATGCGTTTACTCACTGATCGTTCTCGATCACATCTGTGAGATCCAGTGACAAGTGCTTGAATTCAGCAAAGAACATGTATGACTGTGATTTAAACTAGTTTAAACCAGGTGAATCAGCGCTGACATTCTCAACAGCACTGACAAACACGAGAAACATTGTGCCATGAACACTCCAGTCAGAAGGCTTTTCAATCTACAAATCATCATCATTTACCATGGATTTACACTAGTAACACTAACTGGCTGTCCCACATTGTACAGCGGCTCCATAGCCACTCCACCCCTGAACTGCACCAAGGTATCATGGCATAAATGTGGTATATTCATATAGAATTATTATATTATTAATGTAGACATGTATTAAAGAAGTAATGAAATGTAATTACAGTATTTTTTGTTATTAAGCTATAGCATTTGTGTTAATACTAGAAATGTATTTAGGCTAATGTTTTTCATAACAAATAGCATAGAAACTATAGATTTTACCTTAGTAGTGATGTGCTATATGGGTGGTTTTACCTATGGTTATCATGATCTAAATGTATGATACAATGGATGATGGTTAATTTTATGGTTAATTGTAATAAAAGTAGAGTCCTAACTTAAACAGTCATAATATATTATCATGATCATTTTTTTGGCCATATCGGCCAGCCCAAGTCACAAGGTCTATGAATGTTTTATGTTTACAAAATGTCTTATCTTTGATGTGTATCAACTCTATTGGAAAAAAAGATAGTGTTTGTGTGCAGAGGAGGCAAGGCCCTGCTGTTCTGCTCTTTGAATATCCTCCCATTCACAGTCACGAGTTTACCGTCTAGTGCTCTGTTGATAATCTCGTTCAGAGATGGCCGCATGTGTTCTTTTTGTTTGGAACTCTGTGCGTGTGTGGCTGTGTGGGCGCATGCTTGCATGTTCGAATCCCCTCTGTGGACCCATCTGTTAACTCTGAGGGCATTTTAAAATCGATCACATTTAGCCAACAAATGTTACTTCAATTTTTTTAGCATAACACACAGTCCTATTTGCACAGCACTGTCTTCTTTACTAAATAGGAAGGGCGTGCAAATGTCTTGCCCTGTTCTGAGGCGGGCGGCATGAGATCTCTTGGTGCTGAAAAGCTTGGGAAAACTATTTCCAAATGTATTACAGCAAAGCTTTGGCTACTTCCCAGAGTGGCAGGGAGCTTTAGGGAAACTTTGAGGCAGGCCGAGATCCACAAAGTTGTCACGCCAACAAAGAACTAACAGCTAATGAATACCATCAAGACAATGAGGTTCCCACAGACACATATACTCCTGAAAACCACTCGCACCTAAATCTAGCTGGCAAACATCCACACCACGGGAAGAGTGACCACCAGAGTCAGCAAAAAACACTGCACCTAGAAACCTTCAGAAACCAAACATACAAAGACGAATACTAGCTTTTTCCTCCAGGTGGTTTGTAAAGCTGATGCCCTTTACCAAATATAGCAAAAGAATGACTCATTTTTCTCAAAAGTCAAAAACCAGTCTGGCACCTCAACAAAAGTAAATAAGATGACTCACCTCTATTGATGAACTGGGCGGTTCAATGTGTTTATCTGTAATGGGGAAAAGAAAAAAGAAAGAGAAACAAATCAAATATATATAATTTCTGACGAATCCATTTTTTAAAATCACATAACTCAAAATATTTACATTTCATGTACGTTACAATTTTCTGATATATCAATGAACTTGACAATAGGATATAATCTAGAACTAGATTTTTTTCATTTTTGGGTTCTTGCCAATACATAAAGCAGTTAGGTGACTAAGTATACTTAGAAACCATTTGTTTTACATTTGTTGCTAAATATGCATATCTAAACAAATATTTAAGTGGTTTGAGAGCATGGGGAGATTATGTTGTTCGCAGTGCCTCATGGAAGTGGGCGGGCACTAAAGAGTTCTTTGGCGCAAATTGTTTGTTTTGATTCTCTGATTGGTGGAGATTCTCTGAAGAATCATGGGTAATGTAGTTTTTCCTCAGGTATTCTGCTGTTGAACACAATTATTTTTAAAAAATAAGCTGAAATAATGCAGGCTGATGGCTTTAACAAAAGCACATAAATCGATTAACAACCTCATAGCTTACAGTAGGTCTGTTTTTAAAGGTTTATAGGTTATCATTAAAAATCAGCTCCCCTATGAAGAAAATGAACATGATTTTTAATTCCAGAATTGGCGACTGTTGCACTCTATTGTATTGCCAAGGTGTTCACGGAGGTTGCTAATAAATTGCTAGATGGTTAATTGGTTGATATGGATGGTTTCTTATTGGTCAAAAGAGCCCACCCTCAAGTCTCTAATATAATATGACTCGGGTCCTTCAATCAATGCGGGTCTATGGGTTTTGTTTTTGTTGCTCGTTTTTCATACACCAGCCAAAAATGAAAAAAGTAATTAGCACAAGACCATTTTGATTCATTTCCAAAGCACAAATGATGCAGGACGAGATAATTAGTTAGGGAATAATAATAAAGATGCTGTTTAATAATGATGCTCACTAAGGCCAGCATCTTTCTAGAGAAGTGGTGTATGGGTTGCAACCATGAATACATTTAATAGAAGTGAAATTGACCATGAAAAGCCCCCTCCCCCATTTCTATATTACAGAGAGGGACCCAGGGGTTCACCTCAGACAACCTTCACATTAAATATTTAACACAAATCTATAGGAGTCAGACAGAGATGCCAGTTGAGTGCCAGTTGAGCCTGAGATACACTACAAAGGGCTTAGAATCATAATGTCTGTTTTAGCCCTTCCTTTAGTGGCACTGGAGGTATAATGTTACAGTGTTAAAAGAAAGAGCCTCCTCTGGTATTGGCCGAGACCCAGAGTTCACTGCTGCAACTAATGAATGAACCCAGTGTCACTGCAACGGCCACTTTCAACAACTGAAAATCAAATATAACTGAAAATAAATTTCCAAAAGAAGTCTGAATTTAAACCCACATAGAGTCGAACATACACCATCCTGACAGGAAGAAGGCATTTTTCAAGAGGTTCTTTTGTACTTAGTGCAATAGGATGCCATTTACATTGTTGTATGAAACAGATGAGTACTGTAATATTATCTTCACTGAAAATAATTCATCGTTTACATTGTGACCTGGTTAACATGGAAATCAATTCACAAGGGGTTTTGACTCAGGAGGACAGTAACAAACTAAAATTGGGACAAAAGGGCAAAGGTATAAACCCATCCAGCTGTGACTATGACTATTTATTTAAATGACTATTTATTTAAATAAATATATTCATTTATTTTTCAGGAGATGAGTAGGGCAGTTAATAAAAAAAAAAAAGTATTACTACATATGGTAATGTTTGCATATTCATATTTTTCAGTAGACAATACTAACAACATCTGTGACAAATCTGCACAATATTCTAATGCATTTGATGCAATCCCAACACCTTGTAAGGACAGAGAGTGAAAGCTTTATCTATCTCAGATTAACCTATATGTTTGAGTTAGGCTTCTCAGGAGCTTCAGATCTACACTACCATATTTCATTTTTCTAGTTGGGATACATTCTGTTTCCAGGGCTGTAACAACTGAATCACTATATGGCTTTAGCAAGCAGAGAAAACAGAAAAAGGAGACATAAACATCAATGAAGCATTGTCTGGAGCTTGGAGACGAGACTTTTTTCTTTTCTTTTCTTTTCTTTTTTTACAAATCATATCTCGGCTCTAAAACTGTTTTATTCAATTTGAGAGACAGATCTATTCATCGGGGATAGATCATGACTGAAACTGGCAGGTTCACAGTCTGATATCATTGGTCAGTCAGCGTAATTTGAACGTACCCACATTTGCCAGGACAGCAAACTTCCCCAGGAGAGCAGAATTCAGCAGACCGTCATGTTACATAAGCATTGATTTTCCTGCCTGGTATAAAGGACCATATGATCTTACTTGCTTGGCATTTGGCACTATACACACTTCTATACTTAAGGCAGAAGACTTATGCTTGTTCTTAACAACCATAATAAAAGGTTGTATATACATGGGCATGGACTATATGTTGGTAAATGCAGGTCAGTCACAGGCTAGTACTCTATTTTAATGAGAATAAGCAGGAGACATCTAGGGAAATGTCTTTTAGATTAAGGTACCTGCCATTTAAAACATAAAAAAAAACTAAAATAACTGCTGAACCCCACGTCTAAATCCTTGTTAGGGAGGTGGAAGGATTGAGACATTCATCCCAATAATTATACTTATGAACGGCAGTCAGATTAACTCCCAAAGGAGAAACAGAGATGGAAGCCGAAGCCAAATCCAAAAGCCTCAGGCGAAAGAACCCAAATGAGATAATGGCTGAGAATTTAATTATACTACTTCTGTCTGAGAAATCCCTCTCTCAAATTTGATTAATTTTTGGTTAATAGAAAACAGTTATTATTCAAAGCACTATACTATATTTATCCTCAAATGTATTGATTTGAAATATATTGCGGTTAATCTGATTGTATATTTTAATTTACAATTGATTAATATTATTAGCCCTAGAACATTCAATGTGCTAAATATGAGTGAGAGTATAAAATCAGATGTAGGCCTATTGACCTAGCAACATTTAACATATTAAATGTTGTAATTGTGCATCCTGAACAATACATAAATACACCTAAATGTTGGATCAATATGGTAAGTATGCATATCACAGGAGCACTAGGCCAAAGATCAGGTCCCTTTTGTTGCCCCATGCCTAAAGGTGCCTATGGATGAATCCATCACATGGCCCCATTGTTTACAATGGCTCGATGGTCGATACGATATAACCGGTATTACAGAGTAAATGGTTTGTATTGCAATGAATGAGATAATAAATCAAAATCAAATCAAAGCATATAATATTTATATATGCAAATATCGGCCTATATTTAAACTTTCGAATAAAACAGGTAAAATGATGGATACAGTTAGAATTGAGGTGTTAGTCTAGGTACATCCCTAAATCTGTCTAAATAATTAAAATGGCCTCCATTAATCATAATATCGCTTATATTTAGCTGCTTTGTAAATAATAACGCATCATGCTATTGCTGTTCAGTTGGCTTCATGCTGCGCCATTTACTGCGCATTTACTTTGACTTCTCAAGTAAACATTATGATTTACCTGGACTGCTCTGTTGATACAATTTAACAGTCCCGTCCTTCCGGATCCTCACATCTCCAGGACCCGCAATCCGTCCAGGTGGACTCACACCTTTCTCTTTCCGTCTCTGTTTTTGAGTTAACCACCTGCAGCACTGATAACACACGGCCCAGGCTTGCTCCTCGTTGATCGGTTGACTGTACAGTGTTAAAATCTCCTCCAAACACAATTCATCTTCCACGTCCGTACAATCCATACTGATGTCTTCAGTTTTCGCTCCATCTCCGGGATCCTGGAGAGCCGACGGTGAGATTAACATTCCTTCGTCGGTCATTCTTCTTCTCCAGGCTTCCAAGGAGACGAAATGACTGTGTGTTGAGATGATAAAGAGACAGAAAAGGTATGTTTACGTTAGGTCTGTCATCTAGAAGGACCGAGCGTGTCCACCTCTGAAGCCTGTGTCGATACTTCTGAGCTCGAGCTACTGCTGTTCGACTCTGAGAGGCGCTCATATGACTTTTCCGCATGGTCTCAGAGTCAGTCAGGTCCGCAGTCACTTCATTGACAATAGTATTAGAGAAGATTGCTTCATCTTAAATATCATTTTTTAAATCCTAATATTAAAATAGGAATATTATAAGAACTTAAAAATTAAACAGGCCTATGCAGCCCTTTAGAAAATTGTTTGTTTAACTATCTGTTGTAAAGTCGTCATGAAAGTATTTTCTTTCTTTTGCAACATCTGAGTGAAACGGCTTCTTGAACAAAAAAAAAAAAATGTAGAACTGGACTGATTTTTTACATCGGGAATTTATTGGATCCTTGTCATTTGCGATTGCTGCGATCTCATGACATGCCTAAACTGGTGTCCCGCCCTCGCGCCAATAAACACGTCATCATCAGAGAAGCATGTGCAAGAGCTTGAAAAAAGTTATTTTGATTAAAGTTTTTATAAAATAGAAGTTGTGTTAGTCTTTTAACATAGCCTACAAATGAAACAGCTTCTCGAACAAGAAAACATATAGGGAAGGACTTTATTCATGTCCATGCCATGTCCATCGGGAATTTTTGGTTCGATGGATCATTGGTTTACTATTGCTGTGATATGTGAGTGACAGTTTAGGCTTGTTTGACTTGAACCGGCGCTGCACAGACCGATCGGTGAATGACATCAAAGTACCGCGAGCGAATAGAGAGTAGACAGCTCCTTATGGTTTTGAATCGCTCTCTCGGTACTTTGATGTCACAAACCGATCGGTCCGTGCAGCGCCGTTTCAAGTCGAACAAGTCTGCGGCCCTCAAGCCAGTAACAGCAGGTCATCAGAGAAAAGACCCCATTTGCAAGGAGAGGAAGTTATTTTGATTCAAGTTTATGAGGGCACATTATTTAAAAAACAAAAAAAAAACAAAGATGTGCACCCATAAATGGTGACTTTAAGAACAAACATCTGAAAGTTTAAAGTTAAATTAAATCATAACACATTTGATACAAATGTTACATTTAAATAAAACTGTGATATATGTTAACCCTTCATTCAAATTAAAAAAATGTTGGCTGTGGGCAGTGCCAACCAAATAACTGAGGAATAAACCAATAAGCCTGTGCTAATTTTAAATAGATTAGAATTTAGATTGCCCAATTAAGCCTGATTCACACATAATTACTGCACGCCTTTCTTTATAAAAAGGTGACAACTCAAAATTGCACTAAATTGTGGAAGCAGTGCGAGACCCAGGGAGGGCTGTAACACCATCGTTTTAACCAATTAAAAGTGAGCTACAGGGGTGAAATCACTGTCATAACTGAAATTCTAAAAAATGGTAATGGAAAAAAATTAGGGGAAAGAAAGTAAAAATGTCATATATGATTTATAGTTTGATTTGCACTCATGCTATTTGATGGTATTAAATAACTGAAACAGCAGGTTCTCTTGTTTAATTTGACAACATCCATAGAAGCTTTTCATCAACATGTCAAAAAACTAGACACATCATGTCTAACCATGAAAAGTGTGGTTGTAGCACTTCCAAATTAATGTAATTCTACTGGAGCAACAAATTCCACAAAATCAGTATAGACTTAAATTTGCTACAAATGTTTTATTTATTTGTTTGTTTGTTTTGAACAAGGGCAATACAGAATAGCATAACTTCAAATTTCATGCAGTAGAATTCTAGGTAACACTGTCACGTTTGATCAATTAACTTTCTCTCTCTCGTCTTGTGTGCTGTGTGTGTGTTTAGTGTGGGCGTGGTCACTGATCACTTCTGATCAGCAGCGCCAGCTGGTTTCACTTTGTATGTGGCTTTATATGCTCAGTAACTGGTGTCTCATGTTGTCAGATCATTGTTCGTCTCTGGTGTGTTCCTGTTCCTCGTGCCCCTGTGTATGAGTGGATTCCTGTTCTTCGTGTCGTCGTCGCTGAGTGGTATTCCTGTTCCTCGTGCTGTCGTTCCCGGTGTGGATTGTGTATCTCGTTACGTGTTCTCTGGATTGTCTTCACGGGACTTCCACAAGCAGTCACGGATACTCACCACGGGATCACCGAGCACCTTCACGGAGGATTATCACCGGCACCTGCACCATCAGCTCACCTGGGTCCCTGCGCCACTGTTCCATCTGTGTTGTGCCGTCTCGACCCTCTTTGTGTCTGTTCTGACCAACCTATCATTGTGATCTTTAATAAAGCGTTATTTGCAATTGCATCCAGTGTCGTTCTGAAATGTCACAGAATGATCTGACCTCAATGGATGCAGCAAGCGCATCAAACTGGGACAACTTCGCTGCCAACAGCATCGCGAGGATGGACCAACAAGAGGAGGGCATTGAGAACATGGGTCGAGCGGTTCAAGCACTTGTGGCGCAGGTGTCCGAGCTCACCCAACAGCTACAACATCTTAGAGTTCCCACTGCGCCACCCACACCGCCCGTTCAGCCCACACCCCCACAGGATCTGAGTCTTCGCGAGCCTCGCTTACCCACACCCGAGGGATATGCAGGTGAGCCCGAGTATTGCAGAGCATTTTTGACCAGATGCTCTATGCACTTTTCGTTACAGCCGCGGACGTTCGCTCAGGAACAATCCAAGGTGGCGTTTGTACTAACCCTGCTGTCTGGAAAGGCTGCACTCTGGGGAACGGCGGTGTGGGAGAACCGAGATCCATGCTGCGCCTCGTTCCTGGCACTCTCGGAGGAGATGAAGAGAGTTTTCGATCGGGCTGTGGCGGGTAGGGAGGCGGCCAGACTACTCGCCGATCTACGCCAGGGAGACCGCTCGGTGTCGGAGTATTCCATCCAATTCCGCACCTTGGCCGCAGAGTGCCAATGGAACGAGGAGGCGCAGTGGGACCATTTCCTGCATGGGTTGGCTGACCGTGTCCAAAATGAGATTTACATGTTGGATTTACCCGCGAGACTTAATGGACTCATTGAGTTGGCTCTTCGGGTTGATGCTCGGCTGAGCAGGAGGAGTCGGGTCGTCCAGAATCGTCATTTCGTCAGCACGGAGAGGGCACGCGCCTTAAGCGAGGACACGGTCAGCCCCGTCACCGATCACGAGCCCATGCAGGTGGGCAGAGCTCGGCTTTCCCGGGAGGAGAGAGAAAGGCGGAGATCCCAAGGACTGTGTCTCTACTGCGGTAAATCGGGGCACTTCATCCATTCGTGCCCGGTAAAAGAGCAAGCCCGATAGTAACAGTGAGGCTACTATCGGGTGGGATCTCCGCCGAGAAGACCTCATCATCTACTCTCCTCCCGGTAAGGCTCAGGTGGGCTACTCACTTTCACGACACCAAGGCTTTACTGGACTCTGGGGCAGAAGGTAATTTTTTGGACATTAGACTAGCTAAGCAGCTTCTCATCCCCATTTCCCCACTCCATCACAAGATATCCGTCAACGCACTCAATGGTCAAGAGCTCCCTAACATTTCCCATGTTTCTGAACCCATTACACTCACTACATCTGGCAACCACACTGAAACTATCACATTTTTCCTCATGGATTCACCCATTGCACCAGTGGTTCTCGGGCACCCCTGGCTTACACTGCACAACCCGAGAATTGATTGGGGCCAGAATTCTGTGTCCGCTTGGAGTAATAAGTGTCATGAGTCTTGTCTCGTATCTGCGTGTACGTCTGTACCTGTTTCTGTGTTCCAGGAGGAGGAAGTGAATTTGTCAAACGTGCCCGAGGAGTACCAAGACCTGAGAGAAGTGTTCAGTAAGTCTCGTGCTGCTTCTCTACCTCCGCATCGTCCTTACGACTGTGCCATAGACTTAGTGTCAGGTGAGTCTCCGCCTAAGGGCAAGTTATATTCACTTTCTGTACCAGAGAGGGAGGCTATGGAGAAATATATTTCTGATTCTCTAGCATCCAAGTTCATTCGCCCTTCCTCATCTCCAGCAGGGGCGGGGTTCTTTTTTGTGGGGAAGAAGGATGGATCCTTGCGACCTTGTATTGATTACCGAGGGTTGAACAACATCACGGTAAAGAATACTTATCCTTTGCCGTTGATGTCTTCAGCTTTCGAGAGGTTGCAGGGAGCATCCATCTTCACAAAACTGGATTTACGTAATGCATATCATTTGGTCCGCATAAGGAGGGGTGATGAGTGGAAGACCGCATTTAATACCCCTAGGGGGCACTTTGAATATTTGGTCATGCCGTTCGGGCTGTCCAACTCCCCGGCGGTCTTCCAGGCACTCGTCAATGACGTGCTGAGAGATATGGTTGACCAGTTCATATATGTTTACCTGGATGACATATTGATTTTTTCATCTTCTCTCCAGGAGCATGTTCAGCACGTCAGACGAGTGCTTCGGAGGTTGCTAGAGAATGGGCTTTTTGTCAAGGCGGAGAAATGCGTTTTTCATGCACAGTCTGTTCCTTTCCTAGGTCACATCGTTTCGTCTGAGGGAATGCGTATGGATCCTGACAAGGTTAAGGCTGTGATAGATTGGCCAAGTCCAGATTCCCGTAAGGCCCTACTGAGGTTTCTGGGGTTCGCCAATTTCTATCGGCGTTTTATTCGCAACTACAGCCAGCTAGCCGCACCTCTGACTGCCTTGACCTCCCCCAGAACGACGTTCAGGTGGTCCGATACAGCTGAGGCTGTATTCGTTAAACTCAAGAGCCGCTTCGTTTCAGCTCCCATTCTTGTCGCCCCTGATCCATCACGTCAGTTCGTGGTGGAGGTCGACGCGTCAGAGGTGGGGGTAGGAGCAGTTCTTTCCCAACGCTCTTCCTCAGACGACAAGATGCATCCTTGCGCGTTTTTGTCCCATCGTTTATCTCCTGCCGAACGCAATTATGACATAGGTAACAGAGAGTTGCTGGCAGTCAAGTTAGCGCTGGAGGAATGGCGTCACTGGCTAGAAGGGTCAGGGGTACCTTTTATTGTTTGGACTGATCACAAGAATCTAGAATACATTAGAACTGCTAAAAGACTCAACTCTAGGCAGGCTCGGTGGGCACTGTTTTTCGGACGTTTTGACTTTTCTCTCTCGTACCGCCCGGGCTCCAAAAACATCAAGCCCGACTCATTATCTCGTATTTTTGATCAGACCGAACGCCCGTCTACTCCCGAGCGTATTTTACCAGAGTCTATAGTAGTCTCCGCTCTCAGGTGGGAGGTCGAATCGAGGGTCTTATCGGCCTTAGAAGGGGTAACGCCTCCGCCCGAGTGTCCACCGAACCGTTTATTTGTGCCAGAGGGGAATCGGTCCGAAGTTATTCAGTGGGGACATTCTTCCAGCATAGCGTGTCATCCAGGAGTTAACCGCACCAGTTTTTTGGTCAGACAACGATTCTGGTGGCCCATGATGGCTCGTGACATCCGCAATTTTGTTTTGGCTTGCTCGGTTTGCGCCACTGGTAAGACTTCCAATCGACCTCCAGATGGGTTACTCCAACCGTTGTCAGTCCCTTCGAGACCCTGGTCCCATATCGCTCTAGATTTTGTTACCGCCCTCCCGCCCTCCCAGGGTAAGACTGTCGTTTTGACGGTCGTGGACCGGTTCTCGAAGGCGGCTCATTTCATTCCCTTGCCCAAATTACCCTCAGCCAAGGAGACAGCGGTAACTGTCATAAATCACGTCTTTCGACTTCATGGCCTCCCGATAGACGTGGTCTCTGACAGGGGTCCCCAGTTTGTGTCCAAATTTTGGCAGGAGTTCTGTAGGTTACTGGGGGCGACTGTCAGTCTATCTTCAGGGTTTCATCCCCAGAGCAATGGACAAACCGAGAGAGCCAACCAAGACTTGGAGAGAGTGTTGCGATGTTTGGTTTCCAAGAATCCTTCCTCCTGGAGCCAACAACTCCCTATGGTGGAGTACGCCCACAATTCGTTACCAGTGTCATCTACGGGCCTCTCACCGTTTGAATGTAGTTTAGGTTACCAACCACCAGTTTTTGCTAGTATGGAATCCGAAGTCGCGGTCCCCTCCGCTCATGCGTTTGTCCAGAGGTGCCACCACACCTGGAATAGAGCCCGTGAGACTCTCCTCCAGGCGGGGAAGCGCACCAAGGCTAAGGCCGATCGCCACAGGTCAAGGCCTCCCGTTTACGTCGTGGGTCAAAAGGTGTGGCTTTCTACGAAAAATATTCCTCTCCGATCCGTATCTAATAAACTTGCCCCCAAATTCATTGGCCCGTTCCCTGTCACCAAGATCATTAGTCCGGTGACAGTCCGCCTCAAACTTCCTCCGGCGTACAGGAGAATTCATCCCGCCTTCCATGTTTCCAAAATTAAGCCGGTGTTTTACGCACGTATTAATCCGCCAGTCCCGGTTCCCCCACCGCCGCGTCTCGTAGACGGGGAACCAACGTATTCGGTAAATCGTATTCTGGACTCGAGAAGGAGGGGACGCGGATTTCAATACCTGGTGGATTGGGAGGGTTACGGTCCGGAGGAGAGAAGTTGGGTACCTGCTAGAGACATCCTGGATCACTCTCTGATCGATGATTTCAATCGACAGGTAAGGCGTCCTGGGGACGCCAGGAGGCGTCCCTAGGGAAGGGGGTACTGTCACGTTTGATCAATTAACTTTCTCTCTCTCGTCTTGTGTGCTGTGTGTGTGTTTAGTGTGGGCGTGGTCACTGATCACTTCTGATCAGCAGCGCCAGCTGGTTTCACTTTGTATGTGGCTTTATATGCTCAGTAACTGGTGTCTCATGTTGTCAGATCATTGTTCGTCTCTGGTGTGTTCCTGTTCCTCGTGCCCCTGTGTATGAGTGGATTCCTGTTCTTCGTGTCGTCGTCGCTGAGTGGTATTCCTGTTCCTCGTGCTGTCGTTCCCGGTGTGGATTGTGTATCTCGTTACGTGTTCTCTGGATTGTCTTCACGGGACTTCCACAAGCAGTCACGGATACTCACCACGGGATCACCGAGCACCTTCACGGAGGATTATCACCGGCACCTGCACCATCAGCTCACCTGGGTCCCTGCGCCACTGTTCCATCTGTGTTGTGCCGTCTCGACCCTCTTTGTGTCTGTTCTGACCAACCTATCATTGTGATCTTTAATAAAGCGTTATTTGCAATTGCATCCAGTGTCGTTCTGAAATGTCACAAACACTTTATAATAACTACACGCTAATAATCATTAGTTAAGCATGGTTAATTCATCATTCATAAAGCATTAATAGACATTAATAAGCAGTTTATAAATACAGCTATAAATGCTTTCTTCTTGATTTACAAGCATATCTATAATTTATTTAATAATTGTATTTTCATCCTTTATTAATGATCAATTTATTATTTCTAAATGATTAATTACATTTTTTATAAACCAGTTATTTAAGAGTTTTCAGTGGTTTACAAGATTACTTAGAACGTGTAAGTAAATGATTAATAAACTATTTAAATGTACATTCATACATCTTATTATTCAGACATATAGTGATGGTTACTTAGTGTGTTAATAAATGCTTTATTAACATGTATTTAAGCTGTAATTTAGGGTTGATTCGGGTAGTTATAAAGCATTTAGTAGTGGTCAGTTAACTATGTTTGTGAGCTCATCTAAAGTGAGGACTGTTCATGTCTAAAGTTCTGTATCACTGTGTTGTGTTTGTTACATTTTACTGTTTAGAAGATTGATGAGCCTTTAAATCTCCTTTATAAATGCTTTACAAGGCATGAATAGTCCTCACTTTAGATTAGCTCACAAAATAGTTAACTGACCACTACTAAATGCTTTATAACTACCTGTATTTACTACATTTAGTTACACTTTCTAAGTGATCTTATGAATAACTGACAACTCTTAAATAACTGGTTTATAAATAATGCTATACTTCATTTAGAAATTATTAATTGATCATTAACAAAGTATGAAAATACAATTATTAAACGCATTATAGATATGCTTATAAATCAAGAAAAAAAGTGTTTATAGCTGTATTTATAAACTGCTTATTAATGTATATTAATGCTTTATAAATGATGAATTAACTGTTTACTCATGCTTAACAAATGATTAATAGCATGCAGTTATTATAAAGTGCTACCGAATTCGGTACAGTCTTCAGCCTGGAGAGTGAGGGTGTGTTAGATGTTTCCAAGTATTATGTTTCATATTATATATATATATATTTGTTATTTGAATTGTTTTGAATTTTAAAAAGGTTTCCTATATGTTACCTGTTGAACTTCAACTTTTTAAAGTGAAATGATGGTGATAATGGATGTTATAATGATCATTTTGAATTTAATATGGTAATTAAATTCACCTGTTCATGCAAAAAACCATTACAACTCAGCCCATTAATGGGGTAGATGTAACAACAGTGCTCTTTGTACTTGACATCATTTAGGTAGGCTATAAAGTTAACAACTTTTAAACAACTCCCTGATCTTCCTTATTTTAGTTTGTCTAATTATCAATGTTTGTCATCAGTTTGGTGATGCAGCATTAAGATTTGTCAAAAACCATGTACAGACAGTGCCTCGCATTTTTAAAAAGCTTTTTTATATAAACTATATTAAATACTTCATTTTAATGTTACACTAAATGTCCAAAACACAGCAATAGTCTGTTCATATAAGATAAGCTGCTCCATCTAGTGGTTATTTTACAGCACTTATAGCTGGTTGTATAAAATGCCTGTGAGTAAGGTCGATCGATCTGTTGTTATCCTCCAAAGAAAGCTTTAGAACTTTATTTCTAAAATAAAACTACTATGATACTGAATCACTATTAAATATAAAATAAATAAATAAATAAATAAATACTGTAAAATTTCCAGTAAATGCATATTTACAAAAACAGAATAACCCAAAAATAATATTAACCAACTGATTTTTTTTAACAATTATTTAAGCATGACAATAAAGCATTTAGTAGCCTGTTCTTTAAAATCAGTGTCATTAGCATTAAAATTGCACAGTGCATTGTGAGCAATAATTCATATATGCAATAATATGAACATATGCTGCTTTGCTCAGTAACTCCTATGAGGACATCAGGGTGCCAGCAGACTAAAATCTATATTTGGCATGCTAATGATCAGATGCACCTTGTTAACCCATTTTAGCAACAAAACTTCAGTAAAGTGTAATATTTCTATGAGCGAGCGTTAATGAGATGTCATCTCTTGTGAAGCTCGATTTCTCTCGACAGCTTATGATTTCTTATACAGCCTGTAATCCTCATGGGCTGAACTCCTCTGGGTTTCAGAGCGTATCCTCCGCATCAGGCGAAGATGATTTTTCCCTCATTGGCTCCCCTGGGTGAGACGCAGCATCAGATGAAACCCCCTCAGAATGAGACGTCCCCTCCTTACGTGTTGTCGGGTTTGAGTCACTTATCTGCTGTAAAAACACAAACAAGCTGTCACCATATCGATTGGGAAACAGACTTAATGTTACTCAAACATTGACACAGCTGTCTGTGCACTACATTGGCAAAAACCCTAAAGTTTGAAGAATTATACATCCGAGACCATAATGTTTCATTAATAGCTGCTAGCTTTTTGAAGCAGTGACTCAAACCTCATGGCCACAGGATGTCCTTTGATGGTTTGTGCAGGTGCTGGAAGTCAAAACCTGCCTCCCACATTGAGTTCCTGTATTAACCATCCGTCTGCCTCTGTCTCCACAAGACCTGGCCTCTGTACCTCTACCTGTGGAAATCATATTTCACAAAAACTTCTGTAAGCTTGGACTTTGCCTGATAACATTCTAGGTTATCATATTTCAAATCATATTTCAAAAGAGAATAATAAGCCAAACAAACTTTGATTTGATTTCAGAGCATGCTGAAGATAGTATCTTAAAGCTAAAGAGTTTTGCAGTTAAATCATAGCTCATGCATTTATAAATATAGCCTATATATTACTTTTCACCAACAACAGCAAAACAGCATTATAGGCTACCTGATAGTTTTGCATTGCCTTTAATAAGCTGGCTACATTCTCCACGAACGACGCGGTTCTTATAAGTCACGCCGTTGGGGATTTCAGCATCAGTGTTGGTAAGCCACGTCGACTCGGTTTCTCTGGTCCAGCTCTCATGATATCGCGGTTCAATAGCGTCTGCTCGACTCCCACCGCAGCCCATTGAGAATTTGAGATAAGATGGAGCGATGCATGCGCTATTAATGATGATGCAGAAGAGCGCGCGAGTGTGTGCTGTGGTCCCACGCGCAGCTGTGCCCTCGTGTTGTAGTTGTCTAACTTGAGATCTGTCATCTCTTGCGTCATCGAGGGCCGGCTACAGTTTATTGTGAGACAGTGTAGTGGCGATTTGTACGAAAACAAGTAATGTTCGGCCCAGAAAAATTGACATCCTCACCATTTATTCAAATTATTAAAAATGTGATTAAGATTTTGTTAGCAATTTGCGTAGCTATAGTTGTGCTAGTCAATTGTTTTAGTTGTGATAACTCAATGAAACACGCCAAATTGTGCGGACACATTTTTTGGCTAGGCTGTCATACAAAGAAAGAACATATCGCAAAAACAAGAGAGAACCAACGAAATATTCATAACTGTTTATGTTGAACTTGAGCCTATCGATGCATTTTCCTTTGAGTTGCTATGCAATTTGTTAGGAACAAAGTACATTTACTTGAGTAGCCTACTGTACTTAAGTACACTTTTTTAATGTTCTTTAAAACAAATTCTTTAAAACAAATTGCCACAAAGATGGCAAAATCTGAAATCATTGTCCTTGTGGGGACATTTTCTGCTTCCCATGAGGAAAACAGCTTATAAATCATACTTAGTAGTCTTTTGAAAATGTAAAAATGCAGAATTGTTTTCTGTGATGGGTAGGTTTAGGGGTCAGGTTAGGGGATAGAATATTTGTACAGTATAAAAACCATTATATCTATGGAATATCCCCATCAAAAATCAAAACCAAATAGTGTGTGTGTGTGTGTGTGTGTGTGTGTGTGTGTGTGTGTGTGTGTGTGTATGTGTGATATGTGGATATATAATATGAGTAACAGTGCATAGTCATTTGAATTGTCCTCTGACTATAAAAAAAAGCATAATGATGTGCTATAATTTTATTGACTTTGATTGGTCTTGACATTCAGCATGTGATCATGTATTTCACCGTTTCCAACAAAAATATAAATACATTTAATCTCACAGTAGAAGCACAAACACAGACAAAAACAAATATAGTGGTTCTCAATAACACAATTAAACATAATTACTGCATTACCTGCAAATGGCACAGAGTAACTAAGCACCGACAGAAAAAAACAGAGTGCACAACCATTATAGGCTCAGTAAATGAGGAGTGTTCAATGTTGGACCGCACATGCCATCTAAGGACAGATTTTAAAACCCCTGAAAATCCTTCATTTGTAAACACATTAAACCAATAACACAGATGCTAAAACTCTGTGACTGCTTATAGTGATCTGCAGGCAGGAATGAAAAAGGAACGAGCCAGTGAGAGGGAGGTACTAGCAGAAAGGTTAAAAAGGTAATGATAGAATAAACAATAAGTGTTTAATAAATTATTAGAGTCAGTCTCTGTGAAGTAGAATTAAACAATGTATTTGAATTCTATTTGAAGTCAAAGAGGTTGCAGTCGATCTTGTAGTAAACGTATGGATAATACTCTTGCTGGCTGAGATTCAAACCCGGGATGTCCATAGATGCCTATAACACAACAAAAAAAGAAGAACAAATCAGCTGTGATTTAGAGATATATTCAATTAGGTCTGTGGATCATGTAGAAAGTACACTAGCGTTCAAAAGTTTGCAATAATTAAGATTTTTAAAAATGTTTTTTTAAGTCTCTTATGCTCGCCAGAGCTGCATTTATTTGATCAAAATGCAGTAAAACAGTAATATTGTGAGATATTACAATTTAAAAGAACTGTTTTTAATTTTAATATATTTTGAAATGTAATTTATTCTTGTGATGTCAAAGCTGAATTTTCAGCAGCCATAAATCCAGTCCTTCAGAACCTGTTCTAATATGCTGATTTGGTTCTTAATTTTATCAATTGTTATTAGTGCTTAATCCTTCCTGAATAAAACTATTCCTTTCTTCTTCTTTAAAAAAAAATCTTCTTACTCCAATTTTTTTTAATGGTAGTGTATCAGAAAAACAGTTTTTAACATTAATAATAAATGTTGAAATAATGATGTAATGATGCTGAAAATTCAGCTTTGCCATCACAGGAGGAATAAATGAAAATGTTTGTGTAAATGAAAATGTTATGTTAAACTGTAATAATATTACTGTTTTGACTGTATTTTTTATCATATAAATGCAGCCTTGGTAAAAATTAGAGACTTATTTGAAAAACCTAAAAATGAGTAATTATTTCAAACTTTTGACGGTAGTGTAACTCACATCAATAACAGTAGCACTGCTGTCCAAGTGTTTGTAAAGGTCCTGCAGAACTTCTCTGAGTTTCTTTACATTCTTCTTGCCGGGCTGCAGCAACATGGCCTGGAAATTGACTGGCAGCCCATACCTGTTAAATACAAACATGGAGGTCATATATCTGACAATCTACATCTCCATAAGAAACAGTTTTATACCCCACATTGTACCTCAAGACAGACTCTGTAAAAACCCGAAGTGCCTTGATGTGTATCCATGTGATGAAAGCCTCACTGAAGTTTACTTTAAGCCAACGTACCAAAGGACCCTGAGGTGCAGAAGCAGATTGCCTGTTGTTATCATCATTTATCTTTTCGTTTTCCTGTTACTTCAAATGAAGAGTAATCAAAGCTCTGGCCCTCTCAAGCTGGCTGTGATTTTGAGGTTCCTCATCAACATTATTGTGAATGATTTTATAATGTTCAATAGTGAATAAAATGTAGACAGCTGCACGCATACAAACTGCTTTTTCTTGTCAGTGGAGAGGCGAGTCAGCTCCTCTTTGTCTGCTTTCATCTCCTCTTCATTGTACTGAAAGTCACGCACCACGAACCTGAAAAAAATTCAGTAGCAACAGGTCAGCTTCCCTCTGATTCAATGAGCATCAAAAACCGACAGGCACTGATAGCAGTCTTATAACAGTATTCCATACATAATCTGGGGATATATTTACATTGATTCTTGAAATATGACAAAACTGACAACAGAACTGAAAAAATTAAAAGTTTGTGTTCAAAAGCAAGATTTGGGATTTTAATCATTTTGATTATAAGTAGACACTATCGTTCAAAAGTCAGTAAAAAAATGTTTTATAGAATTTCATACTTTTGATCAAATAATGCGTCTTTGCTGAATAAAAGTAACAGTAAAGACCATTATAATGTTACAAAATATATCTATTTCAAATAAATCCTGCTCTTTTGAATTTCCTATTCATCAAAGAATCCTGAAAAATGTATCATGATTTCCCCTAAACATATTAAGCAGCACAACTGTTTTCAACATTGATAATAAAAAGAAATGTTTCTTGGGCAGCAAATCAGCACATTAGATTTCTGAAGGATCATGTGAGTGAAGACTTTTTAAAATTGTAATAATATTTTTTTATTTTTGACCAACTAAATGCAGCCTTGGTGAGTATAAGAGACTTCTTTTGAAAAACATTTAAGAATCTTAACGGTAATTATATATATATATATATATATATATATATATATATATATATATATATATATATATATATATCGATATATATTATTCAGAGAGTTCAGACACTCACTTGTTTTCTCGTGCTTTTTGTTTGAAGTCATCAATAGCCTTCCTGAAGAGTGTGACGCTAAACAACCCACTGTCGTGATCTTCAAATAAAAGCCTAACAGAAGATGAAAACTCTGATTTAGGATCTATCACAGAGCAGCACTTTACTTGATTCAACAAGAGGCAACAATAAACTGCTATGGACATATTAAACACATATGAAGGTTGAACATTAAAAGCAGTAATCTCATTACAACAAGAGGTCTATAAAGCCACATTTTGGTCTTTGGTCTACATTGTGATTTCTTTTAGAGTTGATTACTTCAGATGCGATTAATTGTGCACATAAAGGAGTAATGGTGTGTGAGGCTTTAGACAAGTAATAAATATTAGTTACAGAAAGTACATAATTCTATGCTTAGGCAATATAATTTGAATTTGACCAAAGACTTTAGACATACAAAGACACTTGGCACCCCATGAATAGGAGAAAGAAAGTGCAATGAGCAATATGGCGGAATAAGTCCCACCTTCTAAATAAAAAAGCCAATCAGTGAACAGGTTTGGAGAACTTGATGTTTCCCCATTCAAAGAGATAGGAGCTGTACTTGAATGACTGAAATAGACCTTATTCACAATCACAGCAGAGCCATCTTTGATTTTTAACGGGAATGACAGCAAGGCTGTGAGGGATAGAAATACATCTCTTTAGTGGGTTGTACTGTTATTTAATGTGTTTTTGGATTGTTCTGCTGACGAAACACTGCAAAAATATCTTTCCAAGAAATTTGAGTTGACAAAAAACTCCAGACAACACAAGCTGTGTAAAATTATAAGTGATCTAGGAGCTTTATACGGCTTTTTACCGAGGATAGATACCATGATAACTAGGGATGGCCCGATACCGATACTGGCATCGGGGATCGGGCCGATACTGTCCTCATATACTCGTACTCGTACTCATAAAAATTCGCCGATACCACGCACCGATACCACGTAGCTACATTTTGCAAAACGAAACTGGCCGCCGCGAGTGCTTTGTCGAGGTAAACTGAGGCATAGGAAATTATAATGTCGGCGGTTTGGGCTCATTTCAAGAAAAGGGATGATGACAACAGCAAGGCAGACTGTAAGTTATGTTCAGCTAAGGTGTCGAGAGGAGGGAAAGAAAGTAGGCTACATCGTTTAACACCAGCAATCTAATTAAACATCTGAAGACGCATCATAGATCTGATGGCCGAGCGCGCGCGCGGGCGGTAATGCAATCACTCTGTGTGTGCGGGTGCGGGAGAATAAAACGATTCGCGGGACTCCCGCAAACTAGAAATATCTATAAATAAAACATAAAAACTAATAGATTTTTATTCATCTCTTGCAGAAAAGCAACAAGAACAACTACAACAAAATAGAAACGATTTACAGGCCAGAGTTTCTATTCATAACATGGTTACAGCGTTGAGCGATGTAGCCAAGCACAGACATATGTGTTGATTTCTTGAACGCAATGGCCAATCAGAAGCATTTAAGATAGACTCCCCTCACCGCTCAAAACGGACTTTTTTGTTCAGTGCTGAATTCTGTATGCTGGCAAATCCTCTAATTATAACAAACAAATTGTGGATATTATGAAAGATTCATTGTGCAGTCAGCTTCATTGATAATAACAGAGTTGTGTGAGATCGCGAGGAACTGTCAGCTTTTTAGGATTTAAGGGAGCGCACTTTGCGCGCATTCAGTCATGCCAGACCATGCACGCAGTAGCCTGCTTGCTTTTATGTTAAATTAACAGTGGTTTGTGTGTTAATACATTTATTATTTTACAAATTTTTATTTATTTTTAGACTTGTTAAAACAAGCAGAGAAGAAAATAAAAACAGTCTTCTAACCTGTGTTCTAAAATAGTCGTCTTCTTTTCTGGGAGCCTATTACTTTTGCGGTAGAAATATCGGTATCGGTACTCGGTATCGGCAAGTACACAAATGTAAATACTCGTACTCGTATCGGTTTGAAAAAAAATGGTATCGGGCCATCCCTAATGATAACACGGTAAGTCATGGCACTGCACTGAGTAAGGTCTATAGCTGCCCAAGAGGTGTTTCAAAGATGGCCGTCAAGTGAAATGATTTGCCTTAAAGGGACTTTGATTTTACTCACTTTGTAGATCTTGGAACAACCATTTCAGAAAGGGTTTCATATGTCTTCTGCCAGTCAGGATAATTTGTCCTTTTTGGGCCATAAAATGGACAAAAATAAGGTTTTTAAAATGTTTTTTTGCAGTGATAAAAGATATAATGAACGAAAGTTTGCACATTCTGAGTTAAAGGGAAAGTTCACCCAAAAATTTAAATTCTGTCATCATGTATTCCCCCTTATGTCGTTCCCAACCTCGATTACTTTATTTATTCTGTGGAAGATCATTTTTAAAATGTTCAGTTCCCATTGACTTCCATAGCATTTTCGTCCACACTATGGAAGTCAATGGGAACCAAAACTCTTTTCTTAATTCAGATCATTTACTCACCCACAAGTTGTTCCAAACCCACATGAATTTCTTTCGTCTGTTGAACACAAAAGAAGATATTTTGAAGAATGTTGGTAACCAAACAGTTGATGGGCCTCATTGTCTTCCATAGTATAAAGAAAATACTATGGAAGTCAATGGCTACCGTCAACTGTCTGGTTACCAACATTCTTCAAAATATCTTCTTTTTAGTTCAACAGAAGAAAGAAACTCCTATGGGTTTGGAAGAACTTGATAGAGAGTAAATAATGACAAAATTTTAATTTTTTTGTGAACAATCCCTTTCACGACATTTTTCAAAATATATTCTCTTATTTACTACAGAAGAAAGAAAGTCACACAGGTTTAGAATGACATGAGGGTGACTAAATGACAGAATTTTCAGATTTTGGGTGGATAAACTATCCCTTTAATGCAATGAAGAAACATTTAAAAAGTCTTTACAAAGGAGCACAAATACTTAAGCTTGACTTACTTTGGAACAACTACAAGTAGAGTAATAAGGTATTCAGAGTCTAGTATAAAATCATCCTTCTTGACTATATCAGCCAAACTCCTGGTCAAAAGACTCCCCCTAGTGGACAAGACATGTTATTATTTGACGTCACTTAAAATTAATTTTTTTTTAAATGAAATGCTTGAAAAAAACCCAAAAAAAACATTAACAACAATTATCGTCATCGTCATAACATAATACAATACACCAGAGTCCTTCAGCCTTTCAGTCCAGATTAAGTTCCCTCAGTCTTTCAATCTTAAAAATGATTAATGCAAGCGTGCCGCACACGTCCTGAAAAGTGAAGCCAAAACATTTCTATCGCCCTCCTGGTGGCTGGCTGCAGTAATATTTTTTTCTTCCAAAGATGGTTTCTGTCATTTTAGTTAGTTCTTATCACGCTGACGTATGTTCAAGTGTTTGTTTTTCTAATAAGTTTGGTTTTAGTTAGTTATTTGACGCTATAAAAAACGGGATGTAACGTCATGATTGACAGCAGTGCTTGCGATTAAGTCTGCAGGAGCGGGATTGTGGGCGGGACCGTGATACCGTGTGGCTCCACCCCAGAATCACTACCGCAGACTCGGGCTCCAAATGACGTAAACGGCGACGACCGTTTCTGGGATATTTTGGCTTCATTCTTCAACAGTGGAAGGAAGTGGAGACACATCGTCCATCTTTTTTACAGTCTATGGAATAGTCTCACAGAATGTAAATTGAGTATGTAAAAAGCCTCCCACTTACACATTCTTCCTCTCCAGACTCTGTAGGTTCCCCTTTAAGCTATTATAAGCCGAAGCTCTGGCTTTAAGATCATTGTCAATCTGACTCACTTGCTATGAACAGAGAACCAAAACATGATGTTTATTGAAAGATCAATCTCTTTGTGCATTATAAAAAATTATAAATGATTTTAACATGCCTCACCTTGGACATAATGTCTGAGATGTTCTTAAGGGACTGTTTGATGGGATACTTGGCCATATCCCACTGGAACCGTGTAACATATGTTACCAGATCAACTGTATGGAAATTATAAATATTTATAATCATATAAAATAAGTTTTATAAGATATGTACAAAGACTTTCAAATACGACTGACTAGACTATGAGCGATTACATCATTTTTCTTTAACAAGATTTTATATAAATGTTAGTTTAACATTACTACCTATTAAATATCTGTATGTGATGTTGGTAGTAGTAGTTTACCATCAATATTGTGGTTAGTGTGTATTGAGGGTTGAGTTCACTTGCCTCCATTGGCCAAAAGATTCTCCTGAACTTTATCTCGACTGTCTTCTAACACATCAGCCATGTACTGGGCCACTTTCTTCACTACACTGGAAAATTAAAAAATATATAAAAACCACAGTATAAATATAGATAACTACATTTAGAGAACTATAATGTGACAGAAGCTATAAAATGCATGAAGTGAACTTGAAGGGAACTATGAGTTTGTACCAAAGCAGTGTCAGTGATACTGAAAAAAATATTAAAGAAAAATAATCAAATGAATCAATTTTGACAAAAAAAAAAAACAATCTCTTATAATAAGACAAATGTAGACATGAAACCTTTCTACGAAAGAGTCCAGCTTGGCCAGATCATCTGAGAGCCCTACAAGGACATCCAGAGTTCCCACCTGTTGAGAAACCCCTAATCTCATTAGATAGAGGAGAGATGCAAAATATGTGTCATTAATAACAGTGTTTTAACTGAAATAGAAAATAAGGAGTAATCAACCTTCAGTTCAGGCATGTTGAACTTGTGGTTAGTGGACAGGTTGCTGGTCTGGGTTGTGGCCATGTTCATCGTGTCCCATGTCTGCTGGCAGGTCTTCTCTCCAGGAGCAGAGATCAGCCAAAACTCTGTCATCATTACTTCTTAAATGATAACAGAAAGGCTCATAAAAACTTGTAGATTAATGCTGCCTTCACGTGCCATCGGATATTTCCTACTTCCCACTTCTGTAGTCGTGATTACGAGCTCGTCGCATGATGAAAATTTTGACTTGATGTCCAATTCATGTCCCATTTTTTTTTAACTAGGAAACTATTTACGATAATTCCGATAGCACATGAAGACAGCATAAATTCTGGTACCAGAGACACAAAAATAACTGTCAAATAAAATACACAGCTCTTTTCCACATTGGTCGTATGAGCAAATTCACACTTCTCCATTTCATTCCATAAAAATGACCAGTCACGAGTCATTCCGAAATAATACAACGCATGGCTCCATCAGATACTAAGGCTAAATGTGTCCTGCTCGAACAGCTATTCAAATTTTGAATTGATCTTTTTTTTATCTTAAATGTGTACATTAACATGGTATATACGTATGCGTGAGTGACTTAGACGCTTCTATTTTTTTAAAGTCTGTAAATATTGTATGAGCAGCGTTTACGGCTGTCAGTCACGACTATGAAATTGAAATCATTTTCGGCGATACTTACCGATTATGTAGTCCCTTAGTATACAACAAAACAATCTGATAAAACTGTCAATTGTTTTAATAAAGCATTGTATACACAGTTAATTGAGTCGCTGTGTTGAAAACGCTTCAGACCGCATCACACTTCCAGTCAGCTGATCTGAGCTGAGGAGGTTGTGTTTCGTTCAGGTGACAGTGCGTTCAGGATGCGCAAGGATTCAGGATTTTTGCACGGTTACTAAACTTTATTTCTTGGTTAATTAAAGGGAGTTAAGCAATGGGCTATGTAGCCTATTTAAAATAATTTAGCTTTTTTTTCAGCTGTTTTAAGGATTGAAATTAAAAATCTAAATTTGTGTACTTGACTGTAATCTAAATATTATTACAACAAAACCTCCCTGCAACTTCTTCTTTTTTTTTTGTTGCATAAAAACACCAAAAATGAACAATTTGATCAAAAGCAGGTTGCATTCTTTGCAACTAAATATTCTCTCCTACAAGCACTTAACAATACAATTGTAGGGGGAAAAAAACATTATTTTTGACTAAATGTAGGCCTACTAAACCTTACTCGGTTTCTAAACTTTACAATATGTGAAATAACCTCTTTCAATTGACAAAACTTTCTTCAAGAATTCAGGCTGCACAAAATACATGTATTTAATGTTTATCACTAAATACACAATATAATGTTATTTGAGCACAGTAGGCCTACACGGTATCCAAATGATCTACCTTTAAGTTACTACTCAGTTGATACAGCTAATGTGCAAATTCAGTTCAAGTCAATTAAAAATATTCAATTTAATTTTACTGTAAATAACATGATTTGCAGACAAAGTGTAGGCTGAACATATTTTGCAACGATTTACTGAAACAGAACAAGATCTTTGGTGTAGGCATGTGCACTCTAACAAGTTATTTGTCTGAAAAATACGCTTTTAGTCTGTTTGGGGCATTATCTAAAAAAAAAATAAAAAAAATTGCCAAACAAATACAACCCAAAACCTTAAAATATGACCTTTCACCCAGCAAAAGGCTATGAAAACAATTGCACCTTGTGCTTTGTATGTTTATGTATCATTGTGTACGGGTTTGTTATGACAGCTTTGCCAGCTGTAAACCTAATCATTATTGTATTCTACACTATGAATCAGATGAAATACAACTGATGAATGCAGTCTGTGTTGACAGAGAACATTATGAACACAACATTATGAACGGGTTTTACTGGTACTGGTGGTACAGTTGTATACAGTATAACAACACACAATTTGCTGGTTGTATAAAACATAATACAATATGAATTTAAAAATAACAACAATGACTTCCATGCCTATATAATGACATAACTAAATAAAAAGGGAGGGGTGTATCAGAAAGCATAAGCAGTGTATTAAGCTACATAAACAGAACCCACGTTGGCCCATACATGTCTAAAGGAGCGCATTTCTCCAAAAGGAATTTGCTAATGAATCATAATTTTTTCGTGAGCACAGATGTCCACGCCCACCACTCTGCCTTCGAAATTCGAATCCCACTAAGCGAAAGGCTGAGCTTATGAATATTAATCAGAGTGGGCTGAACTTTCTTGGAAACCCTCTCCAGAACAACCAGTCACGAGCCAGTTACGTAACCTAATTAATATTCATAAGCCAAGCCTTCGCTGTAGTGAGAAGGAGGTCTCTGCAGAGCAACAAGGGGCGTGCCTCAATTTGGGGGCGTTTTACAACCAGGTAGGCGTTTTACAATCTCTCTGCCTGGTTTGCTAAAACTTGAGTGGGTGATACTTGAATACGCTTTCCCCATCAGATATTCAGATATTAGTGATAGCGAGAAAACGGTACAGTCTATGGGTGAAATGAGGAGAGAGGTCACCTGTCCTGCATATGGATGTAAGTGGATTTGTGTAAATTCTCATTTTCCGTCAGTTAACGCTAATTAGTTTGTGTAAACTTGCTTGCAACACGATTAAGAAAAGCTCCAAGAGGTCTGCCACTTACAATCTATCGCTAACCACTATTAACAAACATTCGCTAACTTTTTGGTGCATGCGTTTGTTACTTTAGTGTTGATAGTGGTAGTTTGCTTACTGTCGGCGTATTGTAATATAAAAAAATAGTTAACGTTAGCTTGTCAGACTAGAAAACAATAGTTGTAAACAAATATTAGTGGGCTATTCCACCGAATTATGGCCCGGTTTCACAGACAGGGACAGGGTTTAGCCTAAACCAGGATTAGTCCATAGTTCAATTAGGACATTTAAATAATTTTCATAAACATGCTTAGAAAAAAAAAACATTACTGGTGTTCATCTTGAGACAAAACAAAGACACTGATATATTTTAAGATCAGTCAGTGCAAGTGTATTTCAGTTGGAACAGCTCAGACTTATTTGGTCTAGGACTAGGCTTTAAAATTGTTTGTGAAACCAGGGGATATAGGTAGCCTACTAATATGTTCTATAAATACAATAATAAATAAAAAAATAACTATAAATACATTTTAAGGAAAGTGTTGTGCACATTAATCTAACTGCAAATTCTGTCTAATTAAAAATGATTAAAAACGATTAATTTTTTTTTTGTGGATAAATTACGTTTTCATTCAGTCCAGAACCCACTCCCTTCATATAAGAAATGGTGTTTGAGTGTGAGGTGCGCTGTAAGAAAACAAGAAAAGCTGAAAAAGCATTGCTTGTTAAGTTTATTATTTTTAATATCAATTTTAATGTAATATTTATAATTTTTCTGTTATTTATATTATATCTCATAACCCTAACAAAAACCTCTGCAGACACCTAGATTTAAATAGAAACATGATTTGACCTTTTTTAGCTGTGAGATCAGCTCACTAGTCAATGTTCAACACTCTTCATTATATCAGTGCAGGCATTAATACCTCACATGTGTAGTCAAACCTATAGACTAACATAATTATGTACAGTGGAGGAAACTTGTTAAATTAAAATGGATGAAATTGTTGTCTATTCACCACATCACAATTCAGCGGAGAGGACAAGAGCCTCAACCACAGCGCTACCTTGCAGATACTAATTTATTCACATGCCCCTTCTGCACATCTCAAATATGTAAACCCAGACATTATCATCAAATAGTGGCCCATATAGCTGGGCATAAAATAAGGCCCCAGCAGCACCTGATCCACCACAACAAACTCCTTCGCTGGCCCCAGCGGCACCTGATCAAAGAAACTTGATATACTGTATTATTAATGTGTTTTTATGTCATAAATTTATCAAGATCGGTCATGGAAATCCAGCAAAGAAAGAGAAGGCGGACTGACAAGCCACACAAAACTGGTATGATTTATTTTGTTTGAGGTGCTCTATTATTTATAGTAAATGTTGACTGTTATTTACTGATGTTCTTCATTTGTCCCTTCATAGTGGCAACTGTTGACCAACCCCTGAACATACAGGAGGCATGTATTTGTTATTACTCAATTTATAAAATGCAAGGGAATCATTATAACCACAAGAAGTTCAGATTATGTTTTGTTCATGTATAGCTTCCTCCGCTGGTCCTTCGTGAAATCTTACTGGAGGTTGTGCTTCAAGATGGTGATGTTGCAATTGGCTCCCTTGCCCTCACCTGCAGGTGCTTCAACAGCATTGTGAGCATGGAAAGTTTCCGCCGAGAGGCTCACTTTCGGTGGTTGGACAGTAAGTTTTATTAGTGTCACTGTTTGGTTAATCACAGCTCTCTCTGTTTTTCTCAGTTATGTATGGTTGAATATTAAGACAATGATGAGGTCAGCTGACAACTTTTTTTTTAGGTGTCGTGAACTGGAAGGCATTCAGTGAAAATGTCAGAAACCTGTACAGGGTTCCATACAGTCTATCCAGATGTCTCCATTTTGATACTACATACAAAGACTGTGGCGAAGGCTACAGAGGAAGAGGGCAAAGAGGTGTGTTGCAGGGGTTCTATGGCTCTGATGACTCCCCAGGATACTGCGGAGACTGTTTCTATGTGGCTGTGGAGGAAGCATCTAATGTTTCATGCAATGTGTTCCTCATGTTTGAACTTGCCACATTTATTGCTTATTTTATTTGATTGGATTGGATGCTCTCTTTTTTACTATTACATTAAATAGAGAATGCTGCATTTATCAATACAGTTTTTCATCATATTGGTTACAGTATCTATACGGTCAATAAAGTGATGCTAATGTTTAAAGTTTTCAGAGTCATTATTCTAATTAAACACATTTTACCTTAATTTAAAGGTCAATACGTTTTACTTTATATATCATTTAATGTAAGCTACAAATATCACTTAAATATCAGTCATTACATATAAATATATTTTGAAAAATACAGGTGAGAAAGACCAATACAATAATTTTCACCATTGCTTTACAGTAGGATTTGGTAACTTTATTGGAAATTGAATTTTTCCTTGTTAATCACCGTTACAACTTGATTTATGTTGTGTTGTTCACACACACACAAAACGAAAATAAAACTAATGTAGGCCTAATTATAAATAGTTGAGTAATAAAGTAATTTTTAATACTTTTACCTTTTAAGGTTTACATTTAGAGAAAAATTGCATGTAGGTAGGAGAGAATATTATAAAATATAATACACACTCACAGGCTATAACAACATTTACATATACATTGCGACAACATTTATGTCAAAATAAAATCCAGCTACTTATTTTCTTTAAAAAGGAATTCTTTCATAAACCAAATTTCCCGTTATGTTATAAGATACAGATCTTGTATAACTATCTTATGAAAGAATTCCTTTTTATATCTTATGAAAGAATTCCTTTTTAAAGAAAATAGGTAGTTGTAGCCTGTATTTTATTTTTTACATAAATCAAATGTTGTCGCGATATAGACATAATAGTAAAAATCAAGAAAAAACCCGAGAAATAATAATAACGCATTTCCGCTTCTGAAAGTGCTTCCGAATCCGTACGGTTATGATTGGATGGTTGGAAAATGCCTAGACCGGTTTGAAAACGCCCATTAATTGGGAAACACCTTCTTGTTGTTCCGCAGAGACCTCTATTTGGAACCGCCCGCCTTCTTCCACCACCAACCATTCTGAATCTGCCTGAGATAGACAGCAGCGCTCTCGTGTTCGGCCGAGCCCTCTTACCCAGGCATATGGCACATAAAGCCTCTTTTCTTTCTTCTATTTGTGTCCCCACCACTCTTTAAAAATTCCGCCGAAAAAGAGAAGACGATTTTCCAAATCTTTCAGGCCGTTATCTCACGTAAGTACAGCGTTTGTTGTTGTTTTTAGTCTTCATCCCGGAAAAAATTAGCCGTTTGCTGTAAAGAGCCGTGACACAACATGGCGGTTGGTAGTAGTTGCGCTTGTTATACGGGCAATGGCAGGGCTCCATGAAGGACAACGACAAATGGATTTAAAACTCACATTTTATGAGGATTACACGCGTTTATTGGTATAAATACTTAGTTGTCGGAGTATGACGGGTGTAGTTGGGTAAATAGTTAACGTTAGTGAGCTGTTCAGTGGACCAAACCCAGGTGCTTACGACATGTCATGTCAGGTTATTGAATGACGAGTGTTACACATTAAAATATAGACTAGTTTACCTTGTTCTAAATAATTTCAGATATGTCATTCTTACTTGGCCACAAAATATATTATACTTGCATAATTTATGTGAGTTAAAATTTTGTTTTCCTCCAGAAACTCTTGTATTGGTACAACATTACCGCATGCCAAACACAAGTCTTAAATTACTTGTGTTTAAAAAACTTAAATTACACAATGTTTATTATACCATAATAACACTATATTACCACAACTTTCTACGCCTTAGTGGATTAGTATTTAATGTACTTCGTAAAGTTGAACAAGTTAAAACCTATTTCTTAACCAATTAATTAGTAAGGCCATAGGAAACAATTAAACAACAGATTTTTCAGGAAAGTTTTGATCATGGCCCTAGAAACTCATTGAATATCATTAAATATGATACAGTGTGTTTTATAGGTTAAAGCGGTCCACATGAAGAAACAAACACCATGACCTCTGATAAATGTTCAGCAAGTTACTCCATTTATTGATCCCATGTGGGAAGATGAAGATAAGACCATGTTGTTTAATGCTTAAAAATGAGAACACTGAGTAACATCACCCAGGTCAAGTACAAAGTACAACAGTAAATAAGCAGTGACTTGATAAAAGCGTTATACCCTACAAATGAAGGGATGCTAAAATATATAATGCACCCGTGTTAGAAAACTGGTTGTGATTCTGTGAAGAATTATTTCAGAAATGTTCTAACCTGTCCTGCTACTTTTTTTTTTTTGGTTCTAATATATATCAGTTTATTTTATCCATCAGCTGCTCTTGTAAATCAAATATTTATACACCTGTTTTTGTGACTCCACAGGGCTCCCCACTCTCTCTGAGAGTGTTTAAGCGATACCCAGAAGGCCTAGGGGAGGCCCTCTACCGCGAACTGTTCGACTTCAACGCTGAGCCGCCTTGGGATCCTAGTTGATAGCGGGAGAGGACCATCTCCCATCTTGTCCATGTGAGTACCTAAATATTACACTCTGCTCTTGAAGTACCGGTTATAGACAATTACATAATAACATGATTTATTTAATTCCACATAAAAATCTGTGTCTGCACGCACCCAACTGTAGTGGATTGTTTTTGGTTTTACGTAACACTATTGGTAGATTATATTTAACACCTTTGCCCCCCATTCATACTGCACAAATCCATTGGTAATACCATCAAATACTTCATTGTGCTTCAAAGCCACTGGGATTTATTTTGATTGGGTCTGAGTAAAAAAAGTAGCCTGTAGGCCACATTCTTAAAGCCTATGTGTTGTCATCTCTAAAGATGGACTCATGTGATACCTTCTCTAGCTATGTGATTAGTTATCCATGCTTGTTGTACTTATTAGCTTTGTTGCTGTTGTAAACCAAATTTAGATTAATGACAAACCTCAACTTCCTGTTCAAAGTTTGCTCATAAAACTGTGTTTTGAAATATGTGGGTAGGTGTTGTAATTGACCTTTCTTGGTAGTTTGATTGACAGGCGATCTGACCAATCATAATCCGCTGAATCTGCCATTTTTGTCCGACAAAACAGTCAGGAGAGTTAGTAAAATAACGTTGGAGGATTTGAACTTGAAAAACGGAGTGTATTGACGTCTTTCCGCGGTTAAATGTACAATATGTAAGAATTTTGTAATAAAATATCCAAAAATCACCTGCACGGTGTGATATATTTCCTGCAGTTGTGTACTTACAATATCCCAAAAGTTCCCAAAGATTTTAAATTTCAGAGAAATTTGAAATAATGGCTCGTCCCTGGTCATTGTCGCCTGTCAATGAAGTAATATCCGCGTTATCCCTGGTTTCCGCTCGTACTGCCATAGTAACCATGGCGACAGACGTGGACAACTACGCTACGTCTAGCTCGCTCACGCTGTTGTTGTTTCGTTCAAATATTATGGACCATGGCAATCAGACTTTGGGACAAAAGAACTAAAACGAGGATCAATATCGGCGTGGCGTTTCCAGATGTCAAGAGCTCCACGTCCGCAACTAACTTCGACTTGACAGAGACACTGCTCTTACATGTAGCCTACGTTATTAGACAGGTGAGCAAATGTACATAAAAATAATCGATGTTATATATCTCAACATGATGAAATGTTAGAATATGATCAGTATATGTTATTCTAATGTTGATCTAGCTTACTGCTAGTCTCATACAGCCAACAAACTAACTCATAGAATAACATTATAACTTTCAACACACTCAAATGCTGTTTAGTGTGATAGTGTAGACCAAGTGAAACAGCGCTGCGTTACCTCAGAAGTTTAATGCCAGCGTAGATGTCAAACAGTCATGATAAAAACATCAATGTATTCACTCATCCATAAACATTATTAGATCATTCGGCATGACGACAAGTTCCATAATTCCGCTTATGCGTTATCAACCTACGCCTTTGTTATCTAGCGTGGAAAAAAATTACATATTGTAGCTTTAAAACAACATTCCTTATGTTCATTCATGTTTATTTGATGCTATAAATTAACTAGAAGGAAGAGATGAGCGGTTTACGAGCAGCTTTAACTGAGGCTATATAGCGATCTGTCAGACACATTAAAGAGCCACAAAATGGTATTTATTGTTTAAATTAATGTAAAAAATGACCAAATTTGAAAATTGAGACTTTGTTTCATATCAAAAGTAACCTGGTCTGTCCTGTATATCAGTGCGTTGTCAGTGTCCTCTCTGCTCCGCGATGTATTTTTCAAAGCGTGAGAACATGGTGGGGTGTGAGAGCAGCATGGCTTGTCATAGCGAACTCTTTGCAAGCAGTCAATTGTACGCCTTGTCGTCAAGTTTTGTCTGAAAGCGTAAGGTTATTTGAATGTTATGCAAGTTTTTGTTATAAAACCATTTGTTTTCCCTTAAACAGTTTGTTGCATACCCAGAATACCCCAGCGGCTCAGTAAACTCTCTATGATTGTCGGATTTGCGGAATACGGTTGAGATGAAAGGATTCTTTGATGCACCAAACTACTTTATAGAACTACTTGAGGGAGGTACGACCCTTGAAAATGTTATCGACAACCACGTCTATGAACAAAATCTGGTGAGTTCAGAAAATTGGTTGTCAAGTTGCATCATGATGAATGTCTGTTTAAGTTAAGAAATAAAACACTGGTGTTTTTTCATTTTTTTCATTGTTTGGTCCGATTTTGTTCCTCAGGCTGAAAAAAATGCATTTGTTGTGGCCGACCTTGGGGCCCTAATGCGACAGCATGTTCTGTGGAAGACCACTATGCCCCTAGTTCGACCCTTCTACCCGGTCTGTTGTAACAGCAGCCCTGTAGTCATTGAAGTTCTGTCTGCACTTGGTGTTGGTTTTGTCTGTGCAAATAAGGTAACATTGAAATTTTTTACTTACTTGGAAGATATTAGAAAGATCTCAAAACATTATTTTGAAACATCTCATTGGATTTTGAGGCACACCATCTAATAGAACTGTATTGATTTCTTTCAGGCTGAAACCACATTGGTGTTGGATCATGATGTCCCTCCTGAAAACATCATCCTCTCTGGAGTTTGCAAGCAGCTCTCACTCATTAAACACGCTGCCAAGACCGGCATTAACTATCTGGTGTGTGAAAATGAGGCAGACCTTCGCAAAATTGCCCGTGCCCATCCTGAGGCCAAGTAAGTCCTTTAAACCTATTCACGTACACTACAGTTTAAAAGTTTGGGCTCAGTAAAAAAAAAATGAATTAATGCTTTATTCGGCAAGGATAATTAAATTGATCAAAAGTGACTGTAAAGACATTTATAATGTTACAAAAGATTTAGATTTGAAATAAATGCTGTTCTTTTAAATTTTCTATTCATCGAAGAATCCTGAAAAAATTTATCATGATTTCCAAAAATATGAAGCAGCACAACTGTTTTCAACATCGATAATAATAAGAAAAGTTACTTGAGCACCAAATTAGCATATTATAATGATTTCTGAAGGGTCATGTGACACTGAAGAGTAGGGCTGTCAAAATGGCTGAAAATAATACTATATAATACATAATATTAGAATAATATTCGAATATAAGGCATTATTTCAGTTAGGAGAAAAAAGCTTTTGGCTTGTCTCCTGAGGCCACAAGAGGGCGCAAGGAGCAAAATATTAATGCATCTCATTAAATTGTTTATTCAAAGCAATAAAATAACATGACAAAAAAAAAAAAAAAGTTTATAAATCAAATATAACTTTGTAAATTGCATAAACAATTATGAACAGAACAGCATCTTGTAGTTATGTATTTAGCTTTGTTTGATATAAAGAGCCGAAGCGTCGATCACACACTTTTTGTTTTAAAAACATGAGATAGAGTGGAATGGGGAAAAACCCCCACAAAGTCTCGAAATATATATTTTTAAAGGTTTAACTTTTTTTTAAACTTAACATGGCTTTTTAAACGTGCGGCTCTCATGCAAGACGCGAGTGCAGCGGTCAAAGATGTCCGTCTAGTCTAGTTCATGTCTACAGAAAAGTGCTTTCTGTGTGAACGAGATTTTCTTCATATTATGCTTATAAACACAATAAACGCTGTCATATTATCCCTAATTTTATTTTTCATGTAATATTTTTTATATTTATGAAATTCTCCTGTGGCACCGTTCTTGTCTTAACAGGCTTTTGCTTCAAGTGTCTACTGAAGCACAGGTGGAAGAGGCGAGTGTGACCATTGGTTGCTCCCTGAAGGGCTGTAGACACCTTCTAGAAATGGCCAAGGAGTTGAGTGTAAATGTGGTTGGAGTCACGTAAGTGAAAGGATTTTGATCCCCATAAATCTGCTATGACTTCCTTGCTTTTTAAGAGTTTTTATAAAATGGGATATTTTTTCGCAGGTTCCAGGTACTAGCATCATGCAGAGATCCCCAAGCATACACCCATGCACTGTCAGACGCCCGCTGCATCTTTGACATGGGGGTCAGTTTTAAGAGAATTCAATTTTGATTAGTTAATTTCATGTATCTATTGGAGTGCTGAGTCCTCCTTGTTTCTACAGAAGGAATTAGGCTTTGACATGAACATCCTGGATATTGGTGGAGGATTCAGTGGTTCTGAGTTTCAGTTGCAACAGGTACAGCAAGCATGCATCTCATAGTTTTTCTTTTTTTTGTCATCCAGCGTAGATGTTACTCTAAGCTTTTCTCTTCTGTCTGTTTGATTAGGTACATTCTGTTGTCAGACCTCTGCTGGAAGCCTATTTCCCCTCAGCGTCTGGAGTGAGCGTCATTGCTGAACCAGGAAATTTCTTTGTGTTTTCCTCCTTCACCCTGGCTGTCAATGTTATTGGCAAAAAAGCGGCATGCCGGGATCTCCTTAGCAGCACACATGGTGAGCCTCATCGTATTTGATGCGTATCCCATAATATATATCTGCCTTATCTTATATTCTCAGTGTCTTTTGCACTTTCAGATGAGCTGACCCCAAACGACGTACCAGAATTTGTGTATTACATGAATGATGGTGTTTATGGAACTTTTGTTGGGAAGTTGTTTGGAAATATCATCGCCACACCCTCTGTCCACAAGGTAAAAAAAAAACATGCATGCACCAGAACACATGAACAATATTTGTACCAGTTACCTGAGGTTTTTAAACCGGATGTTTTGTGTATTTCAGATGTCGCTCACCCTTGATGAGCCTGTGTTCTCCAGCAGCTTGTGGGGTCCATCGTGTGACCCACTGGACCAGGTGGTGGAGCATTGCCTGCTCCCTGAGCTCGCTGTTGGGGACTGGCTCATTTTCAGCAACATGGGGACAAGCGGTCAGGAGGGCCCAGCAACCCTCAGCGACACAGACCAGCCACCTGTGTATTACACCATCTCCACAGATGACTGGTGATTATGATCACATTTCATTTGACCTTATGTGCTTTTTGTAGACTGTTTTTGTCATCCCTTTTTCATTTCACCCATTCTAAGAAGTGATTCTGTGATTTTAAAGGTTGTTTAAAGTGAATATAATGCTGTTTTTTTTCTCTTTCCTCCAGGTTTGAGATGCAAGAGGCTGGAATTTCTCTTGATGACACCATGAAAAACCTCTCTTTGGTCCAGTATGGCTTGTAACAGAGCCAGAGTCTGTCCACTAACCACTGGGCATGTGTATTGCTTGCAGAGTCAACATTCCATGGGTGGAAAAATTCTATTTGACTTGATGTTATTGGTCAAAAACTAATTGATTGACATTGTTACCTCAGTTTCTCACAATTACAACAGGGTCACTTTCCTTTTCGCTCAAAAATGACAGAAAACCCATATAAGATAACATATGCAACAAAATGGATGACTGTGGAGATGGCACCCAAATCCTGGGTTTCTTAAACACCGTTTACATAAATGTTCAACTAATTTAATTTTATTATGTATACATATATTGATATAGATGATCTACTGACAGTCTTGTAAATGAGTTGTCCGTACAAGATGCATTTGTTTCAAATCATGATAGATTTTAGATTCTGCACAAATAGGCCATGACCCTCAGTGTGTGAACAAGTGTACATTGGTTTAGCGATCTGTCCTTGTTCTCTCTTTTTAGTTTTCCATGGTTTTATAGAAGTAGGGAGCTTCTCTTCGCTCCTCATGCCAAATTATGGTTTCCTAATTACATGTGGTGCGTCACGTGACAGTATTTCCAAAGGTTGTTATATATTTCATAGTGCTCTATGGTAGAGTGTGCTATAATTTGCAGTGTCCCTTCGAAAGATTTTGAACCTTCTGCCAGGTTGTTAGTAGAAGGCAGATGTAAATTGGTCTCATGTTTTCCCTATTGTATATTTTATCAAACTAGAAAAACGGCGTGGCGTTATGACTCTGCTGATAACCTGCTTAGAGATGACATTTACCTCAAGTTACAGCTAAAATACAAGTTTCACCACAATCAGATTAAATACTGCAAGGCACTAGTTCTCAATCTAAAATTGAAAAGTCAAATGGTGTATATTTCAAATTCATGTTATACCTCATGGTGTCCAAGTTTGATTATAACAGCTCACGGTTTTATAAAATCACACCCCTTAGTAATGAAATATACTTTTGTCTAAGGCACTAATGGACCATTGCCTGTTTTTGACTGTAAAGTTGTGCTTGTAAAAGTGATTGATTAAAATATTAATTTAATACATTTCTGAGCAAATACTAATGAGTCATTTTTGTCTCGATTTTAAAATCGTGTGTGAATTAATTAAACTGCATTACACAAGGTACTAATATTATTATTTTTTTCTTCATTGAACTAGCTGACGGGTGTTTATATTTTACAGTAATTTTACCTTTAGTGAAGAATCGAAAGGGTTAATGTCTACAGAGGAACTGTGGAGGAGGAGGAGCGATAAGCGTGGTATATTCTTGCTTCAGTTAACTTAGTCATTTTCAATGACAGTCGACGTAGAGAGATCGCAGCTTCATCGCTGCTGACCAAACACGATAATAATCATGAACTCCAGTAAAAGCAACTCTCAGACGGACATTACGGAATATCAGGTAATAATACAATTATTATGCAGCATACGGACTTTGAATAAATGTTGAATCTGCCTGCCTGAATATGTGCGCGGATGTAAGCTTTCATAACAAAGCCTCGCGCACAGGAAAAGGTGACCTTAGCGCTAAATAAAGCGTATAATATAATAATAATACATAAATAAGGGTTAATAGCAATACAATTTCGAAAATAGTGTGTGTCATAATGACAGATTCAGTAAAAAGGGTGTTATGTGTTGCAAATCGCGAAAGCGATTTGAAAAAGTGGTAACTTGGTATGAATAAAGTGAATTATGTAGAGATTATTTGTATATTTATTTTGATGTGTTAAAATGTGAATATAGTTAAGAATTGTAATGTTATTCTTTAAATCACACGTGAATGAATATGTCCTTTTAAATTTTTCGTAAGCAGATTCGTCATCAGTCCGCACCACATTAACGTTATTCAATCAGTGACAGCTCTGTTTATCTGTTCTCTTTGCGCTTTAATAACGAGCCGATGTTATAAGACTGCAGTGAATAAGTTAAATCCGCTATTAACAGTCATGTTTCTCTTGCAGAATGGTCACAAGGATGTTGGCCCAAGCAGTATTGAAGACGAGCCCCTCCTCAGAGAGAACCCCAAACGATTTGTCATTTTCCCTATTCAATATCCAGACATCTGGAAAATGTACAAACAAGCTCAAGCTTCATTCTGGACAGTTGAGGAGGTGAATATTATTTTTGAATGATCAATTATAATAAAAATGAAAATATTCTTAGAATCACTTTTAGAATGATTTTTACAGCTGATGAACAATAAAAACATTAACAGCCAATCAGAATCCATTAAAATTTAAAGAGCTCGAACATTTAAAACATAACTGCAGTGCATGTTTATAATAAACAGAACGTTATCTTGAGATGGTGTGTTTGCTAATGGACCGTTGTCGTGGCAAATCAGGTCCTCCCCCGAAGTCGGGTCTCTGTTAGGACCCCCAAACTTTCCCATTTGCTCAAAATACTTTTAATAACTACTCTTTTTAGAGCCCGATCACAATTCCTTTTTACAATACAAAACCATGTTATGATAAATGCTGTTTGAACTACGTTATAATGACCATTATAATGACATTAGCTTATGTACAAGCATTGCATACAGATATCTGATTAGCTAGTTTAGTTTATACACGCAATACCCTACATTTTATTCACAATCATCTTTAATGTAATTACTATTAATTAATAGTATTAATTTAAGTGTTAAATATTTCAGTTATAAAAACAATGTAATGATGTTCAATTATTCACTTAATATTGATATTAGGCTATAATTAATAAATAACAGTTTATCAAGTGATGTTATGTTCAATTTGTTTTATTATGCACTGTATAGTAAGCTAAATTAATATAGTTTGTTTGTGCTTAATGTAATAATGAACCCGATTTGTCATGACACTGTAATAACTATAACATTTGAATAATCCTTAAAGATTAGGAAAGTCCGCACCACAACTTTAACAATAACGACACAGAGGAATTAACTCAGTATCACTTTCAGATTGATTTTTTCCATCTGATAAATATAAAAAATAAAAATAAATCAAACCTGTCCATTAATGTAAGAATTTACATTATAATGAATTATTATTTTTGGTGCTCTGTTCTTTTCATTAAAATGAGTATGTGCACTTGTCACTGCTGAATGTGAAACCACTAAACGTTTTAATGGGTTTGTATAGGTGGATTTATCAAAGGACTTGGTTCACTGGGACAGCCTGAAGTCTGAAGAGAAACACTTCATATCCCATATACTGGCTTTCTTTGCAGCAAGTGATGGGATAGTCAACGAGAACCTAGCAAGTGCATCTCCTTCTAACCCACATTAACCAATATAAAATGTTATGAAATAGATCAGTAGAACAAGATGTTTCCAATAAACATAATGTCTTTATTTCTCACAGGTGCAGAGGTTCAGTCAAGAGGTGCAGCTCCCGGAGGCTCGATCCTTCTACGGCTTTCAGATCCTCATCGAGAATGTGCACTCCGAAATGTACAGCATGCTCATCAACACCTACATAAGGGATCTGAAAGAGAGGTGAGATGAAAATGAAGTGTACTTTTAACAATGTCAGTTACAGCTTTTACACAGGTGACAGGTGCAAGATTCAGTTAAGCTGTTTTTGCTAACATTTTCCTTATGTGGTTTATGAGCCTCAAAACCACACAAAAAAAACATCTGTAAGAGATATGAAGGTATTAATTGTTCTACTTGTGTTTTATATGAACATCATGATCAAGATTATAATAGTCTTAAAAACAACTTGTGTTATAAACGTTTCATACATAGCCTACTAGTGACTTTAAACATAACAACATAAATTGCACCGCCTTTCAAAATATTTTCTGAATGAAATCCAATACTTTTTTCTCTCTAATTTTGGGGCGCTGATTCCAAAAATTCCACACTTTCTCACAAAACATGGGTAACACTTCATTTTACAGTGTCCTTGTTACATATGTTACATGTACTTATCATAGCAATAACAGTAAATTATGGATAATTACCATATCCTAATCCTACCCTAATCCTATAGTAAGTACATGTGGTTAATTATTATTACTCAGTACTTAAATGTATAATTACATTGAAACAATGACACCTTAAAATAAAGTGTAACCAAAACACAATATGCATTTCGTAGCATTTTTTGCTTTCGACAACCATTTGCAAGTTGAAGTCTTGTATTATCCCTTTAAGGAATAGTTCACTCACTTACTCACTCATTTACTCCCTCTCAAGTTGTTTCAAACCTGTATGAATTTCTTTCTTCTGCTGAACATAAAAGAAGATATTTTGAAGAATGTCGGTAACCAAACAGTTGATGGACCCCATTGACTTCCATACTATGGAAGTCAATGGGGTCCATCAACTGTTTGGTTACCGACATTCTTCAAAATATCTTTTCTTGTGTTCAGCGGCAGGATTCCTACCTTCCTCTGAATTCTCAGACAATTTTCACATGTATGACACTATTTTATGCCTAATCCGGATTTCAGGCTTAGAATTATGGCCAATGACAGAAGAGGATGCAAACATGAGCCGGATGTTTTCTACTACATCCAAACAGAAAATTACAGATTTCGTGAAAAAAGCTAAAAAGAGTATTTGAGCATATTTTTCCACTCCTGTGCAGATTGTAAGTTGAATAATAGGCTGAATTATATGAAACTTTTGACATTTTACTGCTTTTGTTATTATGATAAGTGCATTAAAGTCACTGAAAAGTCTTCAGCTGAAAAGTTTTTAATAATATTTTTTAACTCGGCATCATCAAATTAGATAATATTAGGCTCCCCGACACCCCCCATCCCCCCAACCCCCACCCCACTTTGTAATTTTTTTTGCTATTTTAATACAATGTAAGGATCCTCTCTAAATCCAAATCTCTTCTTCCTAAAGGGACTATTTGTTTAATGCAATTCAGACCATGCCTCTTGTAAGGCGGAAAGCAGACTGGGCCTTACAGTGGATCTCTGACACAAACTCAACTTTTGGTGTGTGGGAAAAATTCATTTTTCCTAAAATAAGAGTACGAAATTGATTATTATTAGACTTGATCAACAGCAGCTTTTGTTCATTTATTTATTCTTAGGAGAGCGACTAGTAGCTTTTGCTGCGGTGGAAGGCATCTTCTTCTCTGGATCATTTGCTGCCATCTACTGGTTGAAGAAAAGAGGCCTGATGCCCGGACTCACCTACTCCAATGAACTCATCAGCAGAGATGAGGTTAAAACAAAAATATGATAATGTTATCAGTAGAGGCTTTAAGATAATTAGATCATGGTTTGATCAAAGTGTGTTATCAATGATAAAAAAATATAGTGGAGATAACAGTAAAAAACTAATCAAGGCTATTGTTGTTTATTCTGAACCTTCACAGGGTCTGCACTGTAATTTCGCCTGTCTAATGTACAGCTACTTGGTGAAAAAACCTTCTGCTGGCAGAGTGAATGACATCATCAAAAAGGCTGTGAGCATTGAACAGGTAAGTTCACATTGCTGTGCTCTAGTAATGTGGAATGCATTATTGCAGGCATGAATTTAATTGTATCTGTCTTTGCTTGTCTTTCCTGAAGGAGTTTCTCACAGAAGCCTTACCGGTCAATTTGATCGGGATGAACTGCTCTCTCATGAAGCAGTACATTGAGTTTGTGGCTGACCGATTGCTAACAGACTTAGGATTGGCCAAAGTCAGTATTCTATCTAGATTGTCTTCTGATTTTTGTCTGATAATCTTTATATTTATATAACTGTGCTTTAAAATTTATGTCTCAAAAGGTTTACCGTTCAGAAAACCCCTTCGACTTTATGGAGTCAATCTCATTGGAGGGAAAAACAAATTTCTTCGAGAAGCGAGTTGGCGAGTACCAGCGACTTGGAGTGATGTCAAACATGATGGACTGTGAATTCACTCTTGATGCAGATTTCTAACGATGAACTTGAAGAAATTGTATTTATTTATTGGACAGTGTTTTATTACTTCCTAAAGAAAGAAAAGTCGTCAACTGACTTTTTGTTTGTTTTTAAGTCCAAGCTGAAAATGAAAAATGAACAGTGGACTTTTTAAGTTTTGTTTTATTTAGGGTTTTTTTTCACATGGGACTCCATGGTACACAGACAAGCAGAAAACAAATTATGGGTTCTCAAGCAGAAACAAAAACAAATATTTTGTGGTGTAAATCTTTTAGAATTTCAAAGATGTTTTAGATTAAAACATAAATATTGAAACTTGTGTAACATGGAAAATGATAACCCATGACACATTAAAGGGATAGTTCACTTTGAAATAAAGTTTTGGTATGTTTTAGCTTACCTCAAGGGCATCCAAGATGTAGGTGTCTTTGTTTCCGCAGAAGTTTCAATTTTGATATTTTTAGGTCAATCCGTTCTTGTCTGTCAGTCATATAATGCAGGTCTATGGTCACAGAGAAGTCCAAATTAAACATGATTTAATGACTAGTAGTTTCATATCATACCAAAACATATCAAAAATTTTTTTCAAAGTGAACTATCCCTTTAACTTCAACATTAACAATTACATTAACAAGGGCTAAAAAATTACATTGGGTTGACAATGTCAAGTGTGAAAATCCATTATATTCCATTTCAGAGAGAAAACCTTGAAACGTTGAGGTTTATATTACAATAAAAGTTTGTCAAATTAGCCTAAGATGTCGGCTGCAATTTGTCTGGGTGCGAATAGAAACTGCAGACAGCTAAGAAAAATAACAAACTGTAAAAAATATTAAAGAAAAAATAGAATAAATACAAAGAAAGAAGTAAAAATATAGGAAGACACAGAGAGCCACTTTTGTAGATAGGTTGATACGCCATGGATTTTTCATTTTTAATATCAAGATTTTAGATTAATGGTATTGCTTTTTTTTTTTTTTACCCAACAGTCAGCGTTCAACTTGATTGAAGCCTTTTTGTAGCTATATTGTCATCTGCTGTCGCTGAAACCTTGTGAGTTGCCCACATAGACAGCATTTTGGACATCTTAAAGGGAAAGTTCACCCAAAAAAGAAAATTCTGTCATCATTTACACCCACCCCACCCCCAAGTTGTTCCAATCCTGTAGGAATGTATTTATTCTGCTGAACCCAAAAGAAGATATTTTGACCAGACAGTTGATGGACCCCATTGACTTCCATAGTATGGAAGAAAAATAAATACTATGGCATCAACTGTTTGGTAACTGACATTCTTCAAAATATCTTCTTTTGTGTCCAGCAGAATAAAGAAATTCAAACAGGTTTGGAACAACTTGAGGGGGAGGAAATTACACAAAAACAAATGGGTGAACTTTAACTTGAACGCACTTGTGTTCAGGGTTAAGAGAACCGAAACCTGATCTTATTCAGAACCGGTTAAATATTTCGCAATTGATTAATCGATTACAAATACTGTGCAAATGACACGTAAGTCAAAGATATTTGTACAGAATTATAAAACTTTCGGTTCCGTATCTTTAAAGTGATTCCGCAGAATATAGAGCATAGACTGTGAGAGTGTTTAGTCGGATTCCTGAATGAATGACTCGTTTGAGTCGGTTCTTTTTAATGAATCATAACCATTTATGAATAAGAATTAGATTTATTTCACTTTTACGTATTTATTTTTGTGTTATATGTTCTGCTTAAATCCGAAATTATCTCATAATTTGGCAATAGGCATAGTTAAAAAAAAAATATATATACTCTTGTTTCGCAAAGGCAAAGGTAGTAGTTGAACTATGAAAGAACTCGTTCAAGATAAACCAGAAGCGGAACTAGAATATTTACATTTCTTTCGATTCTACTTCTTTTCGATGTACAACAATGCAGCGCCCTCATATGACGCCCAAAAAGTGTTGTCTCTAGGTAGCCAGATCGATAGGTATTGAAACACAACTATCATGCAAGAAAGCAAGCATTTCTAAAGCCACTCCCTCCTGCCGTCCACTGACTCTCTCCCGCTGCCAGCAGCAGGAGCTCATTATTCGTCTCTTCGTGCGGTTCTTGTCCGCTTGCTAAAAATGGACCAGGACTGGCGAACTTTAGCCACACAGCGAGCCGAATACGTGTCCGACCGTATCCGCGGGCTGCTGTCCTCCGGCCTGGATTTCCTCCGAGCCGAGCTGGGGATTGATCTGGGGATAAAGCCGGAGCAGTATCCGTCGTGGCTGATTCTGAGCACGGCTCTTATCGGGCTGATTGTGCTGGTGGTGCTCCCGGCCTGTGGACGGAGGAAGCGCCGAGCGGTCCCTGTTACTGTGAGTCCCAGCACCGTCGCCGAGATCCCGGTCAAGACCGCCCTGCCACCGAAGACTGTGAAGACCGAGCCAAGCGAACCGAAGAAGAAGAACAAAAAGAAAGCATCCGACAAGGTAAGCGGCCTGTGATCGTGATTTCCTAGTGCTAATGGCTGTTATCTCAAAACCAAGACAACTGCCTTCCTAGACAGCTCTTTTGGACACTTATGTGACACCCACATTTAAGAGATAGATAGACAGCTTATTAAGGTTTTGAGATGCAGTCCTATAAATCATATGCAACTTGTTAGAGATTAGCACGAGTAGCTGCTAACGTGCTAACCTGTCAAAACCAGTGAGAAACGGCTGTTGATATAGAAATCTTTCCCCTATCAAAATTATGTCATGCTAAATTGTTTATCGTCCCCTTTCAGATTAAATGAACAAATCAGGCCTTGTTATTAATATTTCGAGTGTCGTGATATAAGAGACACGAAGGCGATAGAAGAGCCACGTAGCACTGTAGAGCTGACCGGTTAACTCACGCTTTCACAACTTTCGGTTTAGCTAAACACCACCTTTTGTAAGTCTAACGCATATTGTGACAGTTTTCGTGCCCTAAGTGGAGTTTTCAAGCACTGTCAGTTCATAGAGGAAGGAAATGTGAAGTTTGTTGGTTTGTAACTGTCATGTGCTCGCAGCAGAAGGCCCAGGCGAATGGACAGACAGTGGCTGAACCTCAGCAGGAAATCAAAGTCACCGAGGAGAAGAAGAAACCCCCTCCTTCACCAGCACCAGCACAGCCACCTGCAGATACAAAGGTTGTTCCACATAGAAGTATTCATTCTGGTTTCATAGAGGAAGTGTATTGGTTTGTTACTTTGTTTATATATTTGTAGTCACAATAACTGTAGTAGTATTTTAGACATTTGGCAGCTACTTCAGTAAAGGGTGGTTTGCTCTGCAGCTCCTCTGAATAGCAAAACCGTTTGGAGTTTTTTTTTTTTTGCTTACATCATCAAACATAATTATGCAATGATTTATCTTTTGCAAATGTTTATACAGCACTTTGAGATAAAAAAAACAACAACTTTATTTACCTACGTTTCATTTGATTATTAACTGACATAAGAAACTTGTGAACATACGAATGTCCTGACTCCTGTTAAATTATTGAAATAATAACTTAAAATCTTGTGGGGTACATCAGGTGAATATTTCATGTCATCCCATTCCCAGCACTACAGACTTGCATTCTGCTCACTGATACAAAACAGTGATAGATAAAAAAAAAATAGATATATAATGTTATATACATGCTTGACATTAACACCCGCTAAATGCGGGTGGATTTCAGTAGTGGAGTGTAACGCAGTCATTCCTACTAGCCACTTTGGTGGGTTGAATTAATATAAAAAAAATGGTAACACTTTACAATAAGGTTCATTTATTAAACATTAGTTAATGTATTAACTAACATGAACTAACCATGAGCAATACATTTGTTACTGTTTTTGTTAATCTTTGTTAACGTTAGTTAATACAAATCCAGCTGTTCATTGTTTGGTCATGTTAGTTCACAGTGCATTAACTAATGTTAACAAGATTTTAATAAAGTATTAGTAAATGTTGAAATTAACATTAACAAAGATTAACTAAGAATGAACAATACTTCTTCAGCATTTGTTAATGTTAACTAATGTAGTTAACTAATGAACCTTATTCTAAAGTGTTACCAAAAAAATGCAATGTTTGGATGCTTGAATTTCTGCGTGGGATTGCGCCTAATTTTACTCAATCCCGCAGATTGTGCTCACACCCAAAGTGAGCGCATACAAAGCCGCCTCTCAGTACTAAATTAAGTTATTGGTTCACGAGTAAACACAGTCAGTTATGTTTTAAGTGAACGCATATGTAACAGATCCGTGCGTCGGGTCTTAAAATGACAGTAGCCTAATATACCTGCTTCCAAGTTATGTGATAATGTTAAAAAATTCCATTTTCCCCATGGTATCGATGTCAAAATTGTTGCCAATGAAAATGCTGAGTGGCTAGTAAATTTGGAATACCACTAGCCACAGTAGCTGATAATTATCCTTATAATCCCTGGATATTATCTATATTAGTTCACTCTTTCCAGTCTTTCAAATCTACACACCCCTTCCAACGCTTGAAAATATGACTTTGGTTGTTCATTCTTGTACTCAGAACTTGTAAATGTAATTTCGAACTCCACTTCAAGTAGGGCTATGAACGTTTGCACCAGCCTTGGTTCAGTCTGTAAACAGTGATTGAGAGAGGTCGGGTGTCAGTATCGGGCTGTAATTTGATAATGCAGATACAGCAAATGTAGGGTACATCCAGAGGGGAAACTATGTACTTTGTCCCAAGGCCTCAAACTTTAGGCATAGTTTTTACAAGACCAAATAAGCTTTTTAAGATATCTTAATATGTCTGAAATGGCACTTTGTGTCTGTAGTAAGAGTGAGAGCAAGAAGATTCTTGCTTTATGACTTGTCAGGAAATTGTAAATGAGTGTTTTTGGTTCCTATGTAGACCAAGAAAAACAAGAAGAAACCAAAACCAGAGGTGAAGCCAACCAAAGCTGTTTCCTCCACCGATGGCAAGGAACCTGATGAAGGTATGAAACTAGGTTACCAAACTGTAGTGGCAACTTGACTTTTTCAGTATGGAAATTGTTTGTTAGTAATTAGATTCAGAAGTTGAAATGCAAAATATCTTGCTTAAATAAATTCAAGTGAGCTGCTTGCTTTGAGAAGGTTCTTTTTCAGTATGACTGTGTTTAGCAGGTGCTTGGGAAACCAAGGTCAGTAATCGAGAGAAACGTCAGCAGCGCAAAAAGGAGAAGGGCCCTGGCGACAGCTCTGGGAGCCCTGAAGCTGGAGATCATGCCAGCCAGAAGGTGGAGCAGCCTGTGGTTACAGTCACAGCTGGCACCAAGAAGAACAAGGGTACGCCTTTCCTTTGAGTCCTTTTTAGATTTTACTCTGTATATTTCTGTGCTGATGGCATTCAAGATAAGGTTAATACGCAGGGGTTTCCTTTAAGACGCTAAGCAGTTTTAATCATTAGAGATCTTTTCCTTTGATTTATTGTAGAGTCATCACGTGCCAAGGCCGGGAAGGGTGATGTCATCACAGCCCCAGGTAAAAAAAAAAAAAAAAAAAAAACATTTAATTTACAGAATAGAAAGTCTGTGATCATTCCTCTTTTTCTGTCTTAAGTGTATTGAAAAAAATTATTAAATATTTAAAGATAATATAATAGACTTTTATTGTCAAACAGATTAAATTTGATTGAATTTCCAGATTTGCTGTTATGTATTTTTTTATACACTTTGAAAAGGCATAGATTCCATGTACAATGTTATTCAAAAATTATGCATTGATTAAAAATGTCATTAACAACATTAATGTTACTAAAGATTTCTATTTTAAATAAATGCTGTTCTTTTGAACTTGATCAATGTTGAAAACTGCTTAATTTTTGGTGGAAACCATTATACATTTTTGACTAATCATAAAAATGGTTCTTGAGCACCAGATCGTCTTCAGAATGATATCTAAAGGATCATGCGACACTGAAAACTTGAGTACTAATGCTGAAAATTCAGCTTTGCCATCTCATGAATACATTACATTTCATATATATTCAAAAAGAAAACCATTAATTCAAGTTGTAGTAATATTTCAAAACATTATGGTTGTTACTGTATTTTTGATCAAACAAATGCATTATTTTTCAAAAACATTTTAGCAACCCTAAACTTTGAACGGTGTCACTCAGAATATACCTTACAAATATGACCTTTTTCTTTAGTGACGTCTAACTGTAATGATGTGAACTCTGTGAACGGTGGAGGGTTAATGGAGGAGCCTGTGAAGTCAACACAAACAAGCGCTTTAAACAACGAGAAGTGGTCTACTGGGAAAAAGACCCTTGGGCAAAAGAACCGTGATAACTCCACCTGGAAACTAGAGTCAGAAGGTAATAGATCACAGTTGTTTATGACCTTGCCTTGAGTTTATAACAGTTACGGCTGCATTTGAGGGTTTTTAGCTTTCAGGTAATTGTGACAGAGCTTGGAGTTTCTTCTTATGTGTAGTAAATGATTAGATGGTAGTTCCAATAAATTCAAACCTTGGGGTTATTACACTTTACTTAATTTTATATTAAGATGGTTAGCATAGTAACACCTTTATCACAGTACTTTATATTTATAAATTTGGTTTATCAAGTAATATTTTTCAATTTTACAGCCGCTGTGGATAAACATGCTGTCTTATTATTTGTCAGGGGCATGGACTAGTTTGGATGGAAGAATTAAGGCAGAACCAAACCCAGTGAACTTAACAATGCTTAGACTGAACCCATCAGGTATGTGTAACCTTTTATTTTCACTAAGAGGGCATTCTTGTAAGGAGCACATCATTTTGTCCTTGTATGCTAATAAACACTACAAATATTAATCATCTTTTCCCATGTGTTTTACAGGTGGAGAGACTCGGACTAAATCGAACATTGAAATAGGGAAATGGGACAATACACCCGCCCCTGACAATGAATGGTCCAGCTCCAGTAAGATCAAAACTTATTTAGACTCAGAAATGAGAGACAGTATTTTCTAGAATACATTTTAATACAAAATATCGGTTTGTGGTCGGTAAGATTTTTTTTTTAAAATCACCAAGGCTGCATTTATTTGATCAAAAATACATCTTCAGTGTCACATGATCCTTTAGAAATCATTCTAATATGCTGATATGGTGTTCAAGAAACATTTGATTATCAATGTTTAAAACAGTAGTGCTGCCTAAAATTTTTGTGGAAACCGTGATGCATATTTTTTTCAAGATGCTTTGATGAATAGAAATTTCAAAAGAACAGCATTAGAGATCTTATTAAAAAGTCTTTACTGACACTTGATGAATTCAATGTGTACTTGCTGAAGAAAAAAAATCATTGACCACAAACTTCTAAATGATAGTGTATATCATAAAAGACTATTAACATTTCCTGTGTCTCCGTATGATTTCAGATGGTCTTTCCGCTGTGGACCCGAGCTCAGACTGGAACGCTCCAGCTGAGTTATGGGGGAACTATGAGCCCAAAGTTGATGCTCCTGCTTTGAAAGAGATTCCAGTTTCCAACCCACTTGTGGTATAAAAAACAGTTATAATAAGGGGTGTGCAGTGGAGCTAATATTTGGATATGTATCTGTAAAAAATATTTGAATCTGTATTTAGATAAAACCAGAAGTGGGTGAGGATTTAACCAGAAGTTAATATGAATTGGAAAGACAGTTTAAAATCTGTCTGAAATTGTACTTCAGGCGACCCAAGGTCGAGACATGCCTCAAGGATCTTTCCCGATCTCGATAAATACATAATTAAATATCTTCTAATTATAATACTAAATGTTAAATAAAAAAAGTTGTCTTTGCGTACTTTAACTTTATGTACAAGTCGGACTATATAAAATGGCTGATTGGAGAACATGGAAATTGAACGAAAATATTTAGTGGTTAAAAATCACTAAAATTACTTTTACTATGCATACAAATGCAAATCTGAAAAAATTCAAAATAAACGAATGCTTGCCATCTTACAGAGAAATGGTAGCCTATCATTATCATACAAGGTTTAAAACACTTAAATAGAAACATCAAGTAGAAAATGTGTACGATTCAGTATCTTAATTGGTATTACTCTTGACAGAGCTGGTTTTTAAGAGATGGCAATGCGGCTGTTTGATTTCCAGTCGTGCTATGCTCATTTCATTTATTTTAAATCATTTAAATACACGTATTAAGTAGAAGAAAATGTGTATGATTTAGTATCTTAGTTGATATTCCTCTCGTCAAGCTCTGATTTCTGAGAGACGCACTGAGACAGCAATGCAGTTATTTAATTTGTGCTCATTTCATTCATGGAGTTTACACTCATTCACTTCTTACACGCATTATATTGCATAGTGATTTTTGAGGTTTATGCATAATATTGTGTTATCCTCTCACCTGTGATTCAGCAAACACAAGAAATGACTGTCTGCTGAATATTTTTTCTATTATTTGGTTGAATTCATTATTTGTTTTGAAGGCATTATCTGTGCCTTTCCTATTAAGGTATTTGGCTTTGGGCACATCCCTAGTTATAATTTTATAAATGTACTTTTAGTAGATTTTGCTAAATGTTTGTTCGTTCTGGTTGCAGGAATCAAATGATGACAAGGACCAGGCAGATCCTGCAGGAGGTGGAAAATCTAAGAGACGAAAGAAAAAGAAGAGACCAGAGGAAGAAGGTTCAACCGCTGAGGTACAAATCATGTTTTAATAAACCGCGAGTCGACACATGAACGCTTAAACGTCAACACTTTGTGAATTCTGCTTGACTGACCAGATTGTATGTTCCTCTTCAAGGTGACTCCAGAAGGTTCTGCTCCTGCAGAGAAGAGTGTGACTGTCAAGCTTCATCCTCATGTTCCAAAGGATGAGGGATCCAAGCAAAATATCCCTCCACAGTCTTCTTCAAGTAAGTAAATCACAAATGAAATGGTGAATCTAGTGAGAATGTTTAAATAGGGCATATTAGGCTTTTTTAGTATGTGATGTCTCTGTTTACAAAGCACAAAGTCCACTCTAAAGGGAGGAATTCTCTATATCAACAGAGAAACACTGTTTCTCAACTCCCTAAAACACCTTGAGTTTTCTTTCGGGAACATATACGACATATTAAATTCAAATAATTTCTCTCCAAGGCATACTGGAAAAAAAGGGGTGAGACATAGTTGAGTTGTTAAAAGCATTGACCAATCATAACACACTGGTCCAGCTGACCAATCAGAGCACTTTGCCCTTTTCAGCAGGAGGGGCTTCATAGAGACAGGAACTAAACAGAGCATTACTGATAGATTGAAAAGTGAGGTCCTGCAACAATGTGAAATATGTAAAAAGGGTTCTTTTTTTTACATTCAAGCATAAAAACACATTCTAGTAGACTCCAAAAACAGAATTAATACTTTGTAAAAGGGCATAATTAGTCCTCTTTACCATCAATATAATGTGTGAGGTAAATGCATTTTACCACATACAGGTCCAAAAGCCTCTTTTTTTTTTCTTTTTTTTTTACTTAATTTCAGAATATTGTTTGTATGTCATTTATCCACGCTTTTCTCGCCACCAAAAAAATACATAAATAAAACTTTAAGTCCTAGATTTTCAGATGTGGCTTTGGGATGTTATATAATAACATTAATAATGTATGATAATCTTGCTGAAAATAATGTATATTTTCTTTTCCATTTTTGCTCCCACAGAGAAATCTGATCAGAATTGGGAACCACCGAAGCAAGTTCAGAAGAAAAAAGCCAGGAGAGAAACATGAACTGTGAATAAAATCCAGGATAGCTTATGCAAATAGATTGTTTATGCAATAATTCCACAGTACAGAATTTTATACTGAAAAGTTGACTGTGCTTTTAAAATAAAATCCAAAATAGAAACAAAACTGAGTTGGAAGAACTCAGCAAAAAAAAAAAAAAAAAGAATGAAAACTATAGAGTAAAGGTGAGCAGTCTGTGGGCTGGAACACTACTTATGTGCACTATTACGCCACACTGAGGTTTGTTAATATCAGACATGCTTTCAGTGGAGCAAAACATTCATGATCATTATTTTCCAACAGATGCTTAATTGATTTTGAACTTGGAGGGTTGAAATCATTTGGGAAATCGACTTTCTTTCCATCTATTACTGTTCCTGTGGCACTTTAGTTCTGCTGAATTGCACTTTGCTGTCCAGCAGTTTCTGAAGTGTTGCAGTTCCTGTTAGAAGCCACAGAGAGGCGCTGTGAGCCCGCGTCTCCTCCAGCAGTTCTTCTGTGAGGTGAATTACTGTAATCCTCTAGATCGCGGTGGTGGAAAACCAGAGAACAGTTATATTACAGAGAAGTTTTTTTAATGATAAACCTATTTTCTTAGAGCCTTTCTTCCGTCCTGAGTACCGGTATATGTTTTTTACCCATGTAACTGGGTATGTGGATCTTGGAGATGTTTAGAGTTACAACTCTTCCCTTTTTAATCAACTACTAGTTGACTAATGCTTTATTTCCTGCAAACTAAAGTAGAAAAAGCCACGCCATATGTATAGAACTATAAGGGCTTTTTTTATATGGTAAAACTCTTTGTAATTGCACTGTGCTGAAGGTTGTAAAATACCATGTGTATTTACTTATTTGTTTCTTGCACAATGTGAACATTACATTTTTGTTCATGTTTGTTTTGACTGAGTTAGTTAGTAGGTTTATGTGATTTTGATTGGGAAAGTTGATGATTATTAGCGCAGCTTTAATTCCATGACACTAAAACAGTATCAGTATCAGGAATCTGTTGCCTTAATCTATAGCCTACTTAATAGTGTATGCTTTCTGTTCTCTTCCTCATTTTCTAGTCTTTTTAGCAGGTTTGGCGTTACTTTTCCTTTCAGATTTGATTGATGTCAGTGTTGCACTTGCATGAACTTAACCATTTATATAGTGATGAACAACGTCCTGATTTTCTGTTCACTTGTGCAAGTACCACTCACTGTAAATAGGCTTTAATGAATGATGATGATGAATGGATGTGGGAGGGGGGGATAAAATGCTTATTCATATTTGGGTTGACTTAGTGGTGTTTTGCCCATGGTTTTTTGTAAATTTCAGTAGATCATGTGTTTCTGAGGGACTCGGGTCTAGCATCGGATGCCTGCCTTAGTTTATCATTCTAGAGGTTACTCAAATGACGTATTTCTACAAATTTATGGATTTAAGAATGATCATGTTTACTTAAGTCAATGCAATATTTCTATGTTGATTTGTTAAATAAAAGAAGATTGCTATTTGAGCTTATTGAGCTGCTGATTTGTTAAATAAAATAAAAGGCCGTTTGGACTCCATGAAGTGCATTTTATATTATATTTAAGAAATGTAATCATTTAGTTTAAAAGTATCCAATCTGCTTAAACCCCACAGCATAGTCATAATGGAATTTCATGAGGAATTTCAGTTATTATTTAAAGAGTTATCAGCCTTTTCTTAATCCATCTTTAGACTGCAAACACAGCACATTGTGTCTTTATTTATCCATCAATATTTAGGTTCACAACGTTTCTAATGTCAAGGTTACACTATTTTGCTGCATTGCAAGCACATTAATTTAAAGCTACTTTAACTTTTTTTGATCAAAATTGTTAAAATAAGTCAAGACATCAATCCTTTCACAACGTGTTGTCTAACCCTGATTAATTATGGTAATATTATAAAGGTTTATATTTAGACCTGAGGGAATGGTTTTTGCAGACAATTACGTCAGCAAGAAATCTTGAACCTCTGTGGAGTCGCGTTAAAAAGCCAAACGGAGGACAGTCTGCTGGCAAAGAACGCGACCGAATGCATAATAAAACCAGAACCAACATTGTCTTGACTTTCAGAAATGGCGAGAACTGAGGGATTTGAAATGTTGTAAAAGCGACACAGAGATGGTGTTTTTATTACTCAACAGGTGAGTACGGTATTTTATTGAACCCGTAAACTGCCATAGCTCTCTAACAGAGTTAATTGTGAAGCATTATCTATTAAGGGTCATATTATTATGGTTTTAGTGCTGTGTGTGCTGGAATTTATTTTCAAGGAAGTACCGTGTCTATTAATGGGTAAAGCTACAGTAACGTCTTCAGCTAGTCATCCTGAGATCCTTTCCATCTACACTGGTTATTTCTGGCCCTGTAGTGAGTGTTTTATAGGACAAAGAACCATATTCATCCACAGTCACGCAAGGCCGAAGCACAACCACAGCAATGTTCTTCCTAAAAATACATGCAGGTTTTTTTTTTTTTAACCGCTAGAGGTCCAAACGTTACATAGAAAGAAATGCAATTCTTTTTAAATGATTTTATTTTTTTTTTTTATTTTTTTAATCTAACAAAAGCATGCACTAGACAATATAGATTTGTTGGTTTTCACTAGATTGTACTGCATCCTGAATGATGCAGTCTCACGTCATATGAGATTGACCTCTCCTGCCCGTTTCTCATTTCATTTTGGATCTGTGGCACATTAATCCTTTTCCATTGATTTGTTCTTCAATTTGTTGATTTATTTGATACAATAATACAGTAAAATAGTAGGCTATTATAAAATATTTTTACAATTTAAAATAACTGGTTTTCAAATGTAATTTATTCCTGTGATGTCAAAGCTTTCAGCATCAATACTCCAGTCTTCAGTGTCACATGATCCTTCAGAAATCATTCTAATAATGCAAAAAACAACAACAACAACCATTTCTGATTATTATCAATGTTGAAAACACTTGTGCATCTTAATATTTTTATGGAAACTGTGATACTTTATTTATTTGTTTTTTGTTGTTGTAACATTATAAATGTATTTACTGTTACTTTTGAGCAATTTAAAGTGTCCTTGTTGAATTTAAGTATTATTTTCCTACAAAAAATGTTAATGACCCCCAAGATTTGAATGGTAGTGTAGTAATTTAAGTAAAAGAAAAAAGCTTGTATAGCTAAAACAAATATATACAAAAACTACAAATTAATAAACAAACACAACAAAACTTTTTACGCCAGACTAAAGGCTAAAGAACAATTAAACACTCTAGTGATAAAAAATAAATAAATAAAAAAACAGAACCAGTGAACCTTTCAGTCTTTGTACAGTCACCATGTTGATTTGTATCTGTTAAACTTTCTTACTTTGGCTGAGAGCTGTAAATCCCCTGATGCAGTGATGAAGCTGCCGCCCACAGAGGCTTAGCGGACACACACACACACACACACACACACACACACACACACTGTCTCACTGGTGGTATGGCCCATCTGCTCTCCTCCTCTGTCACGTAGAGCATGCCCTGTCCTCATCAACACTGAATCCCTTCATATAATCTCACAGGAGATTATCAACACTTTTGTAAGCAAGAGGGGGAATAAGTCTGCATCCGAAGACATGTTTGCTCCAGTTTTTACTTGCGTTTCTCATATCCATGTGTATCGCCTGTCACTATAGGGATGGTTTTCAAGGTTTTGTCACAATGAACGGTTTAAATGTCGATCACAAATGAAAAAAAAGAAGTGAGATCATCTCAATCATTTATCCAACCACGTTTAGGCAAAGAGCAAATGGAGACGAAGGGAGGCTTTTGTGATTAAAAAAGAACCCCAGTTATGTCATCTGTGGAGTTTCATCTGAATAAGCATATCTCAAACTGTGCTCGGATTTGCCAACATGACATATATCATATTCTTCATGTGGAGCAAGTTTATTATTTCTATTATTGATTGTTAAAATAGTAGCTTTTATTATGAAATATTATTACAATTTAAAATAATTGTTTTCTATTTGAATATATTTTAGCCTACATTTATTCTAAATATTCTAATTATAAACATTATAATTATCAATGTTGAAAACAGTTGTGCTGCTTAATATTTTTGTGGAAACTGTGACTTTGATTCATTGATGAATAGAAAGTTCAAGAGCGGCTATTTTTTAAACAAAAATCTAGGCCTATTTTTTTATTTATTATTAATGTTTGAAATGTTATGCATTTAATACAGCTTATTATTTACAGTATGTGTTGGTCAAAATCCTTTACATTTTTACTGTTTAATTTCAAAAAATTATTTTGTTTATTATTTACTTTACTGTTTAAGTTTAGCTGAAAAACCTATAATAGGTTCCACTGTGACAACTTGCCCCAGATAGAATGACAATATTGTTGTAACAAAAGGTCAAATTATGCATAACTGTTTCTTCCTAAATGTTTTACATCATCTTTCTCACACAACACAAAAATAAACCCAAATTTTGACTTCCAGGCGTGACGTCTGCAGTCAAGTGACTTGGTCTGGAAGAGCGAATTGCACCAGAGGGCCCCTGACGTCACACCAAATCCCCCTCTGGTCACGTGGTGCGGAGATGAGCTGCTGGATTAATGCAGCGGTAGGGAACAAACCGAACAAACGGGACGGGACGGGAAACGGAAACAACACAGGATTTAACTGCGACGGTGAGCTGTAGCAGCAAAAAAAAAAAAAATTCCATCGAATTATATAAAAATAAATCTATAATATAAGATAAAGACACATGCACTAGTCGTGCAGTTTTTGTACGGAAAGATGATGATTTCGCCGTGGGACAGATGGTACACGACCAGCTGCTGCCTGTGTTGTCATGTACGGACGGGCACCATTATCCTGGGCATCTGGTATATGGTGAGAGTCAAGACGACTTATTTTAAATAACATATGTAACGTTATTTATAGTTATATATATATATATATATATATATATATATATATATATATATATATATATATATATATATATATATATATAACCAGCATAAACTATTTTTGAATATTGTTAGTAAATTATAAATATTTGCAGAATTCTAATTGAAAGTTTTTTCTAAAATTACTAAAAATGGTCGTTATAATATTGTGTTACCTATGTAGACAGCATTTTTGTGCATGCCTAATTCTTGATGTTCAAAATTCTCCCCGCACATTTATGATTCATAATGTCATTGTGCTGATTAATGCTATAGATAAAGCAACACCGCTGACAGAATATGAAAAATAAATAAAATACGAAAGAGAAAATCTGAGAAGAATGAAATAATTTAACCACTAAATGATTGTTTAACAACGCGTAATTGCTCCCATGATGTCGTGCTTCCTCCTAGTTGAGACTTGTTTTAGAAACTAGAGCTCCTTTGCGTAGTATAAATAGAAAAAGAATCCTTGATCTTAAGCTTGAAACTGTAACTAAAGAAAGTTGTCTAATCGAACTGTGTCCAAACAAAGACCTAAATATAGGAGATAGAGAGTAATAAACAGTGGACTATTCTGGTCACCTCCAGTTTCTTCTGCATTGCAAGGAACTACAGAATTCATTAACCTAAAAACTACAGTGACGTTTATTGACACAGACAGGAAAATGCTTCCACAGACAAAACATTATAAGAGACAGTGAGTGAGGATAAAGGAAATGTGTGTCACGGATTAATTAAATATAAATGTCCTTCAAGAGCTAATGGCATAATATGATTGATTGGTCTTTTGTTTGGTCTGCAAAGTCAAACAGCACAATATATATATATATATATATATATACCAATTAATTAAAACATGAATATATATGTATTATATTATTATGTTATAATATTATGTGTGTGTATATATGTATAATATTATAACATAATAATATAATACATATATATTCATGTTTTAATTAACTTATATATAAATATATATATATATATATATATATATATATGTATGTGTGTTTATTAGAATACTATAATTTTAATTATGTGGCATGTATTATGAAAGTTAATTATGCGAATACAGTAGACCTTTATTTGTATACTTCGAACAACATTATTAAAATATCCAAATGCCTAATAATAAACTAAACAATAAACTTTGTTAATGAGAATACTTGTATTAAATCCGAGCAGTTTATTCCAAAACTCAATTTATACTTTAAAACATAAGATTCCTGTTTTCTGCTGATCCTGTTTGCTTCTGCCTAAAAACTAATTTATCTAAACATCTATATTGTTAAAAATTATATATATATATATATATATATATATATATATATATACCGGTATATATTCTCTGTCCTTTTCAGCTCATCAATGCAGTGGTTTTGTTAATCCTGCTGTCGGCTCTCAATGACCCAGTCCAGTACCACTACCACCTCACCAGCTCCGAACTCGGCACGGATTTGGACGTCATGGACGATGCAAGTACGTTTGAGACATTTAATCTCCCATAGTTATTCTATGCCAGTATGAACAAACAGATCAGCATCAACTTTTTAAGTTCAGCAAGAACTCAAAGACTGCTATCGTATTTCCTGGTGGTATCAGCACTGCTATAGATTCTGGCTCTGGTGACTTTGATTAAAACTGACTCTCATCAGCAGGATTCAAACTATGATTCCCTGTAATTGGTTTGGGCTGCTTTGCATCTGGCCTCTGTTATATGAAGCCTGTTTTGTAACAGGAGCTGAAGTATACAGTGTACGGTTGAGTCGTGTACTTAAACATATGGAGGAGATTATGTGGAGGGAGCTATTTCAAAGACCAGCACCAGTGCTCTCAATTTACTTGCAGTACTGAGAGCTCGAGCATCTCAAATTAATTTTATAGTTACAGTGTCTCATTCAGAAGTGTCAGAGATTAGAAAAACTGTAATATTAGCCGTTGACTGAACTGAATATTTAAAGAGGGCATATTATGCTCTTTTACAAAGTCTTGATTTTGTTTTTGGGGTCTGCTAGAATAGCTTTTCATGCTTGCATGTTCAAAAAACACAATCCTGTAGAATTCAACCAATCAGATGACGACAACTACGAAACTTCCGAAGTGTTTGTGTGCCTTATGCATCCGTGGCGTGGGCGTGACGTCACGTCATTACAAATATATGTAATAGGTCCTCTTTAATGGTCAATGATAATATAAGACATTCCCTAAAAAAGGCCAGGAATCTGCTGTTGCCAGTGTGTTCAAACAGTCTCCCTTTTAGAAACTAGAGAAGTTAGTTTACTTGTTTTCCTCCACTATGTGCTTACTAGGCTGTATTATTATCCGTAAAACGTATTTTTCCAAAAACATGAGATATGCTTGTGTTTCGGAGAGAATGAGTGTTTGGTGGTTGTTTTGGCTAATTCAGTACTATAGATAATAGGTCAGGTAACTAGTTCATGAGTGCCTGTAATGTCTTGTGAGCACTAGGCTGAACTACTAAAATTTTAACTCAGGCAGGCAATCTGACTGGCTCATATATCAGTCTCTAGCCTTTTCTGATAAATTAGTAAGTTTGTTCATGCATTAATCATTTAGAATGTCAGCATGAGCATTCATGGTCAGAGTTTACCAGAGTGGTTTACCAACAGATGATTGAAATGATGTATAATTATCATTTGAATGAATAAAATTCATTACAATTTTCATAGATATATTTCAGATATATTGATTTAATTTTTTTCGCAAAGTCTTCTTCATTCAGTTCAGTCTGATCTGTATTTTAGTTGGTTTACCTGACTAAATCTACATTTGAGTTAATGTCGATTCGAGTTAATTTTTTATTAGATATAAATCATTTTGAGTTAATTTTTGATTAGATATATATCTTATATTAAATGAACTGATACTTTGAACCGTACAAGGAGGTAATCTCTTAACTTTGCATTACTGTAATATTTACGTTTAATTAACATGAACACTACGAAACAGTCAAATTCAGTAACATTTTCTTTAACATTTTTTCAAAACATATTTGGTAAAACCAAGTTTTTTTTAGTGAGCTCAGCAGAAACTATGTAGAAGAAGAAGCAAAATAATGTTCAGTGAAATTCTTCAGTTCTCGTATTAAAAGATCAATCTTGGGATTTTTATGAAATATATGATTTGTTTTCAGACTGAAATTGAAAAATCTTTCTTCCTATATCTTTACCCAATCCTAGATGGTACATATTGGCCGTTAAACTCAATATTCATTGTGCAGATCTGATGTGGTTTGTCTTTCCTCCACAGACATGTGTATCGCTGCTGCAATCTCATTGCTGATGATTATGATTTGTGGAATGGCAACCTATGGTGCATATAAGGTTTGACTATTTACTTATTAAAGTTCTTCCATCATTTACTCACCATTATGTTGTTCCAAACCCATAAGACTTTCTTTCTTGCATTGAATACAAACATTAGGGTGAGGAAATGAGATTTGAGGATCATTTGAAGCTCATTCTGATTCTGCAAAAATTGGTTTGTGCCGAGTAGTAAAATGATTTCTTTTTTTCTATTTTTCAGCAACATGCTGCATGGATCATTCCTTTCTTCTGCTACCAGATCTTTGACTTTGCTCTTAACACACTGGTAGCAATAAGTGTTGTTGTTTACCCCAACACTATACAGGACTATCTTCAGCAGTTGGTAAGGATCTCATGACTTTGAGTTTTTGATATTGCAAATTATCATTCTGTTAGTGACTCGATGTGTCATTATGTTTTAACAGCCTGGGACCTTTCCATACAAAGAAGACTTGATGTCCACAAACAACATGTGCCTAGTATTAGCAGTGCTTCTCTTTGTTGGATGCATCTTAGCCTTTAAGGTAATGCGAAACAACTGTACTTTCCCTTCGTTGTGATCTGCCAGTTCATTTCTGGTTCACTATAGCTAGATGTGGCGGACTGTAAGATGACTAGTGAACCTGACTGCTTCAGACGAACACTGTGTTGTCCTTCTAGAAGCCTGACTTTTCCAGAAGACTTCAGATGTGATACAAATGGCTTTATGACAGCCTGCGCGCATTAGAGAGAGGCAGATTACTCTTCTGGGATAAACACAGTGTGCTAAAATTAACCTCTTAGCTTGCCTCCCCATGCTGTTGTATGCATGACAGTCTAATAGGTTGTTTATTGCATTGTGATCTGTCTAAAGCAATATGAATTAACATTATTGTAAATTTGACCAAAGGTTTAAACCAGAAAAGTTAAAGCAGATACGGTCGACAGTTTTTAGATTAATAGGCATTGTACTCATTTAGCAATTCCTCAAATACAACAGCAAATAGCTGAGGTTATGATTAAAAATGGGGAAAAAAGTGCAAAAAGAAAGAAAAGTGACCAGTTTTTGGACATTAAATTTAGGGAAAAAATCGTGATGTTTATGTTATTTGTCCCATATGTTCTTTTTATATATATTTTACCTTCTGGAAGTTAAATAATGTAGATGAGGCACTGTATCTGTGGCTCATTATTTTTATTGCTAAGCCTTATGCGCCTGATTTATGATGGTGTTTTATTTAGCATCAACGGCTGTTCTTTCTCTTTAGGCTTACCTTATTGCCTGTGTCTGGAACTGCTACAGATACGTCAGTGGAAGAAGCACTACAGAGGTCCTGGTTTATGTCACCACAAATGACACTACAGTAAGTCAAGGGTTTATTTGAACGTACACTGTTTTGTTTCTTTACATTCACATTTGCAGATGTTTTCATAATGAACACACATAAACTGTTATGATACCGTTCAAAAGTTTGGGGTTTGTAACTCTTTTATTCAGCAAAGATGCATGAAATTGATCAAAAGTGGCAGTAAATACTTTTACAGTGTTACAAAAGATTTCTATTTCAAATAAATGTTGTTCTTTTGAACCTTCTATTCAAGAATACTGAGAAAAAAGTGTTTCATGGTTTCCACACAAATATTAAGAAGCACAACTGTGTTCAACATTATTAATAATAAAAGAAAATGGCTCCAAGACTAAATTGCATTTTAAAATATATTTAAATAGAAATGTATTTTTATTTTACAAGCTATTTTAAATTGAAATCATATTTCACAGTTTTACTGTTTTTACTGTATTTTTAATCAGATAAATACAGCATACAAGACTTTTCAAATATATAAAAAAATCTTACGACCCAAAACTCTTGTAGTGGTAGCGTGATTAGGGATGGGAATCCTAGGGAGTTTGATTATTCAGTTTCAGATTCTGATTTCATTTAAAAAATCCAGTTCCTTAGTAATTCCATTTATGATTCTTTTAGTACATTTGAGGAGGCCCCAAATAATTCATCCTAGCTTTATTATTACCATATAACTATATGAGGTTTATATTTTTATAAACAAAATACTGGATAAAAACATTTTGGTAACATCTAAATTACATTAAAATTAAAAGAAAAAATAAATTATAAAAAAATAATTCTCTTCTGAATGTATATATTTAACATTTGTTTAGATTCAGATTCCTAAATAGCAATATTTTTTTAAACGAACTAATAAAAGGACAAAAGCAGATAACAAAATTACTAAAAAAAATAAACAAAAATTAACATAAAAACTAAAAAAATATCAAATAAAAGCCAATTCAAAATATGAATAAACCTAAAACAACACACAAGTCATTTGTTCACAAATTATGCTACACTAGTCATGCTGCATATTAGTCAGCAAAAAAAAAATATATGGTCATGAACCATTACCACAAATAAATAAAATCATCCAGTTCTCAGTTCCTGATCCTACACATAATTCAGTCATAAGAAACAGTCATGTAGTCTGCTCTAGAGTTTATCCTTGCACAGCAATAGGGGATGTTCTGATGTGCATCCCAGCAGGTTCATGAATGATGACGCTCTCCTCATGCCCTCAGTATTGTTGAGTCAGTGTTTATGGAGGGCATTAGAGAGGGCACTGTGCTGTGCTTTAATCCAGTACTGTCTGCCAGAAGAAATCCTGTCTTACTGCCTCTGTCTATCTGTCCTGCTGCTCTGTTGACCCTCACAGCCCTCCAGTCACTGACAACTCACATATACCAAGAGTTACATTCAATGCATTTGACAGACGCTTTTATCTAAAGGGACTTTCAGTGCATTCAAGATATACGTTTTATCTGTATCTATGTATGTATGCAATTAAGTATAAAAATATTCGTATTTTTTGGGTGTGGGTGATGATCGGCCTAATTGGATTGCCCGGGTCACTCAGCTGAATTCCACAGATGACCTTCCAGCATAATGAGTGGTCAGATGCTTTAAAAAGAGACAGAAAGAATAGAAATAAAAGGCCATTGAGAAGCATAGGGCTTTTTCACTATTCAACTGCAGGCCGTTACATAACTGTCCACACTTGTTCGGTTCATTTGAAATCCGCTCGGTTGACGCATTCCAGCCATCCTGACAAGGTGCGAACGTGATCCCCTCAGGGCATTCATGACCATATTACTAATTAGCTAATCTTTTCATAACAGTACCTAAACAAAGAATGTGGTCTTTCAGAATTTTGGTTGCTCTATACAGGGAGGATTAACTTTTCTCTGCTGTGACAGAAGAGGGTGAAAGAGACCCTCTTATCCAGAGTGGCTTGAAAATGCTTTTGTTTTATGTGTGACTCGGCCGTGGTTTACAAATGACTAGCAAAGCAACAGGAGACCGTAGAGAGAAAAGAGATAAGAAGATAAAGGTGAAAGGGGTTTTGGGCATGCGGCAAGCAGAATTCGAACCTGCATTTTCCACATAAGCACCATATCTCAATGGCTATTTTCAGAATACATACTACTGTGCTACTTTTACTATTTCTTCAGTATATAGTATGTATACTACATGCAGTATGCAATATAGATATTATGGCTACAAATTAATGCATTTGTTAACATGGCCACAAATGTATTAGTTTGGTGCCTTAATTTAGTTCAATCATGATTTAATGGGAACAAATTAAGTTGTGGAAAACAAATTCTATGAGCGGGGCTCTGTACAGATGACCTACTGCCAAAATATGCATAAAAATATGTATTCCACAATGCAAGGCTCTCCAATACCATGTCCAATGTGACAAAATAAACCAGAAGTAATATCAGACATGAGATCTTGAACCTCTTTCTTGACTCATTATGCAAGTTGATTTGATGTTTTAATCCAAAAATGTAATTTCCAAGATGAAATATGATATTTATATGCCAAATGTATAGCTTACTACTCTTTAAAACCTTTTATTGTGCATAATGTGCTGTTTTACATACTATTTTAATAGTTTATAGTATAAACCGCACAGTATTCAGTTAGAAGCAAGCTAATGTTCATCGCAAACATTGCTAACGTGTTAGCATGTGTGCTAATGTGTTAGCATGTGTGCTAACTGCTACAGCTCAAACTTATCGTTTTCTTTTTTTGTGTGTCCTGATCATCTAAGAATACAGCATACAGAAGAAATGGGGAAACATGGAAAATAAGGAAAGCATTTACTAATATGTTACTGCATTAATTTCAGGTACTACTTCCACCCTATGAAGAGGCGATCGCCATTCCACCGAAGGATCCCCCTCCCCAGTACGTTTCGGCTTGAGAATCGCACCGATTTCTTACTACGCTGCCCCCAAACCTTCTCCAAAGAAACAATCTCTTGTCACAATAGCCCATTCCGTTGCCCCGGTCTCCCGTTTGTCGCTGTGTGACGTAAGTCTCCTCTCTGGAGGCAGCAGTATGACTTTGAGACGCCCTTCCCTCGACAAGGCTACCCAGCTGTCCTGGCAACCCAATGCTGTGTGTCAGCTCCAATCTGATTTGCACTTTCGGCGATTATGTGTGGTACTGGCCTTTTTAATACTGTGAACTTCTCAGTAGTGTTGTCGTCTACTGATATACCTGAGATTTGAATGCAGCGTGCATGATAAACACGGGAGTTACGTAAGAGCGCTTTTCAAATGGGAATTACCTAGAAATGTACTGAATGTAAGAAGCCGGCATTTTCACTTTAATTTCGTTGTATACTGTACGAATTGAACGAAATTTGAACTCTGATTCAGAATATAACTAAATTAGTTGTTTAAAAAAATGTAACAAGCAATGCAACACAATTTTATCTAATAAAGTTAAATCTTTCAAGTCTTCCTTTATACACAATGCAATAATTTGTTAATTTAGTCTTTTTTTTTAACAAATCTATTGCTAATCATTGCTTAGATGTCGTAAGAACCAGTGTTCCTGCTGTGAACAGTTACAAAGCTCTATAAACTTAATATACGTGATGACTCTGATTTAGATGAGAAGTCAAGTAGATTTGAAACATTTGAATGATTCTGTTGACTGTTTCATGCATCAGGGAGGATCTGACTTCTACGGAGCCCCTAAATTTGCGTTCGATTGCAAAATGTTTGCGTTCCCCTGAAAAATGTTGCATTCACTTGCAAAATGGTTGCGATCTCCAAAATTTTTTTGCATCCGCTTGCAAAATGTTTCCGTTCTCAAAATTTGCTAAAATTGGGAAACTCAGGGGAACGCAAAGGTTTTGGAAATGAACGCAAAGTTTATTGGGGGAACACAAAAAAAACGTTCCTGCGAGAGAACGCAAAACCATTGAAATATGTACCTTTAGGGACTCTTTCTGTACACATCAGATTAAAGGACTTGTTTAAAAGAAAAAATCTAGGTTAAGGTGCGGTCACATTTACTGTTTCAATAGGAATCCACACGATTGTGATGGCGAAAGATTTTCCTTCGCAGATTTCGCAACAGATTTAAATTGGTAATGCGAATTTACCGCGTTGATGAACAGAAAGTTACTTGGTTTCAAAGCGACTTCTGTTTGAGCTGTGTTTCATGCATCGCTACACTATTTGACAATAGTCAATTGACCTTTTGCTCAAAAAATGTCAGTAATGTGGCCACATGTTTACAGTGAGGCACTTAGAATGGAAGTGAATTGGGCCATCCGTAAATGTTAAAAATACTATTTCAATAGTACACCTAAACAATGTGTGTTAATATGATTTTAGTGTGAAAAAAATGTGATTATAACTAATTTTACTACTTCTTTGCCGTGACATGTAGGCTAATGCCTAAAATGCTAAATTGACTATAAAATCTTAAACCGCTTAAAACACAAGTTTTAACAGAAATATTAATGTAAGTGCTTTCATAAAATTAGAAGGATTCACATTTCTGCTTTAAAATCATCCAAAAAATTTCCCCATTCACTTCCATTGTAAGTGCCTTGATTTTTTTTTTATATATATATTTTGTGATAATCAACCATATGCCGCAAATGTTGTCGATTGATCTAAACGTTCATTGAACCAGGACAGTGCTCAAATGGATAAATGAGAATTATGTGTAAGGAAATAATTTTTTGTCATTTGTTGAAGTTACATACTCCTGTTTAGAGAAGTAGTATAACTTTTCTGTCATTATCACTAGGTTACAATCTGTGGCTGCAGACTGCAATGTTTTTGCGCATATGAATATTATTTATTCATGTTATTGTCTGTGAATGGTGTTAATCAGTAATTGTGACAAATTAAAAGTAAATTACGTTACTGCCGACAGTAGATTAGCACCTAGCTCGGTTTAAGTTAACATGGCATCTCCCCCAGTCATCTCCAAGCTTCTGTTATTGGGAACGTTTTTCATTTTTATATACAGTGGCTATGCAGGGTATTTTGTAACATGTATCCATAGCTGACAATGACTAAGTACTTACATTTAATCATCATGGTAACAATAGGTATAGAAGCATTAATGAACGTATTAGAGATTGATACATATAAACATTTCCTTTCATTGTTCTAAGCGTAGACTTTCACCTTCATTTCAGCATCTCAGATTCAGCTTCAAGAAAGCAATGTTTTTCGTGACTCAATTTTCAAATTATTCTGTGTATTTGGAATTTTGCTGTTGGTATCATATTGTGACCTGTACATTTTAATTATTGTCATGATATTCCTCGTAAAAATGAAACGGTTATCAATGAATATCACAAAAATTAATTCTCAGAAACCCAGAATAATGTTTGTCAGTAGGTAGAATGACTGTGAGTGTTTGTCTTTGTCTTGTTGCACATCCTGTATTGGGTTGACACTGGCTTATGTCTTATTCATAAACAATAAAATATTACAGTAATGCGTCAATATGGCTGTGTATCTCTTTATTATGCAGGTGACTAAATGAAGATAAAGGATAAATAAATTGTTCAAAAACTATTAAGTACAGTATTATTCATTATTAGTGACCAGTATTATTGGTTTGATAACGTTTACCTTTGCATGATCAGAGAAAGATTCACCTACTTTTATTTCTGGATGAGCAGAACCATGTCAGGGGTTTAGCACTTGTGTTTGTAAGAATTTACAATATATACACTTCATCCACTGACCTACTTTTGATGGTTTGGATTCCAAGGATACTGTCCAGTGAATAACACAGCCTGCATGATGTCTTTTCAGAAGCACTGTTGAGATCTCATGTACAGTTCCCTAGTTATCCGTTTAATTTTTGCAAGCTCACTGAACACGCTCATATTTATCTGTGTGGGTATTAGAATTAGACTTAAAAAACTGATGACACGTGACTGAGGAAACTAGGGCAATCACTTCACTGAAGAGAGCTTTTGATGTGTTCTCTGCTCAAGCGCTTTAGGCCTGTCACAGTTTTATTTTGGTCTGAAAATCCTTAGGAAAAAAGTATGTCGATGCAGCAGCACGTTTATAATGCCTACAATATTGCCATCATAGAATGTCAAGGGCTGTATTCAATCAGTAATATGTAAATATGTAAAAAAGAAATATACTTCCTTGATCTAGGCCTAATAGACTAAAATTAAAATACAATTATCCCATACTCGTCTTATTTTGCATGTATTATTGGTTATATAAAAAACCATTACGTTATCATCATTGCAGCATCTTTAAGAAATATAATTTAATGAATTTTGATAGCTTTAGCAATTTTTCCTTTCTTAAACTAATTTATAAGTGCATTAATCATTTAGCACCTGAGCCACTAAGTACATTTATTGAGAGACAGCCAGGACAACATCCGAGTCACTAGGAGCTCCACAAATCATGACTGTAAAATAGCATACTGCAGGACCAGCTTTGGACAGACGACCTTCTCTGTGAAGAGTTCTAAACTCTGGAACTCATTACCTTTTGAAATCAAGACTGTGCCTGACTTTAAGATGTTCACTTCCAGGCTTAAAAACTGGTTAAAAATAAACCAAAAGTGTAGCCTACTCATTTTTAATTATTATAAAAGTTGTATATGATATGTATGTATGTTTGTATTATTATTATTTTATTTTTTATTGAAGTAGTTAATCATGTAAATTTTATTGTGTATAAAAGCCCTTCCAGGGACAGGAGTTGAAAATTAGCAATAGCTATAAACTTTATATGCAACAGATCAGTGACATGCTTGGTTTTGACACTATGTTTGTTTGCATTGTCCCTGTCAAATAAATAAAAAAAATGTTTGCTCTGTATTTCAGTTCTGTGCACTCACAATGGAAAAATTATCCTGAAAATCCATATAATATATTATATATGCGTGGATATTATATGTGCCTGGATTACAAAAACTGTCCTTATTTAATTGCTGACAAGTTGGAAAATCGCACACAATCCATAGTGTCAATGATAGCCATTGAAATGACATCACGGCACCATGAGGTTAACTGTGGAATGAAGCAAATCAAATATTTTATCTTTGAATTTTTAAAAGACGAATACCAACCTCTTTCATATATAGCATGGAAAAACAACATCAGGAAAACTGCTTTGGTAGCGATTTAAAATGCCGTTATAATACAACTTATTTTTCAGTTAAATCTACTCTAGACATCATGTCTTTCAGAAAACATTTTAAGACTGCAGAACCTAATTATATATCAACTATTTTTGGAGTGAAACTTTCAAACCAAAAGCAAAGATTTGTATTCTGCTCACAAAAGTGTGCGCACCCCGTGTTCTGAAACGATTCAACTGAAGAATTAAGGATAAAATGCATTAGATATTGCGCCCTCTAATGGTAAAATCATGTTATGTGTAAATTTCAGCAATGTTTTTGTGTGGGGTCAAAATGCCAAATCAAATTGCATGTTTTTTGGCACGTGTGCAAAATAGTAAGTATAAATGTCTACAATTTGCACAATAAATAAATACACATGGCTTACTGATCAAAACTGATGAGTTGATTCTCAGTGAAACTGTCATATTCTTCACTACTTCTAAACATTATTTCATCGTGCGAGTCATCACATGCTAAAATGATCCATTCACTCTAAAAAATGCTGGGTTGTTTCAACCCAATTTTGGGTCAGACATGGACAAACCCAAATGTTGGGTTAAAAATGTAATTAGAAAATGTAACCCAATGGCTGGGTTTGTCCATATTTGACCCAAAGTTGGGTTGAAACAACCCAGCATTTTTTATCAAAATCTCTGACATACATGTAGCCTATATTCCATAAATATGTGACATTAAATGTTTGTATTGTCTGCTGAATTGGCAAATGGCCTGCCATTGAAATGAAATGCGAATCACATTCTTACCAATAGTTTAGATCATATATATTATGGACTAGTGAGTTAGCCCGGCATCACTACCATTTTTCAGTAGCTATAGGAGTACATTATTTTGTATTTATACAGTACATTACATTTTGTAGAAATGTGACAAAACATAAGTGTAAAAATGCTACCTTGAATTTTCAGTTAACGTAACATTTCTACAAAAAATAAATGTACTGTATAAATACAAATGTTCTTTTTTTGTGTGTACTACAGAATCAACTTTTCCAAATAAAATGTTTATACCTACTGTTAAAAGAATCTAAAAAGCTCAGTGATTAAAAAGAGCATTCAGCGAGACAAAACTGACAATCTTGAAGTGCAGAAAGCAGTCAAGGTCAACAAAAAAACCCCAAATGTTTAACAAATATTTTCATGGTGAAAAAACATCTACACATTTTGACCAGTGTGGTTCACACGACAAAAACACTTTATATTTTGTTGGCATTGGCCAATTTACTGACACAATAACTAGGTTTTGAAGCATGAATTAAATATTTTGGCGAGTTATATTTTGAAGACACACAATAGTCCTGATGTTCCAGCAAACAGTTGTGACAATTGCACTTATAGTTTAGAGAATGTTAAAAACTGTAAATTACAGGTTTAAGTAAATAGCTCATTTGATTCAGATTCACCCCACGACTAGATCGAGAGAGAAAATAGATTTTTATTATTTTAACTAATTCTCCTACTGCAATAGAACAAGTTGAATTCAGTTTTCAGTATGTGTATATAATTTTTCCAGCTAATAGGAATAAACTATGAACCCTGTTCATTCTTCAGGACATTGAGAAAAATAAACCTATCCCAAAAAGCATATCCAAGATTTCAAAAAGGTTATCTTTCTTTAAAAAACAACAACCACATGAATCATAGCAAGTAAACAAAAAGTGGGATAAATATCCGATTTCTCAACATTATCAAAGGTGAACAGATGAAAAAAAAAAAAATCAAGTTCCATCTCTCATGCAGTTTATCCATTAAACAAATCAAACCTGAACAAAAGCGGAGACAAAAATAACCCAAAAAACCACAATGACCGTTTCAACCAATTTTATTATTAATAAAGATCTGGTGGGAATGGCTCTACTTCTCCCCCTGCTGCTGGTCTGGCATGCTTCTGATGATGTCAGAATCGCCTGGGAACACGAGAGGAAGGCATTACTTCATTTACTTACATTTATTTATTTATAATGCAGAGAATATTAGTTTTCATTCAGATTATCTAGATTTCTACTTCTGAAACAGTGCAAAACATACCAGCAACCTTTTAAATCTACATTGACTTCATATAAATGACCTATTAGTCCAAAAGTAACAATACAGTATGACGGAAAGTTACAGGCAAACAAAATTACTAGATCAAGTCGTATCAGTTCTGCCAGTGAATACACACCAGGGTCAATGATGGCCAATGTGCACACCCTGTAGTATTTGCCACAGGCTGTACCGAGCTCAATGTTGTTTCCACTGTAATGATGGACTCCGGTTTTGGCCAACATAGCGTAGTACTCAATTTCAGATTTCCTGGAAAAACATCATGAATCATTAAAATTATCCTCAACCCTCACAAAACTGTATTATCTAAAAGGCCACAGATTATTTTCATGGTGACAGCAGATTGACAGAAATATTCAAGCAGGGAAACACGCACCTCAGAGCAGGACAGTTGTTGGCCAGGATTACCAGCTTGGCTTTTCCTTGACGAATCATTTTCTGAGACTGCTTGTATCCGAGAACGTATTTACCGCTCTTCATCACAAGCTGCAGTCTAGAGTTGATGGACTCCAGGGACTTTTTCTGTAAAGATGAAGATATGGAACAAAACAATAAATACACCAACAGCACAGAATGTCAAGAAATAAGCTTCGTCTTTTTCTATTCAAGGCTTCAAAATTGGAATAACCATTTTGAGACAACTTCCAAAATATTTTAAACAAAGGTAGGTGTGTGCTCTGCTATTCCAATTTTTGGAACAGTTTTTCTTTTCTTCAAGCAGTTAGATATATATTAGTCTTCACTTCTTTATTAGCTAGACAATTAATTTGATTTGTCTTTAAAGCTCCAGTCCGTAACTTTTTTAAGTTAAAAATAATCCAAAATAATTATATTAAAAAAAACTTATTCTGCCAGTGGTCAAAACTATCTGCTTGCCATAGCTAGATTCAAAACGGTTAGCTTGTAATAATGATTTTAATTCCAGTGGTACTGGTGGGTTTCCGCGGGAAATTCGAGCATGTCTTTGCGTCATTACGTCACACCCGTACACATAAAGAAGGAGTTTCGGCTAGCCGGCTATACTGCGCGTGACGAGATGTTTAGATGTATAGGCTTTTCTCGCAGCACTTTACATGATTAAACTTATGGCATCCAGAAAGATCCAAACAACAATCATCAGTGTCAACTGGAGATTCAGCAGTTATAAAACCCAAAAGACTTCGTACTTCGGATTTAAGGTGGCTAGAGAAAGAGAAAGAAACCGTCTCATGCGAACACAAGGATTTAAACATCGGCGGGGCTTTTGAAAAGTGCGTGAACTCCGTGTTTTGAAGGGGTTCGAAACGGAAGAAGAGACGGCTTTTTTCTGCTGAACAATTAAGTTAAGACATTTCAATAGTTCAATCGTGTAACAGTACGTTTTCTTAATTCACACAGTTATGGAGTTTCCTTTGTTGTGCCTTTCTCGTTTTGCTATTATGGAGAATATGAATTCTGAACTACACAGGTAACCATAAAACACATTAAATTTAACATTAGTCACGCAATGCTGATGTGATGTTGTTAACATGAATTTGAGAACAAAGTAGGCTATAATTTGCACGGTTGCTGTAAATCGCGTTGATTAAATCTAACGAAGCTTATCATGTCGAATGCTTTTTCCCCCTTAGTTGGTCAGAACAAAAATGGATGTTACTTACTTGTTCAGAAGACATTTTCTTATGAAAATTCTTATGTTGGTCAAACTTTCAAAAAGTGAATCTGTGATTCTGTATGACAGTATCCACACAGCGCGGTGACTGACAGCACCACTCGCCTCAAAGCACTGTGTTCATCCGCACTGTTTCATGCCGATTTACAACCCACGTAAAGATAATAATTCCGTGAATCACTGCAGTTACAGATTTCGAACAGAGAGATGGCGACAAAGAGGAAAAGTTACGGACTGGAGCTTTAAGTATACCTAACATTTCACAATGACTTGTTGATATGTACTTTCTAAAGCTGGAAATTTTAAGATGCTCTCAGAATGACAGCTCTGGTTCTCAACCATATATATATATATATATATATATATTTTTTTTATAATATACATTTTTCTATATAGACTTCTTCGCTCCGATGTAAAAAGATGAAATAACTGTGAAATGTCATTCTGTTTAATGTTTCAATGCTTTTCTTTCACTTTTCACTTAGAAAATGACTTTGAAATAAACAAGTTTACATGTTAAATGTTTAACATGCCAGTTGTCAGTCATTTCTTTGACTCAGGTGTGAATCCTGCGTTTTAATCTTGCCTATATCACACTAATCATACATGTATTCAGTCTTTAACACAATTACATTTCTTAAGCAATTAAAAACCATTCGCACTAAGTTAACTTCAGTCAGCGCACTTATGGTCACATGTACACGGTTTATATCATGTCTATTTCACAGACAACTATAATTCAATACTGTATCTCACTGACACTTCATAAGTACTGCTCCTGTACAACATTTATTAAACAGTAGGGTGTGATTATTTATTAAATGCGCTTTTAGTAGACGATAATAAACGTTACTTTAAACGTTACGTAAGACCTGTTTTCTACACCACGTTTTCAGGGTAAACTTGATATATTAATGTTCACAATCTATTAATTTTTTTAGAGCAATTTCCTTAACTAGAAACACCCTGCGCACCTAAACTAGCTAATACTCAGCCCATACAACACCACGCCAGCGAGCAAAGATAAACATTTGCACAATATAATATCTAATATCAATTCAACTGCGTAACAATAGTCATATACATCAGTATTTGTGCATGTAAACATTTTAGTTTTTTTATAATCAGGCCTGTAGGGAGCTTCCACGTGAAGTTCTCCAGCATGCGCAGCATCGCGCTCCACTCACCGTTTTCTTTGCGGCCACCATTTTTCCTGACTAGTCCGATCTGGCCAACCTGAACACAAAGAAGCGATAAATCAAGATCTACACTTTCAAAATAATGCGCTCGTATTCTTCGCAAAACTTTTAAAGGGATTATTTTAATAATTTCCAGCAGAGCCGCGCTCACCTCCTGATCACACCAAGATGGCCTCGTAGAGAAAGGGCTTCCCAGCGTGCACCGCGCGCGTAAACCTCACGCGCCCGCATCGCGAGACCGCGCAACCTCGAGATCACAGATCTCAAAACAGTCACTCTGGGACGTGTAGTCAAAGAATCTTTGGTGAAGGCGAGTGGTTCTCAACCTTTTGACTCCAAGGCTCCTAATTGTCCACCACAACAATATTTTCCACCTGATAAAATATTTTAGAGCTTGGCAGACCTAAAAACATCCATCCATCCATTCTCCAAACCGCTTTATCCTCTGCAGGGTTGCGGGGCGTCCAGCATCTCTGGCCACAGGTGGAGACCGGGGACACCCTGGATGGATGGTCAATCACAGGGCTACCTAGAAGTATGTTATAAAATTCTCATGGAGTTATATGATTGTATGAATTTACACAAATTTCCCATGTTCAGAAATCCCACTTTTAAAATTAGGTTACCTCATTTATCCAGGTTTTTTCGAGACAATGGGAACCCTTAAATAGAAAAAGAAAAGGAGAGGGTAAATTTAGAAATGTCTTGTTTTTTATTTATTTATTAGCTTATTTTAATGCTTGTTTTGTCTTATTTTAAGTCATCTTGAGGCCTGATGCCCCCGAGTCCCATCCCCTGGTTGAGAACCACTAGTATAGGCATATTACTCAGAACTGCACAACCTGTCAAACATAGCGTACTCATTCTTCATTATTAAATTTTTTTAGAATAATTGTATAGTCATGAAATAGCAAGAGTGTAAGTGGGTGATTCTTCAATTACGGGAACTTTTATGTCCCCAGGTTATACATTCATGTTAAAAATACTATTTTATCAAATAAATAGTTTAGTTATTTCAAATAATATTTATTGCACCACCAAAAAATGTTATACACTAAAATCAGTATGATTTCCATTTTTAAAAATGCTTTCATCACTAATATTTGGCTACTTAGGCCTTGTCCCCAACCCAGACTTTAAAACTTATCTGCTCTGAAAATGTGATCAAATGTTATCAGTTAATTAAAAAATCACAATATATGTTTAAACAGTAACTTAAAAAGGCACTTGATGCATAATTTGGGTTCATATCTGTGCAATTTGTGAATATTTTTAACAATTTAGTATTGTCCACAACAATACTGTCATTACCGCGACAGTCTATGATTACAACAAGGATATTTTTTAGGGTAAGACTTGTTTATGCCATAACCATGGAAATGAAGACTAGCAGGGGAGCACATGTCAGCCATGAAAGAACAGTGAAATTTGATGTCTGAAAAAGTAAGTAATTTAATCATGAATTCCTTCTGATCATGGAGTAGACTTATTCAGCGTCATTACCATAAATGCTGTAGCAGCAATATTTTGATAAATATATATATATATTCACAATGATTTATGTGTATTTAAAGGTCTTTTTGTACTAGCTGTTGAGTAATGTTAGCAAAACCATGACCTAGCATCTTTTTTCCTGAAAAAAATGAAAAATGTCATTATCGCAACACGTCATTACCAACACACAACTTGTTGTGATGGTAATGACAAGTGATGGTGGTAATGACATGTTCTGTGTCACTATCTATATCATATTATGTGTTTATAAATTAAGTTAAAGAAGCATAATAGTGTGATTTTACAATGAAACTTAAGTGAGATGCCTTACTTCCTAAAACTATTTTTTGTCTTATTTTTTAACCAGAATGGCTCCCAAGAAATCAACTGAAAGGTCTAGAGATTATAGAAAAAAATTGAAGGAAGATCCTGTAAAATATCAGCAGTACATTGACAGAGAAAAGGAAAGATACAAAAGAAGAAAAGAAACAGGAAAGCTAATCTCACAACTTTCAAAACGGGAGCAAAGGCAGAAACTAGAGATGGGCCGATTACAATTTTCTAGGCCGATTCCGATTTTTCAGAGTTTGACCTGCCGATACCAATTTTTAGCCGATTACGATTTCATTTTTTCTAATCACTTTACAGCACACACAAATATTTATTTTCTCTCTTTTCTTTAGTAGAACATTTTACATTTTGCATAGAATATTTTTGAACAGTAATCACTATAAAATAGGACTATATAAATTACTCCTGGTGTGGGAAATTCACACACATCTAAAGTGCAGTGTTATGGAAGAACCATTTCCTTCTTTTCACATCCAATATCCAACAAAAAAAGTGTTAATTTCAAAAAGAAAATTCATTTTCTTTTCTGACAAATACTCCAGTTCTTGTTAAAACACACCTGACATGCAAATTCTGTGCATTTTGGGCACTTTTGTGTGAAATCATATTTATTTTGTCCATCAAAAGTGTGCTTTCGTGAGCAATGCAGCAAAAATAGACTCTGCACCGAAACCCGTGCTTCACCGCTGCTCACGTGCGGCTCCTGCTCCCGGTGTGAATGCACTCATTGATTAACATGCACGCTTGAAATAATACGCGCTGCTCACGTTTGCGGTGTGAAACGGCCGTAATTCACGAGGTTTCCAACATGTGCGTTCCGTGTGCACTTGTGATGCTGATGTTGCTCGATATTAATCATGCGGCGCCCGAGTGTATTTGACCGGCATAAAATGTCATCGCCGATCATGGCCAATCGAAAATCGGCCAATTCCAGTCACCAGCCGATCAATCGGTGCATCTCTAACAGAAACGCAAACAATGGAGAGTTAACCAAAACAATCAAAGAGCCAATGACAAAATTCGACAGGAAGTACAGCTTCAAACACCCCCCAACATCTCCAGACATCCCCCCAAGATCTCCAGTGCAACAGGGTCAGAACAGTGAAAATGAAAATCGTGAAACTCCTTGCAGAAGAGGTCGTAAGAAAGTTAAAGGACAAGTTCGGTATTTTACACAAGCCCCGTTTCAAGATCATTGCTGATGAAATAGAACAAGATTACAATTTGGACACATGCTGCTGTCCCGAGAATTTTCGGTTTCTGTGGTTGCACCCCCCCACCTCCACAATGGTTGCATAGGTGCACTGGAACAATCCTTCCTAAAACGCATTAAACTTTAGTTTACAAAGACGTTAAACTCACCGAGTGGTCTGGGGTGTTCACTGATATGCTGACACAAAAATCGCTGCAAAAGATGCTTTTCAACTCCATTGACTTGACTTGGACAAAAACTATGATAAAACCTGTTGGAAAGCATCTTTTGCAGCGATTTTTGTGTGAGCATATTACATAGCACATTTCACCTAATGGTAATAGTCATAGTTATGAAATGTTTATGAACGATACTGTGACAATTGATATATTGTATGGTTTCTTCATGATTGAAATAAACATGTTCAAGTTGATGGTTGTGTCATATTTATATATATCTCCTTACATCTGTCCATTTCTTTCAACAACACTCACCAGAAGTCATTATTTAAGCCTTTAAATTTGATTTATGTATCAGTACACTTTTCATTTGTCATTACCAAAACACTATGTCATTACCAGAACAGTATGTCATTACCACCACGTTGCTTAATTTACAGCAAACATACCTTTAAATCTGTTTTATGTTCAAACTTGAGGTGCTACATGAAAAGCCTAATGAAATACTCATCCACCTATTCAAAGAAAAAACATCTAAAATTAATTTTACAGAAATTAAACAAAAGTGTGCTTTGATGAATACAGGAAAACACATTTTGATGGTAAGAACAAGAAAATATATGGAATTCGCAGAATGGAAACATTTTGTTTTTTATATGTATTGTTGAAGGTTAACAATGTTTGCAAGATGAATGAGTTTAAATGATCTCCTTGATACATTCTTCGCATTATGAGACTTTTTGATGTTGTGATGGGAATGACGTTTTTCAGTGCCAGTTGGCAAATAGATATAAAATACTCAAATTATATTTAAGCTCAGTCGTGGCCATTATTATATCTTTACATCAAAGCATGTAAACATTGTCTTGACATATTCCAACAAAATTCAACCAGATTTCATTCATCAAAATGTAAGATGGCAAAATAGCCCCCAATTGAAGAATCACCCAAGTATGGGAATAATGCAGTGACCAAAATGTCATACAAATCTAAACAATCTTATATTTGAGCTTCTTCACCCTGCTGGAAAAAGCTCCTTGTACACAATAAAGTGAATTTAACTTAATTTTCAAACTAAAAAATAAATAAATTTGTTTTCAATTTGTTTCCCCCAAAAATACAAACACTATTTTAATCTATATAAACTGAATTAATAATAAAATACAGGATTTTTCAGATTTTAAGTCCGAAAGTGAGCAGGATATATTAACGTATGGCTTCGGCAGGCGTGTGTCTACACTAAAGCCTAATTTATATACTTCTATAAATAGAAGCTTAAGCTACGTTGTAGGCTGTGTGTGAAATTTAAAAATTTGGAATTCTTTCTCTTCTCTTCTTCAAACAGATAGCGTCAATGACAGGAGAGATCAATATATCAAAGAAATAACAGAAATGTTCAGACAGTACATCCTTAATAACAATCGATGAAATGTTTAGACCCTTACTGATAAGTAAATCTATGTGTGTCCACGATTGTGTGTGAGACCATGTACATGCTGAGTCAGATCAAAAGTTTTAAAAACAGTTCTGATTTCTTTTGCCATATTGGTTTCTGCATTATCTATGTGAAAGTTAAAATCTCCAGCAATGGCAAAACAGTCAAACTCTGAGGTAATTGTTGATAACAGTTCTGTAAAGTCCTCAGCAAAGGCTGGAGAGTATTTTGGAGGTGATAAGTAAAATGTGTGAAGCACCTTTTAACACAATACTCGAAAGACGGTTAATACCCAAATGATACTTGCTTACATTGATAGACATCTTTAACCCTAAAACAGGCAACGTGACTCACGAGTCACATCGTTTTTATTGTCTTTTTTGGGGCATAAGAACGATTTTTTCATCAAATCATTTTATCACTTATGACAGCCTGGTCTGTCTTGAGTATGCTGGTCACATGATTTGCTTCAATTTTTTTGTGATTAATTAGTCAGCCTGACCTAAATCCAACATGGCTGCCAGTGGTGCAGAACATTCAGATTTTGAGATAAGTAAATATATATTAAACTTACTTTTCTTCTGAAAAAAAAAGAATACTGCTAACATTAATTGTGAACATTGTCTTAGGGTGCTGAAGGAGAAAATTAAGTAATATGTTGTTCATGTTGTTATTTAGCACGTTTTGAAATGTATGTGACTCCTGAGTCACGTTGCCTGTTGAGGTATAAAAAAGGGATTAAACTAGCTCTATTTAAAATGCACTATTCAAACTTAAATGATTGTAATTCAAGAATGCTTTGGAATATAGACCTAAGTTTGGTCTTGTTTTAAAGAAAACAGTCAGCAGATTATTGCTGAAGTGAAATGAAAGTATGAAAAAGTTATGGAAGTTTAAACTTACAGTAAATCAAATAGACCCCTTTTGCGCCGACGTCACAATTACGTCACAGCGCTAGCTGGAGGGAAAACAAACGGACAATACAAACCAGCACAGATAAGGAGCTTAAATTATTATTATTATTATTAAATGTCATCTTGTTGTGTTGTTGGGTGCAAGAATCAATGAAAAATGAATATGCTGTATCTGGAATTTTTATTTCTAGAAAATATTCACATCATTAAAATTGCACCGTAATGTCACTCTTTACATTGTCGTCTTCTCGGCGCTGGCTAGGCAGAACTGCGGATCGTACCACACAAGTCTTGTACATGACCATTTAGCACATAGTTATAGGCATCTAAAGATTTATATGCCCTCAGTTTCTCTTTCTGCTCTGGAAACTCCCGATATGAAGTAGAACGCGGAAGTTGTGCAAGTAGCCTAGTCCAGGAGTGCTTCTCAATTCTTATTTGTGCATCCTCGTTTCCTTTCCTCGCGTCTCAACCCCACCCCCGGTAGGATGTGAGGGAAGGCTGCAGGGAAAGAAAATGAAAGCTTTTTTATACATTGGAATACTTGATCACTCGAGCATCACTTCACAGCGTCATTGGCAGTGCTCAAAGGATCTGCCCTTATGTTGTTGAAGTTTGGTTATTTAATAAATTCATAATAAATAATAATAAAGCATGATTAAAATGATTGTGACCGATGTTAAGGAGGAGGAGAATGTATACGTGCTTCACGTTTAGTAGATAAAACACTTCTGCAAAGGATACACCCGTGTATCTTCGCTCATAACTCCTCAGGAAGATTCCTCCCTCCTCGATCCTCAGCTCCTCTCGGTGCAATTAGAGAATTGAGATGTCCTTCAAGATGGCTGAGCTCGATTGGTTTCCGAGTCATAGGATGGCGGATGGAGGAGCGAGGAGAGGAGGAGGGATATTGAGAAGCACCCCAGGACTGCGTTCAGCCCCGACAAAGGCTGGATCCCAAATGGCACACTCCGGCCTTGTGGACCTCCTTCGAGTTCACACTTGGTGACGTCAGGAAGTGCAGACCTAAGGGAAGCTGGGCTCAAGTCCACGAGGGCACATGGGAGCAAGGGGGTAATCCACCAGCCGGAAACTGAAGTCTCCCAGGGGGCCGCCATTGGCTAGCAAGCCTTCACCTGCTGTTAGCATTCCATTGACTCCCATTCATTTTGGCGTCAATTTGACAGCGAATAACTTTACATCTGAGGCGTTTAAAGACCCCATTTTTCCATTGTTTATTTCTAAAGAAACACGAAAATGTATATAAGGCTCCATTACCTTGTATCTTACGTTATGGCCCCGTAAAAGCAGTTTTTGTAAAAATAGGCTAACGATTGCGTCATAACACGCGACTCTCTGTCGCACAGTAGAGAAATTACCGTATAGCAGAAGTGGAAGCTTGCGCGCAATCGGGGGGACGTGGAGGCATAAAGTCAAGGGAGAAGCCCATAGAGAGTTGTAAAGCTGATCCTGCTGCTAGCTCACAGACAGCTCCTCACGCTCTCCGTGTCTGCAAGATTCGGAAGGGAATGATTCAGATTCCTCTTTGCACAGCTCCTAGAAGACGCACAACTGTGAGACAGGTTGCTCACGTCATATCTCCGTCGTCCAGCTTAGTTTGAGCCTGCGCAGTGCGCTTGGCAATCAGGAAGTGAGTGCTTCTAATTGACTTCACTTTTCTCCGTTGAAGTCTATGGGGTTGCTGTGTCCATTTCTTTTACTGTCTATGCGTGGGAGTGTATTTTGGGACAGGCTTGATGACATCATGCCACTGAAAGTCAAACAGCCACGAAACTCCTCCCCTTATTTATCTGATTGGGCGTTCGCAATGATGGTAGGTAACTCGTGTGGAGGGTGCGAAAGTGCAGGCTTCGCTGAAGTCCGCATCGAGAGCACAAAGGCGGCGTTTCTGAGCACACTTCTGAGCGCTGAAATGCCGAATGGGACACCCTACTGACTCGTACACTTGGCGAGCATGCGCAATTTAAGGCCACGAGACCGAACTGTGTCATTTGGGATCCAGCCAAAAAGTTGCTAAAAGTTTTTTAAACGGAAACGGTGGTGCGTTGAACACACTGTTCTGATGACGCAAGAGTTGCAACTATGGCAGCTGAGAAGGCCATTCTTCATGTTCTTTTTGAAGAATTTTCGGAGCCTGATGAAATCGGTATAAATACGTGTTTAATACTGCAAAATACGCTCGATGTTACAGTCACTGCCCTTGCCGTCCAGAATAAAAGAGAACATCCCAATCGAGTGAAGGGTGGAAACTGTGGTTCCTAATTATTGTGATCCAACATTTTCCTCGCATTTAAAGATGAAAAGACAAACATGTCTTCTAATATCTTCAATTGTTGCATATACCGAGCTGCAGCAGAAACATTTGTAAATGACTTTACTTGAACCCATGTGAGAGCTGCCTCTTTAATACCACGTGGTTTATTTACATGTTGCTGCTGATTGGGCTGACATTTTTGACAGGTTTGAACGTGCCCCAGCTGAGCTTCGTGACGCACTTCCGTTTTGAAATAGCACATCTCACTTATTTCCGATTATGTTTATTTTCAATGTACTGTAGTATTGAGCAGTGTCCGCAAGAAGATTAAAAAATGTGGAAATTTTTATAGACAGGAGAAGGGGTATTCTGATGTTTACTGTGTACAGAATTTTGATTTGCGTACTTGTTTTTTTACTCATTTATTTAATAATTTACTTGATTTTATCATGGGAAATGACGCGTACAAAATCTAAATCTCTGTCCATCATTTTAAAAGGCTATTTTCACACAATTCTGGAAATATTTACATTTTAAACCATGAAGGCGAGCCAGTGGATTTTGTGTAAAACAAGTTGTTTTTGAAATGAGGAAGCTATAACTAATCTTTTATTTTCCTCGCAGCTCGTTGGTTATGGGGTGATGCGCTATAAAATTATTGCGGGGCAAATTAATTGCAATATTAATTTAATAATAAAAGTAGTAAATAATAATTTAATACAATACTTGGAAACGTCCAATCCTCTTGATAAGGCCGAGCTGATGTAGCCTGGGAAAACCCAGACAACTTCCGGCAAATTTAGATTTGCTCTGAAAGTTAGTCTGGCAAAGAGCTCATTCAAACTCATTTCCAATCCGCCGAAATCGAGGCACCAATCAGAAACGTTGGGGCGGGCTTTACATGATGACGACAGCGCTGGGATTTTGAAGCAGATTTTGTAGCCTACATTACAAAGATGGATGCCGCCGTCGAACATCACTCGTTCGAATCAGCTATCGCGTCTGTTTTAAGCGATTTGAACGTTTCCTTTTTGTTAAAAACCGAGCAAAGAACAACACTCGGAGATGTTTCTGCCGCTCTGCATACGTCATCTCCTTCATCGCTCTGATTGGTTTAAGGTCTATCCGCGACGTCCGTTGGTGACGCCCCTCTGGAAATGATTTGTCTATGACGCTTTGCCAGACCATAACTCAGTTACAACTGAGAATGGTCTGGTTTTAACCAGGCTAGAGCTGATGCTGATCATCTTATGATCATGGTCTATCGGCGCATAGCGTGTATCAGCTGATCATCGTCTATCTATCGGCACAACAATACAATACAATACAATATTTATTTATAAAGCACATTTAAAAACAGCCAAGGCCGACCAAAGTGCTGTACAAAGGAGAGGATATAATAAAATGCAGTACAGGACAATAGAAATAAGCAACTAAAAGTCAGGGGGAATTAAAAGCAATAGAAAATAAAAAGGTCTTTAAAGAGGATTTAAATATGGAAACTGAGGGAGCCAGTCTGATATAGAGGGGCAGACTGTTCCAGAGTTTTGGGCCTGCAGTCGCAAATGCACAATCGCCTCGTTTTTTGAGTCTGGATCTAGGGACGGTAAGAAGGCAGTGGTCACTGGATCTTAGGGTACGAGACGGAGTGTACAGACAGAGCAGGTCGGTCAGGTACTGAGGGGCCAGATTGTTAAGAGCTTTTATACACAAAAAGTAAAATTTTAAAATCAATTCTAAATTTGATAGGTAGCCAGTGAAGTTTAAATAAGATGGGAGTGATCGATTCATACTTGCGTGTCCCAGTGAGGAGTCTAGCCGCTGCGTTTTGCACTAACTGTAAGCGAGAGAGAGGAGACTGGGATAGACCAAAGTAAAGAGAATTGCAATAGTCTAGTCGAGATGTTACAAATGCACGAATTACTATTTGGAGATTGTGCTGAGTTAAAAAAGGTTTCACTTTGGAAAGTTGGCGGAGATGGAAAAAGCATGACTTTACAACAGCACTGATCTGTTTCTCAAATTTTAGGTTGTGGTCAAATATTAGGTTGTGGTCAAATAAGAAGCCCAAGTTTCGAGCACAGTGAGTTTCATACGTTGCGAGGGTACCACAGTCAACATCATACACACAGTTTTCCTTTGGCCCGAAAATAATTATCTCTGTTTTATTTTCATTTAAATTTAGAAAGTTACTTGAAAGCCAAAGTTTAAGTTCACTCAGACAGGCAAGCAGAGGTTATAGACCATTTTTATCATTATGTTTTAGAGGAAAATAGATCTGCGTATCATCGGCATACAGATGGAAGGATACTCCATATTTATTGAAGATGGAAGCCAGTGGTAGCAAATACAGAATAAACAATACGGGGCCAAGGATTGATCCCTGTGGGACTCCGCAGTTCAGGGGCACACTAGAGGAGGAGTGATGCCCAATACGGACACTAAAACATCTGTTGGTCAGATAAGAGCGGAACCACTGCAAGACTAAGCCTTGAAAACCCACAGATATCTCCAGGCGCTGCAGAAGGACCTCATGATCAACTAGGTCAAATGCAGCACTCAAATCTAATAGAACTAGCGCCAGGGATTTCCCAGAGTCGGTTACAGTGAAAATATCACTTGAAACTCGTAAAAGAGCGGATTCAGTGCTGTGTAAAGCTTTAAAATCAGATTGGATTGTTTCGTGGAGAGAATTTACTGATAAGTATGATTGTAGTTGAATCAGTACAACTCTCTCAAGGATCTTCGAAATGTAAGGTAAGTTAGAAATAGGACGGCAGTTACAAAGAGAGGAGGGATCGAGATTTTTTTTTTAGATATGGCGTCACCACGGCAACTTTCAGACTGTTTAGTAAGGAGCCAGTTGACAGGCATTTGTTAATTAATAGTAACAAGCCAGGACCAACTGTGGCCATGATTTGTCTCAAGAAAAGAGGTGGAATAATATCCTGAGGACAGATAGTAGGTTTTACATAACTAACAATTTTGTTACATTTGTCTAGGTCAATCAGCTCAAACTCAGACCAGGTGGATGGACAGAGTAGAGTATCATGCGTATATACAGAGTTCGACAAATCAGATCTTAATGAAGTAATCTTATCAACAAAAAACTTCCCAAAGTTGTCGCAGAGAACAGTAGAGGGCTCCAAGATGGGATGCACAGAAGGATTTAAAACCGAGTCAATAGTAGCAAAGAGCGCTTGAGGTTTATGGCGATTGTTGCATATGAGTTCAGATAAATGTTTACATTTTGCAGACTTTGCAGCTTTCTGGAACACCTTGTAGGCGTTTTCCATGATTTCATACGAAACCTGCAGATGGTCCTTTTTCCATTTGCGCTCAGCCTGTCTACACAACCTGGCACGGGGGTTATCGCAGGGCCCTCCAACAAGCAGGGCCCTCCGCAGTGCGTGCCCATCCGCTACGCCACTGCACCTACCGAGTATCATTCATTCAACTATAGGCCTATTTTAAAAGACTGGAATAAAAGCACCAGCGCAAACAAGCAATCCCTTTAGTCAAATTCATTTAAAAATGTAAACCCAACTGATATGAAATATCAGTAAGAGAAAAACACTGTTAATGAGAAGACGAGCATTGGACTGCAGGTTAGTGTGTAAATATATTTAGCCTATCATTCAGAATGCACAGTTGGAAAGTGCAGTATGTGCGCTGAACGTTGTACCGGAAACTCCCAATAGCCTAGCCTACATTACTCGCCTCACCCTGTTTTCTTATGTAATTAAATTGAAGATTTATACCATATAAGGATACAAAACATCTCTCTCATTAAACTGAAAGCAAAAGTCAATGTGTGTTACTCTTGATAAGCCACGTTTTCTTGTCGACACTAACAGAAAAGAAATCTTACTCTCTTGATGAGGTCGAGTTTTGATGCAATGGAAGTGGACAAATATATCTTGACTGAGGCGCTCTCTGCCATTCTGGGAGTCACTGTGAAATTGCAGTCAGATTGCAATGGTTTAGATGGAGCCATTAAACTGCATATTACCAGTCTTACAACTCTTGCCCTTCTTGGTTATGAATCGTTCATGTATGTGGTCCAACCTGTGAGTTATATAACTTATTTACTGGCGGGGTTGTTGTTTGGTGATCAGAAAAATTCGGGAACCCCGAAAAACGAAAGCGCAAACTCTTCTATCCGGAAGGAGTTATTTGTGATCCCAGATGATTTTTTCGACCCAGTGTTTGACTTTGACTTTACGAACATGTCCAAGCCGAACTTTGATGCCTGCATGCGCGGGGACGAGCCGTATCAACGGCCCTACGGGTGGATGCGATTCGCGCTGAAGGTGCGGGACAAATACCCGGACGGGAATGCTTGGCTGGGAACAGTAGGATGGAGGAGCCGTTCCGCGCCCGGTGAGTGGCCAGTCTCCTACCACGGAACCAACTTACAGGGGGCTGAGGGCATCATACAATCTCACTACAAGGCGGGAGAAGGACAGGCTTACGGAAGAGGGATTTATTCATCTCCAGACATCAACGTGGCAGATGTCTACGCAACAAGCAAGAAATTCACCTCGCAAAAGAATGGAAAGACTTACAAAGTCATCATGCAGAACAGAGTCAACCCCCAGAAAAGGGACATTATCGGGGGAAATAACGTTTGGTTGGTCCGTGTTCCTGAAGGCACATCTGCTGCGAAAGAGAAAGAAATAGTGGCGAGTTCAATCCGGCCTTATGGCCTTCTGCTTAAAGAGGTGGAAGGCAAACAATAGGATAGGCTATTAAAGTTTCAACTTTCAAATCTTCTGACATTGACTTTTGGTTAAAGAGATGTTCATTACCATATACAATTAAATCGTTTATTAATCCAGCAGGGTGTTTTTCAAATCTTCTGACATTGACTTTTGGTTAAAGAGATGTTCATTACCGTATAAAATGAAATCGTTTATTAATCCAGCACTGGTGTTTTTCAAATCTTCTGACATTGAATTTTGCTTAAAGAGATGTTCATTACCATATAATTAAATAGTTTATTAATCCAGCACTGGTGTTTTCGATATACCTGCTTTTCTTACTGTAGTCTAGCAGAAGACATTTCAAAATACAAAAGTACCAAAGACCATTAGGCCTATTTAAGAAATGTTCCATTGAAACAGGGCAATGCTATGACTTGCACAACTAGCCTACTTCAGCGTTCTACTTATGCTGCCTTCACGTGCTATCGGGGTTATCATAAATGCTATTTTCCTGGTTAAAACATTGGACATGAACGCCCTCTCGAGTCAAAATTGGAATGCGTTGAGCTTGTAATCAGTAATCGTAAAAAGGTATTTCCAATAGCACGTGAAGGCAGGTTAGTGACATGTTCACTCTACCTTTTTCTTGTTCAAAAGTCAAATAAATAAACATATTTTACATTTCTTAATCAATTATGTATTCTGAAAAAAGTTCAATAATGATTATGATATCATTGAATAATGAGATATATTTTAGGCCTATCTTTTCTCAAAAAGTTGACATGAAATTGTACAGCTGAAATAAAGTTTTTTAAAGAAAAAAAACTTAACTGTCTTTGTTAGACTTTTATTAACGTGTAAAAAGTCTCAGTCCTGGTCAGATAGCCTATTTTTTCTTTAAGCTTTATCTTTTCATTTTACAACAAAGGTACTTTTCAGAATCTAATAATAAATTGTATGTTGTATTCTGATAATAAAATTCATGACCCAAAACAATGTCATGATGATAAAATCCCCATATCCTTATAATTATGGCAAATGTTTATATCCAGAGAATGATGGTTTACCTTTTAGCAAGTTGTCCTTTAATTGCCTGTTGCAAATACTATTTCACCTAATTTCATAGTCTTCTTTTCTTTGATGTAAGGCTACCCCCTTAATTTTAAAAACTTGACGGTTGATCCTCTGCTTTTGAAAGCATGGTTTCCAGTCACGGTCCCGATGAGATGATGATTGTAATCAGGTGTGCTAAATAAGCAGGACATACAAATGTGTAAAAATCTGGGTCCTCACTCCCAGACTGAAAACCTCCTGTGTTACACGTTGTTTCATAACAGATCAGAGATCTTGATAAGTTCGATTAACGCGATGGAAGTGGACAAATATATCTTGACTGAGGCGCTCTCTGCCATTCTGGGAGTCACTGTGAAATTGCAGTCAGATTGCAACGATTTAGATGGAGCAATTAAACTGCAAATTGCCAAACTGACAACTCTTGCCCTTCTTAAAAATGAACCAGTGACTTGTCTGACTTCTTCTCTGTCGCGGTTGTTTGTTGGTGATAAGAAAAAATCACAAGAAACCCCGAGAAGCGAAAGCGCGAGCTCTTCTCTCCGGAAGGAGTTATTTGTGATTTCAGATGACTTTTTCGATCCGAAGTTTGACTTTGACTTTACGAACATGTCCAAGCCGAACGTTGATGCCTGCATGCGCGGGGACGAGCCGTACCAACGGCCCTACGAGTGGATGCGATTCGCGCTGAAGGTGCGAGACAAATACCCGGACAGGAACACTTGGCTGGGAACAGAAGGATGGAGGAGCAGGTCCGCGCCCGGTGAGTGGCCAGTCTCCTACCACGGGACAGACTTCCAGGGGGCTGAGGGCATCATACAGTCTCAGTATATGTCAGGAGACCGTCAGGCTTACGGAAGAGGTATTTATTCATCTCCAGACATCAACGTGGCAGACGTGTTCGCAAAAACCAAGAACTTCATTTCGCAAAAGAATGGAAATACTTACAAAGTCATCATGCAGAACCGAATCAACCCCCAGATTCGAGAAAAAAAGACCAAGGACATTTGGTTGGTCCCTATCCCTGAAGGCACATCAGTTGAAGATGAGAAACAAATAGTGGAGAGTTCAATCCGCCCTTATGGCCTTCTGCTTAAAAAGATGTAGGCTTATGCCTTGTTGAAAATGTTCACATTTGGAATTTCCTTTCTCTTTAATTCATGTTTGTGCTGCCTTATATGTCAGATTTGTTTAGTCTATTGATTTCATAATTGCAAAAGTTGAATAAGTGGTGTGTGTGTTTATGGAGAGAAAAAAGAACTTCATTCATCATATTTAAAATAGAGGACAAGTGTGTATAGGGATGAAATTCCATATTGTATTAAAAAGGCATATACAATTTTTGTTTTGCACCTTATTTTTGCATGAAGGATTTGTTTTCGTACAAATATGTATCATGCATGTTTAGAAAAGCGTGATCCAGTCAATTTGCTTCTTTTTGGGGCAATTTGACCCCAGAACACACTGCAAAAACACAAACAAATCCAAATGAATGGCAAACATCTATTCTACACTGTTAAATTCATTGCATTTTATATTAGGGGTTCCTTAAACATTTTGTATGGAGAATGATTAAAGCATATTATTATTTAATTAAACATGATTTAGTCAATGTTAAGAATATTTGTCAATTTATTGGAATGTCATTGTGTTTCAAGACAACAAACAGAATATAGTTAAATGCTTCTCATGCAACGTTTTTAGTTGTAACCCTAACTCTAACCAACAAATATAAATGTCCTCATTATTTGAATGCAATAAGAGCAGAAAATTATTTATAGGATGGCAAGGGGGCTGGCATATGGACCCTAACCTGTACGTAGTTTATGGCTTGGCATACACATTCATGTGAATATCCGAACACTTGTATTACCACAAAGTAATCATCTATAGGCTACTGTTTAAAAATAAATAAAATGTCAATATCCAGTTCACAGACACTTAAACAAATCAACAGATTCTAAATGTATAAATCACAAGTTTTAGTGGATCAAGTTTAAAAGCAACACTATAAGTCTGTTTCCGTTTGCAAACAAGTTTTGAGTTTCTGGTATTAATAGGTGTGGATGCCTGTCTGTGGACCACTTATCGTTAACTAAAACCATTAAAAAATATATTACTTGAAATAAAACAAACATTAACTAAAATAAAATAAAATCTTAAAAACATCAACTTCAGCCAATTAACACTGAGCATACCTGTTCCCAGGGTCCTATGTTTCCTGAGATTTATATGGCACATAAAGAACAGGGGTGGATCCAAGGTGGCCCAGAATTATCCCAGTATATAAATGTAAGCAGTGTTTCCTGTACCACTTTTCGGTATGGTGCTTCAATACAAAAAGACAGTGTCCTGAAAATTATGGCAAGAATGCATCTAACAAGACGTTTAACTTTTTTTTTTTTTTTTTTACAGTAAAATACTATTAAATGAACAGATTTGGGAAGTAATCTTTTAATTTATGAAAAAAACATAAACTGACATTGACAATTACCTGCGTGACTTTACATTTCATGGTTGTCACGTTCTGCCAGTGTTTTTGGACTTTGAGGGGCCATTTACGCGACACTGTAAAACGGAACACTTTTTATGTGTTTTGGCCGTTCATTTACACGACAATGGCATTTTGGAGGGCTGAAAATGCAAACTTTTGAAAAAGTGCAAGTTTTTGAAAACGATCCCGTTTTCGTTTCTGTGTAAACTACAAAAAAGCACATTTGTGAAAATGGTACGCATAGTTTTTCTTCACAAAGTGACTTCGCCAAACTGGCCTGGCATGCATATTGCAGTGATTTTTATAGTCATTTTCACAGATCAATGTGAACGGGATCGTTTTGACAACGTCTACGTTTACGTTTTTAGAACATCATTGTTGTGTAAACGTAGACTACCCTCAGTTGGGTTTGCACTATGTTCTTGTTCATCTGTTGCCATAGTGTTTGGTTTGTTCTCATGTGTTAGACCTGTGTCTTGTTAATTATCTAGTTCGGTCCCTATATTCCCTGTGTATAGCCCTCTGTCAGTTCTCGTCTCATTATAAGTGGTTGTTCGGTTTCATTTAAAATATTCTTGAAGAAGAGTCATTTTAAGTTTGTTTTAATAAAAGAACTGCAAGCGATTAGATCCTGCAATTTTATTTAGGCCTACTGTTTTTATTGCAACAATTGTGTGACAATGGTATTTTACATTAAAACCCTTTAGGGTTGTGTTACAACTTATGGTGTAGGCTGTAAAAAGTGTATAGTATTATTTTAAGGTCACATTACCATGGTGGTGTGTTGTATTTATGTGCATGAAACTGTGCACATTCAATATAGTATTTACTTCAGCTTGTGGAAAAGCTATGTGTGATTACCTTTAATTTATCATGTGTCTCTTTACCTACAGTGGTTATAGGGTTAGAAGTTCATAAAGCTAATAGGGCCTTGTGCACTGACATTATCCACCATAGTTGTAGATTTAGATATGGAAGGTAGGAGTATTCATTGTATCAAGATGTTGTCTTCTACAGTTTTTATGACATAAGTTTGGGTTGGCCAGTGCTACTCCAGAAGTCACCTGTAGATGTCGCCAAAATCATTACACATGAAGTAAGTGATGTCATGTTTTAAGTTAGAGTACATTTTCTCTCTCACTAAACGGATGTTAACAGATTTAAATCGATATTTTGGTTTTTAGAACTGAGGTTAAAACATAAAGTGTCACATAGCCTATCATTTCTTAACAAAAATACTGATCATTTTAATCAGAGAAGACAGGAGTTCACTGCTGTTTTAGCATTGAACCGTGACCTGTTACCGAGAGAATAAGGGCTAGTTTGCATATGACTGTCATTCCCACACACTCACCCAATGTGTTACCTGGTTAGGGAATGACTGCTGTCTATATCGAGTGCGCTTTAAATTAGCGCAGTCTTCCTGCATTTGAAGTCGATGCGCGCCGCTGGGCTCGACAACACTCACCAAAGTGCTTGACTTGACTCACTCACTCTTGTCCTGTCAGAGGAAGACACGATGGGATGCACTTCCAGCACTCAGACCACAGCTCAAGACACAACACGACCCAACACCAAACATGATGGGAGCACATCAGGTAAGACTATACAGCCCAAAAACTCACATTTTTGAGCTATATTTTGTCAAATATTGTTGATTTGCAAGGTGTTTCATGATGAGAAGGAAGAATTTCTGGTATTTAGTGTATTTTGATCATGCTAAAATGCATTGTAGATCATTAAGTGAGAGGAAGATTGCAATCTTCAATTGTAATGCCACTTCAGAAGTGCTTCTACGCCACCTTTGCAGTGTAAATTTGGCATTAGTTACTTTTCGGACCCTAGGTCAACCTAACTTGAAATTGAACCCTCAACCTTTGTGTAAGGCACCCAAGATCCCTATCCAGAATGCTGTCATCAGCCCGACATGCAGTTTAGATCTACATGACTCCAGCGTCTCTCATAGAGAAACTTACAGTATTCATTACATTGAAAGTCCCCATGGAGGAACCAAAGGTTAAACGCCATGCCCAGATCCTAAACCATTAGACTTTAACTGAAAGTTACAAGAAAAATTATGTTTTTATGGCTAAGGTGAAAATTTCAAATAGCAATTTGATAACTGGCTTTAAATTATTAACATTAGGAACACTGTGATGTACAGTACAGTTATTTTATAACTATCATGCATTCCATTTTTATGGTCCCGTATATTACATTTACATTTTATATTTAGCATCTGATAGATGTTTTTATCCTATAGTGTTTTTACCTAATCACAAACATAACTTTGGTGTTGCATTGAGCTGCTAGAGGAACAAAATTTCACACTTCAGTACCAAAAATGTGATTATAAATGGTGAAATGCTTCAAATAAACGGTTACGGTTACTCATTAAACTCTTTCCTTTATGTTTACATTCCTTTTAACAAAATGTTGATGATGATTGCAATCTCGTGAGCATTCATCAACTGATACGTGTTTAAAAAGTGCTATACAAATAACAACTGCATTTGAATAGAACTTTGAATTTAGTTGTATTGAATTCAATTTGTCAAACAAATTAGGGAAATGTGTATTTTGTTTTGTTGCTGTGTTTGTTTCTTGAACCATCACAGTGTTTCTATGGTGATTTCTTGGAATTTGAGGAAAAACATTCTGGTGATCAGAGGAGGTCCTCCACACCTCAGGTGCTCCTTCGGGGGTGGTGATGCATGCCACCCTGCTAATGGTTACATTTAAACAAAGTGGGTTCCTCCCGGATCTGAGAAGAAGGTTTCATGTAAATGTTGTGTACTTTAGATCACAGATGGCTGATGATGTCACAAACCTTTGCTAGTTTGCCTGTTTTAATACATCCCTTTTCTTCAGCACCTGTTGTTACATTAGTTTTCATTATTTAACCAGGATGTCAATGTGTTTATTTAATTTTCATTTAACTATTAACAGTGCAGCTTCAATAATAGATTATACCAGGCTTTAGTTTGGAGGGTTACTGTTGAATTTAAAGTAGGCTTATAAAGAGTTGTCTTGTACCTTATCGACACTTGATACACAGAAGAGAAGAGAGAAATGACATAACAGATGTTTGTCATATTTCTGTTAATGAAATGTGAACTCTGTGGAAATTATTTAAATATAGTAAAATGTGTTGAACAGAGCTGAGTATACTGAACTCGGTTTGGAAGATGAAAGCATTTTCAAAATAAATTTAAATTGAGGTGTGTAATTGTTGCGGTAACCTGTCTGAAAACAATTATTTTTGTAATTCTGTTCGGTGACACTAAAATGCAATTAAATAAGGAATGTGAATGACGGCTGTTTGAATCTGTGGAAATTTGTGGAATTTTCAATGGAATTTTGTTGTCACAGATTCTATGCAGGCCTAGTTGTACTCCATTTAATATGCCTAAACATACTGTATGTGACCGATAATATGAGGGAAATAATAGTGAAAAAAACACTTCTATTTTTTTTAAACCACTTCTATTTTTTTAAACCATTATTAATATTATTTTAGATTTTTTTAAATGAAAAATCAGTGTGATTTTAGTATCGTTGATATACTATTATGGCTTTTGGTAATATTTTCAATTAGATGTTTTATATTTTGCTTATATTTTAATTTTAAAGTTTTAGGAATTTTGTTAATTTTGTGTTTTAAAAAAAAATATATTAGTTTTTTTTATAGTTTTTATAAAGTTGTAAGTTTTATTTAGTTTTAGTTATTTGAGTACTTCAAATTAAACTAAAAGAACATGACAAATGTTGCCTTGGCAATAGGGGTATTGTTTGAATTTTAATGATTCCGATTCCAATTCTTACGGATTCCCAGTTTCCATTCGAATATGGTCAAAAAAGAAAAGCAAAAAAGAAAGAAGTCAAACATTTAGATATCAAACATATTTATTCTGTCTTTTTGGAAAACATTCTGTTGCAGCTAAATACCATGAAAAAAAAAAACAGCAGTAAACTAGACTAACTAATTTAAATTTCAAACATTATAAGGACAAGTGTTAGTACAGTCAGTAATACACAACGCATTCTCATCCCAAAGCGTAATATTTTGACTCTTTTGCCAAAGCGTCTATGTCCAACGCATATGGCACCCTTTAGCGTCAATATAACACGCTTCGGTTTTGGGTAGGTTTAGGTCTGGGGTAGTGTTAGGGTTAGACCACTAGGAGCCGCCATATATCTGCGTCTCATATGACGCTAAAGGGTGCCATGTGCGTTGGATATAGACGCTTTGGCAAAAGAGTCAGTATATTACGCCTTGGGATGAGAACGGGCTCTAATACAATAAGAACAAATAAGCAAATTAGCAAAAGCACAAATACAACTAAGTTCAGAAATTAAAATCAAATGTAAAACAACACTGCAGTTTTCTCTTTCTAAATACGATAAAGATTAATCCTTATTAAATTTACAAAAGTTATTCAGTCAAGATCAGTGAGTGATTTTCTTTTTCTTTTGCTCTTTGATTATCAGCAATGGCACAGATGACAGCAGGTTTATTAGGCTTTCTCAACTGTTTATGTTTGCTTAAAACATAACCGACTGTGTTTATGAGGATATTTTGACTTAATTGTGTGTATTTTTCCATTCAAGCGCAAGAAGACTCAAAAGAGAACTCAATTCAGTTTTTGTGCACTATTTGAGATGCAGCTTTCTGTGCGCACGCTCTGGATGTTCCCAGCACAGAAAACAGCGTGAGCACCAATTACCGAATTGTTCTCTTTCGCGTCTTCTTACGCTTGAATGGTTTAAAACAAGATTAAAATGCGCTCACAGGATTCGATAAGCAGAATCGAAACAACAAGTATCTGATTCCTGACCTTAAAGGGATACTCCACCGTTTTTTCATATTAAACTATGTTATTCCCTTAACTAAGACGAGTTGATGCATACCTCTCTCGTCTCAGTGCGTGCACTCAATCGCTCTGGCGCGCGAGCCATTTTGATAGCACTTAACTAGCCCAGTTCATTCATTAGGATCCAAGCAGAGAAGCGACCAAACACCTCCAAGTTTTTCCTATTTAAATACAGTTACGCAAGTAGTGTAACTCGACCAAGAATGGTGACACACAATAAAACATTGCGCTTTTCTAAGCGTGTAAAGTGGATAACTATAATGTATGAGATTATAGCCGAGTTGAAGTGCTCCCAAGCACTTGCTATGGTATTCCGCCATACATTAGTTATCCACTTTACACGCTTAGAAAAGCGCAATGTTTTATTGTGTGTCACCATTCTTGGTCGAGTTACACTACTCGCGTAACTGTATTTAAATAGGGAAAACGTGGAGGTGTTTGGTTGCTTTTCTGCTTGGATCCTAATGAATGAACTGGGCTAGTTAAGTGCTAACAAAGTGTCTTGCGCGCCAGAGCGATGTAGTGCACGCACTGAGACGAGAGAGGTATGCATCAACTCGTCTTAGTTAAGGGAATAACATAGTTTAATATGAAAAAACGGTGGAGTATCCCTTTAAGTATCCGATTCCAGAGTTGGAATTGATTTTCGATTACCAAACTTACTCGGCAACTAGATTAATTAAAACATTTCTCTTTCATTTCAAGTAGTCATTTTTTATTATGCTTTTAAACTTGGTTAAAATATTTGTCTTGATCTCTAAGGGACAAGTAATGAAAATGGGGGTCCTGCAGCAGACAGTGAGACCATTCCAGACCAAACCCAGGCCGAGGAGTCTCCACAGACATCCAGTGCAGCTCCTGTTCACTCAGAGGAAATACAGAGCTCTACAGCTGCAGTAGCTCACAGTGAACCAGAAGCAGCTGCTGCTGAGGCCATCATGTCTGAACCTGCGGAATCCAACCCCTCCATGACAGCTGAAAATACTGAAGAACCAGCACCAGCACCAGCACCAAGTGGTATGTTTCAAATTTTTAGACAACAAGACTAAAGTCACTTTTCTGCCATTTTCAGTGAGTGAAGTGTCCTCAAAAAACCCGTCCTTAAACGAATTCTTCTCAAGATCAAGATACATTATACCTTGTGTTCTGTGCTTGTGTATGCAAATGGTTTAGCTAGTTACCAGGGACGTATCTCTAGATGCAAAACACCTTGCACATTCTCTTTTAGCAATGAAGACTTCCTCAAATAACTTTGTATAATTGTAAAAATTTAAAGCACCATATTTACACATTCATACTTAACTTCACACTTCAAGTGAAAGGTGATGGCAGTGGTTTAAATTGGTAATAGTGTGTTTGTTTAACTCTAGTTTCCTGACAAGTGTCCTACTGACTGTTCCATAACCAAGGAGTACAACACTGCCCGGCTTAGTTTCACTTTCCAGCCCTGGTTACCGAACTGAGGGTTTCTATGAAATAAAAATTATTCCATCTGCTTGTCTAACAAAGGATAGGAGAACTAAACCTTGAGAAAGAAAAGATAAGATTTTGGCAACGAAAGCCAGGTTTCATTTAGACTGACAGGTTTCATTTTGTAATTATGTGAATATGCAATAAATCAGTGGGTTTCAAACTTTTTTTATGAGCAACCCTTTTTTCTTTTTTAAATTGGCGTGACCCATACAGTAGCATATATACAACCATTTACATGGAATTAAGTCAAGCCTTACAAATATATAGGCTGTGTCTGAAAACTGATAAATGCTGCCTTCGAAGGACGCATTCCAAGGTCGGAAGGCATCAAGGCACGTCTGAATGCAGTGTTAGTTTCACTTCCCGTCTCCTGAGATTCCTTAATTTGATCGATTTTTGAAGGCAGCATAGATCTATCCTTTGCTGCCTTTGATATCCCACAATCCTGTGCTTGTCAGTTGAGTGCCAAAATTAAAGATGGTGTCTGAAAGTTGCGGCTGGTTGTCAGTTTGTGTGTAAATGTAAGTTTTTTTTTCCACTTATGATGTCATTTCTGGCGAGAAATTACCATTGTAGTCATTAAATATTCACTTCGTTTTCAGAGCGAGATTGAGCTTATTCGCGGATCCAAAATACTGTTACACAACATTTTAACTAAATTTTTATATTACATTTACATTTTTCAACTATTTACGTTCCAAAACTGACTGCGTTTAACTGAGTTCTCGCCAAGACAGGTATTTTGACATAATTTTGTGTATTTGACCGTTTAAGCGCAGTGAGCCACTCATTTTGGTACTTGCCAGGCCTAGGACTTTACGTTTTGTTTTGCGACAGTTGGCCATGAGGCGGCTGCCACTTACTTTCGTTTTGTTGTTTGTTTATTTTGTTATTAAAGTTATTGCTGGTCCCTCCTCCTCTGAGTCTTGAACTTTGTTATATACATACTGTATGTATATATATATATATATATACATATATATATATTGATTAAAATCACATTTTCCTAAATCATCCTGGCAACCCATTTTTTTAAGTCTCAGGGGTTTGAAAACCTGTGCAATAAATAATTGAATAAAAAAAATGTATGCATTCTTTTCATCTTTAACCATAGTTATTTTGGTCAAATCCTAATGGTGGTGAGGGCCACAACATGACTCATTATCTGAATTTCAAATGTGAATGACAATTTATCCACCGATGCAAATATCTTGGCTGCAATGTGGAAAAACGTTGACATTGACAAATACATAATGACTAACCACAGAACAGAATACATACCAGAATGCAGCAAGAAATAATAAAAAGGGTTTAAAACTAGTTTTAGTAAGTACAACTTGAGAAACCAGAGAAGATAAACACACAGGACAAGTCCTGAAAAGAAACAATTGCCAAATGGTCTCAGAAGACTGCTAAATGTATAATATGTATAACAATTTCAGTTTATTTTTATATTATTTTATTTATCATGCGAGTTTTAAAGCCTAAAACAATAAATTAATTAGATAAATCTATATTTCCACAGAAAACACAACTGAGGACCAGGCAGATTCCTCCCCACCAGAGGAAGCACCTGGTAAGTAGGGTTATATAATTCAACACAGACCTAAACATTTTAGTATCTCTTGAGGATAAATGTCTTATCTGATTGATTTCCCATACCACTTCATCTCTTTCAGCCTCTGGTGAAGATAGTTAAGTGTGCAACAATTGACACAGTTACTACAGAATCCAGATTCAACCACAATAAAATCAGGATTTCACATGAATGGTTTAAAAATACAATAGAACATTAGTTTATTTATTATTATTATTGCTTGTTCGTTGCCAAGAAATAGACCAACTGGTCTTCAAAGACTCTTTAGTCAAAGTCAAAGACTTTTTTGCCTGTCTTTATATACACAGAATAAGAACACAAAGTACAATAATAATTGCTGGCGTTATTTAGAGATTTCAATAGTTATTAATATTTCATATTGGTGCCTCTTCTTAGTGGCTTTACCCTTAGATAAAGATGCGAAAAAGCCAAAGAAAATATGAAAATTGTGAAAGTAAATGTGATATTTATATAATGCAATATTTTAATCAACTGAACTGTTACAGTGATCAGTAAAATCCATGCATGTTATATACATTTACAGTGACAATGGAAAAAAATATGTAAAAAATAGGCCTTTATTTGTTTTATTTATTACATGCAAATGTTTTCCTTCAACAAACAACAGATTGAACTGAACTTTGCAAATGGAGGAAATGTAATGTGTGGCGGGATAATGACAGATTTGTAGGAGTTTAAAAATAAAGTTTTACTTGAACTGGGTTTTGAATGGTTGCTATTATAGATTAAGTGTATTTAATGATGAAAGATCAACAGTAAATTCACAAAGTAATAGTAAAATTTCAATATCATGATAATATTAGCAAGAATGCAACAGAAGATATTGCCCATGGAAAGGAATGCTTTTATTGGTGATTTTCAGAGGCGGACAGAGTACAGAGCTTTGTTACTTGAGTAAAAGTACAGATACCCCTTGCTAAATTTTACTCAAGTACAAGTAAAAGTACTACATTCAGATGTCTACTTAAGTAAAAGTACTAAAGTACTTGTTTTAAAAAGTACTTGAGTATCAAGAGTACAAGAGTAGATTTTCTAAATATTGCATTACTAATCTAATGCCACAGTGCTTACATTTATGCACAGAAACGTCCTACATGGAGTTATGAAAAATGTTAATGTTAATACCTTGGAGAATGTAAAAGGAATTGAAAGTAAAATCAAGTCATTTTCATCTTTTTACCATGTTGCTTTATTTAATTTAATTCAATTTTTGGGGGGTCCCATCTTTAAATGCGGGGACAACACACACACACACACACACACACACACCACATGTAAGGGTGCCGCTGCCAATAAAGCACCAAAAAGCTGTCACAAAGAACCGGCAAAAGGAATGATTATGAATATGTAAAATATAGCAAGGAGATATTTTATTTGTTAATAAACAAGTGTTTTCTTTGTCAGTGTCGGCTAGATGAAGTTGACGATGCTGACTCGCGATCTTCAGTAGTGAACGCGCCAGAGAGAAATGCACATTTCATACGGATTACATAAGCAGAGAGCAGTCTGTAGTCTGTTTTCTTTCGTTTTGAATTTTTCTGTTTAAAAGTAGACATGTCTGTGAGAGGCAAGTAGGCTACCTTATACACTGAGTTTCGGTTCATTTATGAGACGAGATCCAGTTCACGTGCCAGCGCCTCCGTTTCTTATCTATCGTCTGCTATTTACTTCTTATTTATTAAACCCAGGCAAGTGGTTGATGAAACATTGATTCAAATTAAGATACAATTAATGCAAAACGAAATTCAGGTTAAAGAAAGGTTTTGTGTTTTCTGTTTGATGTCTCTGTGAAAGTTTTAAAGCATTTTTTATGCCGCTTTCAGAGCGCTCACGTCCGTAACGGAGAACACGTCCATAACATTGTTTTTTCCTCATAAATGCAAACCCGAAAAATAAAATAAAACAAAATGAATATTTTATGTACTGTGGAGACTGAGCGCCAACCCTTCTTCATTCGCTGGGTAGTAGCCTACTTTGGTTTGCGCAGTGTAATTCACATAATCAGTAAAAATATATTTTGCCTCCTAAAGTTTTTTTTTTTAAGAAATCAGAAATCCCTCGTGGCTACACCACTGCCACATTTGAACCTGACTGTGTTAAACACACCACATACTCAAGAACATCAAATCTTACATTAATGTGTAATATAAAATCTGACCATGGAGTTGACTTTGGCGGAAAGCTGAAAGTGATTGCTGATAGGCTGTCCCAATCAGTGGCGCCTGCACAATCCAATCACGTTTGAGAGGGAAACAAACGTTTTTTTTTGTTTTTTTACTCGGGTACTCACGGTTATGGATAGAAATGTATTGGAGTAAAGAGTACAATATTTGCCTCTCAAATGTACTTGAGTAAAGTCATGAGTACTCCCCAAAAATGATACTCGAGTAAAGTACAGATCCCTCAAAATTGTACTTAAGTACTGTACTCAAGTAAATGTACTCCGTTACTGTCCGGCTCTGGTGATTTTATTTTAAAGATTACAAATTGGTAATTTGTAATCTTGGATGCAGTCTCCATAAAACTATATTTACAATTTGTGATGCATGCTGGGGTCATATAGTCAGGAGGCATCTGTGATGGGTCCCAACACAGCGACGGCCTCAATCTCAACAAGCCCCCCCTGAAAAACAAAGTGAAATTAAAATGAGGTATGAATACAAATAATATATTTTATTGCAATATTTGTATCTTAATCTATTATAATCATATATAATCAACTAGATTTGTACATTTTCAGAAGAAAATTTGAGTGGTGGTGGCCATGTAAAAGTCACTGAAATGATGCAAGGGTGGTTGCCAGGGTGTTGCTATGTGGTTGCTTACTGGCTCAAGTAAAAAGAGCTCACCTTAAGTCTTAATGACATTCTGGTTTCTACATATGTTGCCGGTCCCTCCTTCAATGAAAGTTTATGGGATTTTCTCCCTTTTAGTGAGTTGATCACTTAAAAAAGGAACAGTGCACCTCTCCTCTAGAAGTCATATGATTTGAGGTATCATTCATATCCATAGCTCAAACAGTGTTGGATGGGTTACATGCCAAAATATAATATTTTACACTACTGTTCAAAAGTTTGGAGAACAATCTGTTTTTTCCCCCAAATGTATTTGAAAGAAGCCTTTTATGCTCACCAATGCTGCATTTATTTGATCAAAAATACAGTAAAACTATAATTTTGTGAAATATTAGTACAGTTTAAAATTATTGTTTTCAATTTAAAATTTCATTTTATTTATATGGCAAAGCTGAATTTACAGTGTTCAGTGTCACATGATCCTTCAGAAATCATTCTAATATGCTGATTTGCTGCTCAAGAAACATTTCTTATTATCAATGTTGAAAACGGTTGTGCTACTTAATATTTTTGTGGAAACCGTGATTTCCCCCCCCCCCCAGGATTCTTTGCTGAATAGAAAGTTCAAAAGAACAGCATTTATTTGAAATACATTTTTTTGTAACATTGTAAAAGTCTTTGCTGTCACTTTTGATCAACTGAATTAAAGTATTTCTCTATAAAAAAAATCTTACTGAGCCCAAACCTCTGAACGGTAATGTGTAGTTAGCTGGTTGGCTTAGCAAACACCACTAACTAACCTGCGCTTAATACTTACTCTGGGCAGCGCGGATACTTGATAGGCAGCTCTAGCTGGGAAATTGCTCTTGAAAACTAAGAGGAAGAAACAAAGAAATGAAAAAAGAAAGTCAGACAATGGTAAACTCTAGGTTCTTTACTGATGACAAAGATGACCGCCAGTAAGGTTAAATTTGACACCTTGTGTGTCTATAAGCTATATCCTATATCCTATCTATAAGCACCATCTTACATGGTTGACTACTGCAGTTCTTGTGACATGAAAAACAGAGTTGTAAAGCCCGTTCACACCAGCAAACGATAAGAAAGTGTTCTAAAAATCGTTCTAAATGTAAAAGAACAGCCGAGTTCACACCACAACTACAACTAGAATCACTTTCAGTGATGTTTTTCGGTTTTTCCCCCAGCTGACGAATGACAAAAAAGACTCACAGCCAATCAGAATCCATCCTGCTTTAAAGAGCTCACGCATTTAAAGGGATAGTTCACTTTGAAATAAATTTTTGATATGTTTTAGCTTACCTCAAGGGCATCCAAGATGTAGGTGTCTTTGTTTCCGCAGTAGTTTCAATTTTGATAATTTTAGGTCAAACCGTTCTTGTCTGTCAGTCATATAATGCCGGTCTATGGTCACCACCTCAAAGAGCATGCACAGAGAAGTCCAAATTAAACATGATTTAATGACTCGTAAATGTAAGTACACATTGATGGCCTAAGACACGAAACGAGCGGTTTGTGTGAGAAAACGAACAGTATTTATATCGTTTTTACCTCTTGTAACCACAGACCGAAGCGCCCACGCCCTCAGATCACTTGGACGTGGCTGTGTTTACAAGAGGTAAAAACTATAAATACTGTCGTTTTCTCACACAAACCGCTCGTTTCGTGTCTTAGGCCATCAATGTGTACTTACATTTACGAGTCATTAAATCATGTTTAATTTGGACTTCTCTGTGCATACTCTTTGAGGAAGTTACCATAGACCGGCATTATATGACTGACAGACAAGAACGGTTTGACCTAAAAATATCAAAATTGTGCGGAAACAAAGACACCTACATCTTGGATGCCCTTGAGGTAAGCTAAAACATATCAAAAATTTATTTCAAAGTGAACTATCCCTTTAAAGTGGCAGACGACTAAACTGGAGCACGCGCTTATAATAAACAGAACGATATCGTCCGCTGGTGTGGATGCTAATCGCAATAGTTATCATTCTAGATGTGAACAGGTCTTTATCCCTGTGTTTATATGTATTATTAATTGCATCATAAGTTACATGAATCTGAGTATTTGTTAACACTGTAGGTTTGCATGTCACATCATGGAAAGTTCTGTGAGGTAGGAGGCAGTGATGATGGGTTGTCCTCGTAGCGAGGAGGCTTTCGTTTCACAGAATTGCACTGTATCTCTTTACACGCAGACAGGATAGGATTACCCATCAGCATTGTATTAAAGAGGAAATACCAAGGACTGCACAGACACATCATTGTGTAACATCTGAATAATCAATAACCTGCTTAATGCATACCGCCAGAGTGCAGGAGGGGAAGTGAAGGTTTTTTAGGGAAGGTATGTTGACAAAAAGCGCATTGCCATGCTTGGTTTTAATTTCAAAACAAATGACACCCAGCGTATCTGTATCAGGTATCAACACTTCTAATATAATGCTTTTTATTACCATTTTCAAGACCTTCACAAAATAATGTTAAGACCTGCACATCCTTTCCATCGGCTTCAATGCGAACAAACAAAATCACCCTCTCAAAAGAGATATACAGTACAAATGTACAATGGACATTTCTGTGCATTATGATTTTTAAAGAATCATTTTTAAAAAATCTATCGTGTAATTTAAATATTGGACTGAAAATATAATAATAATACATTTTTATATGGGGATACAAATAGAAATATATCAGGACAGGAGTATCATTCTTCTGTTTTAATTCACTTTTATGCATTAGACCGGCTTTACGTACGATTTCAAAAAACAAAGAGTGATAATGAAACCTAAGTCTTCACTGCGGTGTCAGTTTTTTTAAGACCTTTAAATAGTGGATTTAAGACTTTTTGATGCTGATTAAGGCCTTATTCAGGGTTATTGCAGGTTTTATCAAGGTAAATTTAAAGCTATTTTAAGACCAGGTAAAGAAAATGTCAGGAATAAATTAATGGGAAAACTATTTCAATATGTCAATATGTCAAAACTATGTCAATATGTTCTCTAAATGTAAATGTTTAGGGAGAAACACAATGAGTTGTATTAGCAACACTTCAGAAGTTTGACAATACAACTTACGACAGATAACCATTACTTTTTAATTTTTACTTGAATTTAATCGCTTCAGAAGGCCTTTATTAACCCCCAGCCGTATGGATTACTTTTATGATGGACGGATGCGCTTTTTGGAGCTTAAAAAAAGAGGCTCTATTCACTCCCATTATAAAGCTTGGAAGAGCCAGGATATTTTTTAATATAACTCTGATTGTGTTTGTCTGAAAGAAGAAAGTCATATACACAAGGGATGGCTTAAGGCATTTTGGGGTAAACTACACTATTAAGACGTTTGTCTCTGATTTAAAACCTTTTTAAGGCCTTAATTTCTGTATGGGCGAAGTAAGACTTTTTAAGACCCGCAGAAACCCTGTTATTTTTACATTAAGGGATTTAACACATTTTAAGACTTTAAGGACACACTGATAGTCATTTTTGCTACACTTTTAGAATGAACACATTATACATTAATATCATTCCCAAGAGGTTTTCTATAATTACCACGACCACTAAAACTAAGGGAAACTTATGGTTGTATGTTTAGGGACTCTCTGTGGTGAATTATGCCTTTGTGGCTCTCATTCATACTCACACTGCTTGTAAACATCATTGACGTTATTGAAGTCATTAATGTCTGCCAACAATACTGTGGCCTTGACAACTGCAAAAAATAAAACAGAAAAAAGCAGACTTTGAAATGCCTGAAACCTTGCATGGAAGAACTGACATGTAGGTGATGGTTGATGACGTACCATTTTCATATCCACATCCAGCAGCTTTCAGAATCTCCCCCATGTTAATGAGTGCCTATAAAGTTGTGAGGAAAAAACACTGAAACATGCACTAAGACCATGTGTCCCATTTTAGTGAAAATTACTACTTTGTGTAATAAAACATGGTACTTTGTGTATTAAAGTCAGCATGAAATCAAAATGGACTCCATTTACTTAAGTTCTAATTCGTGTTGTTGTAAACGATTAATTTATTCCAAACTATGTTAATCTAAATGTAAAAACTATCTACTGGTGCTGTCGTTTGTCACCTGTTTGGCCTGAGCCTGCACTCCTCCTGCCACCAACTGTCCTGATGCTACGTCCATTCCCAGCTGTCCTGAGATGTACATTGTGCGGTCCACCACAACAGCCTGGCTGAATATAGAAGCAATATCATTTAAAATGTGAATTAACAGTGAACTCTGACTTAGGAAGGAAAAGTGATGTTTACTCTCATTAATGTTGTCCTCCTCTGCCTTCTGCTGGTATAACCAGTACACTGCAGTAATAACAATCAAGTTTACTTGCCTTGTTAAGGTAAATCTTATTTTAATAGTTTGGATATTATTAATTATAAACTGGATGCTGGATAGATAGATAAGATATCACTTATAGAACACCAAGATCACATAGAAGTTCAGCTTGAGATCACAGTCCAAGTTAATATGTGTCTAATACAAGACTACTTCAGAAAGTTATATAATGGAGTAAATGCTGGTTCTTTTTACACAAGTGTGGTTTTGCACAACTGCAAGGAAACCGAAGATCGTCGGTCACCACACACATCAAATCTCTTGATTCATGCTAGTTTGAATGATGTGTCAGTTGATCATAAAGTGAAATGTATTGTCAGAAGTTTGGAATAAATAAGTTTTTTTTTTTTTTTTTTTTTTTTACTTATTACCAATGTTGAAAACAGTTGTGCTGCATAATATTTTTGTGGAAACTATTCAAAAGCTTGGGGTAAGTTAGATAAAATAAAACAACAACAATCCTTTTACTCAGCAAGGATGCATTAAATTCAACCCAAGTGACTGAACTTATTTGAACTTTTTATTCATCAAAGAATCCTGGAAAAAAAATTTATCATGGTTTCAACAAAAAATATTAAGCAGTTTTCAACATTGATAATTAAAAGAACCATTATTAATAATTTAGCACCAAATCAGCATATTAAGAATGATTTCTGTGATCATGTGTTTATAATATATATTAACAATATATTAAAATAGAAAATTAAAATAAATTAAAAATAGAAAACAATATTACTGTTTTTACTGTATTTTTTTATTAAATAAGTGCAGCCTTGGCGATATATATATGCTTATATAAAATGTGCCAGAAATGCCAAACAAGAAAAATAGCAGGTTGACCTTTGGTCAAATCAATGAACTTGACACCTCCTCTTACTGTCTATTGGTCGAAACACAAACACCCCCATTGTAATGACATTCAAGTTATTATATGCAAAATATTTTTATAAAAAAATAATAATCTAAAAACCTGTCGCTTTTTTGTTTGCAAATACTGAATTAAAGTTACAAAAATGTAGTGCTACAGAGACACTTTTTTATATTGGGGGTTAAAGCCCCTTGTTAAAAATGATGAAACAGTTGTAGTATGGAGCACTTCCAAAATCATATTATAATGCATACAATCCCAATTATACAATTTAGAAAAGTTTGGAATCTAAATGTGTTCTAACATTAAAGTTGGTTGACAAGAATCTTACCTGTATATGCCCTGTCTAACAGGGGCTTTAGCTGTATATGGGATTTTTCTATGAACAGAAGACATCTCGTCTAAACAGTATATGAAAATTTGCACAAAAATCTAAAGCACAAAGTTGCTGAGTGCGCTGTCTAAAGACACGCCCCGAACAAATATTGCACTGCAACTTATGTCAGGCCTTTTGTTGCACTAGACGTACTGTAAAATTCATAACTGTCGGTGCTTTAGGTACAACTTTTTTTTTACAGTATATGGGTAAAACACACTTATCCATATGCTAGAGCATGTCACGTGTGCGTTTATTATTGCGGAACATAACCATCTGACTGCTCACCTGTAAGGCCCGATCGCGGCAGGAGCTGCTGCAGTGTGAATGATCTTCCTAATAACCGCAGACATATTTGAACACTGAGAGACCCGTGGATCACAAGTTAACTACCAGTTGAGCTGATGAATGAGTGTAAAAGTCTATGGTAAAAGCAAGCAGGTTTGTAGAGAATCACTTCCAGTAGGCGTAAGCGATTCCTACCGTAACAATCCAAATATAGAGGCTTTAGTTTAGATGCAACCTATTCATTTACATTTCGCACAGTTCGGAACTATAATTATTATTTAAAGGAAAGAATTAGAAGACAGAATATACACTTTAAAATGATCTGTTTCGGATCTTTATGCATAGGCTAAATTAAATATAGATGTTGGCACTTGGAAGAAGTTCATAAATCAGAGTCTGTGTAATAGAGTGATTACGGTAATTCGTGTAACCAGTGGATGAATTCATCTTCACGAAAGGCAGTGGAGTGGATAGTTTTAATGCCCGGTATAACTGTTTAAATTACTTAATTTACTCTCTTAATTACTTGGAATTTTTTGTGTTCGTAGTTAAAAATCTAAGTATTATGCTTTTTTAACACCAAACTGTTAAGTTGTTGTTTCTGCCAAACTTCTGCACAAGCAAATGTAATAATTTAATAGATAGATAGACATTTGCTTCAAAAAGAACAATTTCCGAATCTGATCAAATATGTTAAACTGAGAAAAAATTACAACTAGATTTTACTTGACTACATTTTTATTCATTTTCTAGTAACAATCACAATTTCAATTTCCCTTTTGTGTCCAGGTTTCTCTGTATATTTAATAGCTAAAATATATTGTTAAAGAAGTCCAAATGTGAATTAATGAGACGAGTAACAGACCTTTATTCAAAAACTCTGATAAAATGCAAAAACTCTGGTGCAAAAAATAACATACAATAGGAATAATGCAAAAATAAATTAGAGTGTTCAGTAAAGACGTGCCTATGTAAATGTCAGAGTATGAAACAAACTGATATAACTCACAACTGCAGGAAATGTAAGGCATTGATAACATCCCTAACTATATTTTAAAGAAAGAAAAAAAATTAAAATTATTAACTGACTATACTTCAAACCAGCTCAGATTCATAGACATCATCAGTCCACAATCAGGGAATAAACATTGTTAAGAGTCATTTAAAAACTACATCCTTCTCTTAAAAGATTCAGTAACATTTTAGGCCATTCACATTACTGGCATTGTTACATTACTGTCCTTGAGTTGCCGTATTGCTTATGGTAGGTATGGAGAGACTCAATAATGATGGTACCATTCCCATAATGAGAAACACAATATCACTGCATTGAAATCTTTGAAACAGACCAGAAGAAAGAGTTTGAAGCCGAGCAACCCCTGAGATAAAGCAAGAACTTTAAAATGGGGCACAGGAAAAGTAGTTCTCACTCACTTCCTCACACAAACATTTGCCACACTTTATCAAAGAGCCAGTGGCAGTGAAGAAAACATAGGGAAGATGACACAGAAACATTCAGAAACTGAGAAAATGACATTGAGCATAAATAAGCCATGCATATTTACAAAGCTGTGGACAGATGTTTCAAACCTTACTTTGTGCTGAAGAGGAATTTTGATGAAATGGGAAGCATAGCTGCAGTAATGGTCCCGTTTCTCTAAATTAATTCCATGAAAAAGATCCCTACTGTAACATGGTCCCATATTAGCAGAATACTAACCTAAAGCTTGGTGACGCAAACTTCAAAAAAAGGGTTAACAAGCACTAAGGCATTGTCTGCTTTTGATTGTCTTTGGTTTAATAATCCATTCACACCTAAAAATGACTTTGCAGCAGTTCAACCAGCATTTCTTATGAATTCAGCCACAAAACGTTACATTATCACAGTTATTTTTGCCTTGGCTTCATTTACAGTATAAGAAAAGTATTAACCACAGATGTAGAGATGGCTGAAATAGTTTTTGGAAATTAGAGAAAAGCATAAACTTCATAATATTGTGAGGGTGAGACTCAATCTTCTCTATTTAGGATGACATTTGAATTCTAAAGAACAACAAAAAAGTTCTTGATTGAGTATTATATCTTGATTTTTTTGTTTTATACATCCACTAGGGCCTTCTTCTAAAGTAGAAACAGCAGGAGTTTAGAATAAGATGCATCAGTACAAAGATTGAACACAGGAGGGAACATAAGATCTGGCCAGCCAGCTTTGAAGCTTCAGCATCTGTGAAGTCGGTTAGAAGTTCTGCTGTCTGCGTTTCTTCGCATCCATGGCGTCGAGAATGGGTTGCCTTTTAGCCGTGTAGCGCTGCCGCAGTTCTTCAATCTCTCGCTCCATCATGGGGTCCAGAGCAGTGAGACGCATCTGGAGCTCCTCAAAATCAAGGTTTTTCAGCTACATAAGACAGAAAAACTCATTCAGTTTAATCAGCTTTAGACATACAAATAGATCTGCACGATTCTGGATAAATTGAGGAACACAAATCTGAATAGACAACTAAACTTATTTAAGTTTAGTTTACCTTAATAACTTCATTTACTAGAGGTTCTGACAAAATGTTAATTGCTGCTGTCTATTTAAGAAAAATATTTATGTAAAAAAAAAAAAAGCTTGAGTGAATGATCAACATTTTTGAATGAATCTTGTGAATGAATGGCTGCGCCCGAAATCGCACTCTTGAGTAGGTAAATAATTTGAATAAGTAATTACTTCGCTGTCACTAAAAAAGTATGTTCTATATGAATGTAATCTGGACGTACTACATTCGCCATGTTGTCAATATCATGTGACCAATCAGCATCAGTTGCTTCGCTTCACTACCATTCACAAATCCTCTCCTCTGGCCTCATGGGATAGTAAAGTGTCCATCGTATGCACTTCAGAATCTCGCTAGGTCAACCAGGTTCCTTTTGCATTCTCTTTTAGTACAGTGAATTCGGACATACTTCTTTTGTCACATGCTGTTTTTCGCCTACTGTATAGTGGGGAAGTATGTCTTTTGGATTCATTGACAAATAAAACAAATTTAACAGTCACTTGTTACCACCTACAGGTCAGGTGCTATGATGTATTTGCTACAATATTTAAAGCGTCAATTTAATTTTCATACCTATACATGACAACTGCTCTCTCTGGGTCAGTGGCAACACCAACGAAGATTTGAATGTTCTGCTACGATCGTACCGGTCAAAGGTTTAATACACATAGCCGTATCATTGTCATTTAGAAAGAAGATTGCATGGGTGTTTGAACTGAGATTACGAACTTTAACAATTAATCATGCAGCTAACACAAAACGAATCAAAACACCCATCAAAGCACTTACAAAATCAAAATCTCCATCTTGCGGCACTTTCCAATTATCAGGGAAAGCGGTCTTGGAAATTAAACACGGGTCCTGCTGGTTGTGGTTATAACCCTCTTGAGCTTTATTTGAGTCCTGCTTGTCAAAGTAGTCCATGAAGGATGGACGCTGAATTTGCTGAGATGTAGGATTTCCTATTTAGAGGATAAAACATCAGATTATACATTTCTCAAAGAGCCACAAAAATGTTAATTAAAAGATAAAGACATAAAGGCTCACTCCTCATCGAGCCGAGATCTTCCTCTTCTTCCTCATCATCGCTGTTGATGACCATGGTGCCCAGGTCAGACTCCAGCATTGTGCCATCGTGCGCGATCATGGTCTGAACGCCATCGCTCATGGTCCCTGTGGCCCGCATGGTGCCGTCGCTCTCCGAACTAGACTTCATCATGGTGCCGGAATCTACTTCCTCCTCCTGTAGAATGCAGTCACATATGACATCAGCTAAAACACAAATGCTGAGCTCATCGTAAACTGAACAACTGATATGCAACTCACAGAGTTCTCATCCTCCTCCTCCAGCTCTCTCTGCTGCTCCTCCTGTCTCTTGATCTTCATCTCCATGGCCTCTGTGATCAGGTCCCGCAGGAGGATCACTGGTTTAGCATTGGTTATAAAGGGATGCTGCCAAACAGACAAAATACAAAGTATATTAGATGTTTATAAACACTACTTCATGGAAAACCCCCAAACTAAAATAGAGAGTGAATTAGTAACTGTATGAATCATAAACAGGAACTATTAGTTAGCAATACAAGGCTCTTATCACACACCTGCAGCAGTTGAGTGGCCGTCGCTCTCTGCTCTGGGTTCTTCACCAGACATTTCTTCACAAAATCTGTGAATTCATCACTCCACAGCTCTGGCTTGCGGAACGTGGGTGGAGGGTTTGTGGGAATCATAAAAATAGCCTGATGACACAAAAGAACAAAAACAGACAGAGTCACCATCCGGTTTCTTGTCAAAATGTCAAGTCAAAGACTTCTCGGTGTGTTCCACTCACTCTCATTGGATGAATGTCTGCATAAGGAGGCTTTCCTTCAGCCATTTCTATGGACGTGATGCCGAGAGACCAGATATCAGCCACACAGTTGTATCCGATCTCCTGGATCACCTCTGGTGCCATCCAGAAGGGTGTCCCGATAACTGTGTTCCTCTTTGCCATTGTGTCCTATTGTGGTCAGTATAAATAGACATAATTACATTAATTCATGTAACATGATACACCACCAGTTTGGACAAACTTGACCGAAAAATATATTAGAAGAACATAGATGAGAGAAAAACGTTTGATCTGAATGCTTTAAATTAGTTTTGTAGTCAAACATAAATAGTTTTGTCATATTTTTTTTTTTTCAAAACCAACTTTTTTTTTTAAGGATGATTTGGACTCAGAAAGAATATATATAATCTGGGCTTTTTTTGAAGAAGCTAAAACTACTAAATCTGAATTTAAACTGAATTACATTTTTATTAATTACATTTAATGTTTATGTTATGTATCTTAGTTTTATGCTAATATGGGACCATGTTACAGTAGAGAGTCTGGTATGTAATCTTTACAGGAACTAATTTAGAGAGAAACTGGACCAATAAAGAAAATTCAATAACATCAACGTACGTACAAACAGACAAACAAACAAAAAAGAAAAGCGCTGGTTCTTTTATATTTTCGATGACTTAACTATTATTCTAAAAAATAATAAATAATCAGTAATGTCCAAACCTTTAACAAAAAATGTATGCAATTTTTCTACATTAAAGCAGATAGGTTTAATACTCACGGTAAGTTGTCCAGCCACTCCAAAATCAGCTAGTTTGGCATGGCCTTCTGTGTTGAGAAGAATATTCCCAGCTTTGATGTCCCTGTGGATTTTCCTCATGAAATGGAGATATTCCAGACCTTTCAAGGTGGATTTGAGGACAGTGGCGATTTCATCCTCGGTGAGCTTGTCATGAAAAAAAAAAAAAAAAAAACAGTGTTATTAAGCATGGGATGAATCTGTATAGTGTATTTATAGTTATAATATTTTCATATTTTACCGTTTTATTGCGCAGTCTGATGATATCAGACACCGATCCAGCGCCACAGTACTCCATCACAATCCACAGATCTGTGTTCTTGAAATAGCTGCCATAGTACTTCACCACATAAGGACTGTTAAAATACAAGGATAGAGTAATTGGGAATTACTTAAGCCCAATAACAATATATTACTAAAATACTTTATTATTAATTCATGAGCTGCTTTACCTGTCACATTGCTGCATTATGGAGATCTCTTTGATGATTTCCTGTAGGTCTGATTCGACAGGAACCTGTTTAATGGCCACCACCTGGCCTGATTCCTTGTGGATGGCTTTAAAAACACTGCCATATGATCTGAACCAAAAATAATTCATTATGTGAATATTTCATACAAAATGTATTTAATATAATTTAAGTATAAGAGTGGTACACACCCTTCTCCAAGTTTTTCAAGGACATCAAATACTTCCTCTGGCTGCTTGGTAAGACTGTCTTCACTGAGTTTCTTCAGCTTACTGTCATGAACAAGACAATCGTACTTTATTTAATGCATAAAACGTCAAGGGTTCAGACACTCGCAATTATAATGTAGCTGTTAATTGTAACCCACACTTAGATGTACCAATTAACATAACAACTGTAGGTCAGAATACGTTCAAGCGTTCATTTTGTAGATATAACAACGAACATCAAGATATCAACCACACAATCTATTCTAGTTCGTTCAATGATATGAAGTTTCAGTTTGGTTGGTGAGATGAGGCCTGTAAATATTAGCTTGGTTGATAACTGGTTAGCCGAGCTGGCCATTTCACTTACTTTTTGGGCACCGAATGCTCCATTCTTGTTATTCAAATGAATGGGTATTTTCCGACTAATTTCAAACAGTTTGTTTGTTCAAAACCTAAAGAAAACAGCAATAACGCATGTTTTGTTTGGACTTTAAGGAAGCACTGCTGCTATCTGTCTTTCCGTTCCGCCGCCGCTAACAACGATGTGAAGCGAGATGACGTGTGGGATTTTCCATGATAAACGGCACTTCAAAGTAAAGGTCCCGCGACCTTAATAAAATATAATACCGTAAGTATCCACTCTTTATAAAATAATGACAATCTTTTTATGTATATACTACTAAGTATTTCGCTTAGCAACGCTGAAATGATGGAGACATTCACTTACAGTGTTTCCGTAAATAACTTACATTTAACTTACAGCCAGTTTGAGGCCCAGTTTCACAGACAGGCCTTAGATTAAGCCAGGATTAGGTTTTAGTCCAATTAGAGCATTTAAGGAGCTTTTATATAGTATGTGACTTAGAAAAAAACATGATTGGTGTGCATCTTGAGACAAAACAATGGCACTGACTGACATATTTTATGATCAGTGAAAGTTGCTTTCAGTTAAAACAGCTCAAACATGCATTTTAGTTTGGGACTAAGCTTAAACCTTGTCTGTGAAACCGGAGTGAGAGTTACAGTTGTAGTGGATTTCATTTGTGTCATATTTAGCTATTTAATGTTGTTTTAAAGCCTCCACTGAAAGATAAAAACATGAGTTTCCTCCCCACATGTTTATGGGGAGAAATAAGGCTGATGTATGCAGAATAAAACATATAGGCCTGGTTTCACAGACAGGGTTTAGATTAAGCCAGGATTAGATTTTAGTTCAATTAGGACATTTAAGTTGCTTTTATAAACATGCCTTAGAAAAAAAAACATTACTGGTTTGCATCTTGATACAAAACAATGGCAGTGACATATTTTGAGATATGTCAGTGCAAGTTGCTTTCAGTTAAAACAGCTCAAACATGCATTTTAGTCTCGGACTAGGCTTAAGCCGTTACCGTGAAACCGGGGGATATTGGTGTTCAGTTAGTAAGTTCCTGTTCTCTACTCTGTTTGGCAGAACCATGTTTCAGAGTACAACACTGGGTCGCTTTGTACTGTCTTATCCCTCTGCCAGTCCGCTTGTTCACAAACCAGAATCGGTGTGTTGAGAGCAATGACCATTTTTAAGGACAGTTATTGAACTGTAATAAAAGCAATATCACATTCACGCTTGTTCCAAAATGCTGATTATCAGCATGTCATAGTCTTGAATTGCTGTTGTGGAATCATGGGCAGGGCCATGAAACTGTTTTTGCAAAAACAGGCAGTAATGACACCAAAATTTTAGATAGCAGTGAAAATTCACAATTCTCTATTCCAATTTCGATACCATAGCTTAAACTACTAGCCTAACTAATATCAATTTAAAACATTATTAAATACAAATAAACTGTCAGTAGTAGCACAAACAAATACAACAGAACAAAGATTTCAATTAGATAAGCTGTGCTTTTCAGGTACGTTTTTCAGGTTGGTCCAACAGTAGTTTTCAGGTATAAAACTTTAATAAAGTAATCAAATGTAAAATAATCACTGCATAGTTTTCACTGATTTAGACATAGATTTATCCAAGTTATTAAAGTAAAAAGGTTATTCAGAAGAGCAGTAAGTGATTTTCTCTTTGTCTTTTGTTGTTTGTTAGTTGTTTGTTTGGATATACTGTACTACTCATGTGTTTTTCTCTCAACTATTTACGTTCACTTAAGACATAACCTATGTTTAGTTGGATACTTTGTGTAAATCTGTTCTTTCAACCGCAAGACGTGAAAGAGAGCTCAATTAATTATTTGCGTTCTCTGCGCTGTGTGAGACAGCTTTCTGGGCGCACATTTTGGATGTTTGCGCACAGAAAACTTCCCACAGCGCGTGAGAAACGAATGGGCTCTATGCACGGCGGTATTTCCGGTGAAGGTCTAAGGATGCTGGATTACTTCCCCCGATCGTAGAGTCCAATGCTATACCGAGAATTTATATTGGTTTTTATACTCTATTGCTATACTAAAGAAACGTTAGTCACAAAAACAGACAAAACAGACACCCCTTTGTTTTGTTTATGCTTCTTTGTTTATTATATTAAATAAACATAACTATATATAAAATTACATCTAAACGTATTAAAGTTTCGTTTTAAAGACGAGAGGACAGTAAATTTTGAAGACTCTGCCATAATCCCGTTTTCCTCGGTTTTCCTCCGCTTTAAATCTCCCCAACCGGAAACGCAAGAGCATTCTTGCATCAAACGCGGAAGTTATGCGTGCATATAGCCCATTGATTTCCCTTTCGAGTCTTCTTGCACTTGACTATTTAAATTGGCAAGGCTTTAATTTTCGTGACGATGCAGCTCTGGTCGTCAACTGTTCCGAGCGACTTTTTAAGTTGTTCAAGTTCATGTTCTCACAACATTGGGTTGTTAGAATTTATAAATATGTTACCAGCCAACTGAAACCGTTTCATATAGCCTACTCGCCAACGCAGATTTTTACACGCATTTGGCTCTTGGCGAGTGTTTAAGTCTTAATTTTAGGCCTTGTGTGGTGTCCTCTATGAGCGAAGAGAATGTAGTTCCTTTTCACCCAGAAGAGGGCAGCCTATCATTCTATGTACAGTGTGGACAGTTTGCCACTCATATCCCCAAGGCTGTTGACAGGGCTGCAATTAAGCAGCCAATCTCTGGCAAGGTTCTACATGAGGTCGAAGTGCTGCCTAGCAACTGATTATTGGGTTACAAACAATGCCATCAAGGGGACAGTGGGGAGAAAGAGCAGTCATGTTTGTTTTGGTATCTATCTATCTGTCTGTCGTGTGTCAGGGCTGCCAATGACAGGGGCAAGGACTAGGAAGGACAGCTGTCGGGGAAGCCCATTATTCATTGGCTGATATATGCTGATCCAGTTAGAATGTATGATATTTTGTCTAGTTTACTAAGAGAGTGAGAGAGAGCACATGCAGATAGATGATAGCACGTAATAGAGGGAAAGGGAGGGGGACAGTATGTGCATTAGTGAGGGATGAGAGGAGGGAGGGAGGGAGGGTGAGAGAAGGGGCCAGATATCAACACACACCGCGTCACAGCAGCAGATTGCAGGCAGAGCGTCAGAGCAGAGAGGATATAGACGCACAGAACCAAAGCCAGCACTGCCATTAGACCTTGAAGCAGGAGATATACCATTGGATACCAACAGCACTGTCCTGCCTAAAGCTGGGAACACACACTGTGTGTGGAAGAGAGGCTGTGCATGTGAACAGAGAGAATAGCACAGCGTGATACAGCCCTGGATCAGTGTGTCGTTAATGAGAAGCGTTGGGGAGAATGAGTCTTGACCATGTTCAGGTCATGAAGGGGCAAGACCCCATGCCCAACACCTGTCCGCCAGCCTCAAACGGTGATAGCAAAGCATCCTGGGAGGACAGCAAGGATATCCATGAAAATATGGCTTCTACAAAGAAGCCCAAATCAGTAAGTGTCCCATTTGTGATCAGTGTTTCACAGTGTATTTGTGCATCAGATGGACATTTGCATTGTATAACTCTTAACATTCATTGTGATGTGATTTTCCTATCGCTTCTGACCTTTTTCTGGTGAGGTCCCACTTTTGACGGCTATTTAGTGTGTGAAATGTTTACATACAGTGAGTAGTGCACGTGTTTCACTGGCGCTGTGAAGCCAGTCTTATAGTCGCAGTCTCACTTTTCCCTCCACAGAGAATAGCATAATTACATGAAATATAATTATAAAATATCTGTAAAGAGGATCATAGCCTTTCATGTTGTGGTGTCTGGTTGTGGTGTCAGTGTTTATAAAAGAGAAGCAGAACAGGTTTCATGGGAAAGGAGGGGGTGATAGCACTATTAGGTAACGGTAGGCTACTAATGTAAGGAGATAATGCCATCGGAGGTGCAGGAGGTGCAGATCATTTAGACTCTGAGAAACATCGCCGTAAAGATATCGAAATGCCATCTGTCATATGTAGTGGTGAGTAAAATAGTGACAATCAAGGGCAGAGCTTTATAAAATGAGAGTTTGTCTGGCCTAGTGCATTGTTTTTGTATATTAGAGAACTTTAGATGTGTTATCAAATACACTTTGGATGGCACAGTCTCCTTAACACATGAAAACTGCTCCTTCAGCGTGTGCAACAGGCAGTTGGTCAACACCATGTGGATAATTCCCTTCTCCGTCGCAGCCTTTAGCTCTATACTTATTATAAGCGGCACTGGCCTTTTCCAGATCTATTAATAACCTGCAATGCCATTCTCCTCTTTGTTATCCTCTTGTATTCTCCTATTTCCAACACTTGCACTAGTTGCCCCAGACTGACCCAAGAGATTCATGGTTCTTGTTCCCAGCAGGGATCTTGTCTACTATGCAGTGGGTACAGAAAGTCACCACCCCCAATTTTGCAACTTTGACCTGCATGAACCCATATTAGTAATTCGGTAGACGGAAATAATATTAAAATATTTTATTTAAAAACCCGACTTACAATTGTATTTTTTATCTGTGCAGGTAGTGGAGCCCGGGGCTAGTTGTCACACCTTTTGCTCCAGTGAGTGAATATATCTCAGTGTGTGGTTTTTTACCTTAAAGTATTGACAGAAAAAAAGCTGTTGAATATTTCCTGGCATTATTGATTAGGAAGACGTTACAATTAATTTTAATGATGCATGTACACTATAGTGTTGTCATAATGGGAACCAGCACTTAAACAGCCACATGTAAAAGGTAATATATGAATATATTAATTTATTTAAATTCTACTTTTTTTTTTAAGTAATAAATGTTGCAAAATTACAACAGACACTACTTTTCAAATGTTTGGTGTCCGGAAGTTTTTTCATTTTTTGAAAGAAATTAATACTTTTAATTAGCAAGGAAGTATTACACTGATCAAAATGACAGTAAATACGAAAATACGACAGTAAATTATTTTCTTTTTGAAATTTCTATTGAACAACAAATCCTGAAAAAAAAATGTATCATAGTTTTCACAAAAATATTGAGCTGCACATTGATAATAATATATGATTCTTCAGCGCTAAATCAGCATTCGAAGGATTTCTGAAGGATCATGCGACACTGAAGACTGGAGTAATGATGCTGAAAATTTAGCTTTACCATCACAGGAATAAATTGCATTTAAAAAGCATTAAAAAGCTTGTTTAGCTAAGCACAGATTGGGAAAATGTTTAACCTTTCAACATGGCACTGACCCAAAACACAACCGGAAAGCATCTGTACAGTATATCATAGCCAGGTTTGCCATCAACTGGTCTTTAATGTAATATCTCAAGACCCAATTTCCAAATCGAAATGGACAATTCCATGTGCTCCTATTTTATGAGATTTAAGAGGGATGGTGTCTTTCTTTGCTAACTTTATATTTTTAAAGAATGGATGCAGTGCAAAGGATCAGAGGTTGAGTTTCTGTTTCCGCCTGGTAACAGGGAAAGAAAACACAGCGTTTATTTAGTTTATTCACCAGAAGATTGTTTCCTGAGCTGCTACTGGTAACACTCAATCTTCAACAACCCCCCCCCCCCCCCCCAGCCCCCAGTGTGTGGTTTGACAGAAAAAAAGCTGTTGAATATTTCCTGGCATTGTTGATTAAAGACGTTACAATTCATTTTAATGCATAGTGTTGTCATAATGGGAACCAGCACTTAAACAGCCACATGTAAAAGGTCATATATGAATATATATTATATATTCATATAATATATGTTTGTATAATTTTATACCTGAGACGAGCTGCTACTGGTAACACTCAATCCTCAACATTGCACAGCTTCTGATTGTGAAACCGCTGAGATTTAAATTCCCGAAGAAATGGGACAACCTTTCACAGGTGTGAATGTGTTGGTTTGTGTTTTTATATGTATTAACTCAATATTACATATTTTTACTATCGTACTTTTAATGTTTTTACTTTTTATATGGTACTTTTTAATGTCGTGTCAGCTGACGCCTTCGTCTTGTTTTATTGTGTTAAGTGTAGCAAAATCATCTGCTGAAGTCTATAGATATTCATAAATGCGTCTAAATACGGTTGCAGATGCTCAGTTAACTTGCTCTTGAATGTTCACTGACCGTTCCATTATGGCGGACGGCTTATGTATATCGGCCTATTGAAATGGCTGCTAATGAGGCATCTATGTATATCTATATATATATGGTAAAACCCTTAGTCTATAGGAACATCCATTCCAAAGCGCCACAATTCGGATATCACTTATCCATGACTCTTATTGAATCAGAAGTATACCAATATTGTCGTTGGTTTTACGGTCATCATGATAGGATGGTTATGCAGTTCTGTTCTCAACAAGGTTCATCTGTTATATTAGCATTTTTTCCCAGCTGTGTTTTCCTATTCATTTCCAATCATGGCAATTCTTTCCCAAACCAGAACACATGTATTGTTACATGCATTACATAACAGACAAATCTGTATACCTGTGACATGGAGGTTGATATGAAATGTTATTTTATGAAGGGACCTGTGAGACGGACCAGGAAGGTGGAGGGAGGCATATTTTTTGTAAGTATTTTCAAAGGGTCATGCAGATTTTGCTCTCTGCCATTTCATTAACAATCTGTTCTGCTTGGCTCTACTAAACGCATGACCTTTTGACCCACAATATGGACTTACACAAACAAATTTGTTAATGCATTCTTAAGAGCTCAGTTTGATGGTGCTTAAATACATTTGACAGTGTTTTTAAGTGACATTATACTGGGTACAAAGAAAAGTCATTAAAATTTGAAATTTGTCAAAAGAGTGATGCTTTAATTTTTTTAAGTTGAATCAACTTGGATGTTTAAGTCATTTCAACTTAAATTACATTAATTTTACTATAAAAAATGAGTTGAATCTTGTACATGTAAAAACATATGTTGTCATAGATGTTTGCTACTAGTGATGTTGAACTGAAGTCATGAGATATATAAGCACTGTTAGACATTTTATTGTATTTTTGCGGTAACTTACTGGCAGCACTATTGCCAGTAAGTTACTGTAAGTTCCCCTTTACAGTAGCTTACCTGTAAATGTGTTTTACGGTATGATACCCTTACTGTAATTTCATTTTACAGTAAGATGCCCTTACCGCGATTTAATTTTACAGTAAGATGCCATTACCGCGATTTAATTTTACAGTAAGATGCCCTTACTGCAATTTAATTTTACAGTAAGATGCCCTTACCGTGATTTAATTTTACAGTATGATGCCCTTACTGTAATTTCATTTTACAGTAAGATGCCCTTACCACATTTTCATTTTACAGTAATTGCCATTACTGCACTATATTTTTACAGAATGAAAAAATAAATTTACTTTAATTTATATTTTACATGAATGCTATTGAATTTAATAAATTCCCAAAAAAGTGACTTGAGACCTTGTACATCAGCATATTCTTTATTCACTGTCACAATCAATTACATCCATTTTTTACATTGTGATGCAACATTAGGCAAGGCAGTTTTATTTATATAGCACATTTCATACACTTTGGCAATTCAAAGTGCTTTACACAGTAAGGAATTAAAATAATCACAAAATAAAAGCAAGAAAAATTAAAGTGCCCCTATTATGGATTTTTGAAAATTACCTTTCATGTAGTGTGTGACACAGCTCTAAGTGAATGAAAACATCCTGCAAAGTTTTAAATCTGAAAGTGCACCGTATATATAAAGTTATTGTCTTTCAAACGTAAGAGTCGACTCTGAGTCACTGAAATGAATCGTTTTTCAAACGAGTCATAAGCCGTTTCATTGTGACGTCAAGATGAAACATTAGCATATTGCCCGCCCACTTATTGCGCGCAGACACCACGGAAAACTTGAACCTCAAACACTGCAGCTGATTCCTGTGGATGCTGGACAGCATCATGTCGAAAAGACGCTGTGCTCTACAATGTGACCGTTAAGCCAGTTTTTTTTTCACCGCTCAAGGACGAGCATGTGAAGAATCAGTGGTTAAAATGTATCTTTACCATGATACCACAGCAGTATAATCCTAAACTTTTGCTGTGTTCCATTTATTTTACTGACGACTGCTTCTCAAATCTCTGAGTTCAATGCAGGATTCGAGAACCGCTTGCTCTTGAAAGATGGTGTTCAAATACTTAGTTTTGAGTTTTATATTGTGTAGGTCTCCTGCTAACTGGTCTTACTGAAATACTTCTGCTAAGCAGCTGTGGGCCACTATTACCTAAAACTGTGTCTATTAATGCAGATTGTCTGTCGTTCTCACTACTTTGAGGAAAGATTAAGCATGGAGCAAGATTTGTTTTATCTTACATTAGTCATTCACGCTAGAGCTCGGCTAATGTATCCGCAGTTTCCATGTGTTCATCGCAATAAATTAGAAAAATACTCTGTAAATAAATAAGTACAAGTAAAATAATCGGTTTGTTGATGGACATGCACTTGTTAAAGGGATAGTTCACCCAAAAATGAAAATTCGGTCAGTAATTACTCTCCCTCATGTTGTTCTAACCCCGTAAGACTTTCGTTCATCTTCGGAACACAAATTAAGATATTTTTTATTAAATCTGAGAGCTGGATCACTCCTCCATAGGCTTCTATAGGATTGAAACTTGCCGGGCCAAAAAAGTTATTAAAGACATCGTTAAAATTAGGGATGGGGCCGATCCGATCCAGTATCGGGTCCGAGACCAGTGTAATTCACGTATAGGATTTTTCCGTCCCAACCTGCAGAGATATCCGATATCCATGAGCCATGTCTGCGCTTTAACGTTGTCTGCTGAAATGACTCCAAAAGTTATTCCTGCCGGCTAGTCTGCTAGCTGGCTGCAAACTGCGGAATGGATTTCCTGAACGGAGGCGCGGCTCAATGAGACACAGAGTTATGAGACACGCCTCCGCTCAGGAAATCCATTCCGCAGTTTGCAGCCAGCTAGCAGGAAAGCATTGAGCAGCATTATGTCCGCTGTGGAAAAACTTCACACTGGAAACACTGCAGAGCAAGACAGCAAAAAGCAATGTTTGCAAAGCCGTAATTCAGAGAGGTGGAAGCTCCCTCGCGTCGGTCAACACAACGAACGCAATCAAACATTTAAAAAAGCACCACGTTAAAGAGCACGAGGATTTAAAAAATAAATAAGTCCTCACGTTATGTCAATCACGCTTGCACACTGCCACTGAAACTTTCGTCCGTCAAAAAAATAATAAATTTGAATCGGGTTCGATTTTCTGCGTTTTTCGCATCCGTAGCAAGCAGTTTGAATGGTGTTTTGACAATTCAGAGCCACTGAATCACGAATACGATTTCGGACTCAGTGTGCAAGGGCCTTAAGATGTTTACAGTTATTGCACTTTTCCTATATTTCTAATATTTGACATTTTAAAACCTTGATTTGTTGATGCTACAAGAGCCAGTGTACTTGATTTGTGCTGTTCAGATGCACACTGTTTTATTGATAGTGTGTGTGTGTAAGATGTTTACACTTGCACGTTTCTTATATTTCAAGACTCAAGTATTTGACATTTTGGGAATGTAATAAATATTGACATGACAATCAATTTGAAACCCTTACAGTTGCATATTTGATTTCAGAATGGGATTTTTCCTGTGAACAGGATTTCCTGTTTTTCTGACTTCCTTTTCTGACCTTATACTTATACTATAAAGTTGCCTTTTGGGACATACATGCATACATACGTACATATCATACTTGCATGTTGAGAGGAGTTTATTTCAGCATCATATAAAATCAACAATAATGATAATAATAATATTAAAGCAAACAGCTCTGGTATCGGAATAGAATCGGTATCGGCCGATATCCAAATTCAGGTATCGGGATCGGATCGGAAGTGAAAAAATGTGGATCGGTGCATCCCTATTTAAAATAATCAGAGTGACTACAGTGGCTCAACCTTAAGCTTATCAAGTGACGAGAATACTTTTTGTGCGCAAAAAAATAAATAAATAACGACTTAATTCAACTATTCATTTCCTTCTCTGTGGGCCTCTAGTTAGTTCACGTAGTGTGACTGCGCAGCGTTTCTGGCCCGGCAAGTTTCAATCCGATAGAAGCCTATGGAGGAGTGATCCAGCTCTCAGATTTAATCAAAAATATCTTAATTTGTGTTCCGAAGATGAACGAAAGTCTTTTCGTTGGAACAACATGAGGGAGGGTAATTACTGACAGAATTGACATTTTTGGGTGAACTAACCCTTTAATGCTGATGCTGAGGAATTACAGTTGCAACATCTCACAATGTACCTCAAACTGAGTAGTGTATTACTGAGAAACGTCCTGCTCGAGTCGTCCTTGTGATGGAGGTTCGGGTTGAATAACGAGTTCTTCCAATGTTTCATTATTGGACTCGCGCTCGGATTGATATGGTAAAATCGACGTCATTGTTCGTCACTGTGTTCAGTTTACGGTGTAGGAAGCCTCAGGACAGCTGATGTTGTTATGGCAATGGGCGTTTTTGTTTTCGACACATGCGCTGTACGCGGTAAACCAATCACAACAGACTGAGCATTCTAGCCAATCAGAGCAGAATAGCTCGTGAAAAGGAGGGATTTAGAGAGATTGATTAATCTGACGAGTAGTTTGAGAATCATTAAAAAATGTGGTGATGTGCAAATGTATATTATGAGAAAATTAAAGTTTTTTGACCTTTGATGCATCTAAACCTGTTGTAGGAGACTGCAAAACAACATTAGGAAACTTTAAAATAGCATAATAGGGGCACTTTAAAACAGTTTTATAAGGAATTAAAAGAGATATACGATACAGTTATAAAATTAATTAAAGAGTAAAAAGATGATACATAGATAAACTTCTCATCTGGCAAAACACCGGCGTATCATAATTTTCACAACTCTGAGATTTTCCCATGGTGATTATACTGTGTCTGTGGTGTTCTTTCGGCGCGCCTAAGAAATATATTGGACGTATCCAATAGGCCCGATTTTTCCCCAAAATCATACAGGAGAAGCTCTAGGACTGACTCACGGTGTAACCTCGGGTTCACTGCCACATCACCCACAGAACCTCGATTTTAATAACACATCAAACTCACTACTCTACCACAGACCCAGGTCATCAGCATGGTTTCATCTCTCAAATTCCCCAATTAAGTATTTTTTGTTTGTCTCTTACCCAATTCGCAGAGCCATTGAGTTCAGTTTAGAATCAAAAGGAGAATTCAAAACTGAATTCATAACAAATCAAAGCAGAGATAATGACAATACGCAAAAAAAAAGCATGAAGCATGAAAAACCATCCCAGTTGGTCTTGACTGGCCTCCATACCGGTAAACCACTGATGGCTGATCTGAAAAAACAAAACAAAAAACAAAAACAGAGAAAATGTGTGAGAAATGGTCATGAGTTTACAACATGTTACTGACAGTATTTTTATTTTTGGGTGAACTATCCCTATAATTGCCTGAATGTACAATTATGTAAAAGGTACACTGAGTAACCAAATAGCCCTTAAAAGTTAAATCTGAAATATAAAGCTTTTGTAGCATTACAAATATTTGTACTGTCACTTTTGGTCAATATAATGCATCCTTGCTGAATAAAAGTATTAATTTCATTCAACAACCAAAAAAATTATAATAATTACTGACTGAACAGTAGTACTTTCTATTTCAGATAACTTAAATGCTGTTCTTTTGAACTTTCTATTCAAAGAATCCTGGAAAAAAAAGGTGTACAACTGAAAATCATCAGAAATGTTTCACACAAGTGCTCCTAAAAATAAATGTAAGCGAAGAGCCCTTGCAAGTTATGCATTACAATGTTAATCACATAATGCATCTGATAGTTAGTCAAAACATATACTTACAAAGCCAAAGATGCTCAGTGCTGTGGCTCTTAAAAGAGCCTTTGAGCTGTAGTTAGCTCCTTTTGACACAGGGAAAAGAGAGAAAAAGAAGAAACATTATTTTTCATTATGATTATTGGCTAATATGACTATAATGTTATGAACATGATAGATCACAGATCTAGGATGACTGCTAGATTGATCACTTACACAGTCAATCAGATTACAGTTTTACCAATGATTGACATAGAATTTCTAAAATATGTTGCAATGAATATTTTTCTATTAATCTATTAGTCTGCCATTACATTGCTTTAAATTCGTTACTATTTTAACATGTCATATTTCTGTTATGTGCAGAGTGAATCCAGAATGTATATGTATGTAGCCGTCACATCTCTTACATCGTGTACACTTTGTTATGAGAGAGCGCGAGAGAGTGCCTTTGAGAAAACGCGCAAGGCCTAACGTTAACGTTAGGTCCTAAACACCACACACATTTAACTGACGAGTAAAATATGCCATATCTGGTCGTAAAAAAGACGGGAAACCATTGTTTGAGTAAATACTAGATTGGGTCCATCTAACGTTACTGGAAAAGGCAGTCAGTCAATTCTATGACATTTAACGTTAGCTGCTAAGTAAATGGGATATGAAAATGGCGGTTTTTGAGGAAAGTTCCTTCAGATTCTCCTGTAATAGCCATACTTCATACATTTAGCTATATTTAATTGATATTGGTAATGGTTTACTTTGTAAAAGTAATGTATAAAAGAATTTGTTCAGTAAAAAGTACTTACCTCCGAAAAACTCACAGCTGGCGTCTAGCGATGCGATCCACTCTCAGCAGGGACGTCCGTTATGAGCGCGCACTCTCGACACGTGACGTCACACAACAAACCTCAGTTTACATTCTGCCAGGTTGTCGCGGGCTTTGCACGAGGGCAACAATTTAAATTTTGTGAGGTGTAAGCAAAGTTTATATATATATATATATATATATATATATATATATATATTTAAAATAATGAAAAAATACATTTATATCTCCACACGTGTGCTGTTTTACCTGGCATAAAAAAAAAATAATGATTGCCTGTATGGGAACCATAGATGGGAACCAGTTGTGGATTTAAAACATATATATATTTATTGGAGAAAATGCTAATATAAAAATTACTCTGGTCTCTCACTAAGAACTCATTTGAAATCTTTCCATTCATGTGTTTTTTTATTTATTTAACTTTCAGCGTGTGCATATAGCTTATAAATGAGAATGCAGATTCATGATTTTCATCTGCAGAACAAGATGGGGGGAAAAAACTATAAAACATTGTCATATGACATTTTAATATGCCTAAAACATAAATACAATATGCATATAGCCCTATAAGTAATACAAGTTGTGTACACAATGAACAAAAGTGCAGTCATCCCATGAATTATAAGGCAATGATTACACCTTAATTGTACAGTGCTTATATGCCCATTCATATGTAATGCAGATGTGCATTTACAGTAGCACTACTGCTTTTGCATAAACAGTAAAGTACTGCAAATACCCATATACAGTAAGTTACTGTAAATTTCATTAAAAATACCCACAATGCAGTGCATATTACAGTAGTTAACCGTAAATAATATAAATGGTATTTTACTGGGCTTTTTTGCGGTAAGTAACTGTAAAATTACGGCAAAGTCTAACAGTGAGGTATATGCCTTTAAGTTGATATGAATGTGCAATGCATTCAACATTTTTTGCTTTCCTGTGATTGACCACAAGAGACAGAAAAATGGCAGAATAAGCAGAATAACCATAACATAACACACAGTGGGGTCCTAAAGTCTGAGTCTAAGAGTGGAAATAACTGGAAATAAAGTTTAATTTACTATTTTTTTAAATTACAATTAAATTATCAGATATAATTATAAAACTACAGTATTTAAAGCATAAAAAATTACCATAGTATGTTTGCAGATATTTAGGAAACATAAGTTCACACTTGTTTCTCTGAAAAACAATGCTACAGCCAGTTATTTTACTTTGAAATGTGCGTTCGGTGTCAGAATGTCTGTTTTTGTTTTGGTCTGTTTGATTCCGCCCGGTTTAAGTCTTCTTGGGCCCCTTTGGAAATGTGCCGAGGCCCCTATGGGCCCCGGTCCCACTGGTCACAAGGACACTTCAGACTTTTTCCCACATATAAATACATTCTAAATTAATAATTCTATTTTAACTTTTTTTTTTGGTTTTGTTTAGTTCCTAAAACATCCTAAATGTTTGCATGTTCTAAAAGTCTAACTTTCTTCCCTGTGTTTTTGCCCTCATGTTTCTCTCTGGTTCAGAAAACACTAATGTATAAATGGCACATATAGCTGGTAGTGGGCAGTTCAGACAATTACGATAAAGAGCAGGTCAATGTTCACTTTTTCCTGATCTGTAAAGGGCTGTTAGAGTAAATGTTCCATCTAACAGTGTGCTGAATAGTTAAATTCTGGTTCAACTGGCCATATATACAGCCCATTCCCTTTGTAATGCAGTGGCCACTTATCCACTCTCATTTCCCGGTAATGTCTCATTTCCACAACCACTGGAGCCCCTATCATTAAAACATTTCCCAGACCTGCTCAAACCTCTCAGGATCTCCCAGCATGACCAAGAGTACACACAGCATCATGGCTCATCTGGAATGGCAAATCGGTCTCCGGTTCTTTGGTGAAAGAGGCTTTTCACTCATCACAGATCAATTTACACAGGCTTGTCCTTTTCCCATAACCCCTCAGGCAGTACATTTCACTGGTCGGAGGGTATAGTCGCTCGGGTGAGAGCATGCTGAACGGCACGCACAGCGGTCTGGCTGCGTCATACGGTAGCCCCTTTCCAAAATTAACTAGCCCTGCTCTTCCTGGGTTTCCTGTGACATACTGAGCTGCTAGCAGTCAGCTGATGTGTGGGCCATGTGACTATAAACACTGTAGGCCTACATGTTTTATGCTCTGCTGCTGGGAATCACGTTACCAACTACACCATTTGATACATTACCAGCAGTGTCCACTGAATTACAGAACAGGGATAGAAAACATTACTTGGAAGTGAATTTTAGTTTGATCACTGGATCACTCTTAGTAGTCTATCTATGTGACAGCATGAAATAGTACTGACTGAATATCAGTCCTGTCTCTGACCTACTCTGAAAGCGGAGATCCTAATGTGCTTTTTATTAATCGCGCCACTCTTGCCTTCTCACTTAACAAGATAATCTGTAATGACGCATGGTTGCTTGCTTAGGAGAGATGACTATTGCATTTCATACTGTTCTTTTAATTGCTTTCTGCACTCTGTCAAATTTCCTCACCCTTATAATGATTCAAATCAGTATGATTTGTGATCTTCCATGGAACACAAAAAAAGATGTTTAGCAGAATGCTAAAGTGGTCTATATGGATTGTGAACTATTTTTTAAGTCATCTGAAGAAAAACGATACCTAAGCGACATTGTAATTTAGCAATTTTCCTTTCATATGTGATTATTCAAATATGATCTATTAAAGGAATAGTTCACCTAAAAACGACATGACGGTGAGTATGACAGAAGTAACATTTTTGGGTGAACTATCACTTTATAATGTCTTGCCAGGTTTTTATTCAATGATACTAAATGTCATTGGTTCTTATATCCAGCAGTATTGTTATTGTTTTTTTAATTTAATACTTCTGAAATAATTAAAATAAATATTAGATGAAAACTTAAAAAAAAAATAGAAATTAAGTATTAAAATGAGTAAAAAAAGCTAAATAGAAATATAAAAAATGTACATGACAAAACCACATAACAAAAACTAAAATTAATATTTTAAATGTAAAAATAAAAAATGACAGGCCTATAAGATTTTTAAATAAAAAACATTTAAAAGCTCATTTAAAATATGAATACATTCTATAACAGTGTATAAATAACATTAATATCCATTTGTGATATGCAAGATGTGCAAATTCAACTCACAAGTGAAATTTGAGCACTATAAGAAGATTTTTTAGTGAAAACTAACAGATATTAGAGAAGATATTAGTGAAAACTAACTTAAATTTCAGTCTATTTGTCACACAAAGCTTTCAAATAGAGTAATATAGACCACTTTTATGAAGAACATGCATGCTTTTAGCCAACAGAAGAACCAGGTCCCCGGTATACTTGCACGTTATATGCTCAAAATTGCCTTGTGTTTGTGATGAATGTCTCACAGCACTTTCACCATCCCTATTCAGCCCAAACCAGAGAACGCTGTCACCATTGCAGTGTCATCGCGGGTTATGTTCCGCACGGAGAAAGAGCAGAAGGTGTTTGAGGAGCAAGGAATAGAGGAGTACCTCAGGTATCAGATGGAGCACGAGAATGAGCCTTTTGCTCCTGGTCCAGCATTCCCGTTTGTTAAGGTAATACACAAGGATATAAAAATATAATGCATTATTAAGTTATAATTTCAAACGACATTGCCTTATAGTAATATTGATTGATTCTACACCTCTTCATTTGATAGACACCTTATTTGGCATGTTTTCTCAGGCACTGGAGACAGTAAACAACCGATTGCGGGAGCTCTACCCAGAAAGTGAGGAGCTTTTTGACATTGTGCTGGTAACTTACAACCATGCCCACGTAGGCGTCAGACTCATCAACACCATCAACCACCACAGTAAGTGTATTACTCACCCTCCCATAACCTGGATTCATACTATCCATAAACATGTACATGTTCAGAAAGGTCCACTAGTTGTCCACTGCAAAAAAAAGATTTTCTTACTCAGTATTTTTGTCTTGTTTTTCAGTACAAATCTAAACATTCTTAAATCAAGATACATTTACTTGAGAAGCAAGATGACATAAAATATTAGGTCTTGTTTACTTAAAAATACATAAAAAAAAATAAAAAATAAAAAAAAACATCTGCCAATGGGGTCAGAAAAATAAACTTAATTTAAAGGGAAAACAAGATTATTTTTCTGACCCCACTGGCAGGTCATTAATTTTTAAAAACATTGTTTAAAGGTAAAAAATAAAATAAAAAATTGGACAGATGTGTTTTAAAAATGCTGAGTAATAAAATCTTTTTCTTTTCTTTTCTTTTTTAATCAACTATGATTATGTATGACAGTTATTAACTGTTGCAAAAGCTGAAACCTTTCAATTAAGTCAAGTCAAAAAAACTTGCATAGTGCTTTTCACAATATGCATAATCATTTCAAAACAGCTTTGAAGAAAGTTGAACAGTTGTGTCATAACTTAGTGTCTTAGTGCTTTACCATAAAAGTTTAGGGGCTGGGAGATATGACGATGTAAAACTATGATACAAGCTTTCCTCTGATTTCTAGACCTATATAGGCCTATTGTATTTATAGTGTTGTCTAGACACAGATCTGAGCATTCAAAGGTAATTTAGAGATTTAAAAAGATTTGTATTGTTCCTATCAAGAGATTTAAATATTAGTTGGTTTTGTTCAAAGAAAGAGTATAGCCATTCTCAGAAAGTATTAATGGAAATAAGATCTGATGTCACAGGTGAACACATGTAAAGTCTGATGGTTAGACACACGCCGGCGGAAAAATATTTATGCTCATATTAACAAAACAGAATATGAATATTCATATTAGAAAAGGCAGTCAAATCTGAATCAAATCAATAACAAAACCGTAAAACAAATAGACTGGTACGATCAATCAATAAGTTGAAAGTACGGGATGGAAAGTAACAACATGATTCTAAGGACACAAAACTGTAAATGCAAATGTTTTCTTAGAAGATAAATCTCCAGCTGGCCAATAATATCTTCCCACAGAGATGCATGTGACACCTCTAACCTTTGTAGCACAAACCAGCCACTTCCTGCTCAGTTCCCTGTAGCGCCTCAGCTGGACTGGTTTTGATCGTCCCGGTGGCTAACTGAAGAAAAAACAAACATCTCTCCATCTTTTGGCCTTTCTTCAGACAAAACAACAAAAATGCGGATATGGACTGATGTTTCAAGAGGCATTTGAAGTCAGAACTATGAGTTCTGAACCACAAAAAAATGTTAGATGTTTGTTAGGAGATAAATGTGAGCCTACAAAACCCATGACTGCAATTATATAAAAGAATACAACAAATAAGAATGGCCGGGCCAATATATTTTTCTTTTATCAAAATCAATATGGTTTCTACAATTAACATTTACAAATAGAAGCACTGTGGCAAGGGTGTCCAATCGTTCCAGCTGAGCTGTAATCAATTCCGAAATTGCAAATAGTAGGCAAAAAAACAGAATGTGACTGAAGAAGTATGTCTGAATTCACAGTACTTATAGTGTGGCAAAATGTACAGGGATGACCTACTTCTTCGGGTGAGAAGTGCATACTATGGACTAATATCCCATGAGGCCACAGGAGAGGATTTGTGAATGGCAGTGAGTGACACAACCGAACTGACAGTAGTAGGTCACGTGATAATGACAGCATGGCGAATTTAGTACATCCAGATTACACTCATACTACACGCATTCAACTTGTTCCAAGTTGAACACACCTATACTTTCATGATCTTGTGGTCAACAACAACAAATCAATGTTAGTTCAATATCACTGCCCCCACATGTGTGCTGTCGGCTTTCATCAAAATTTCAATGCTGATCCAACATACTTTAAACATTAAAATGTCAATCTCAACCAAAATGATGGATTGGATCAAAGCTCAACATTGTATTAATGTGATGTGACTGTGGTGGCATTTAAATATCCTGAGCCTTTTTTAAAAATATATCATTTAGGTTCTTTAGGCCATCTCTGGTCTGCATATATCTTGTAATTTAATGGCTCTCAGGAATTCTTGATTCTGATTAGTCAGTCACAGCATTTGCTGGTTGCATATTTTTGTATAATGAGGCTAAACTGTATATTAGGTCCTATTTGGTACTGTCATTTGGTTTCATGTCTTCCATTGCACTCTGCAGTTTCTTTTTACATGATAAAATAACTTAAAATAACCCACTGAGTAGCCATATATGTTTGATAATGTACAGTTATTGTAAAATTATTATTATTGCAAAATAACCCCCTTCAGGATGATACAAGATCCCACCAATGTGCGTCAGGATCCTGATCAGGGTTCATTTTACGATAATGATCCCTTAGTTACTTTACTCCTGGGCAAACTTGGCTTGACATGTCATGTAAATCAAACCTGCTGCTAATGTCTTAAAGAGCTGGCACTCATACCCTAATGTTTCAAAGGCTAAAAGGGGCACATTACCCCAACATTTCTCACCAGTCTCAAGCTTTCCATCTGTTAAACAGTTCAACTGAGGTGTCTCAATAGGGAAACCTTCTCATTGAAAATGGTGATACATTGATTAAATAATTTGAGGAAAGTTTCAGTAAATAGTACTTACAGATAATGAAGCTAATAGATAAATGCATTTCAACGTACACTCATGTGAGAGGAAGATTCCAGTCATATAAAAGCCTTTCTATTTTACATGGAAATGCCTTTATACCTAAATAAGAATTGTCAAAAAAACAAAAAAAGCATTAAGGTGCTGGCTATGATAATAACTGATAAAATGTGTAACAATAGCTTGAAGGCAATGTACCGTAAGTCGCTTGGGATAAAAGCATCTGCCAAATGCATAAATATCAATGTAATAATAACTGGCTCTCATGAAAATGTTAATTGCTGATTAATATTATTCTCTTGTCCTCAGATCTATTCATTGAGCGGTTCGTCATGACAGGAGGTAGCAGCCCCATTGGGTACCTGAAAGCGTGGCAAACAAACTTGTACCTGTCTGCCGATGCTGAAAAGGTTCAGGAAGCCCTTGCTGAAGGTTAGTACATATGAGATAACACATGCAGCAAGTACTTCATCTTGTTGTCTTTTACATTCAGTAAATCAAGAGAAATGCATCATTAATGTGTAACAAGCAGTACACATTTCACCTTTAGAGATGCTTACAAGAGACCATTGATATTATGCTAATATAATTGTGGCGAGCAGGACGAGGTTGAGGGCCGTGGGAGAATGGTGCGAGGCCGGTGGCGTGATTGATAATGAGTGACACAGTAATCACGCCACTGGCCTCGCGCCGCTCTCTCACGGCCCTCGGCCTCGTCCTGCTCGCCACAATAATATTTAGAATGACAAAATGTAGTTGCTTACAAAGGTTTCAATCAATTTGGATTTACAAATGGTGAGTAAAAGTATAGTATGTGAAGCAGAATTGGTATTTTGTCATGATGCAAAACTAGGAAGCAATAATGCAAGTAAAAGGATATTTATTGGTGGTACAGACAGTCAGATGTAGACAACACAAACACAGTGGCAGTTGAGTGGCGCAAGGACCTCGATGGGCAACACGGATGGATGGTGGTGATGAAATGGTTAAAGTCCGTGAAGAAACAGGTGATGTAATCCAGACAAGGATCGAGGAACACACTGTGAAATCAAACTCACGAACACGCCAGACTGAAGCACAACAGGACGTCACACAGGATCGGGATTCGGGCAAAAGGACACAGCACGAGAAGACTTCACAAATGATCTGACAATGAAAGGGAGAAAACCGTGAGTATAAGAAGGCGCGATGAGTAGCTGCAGCTAGAGCCGCTAGTGAAGATCAGCTGTCACCGCTGATCAGCGATAATGATCCGGACCACGCCCACACATACACAGAACAACAATGACACGAGACGAGAAAGAGACAATGAATTCATGAACCGTGATAGTACCCCCCCTCCCAGACTCTCTTACCTGTCGATTGTAATCATCGAAAAGAGAGTGATTCAGGATGTCTCTAGCAGGTACCCAACTTCTCTCCTCCGGACCGTAACCCTCCCAGTCCACCAAGTACTGAACTCCGCGTCCCCTCCGTCTTGAGTCCAGAATACGATTAACCGAATAAGTAGGTTCCCCATCTATGAGTCGCGGCGGGGTGGGGGGGTGGGGGGTGGGGGGGGGGACCTGGGCAGGCAGATTAATATGAGAATGAAACACGGGTTTTAGATTTGACACATGAAAGGGATGAATTCTCCTGTAAGCCGGAGGAAGATTGAGGCGGACTGCCACCGGACTAATGATCTTGGTGACAGTGAACGGGCCAATGAATTTGGGAGCAAGCTTATTAGAAACGTAGCGGAGTGGAATGTTCTTGGTTGAAAGCCACACTTTTTGACCAGCGACGTATACGGGAGGCTTAGACCGGTGGCGATCGGCTTTGGCCTTGGTGTGCGCCCCCACTTGGAGCAGAGTCTCATGGGCTCTACTCCATGTGTGGTGACACCTCTGGACGAAGGCGTGAGCGGAGGGGACCGCGACTTCGGATTCTAGACTGGGGGATATTGGTGGCTGGTGGCCTAAACCTGGTTTGGCCATTGCTCTGGGGGTGAAACCCTGAGGACAGACTGACAGTCACTCCCAGTAATTTACAAAACTCTCGCCAAAATTTGGACACAAACTGGGGTCCCCTGTCGGAAGCCACGTCCATCGGGAGGCCAGGTAAACGAAAGACGTGGTCCACAATGGTCAACGCTGTCTCCTTGGCTGAGGGATATTTGGGCAAGGTAATAAAATAGGCCGCCTTCGAGAACCGGTCCACCACGGTCAAAACGACCGTATTGCCCTGGGAGGGCGGTGATAAAATTTAGCGCTATGTGGGACCAGGGTCTCGAAGGGATGGGCAGTGGTTGAAGTAACCCGTCTGGGGGGCTGCGTTCCAGTCCAAAATTGTCATGCCCTTCACTTGGTAACTTCCCTCCGTCTTGTTCACTCGGATGTACGTCATTGCTTACGTTGCACGAGTGCCCACTACTGGCGGAAACTGCAATTGGCTGAATTGGAACGTCCTAAGCCCTTGATCACTTGGAATCAGCCATGGAGTTGATTTATTATTTTTTTTCAAATTTCCTTTAAGGATTTGTTTAATGCAGCATCCAAATGTATATAGGTGTGTTTGGGTTGTTTTAAATTAAATATATATATATATAATTAATATATCAGAGTTGTTTGTGGTGGTGGTGATTAGACGAGATCTGCGGTGACGTCACAATCGTGTTGCATTGTGGTATATGGAGCTGCCTGAAGTGTACATATGAAGTAGACTCGCTCCCTCGGACAAAATCGAGGGAACAAGTGTCTGTCCATATAAACTTCCCTTGTCCACTTCACGAAGTGGAACGCACTTCAAAATGGCGGCAGGGATTCCCCCGAGGGGAAGTGCTTAGGGAAGTTCGCAAGTGGGTGTCTAAAAGTGGACTGGAACGCAGCCATAGTCGATTGGAAGTCTTCCCAGTGGCACAAAACGAGCAAGCCAAAACAAAACTGTGAATGTCGCGAGCCATAAGTGGCCACCAGAATCGTTGCTTGACCAAAAAACTAGTGCGGTTAACTCCCAGATGACAAGCCACGTTGGAACAATGACGTTGGAACCCACTGAATGACGTCAGACCGTAATCCCTCCGGCACAAATAACCGATTCGGTGAGCAACCGGGCGGAGGCGTTACCCCCTCTAAGGGCGTCTTGACCTTCGATTCGACCTCCCGTGTGAGTGTGGAGACAAATAGGGTCTCAGGTAAAATGCACTCGGGAGTAGACGGGCGTTCGGAAACGGTCAAAAATGCGCAATAAAGAATCGGGTTTGATGTTTTTGGAACCCGGGTGGTACGAGAGAGAAAAATCAAAACGACCGAAAAAAAAGTGCCCAACGAGCCTGCCTGGAGTTTAGTCTTTTGGCGGTTCTGATATATTCCAGGTTCTTGTGATCGCTCCAAATGATAAAAGGTACCCCCGACCCTTCTAACCAATGACGTTATTCTTCCAACGCCAACTTGACTGCTAACAACTCCCTGTTACCAATGTCATAGTTACGTTCGGCAGGTGATAAACGATGGAACAAAAGCGCGCAGGGATGCATCTTGTCATCTGTGGAAGAACGTTGGTATAGCACTGCGCCTACCCCCACCTCTGACGCATCGACCTCCACCACGAACTGACGTGAAGGATCAGGGGCTATCAAGATGGGGGCTGAAACAAAACGGCCTTTCAGTTTGGCAAACACAGTCTCAGCTGTGTCTGACCACCTGAACGTAGTTCTGGGGGAGGTCAAGGCAGTCAGAGGTGTGGCTAGTTGGCTGAAGTTGCGAATAAAACGCTGGTAGAAATTGGTGAACCCCAGAAACCTCTGTAGGGCCTTACGGGAATCTGGATTTGGCCACTCTACCACAGCCTTAACCTTCTCAGGATCCATACGTACTCCCTCAGATGAAACGATGTACCCTAGGAAAGGATCTACCATATATCGCAGCACGTCATTGACGAGAGCCTGGAAGACTGCTGGGGAGTTGGACAAACCGAACGGCATAACCAAATATTCAAAGTGCCCCCAGGGGTGTTAATAGCAGTCTTCCATTCATCCCCCTTCCTTATGCGAACCAAATGATATGCATTACGTAAATCCAATTTTGTGAAGATCGATGCTCCCTGCAACCTCTCGAAGGCTGAAGACATCAACGGCAAAGGATAAGTATTCTTTACCGTGATGCTGTTCAGCCCCTGGTTTTCAATACAAGGTCGCAGAGAACCATCCTTCTTCCCCACAAAAAAGAACCCCGCCCCCCTGGAGATAAGGAAGGACGGATGAACTCCGTTGCTAGAGAATCAGAAATATATTTCTCCATAGCCTCCCTTTCTGGAGCAGAAAGCGAATATAACTTGCCCTTAGGCGGAGACTTACCTGGCAGTGAATCTATGGCACAGTTGTAAGGACGATGCGGAGGAAGAGAAGCATCACGAGACTTACTAAACACTTCCTTCAGGTCGCGGTACTCTGCGGGCACGTTAGACAAATCCACTGCCTCTTCCTAAAACACAGAAACAGGTACAGACGGACAAGCAGACACAAGACAGGACTCATGACATTGATTGCTCCATGCGGAAACAGACTTCAGGCGCCAGTCCACTTTGGGATTGTGATGGGTTAACCAGGGGTGACCAAGAACGACAGGTGCAAGTGGAGAGTCCATGAGGAGAAATGATAGAGTTTCCGTACGGTTGCCTAAAGTGATGGGAGTAACGGGTCCGGTAGTGAGAGAAATAGTGGGAAGTTATTGACCATTAAGAGCGTGGACTGAAATCTTGTGCGTGAGTAACCTGATCGGAATTTGGAGTTTGTGAGCGAATTTAAAGGACACGGTCAGCTAGCCCAAGCAGCAACATGTCCCACTGCGCCTCCTCGTTCCAGTGGCACTCTGGTCCGAAACTCAATGGAATAGTCTGATAGGTCACCTTCACGCAGGTCGGCGAGTATCCTGGCCACCTCTCTTCCGGCTACATCTCTGTCGAACACTCGCCTTATCTCGGAGGAGAGTGCCTGGAACGAGTTGCAGCATGGATCCTGGTTCTCCCACACCGCCGTTCCCCATAACGCCGCTCTTCTAGTCAGCAAAGTCAGGACAAACGCTACCTTTGATCGTTCGTTGCTGAAGCTTCTCGGTTGTAATGAAAAGTGCATGGAACACCGTGTTAGGAATGCCCTGCAGTAGCTGGGTTCTCCTGAATACGATTCGGGAACAGGCAGGCGAGGTTCTGACTGGAAGAGGGATTCAGGTGGTGTGGGAGGAACTGGCGGTGTGGGTGGCGCAGTGGTAGCTCTCAGATGTTGAAGCTGCTGGGTGAGCTCGACCACTAGAGCCTGTACTGCTCGACCCGTGTTTGTGAGGCTCTCCTCCTGGGAATCCATTCTGGTATTGCTGCTGGCGATGAACTCATCCAGAGTGATCGTAGGACCACTTGCTGCTTCCATCTGGTGGTCAGATCGTTCTGTCATGATACAAAACTAGGAAGCAATAATGCAAGTAAAAGGATATTTATTGGTGGTACAGTCAGATGTAGACAACACAAACACGGTGGCAGTTGAGTGGCGCAGGGACCTCGATGGGCAACACGGATGGATGGTGGTGATGAAATGGTTAAAGTCCGTGAAGAAACAGGTGATGTAATCCAGACAAGGATCGAGGAACACACTGTGACACCAAACAGGAACACCGACTCACGAACACGCCAGACTGAAGCACAACAGGACGTCAAACAGGATCGGGATTCGGGCAACAGGACACAGCACGAGAAGACTTCACAAACGATCTGACAATGAAAGGGAGAAAACCGTGAGTATAAGAAGGCGCGATGAGTAGCTGCAGCTGGCGCCGCTAGTGAAGATCAGCTGTCACCGCTGATCAGCGATAATGATCCGGACCACGCCCACACACACACATAACAACGATGACACGAGACGAGAAAGAGACAATAAATTCATGAACCGTGACAGGTACAAATATTTAGTCTCACTGACACAGCACAGCAAAGAAAAAACATATATGAAATCTGAACAGGTGTGCTTTACAGACTTTAGACTTCTAGTATATTTAGATAGTGATTTGAGAGGTAACCTGTCAATAATTTTGAATTATGAAAAGTGTCGAATTACTTAGTGGTCAAAGTGCCTCCAAAGGAATTGCTCTTGCCATTTAAAGATCCTTTCGGTGAACTCACTCTAGGCACGGTTGCCTTGTACAGAGGCCGTGCATGATTATTCCCTTTAACCTTAATATACTAAATTAAAAAATGAAATTAAAAAGTGTACTAACCAGGTAGAAATAGAAGATGTTTGTTGTTGTAATGATTACAGTAGCGCACACACAAGTAGTAGGTTCAGAATCAGATCGCCTAGTGTGAGTATATGAACACCATATGTTGCTCTGTTTAGTATCACAGATTCACATCATTATTATATGAATAATTACATAAATAAATATGTATAAAATACTCTAATTAAAACTAACTGAAATGGGGGAAAGCACTGAAATCCATATCGACCGAATGTCTAACAATCCAATGACCTATTGGGTTTGCTGAGGCTTAATGGGTCCTAAAGAACATTTGCTTGAAATGCCATTTATTACACTGCTTTTCCCTTAGGCTGGTAAACTTTACTTTTGTCTTTGCGTTTTTTTACAGGGATTGCAGCAGCCACCATGTTTATGTCAGAAAAACAAATCGAGGTGTCTGAGACCCAGCTGAGAGTGGCATTTGATGGCGACGCTGTTCTCTTCTCCGATGAGTCTGAGCGTATTTTTAAAGCCCACGGCCTGGACAAGTTCTTCGAGCATGAGAGGGAAAATGAAAACACATTGTTAGATCATGTATGCAATTTCACGGTTACCCATTTGAATAGAAATAAGCTACATGTTTAGAGGTGATGCGTGTCATTTTGGTCACACTTTAGATTATAGGGTCCAATTCTCACTATTGGGATAGTTCACTTTGAAATTAATTTTTGGTATGTTTTAGCTTACCTCAAGGGCATCCAAGATGTAGGTGTCTTTGTTTCCACAGTAGTTTCAATTTTGATATTTTTAGGTCAAACCGTTCTTGTCTGTCAGTCATATAATGCAGGTCTATGGTAACTTCCTCAAAGAGCATGCACAGAGAAGTCCAAATTAAACATGATTTAATGACTCGTAAATGTAAGTACACATTGATGGCCTAAGACACGAAACGAGCAGTTTGTGTGAGAAAACGAACAGTATTTATATCGTTTTTACCTCTGGTAAACACACCCACGTCCAAGTGATCTGAGGGCGCGGGTGCTTCGGTCTTTTCCGGCAAGCGCCGGAAAGCGCTGGAAGTGATCTCTCGCGCGTGTATGTCACTCATACAATTGTTTTATTTTTTATTTTTTTAATTTTCTTTTAGGACGGTTTAAACATTCCGGATAAGCGCAAATTAGTACCATTTTAATTAGCCGTCTTACCTACAATCTCTGTTCTGTGAAAACAATGAGTGACGTACACCCGCGAGAGATCATTTCCGGCGCTTGCCGGAAAAGACCGAAGTGCCCGCGCCCTCAGATCACTTGGACGTGGCTGTGTTTACAAGAGGTAAAGACTATATAAATACTGTTCGTTTTCTCACACAAACCGCTCGTTTCGTGTCTTAAGCCATCAATGTGTACTTACATTTACGAGACATTAAATCATGTTTAATTTGGACTTCTCTGTGCATGCTCTTTGAGGTGGTGACCATAGACCTGCATTATATGACTGACAGACAAGAACGGTTTGACCTAAAAATATCAAAATTGAAACTTCTGCGGAAACAAAGACACCTACATCTTGGATGCCCTTGAGGTAAGCTAAAACATATCAAAAATTAATTTCAAAGTGAACTATCCCTTTAACTAACCACAACTTTGGCCTCAATAAACCCCTAATTACTGCTTATTAATAGTTAGTTAAGTTTAGGTTTGGTAGTTGTTAAGTTTAGGTATGGGGTAGTATTAAGGGATGTAGAATATGATCATGCAAAATAAGGCATTAATATGTACTTTATAAGTACTAATAAACAACCAATATCCTAGTAATATGCATGCTAATAAGCAAGAACTTAAAAGTGAGAATAAACAAAATGTTACCGTAATTTATATATATATATACACTCACCGGCCACTTTATTAGGTACACCTGTCCAACTGCTCGTTAACACTTAATTTCTAAGCAGCCAATCACATGGCGGCAACTCAGTGCATTTAGGCATGTAGACATGGTCAAGACAATCTCCTGCAGTTCAAACCGAGCATCAGTATGGGGAAGAAAGTTGATTTGAGTGACTTTGAACGTGGCATGATTGTTGGTGCCAGAAGGGCTGGTCTGAGTATTTCAGAAACTGCTAATCTACTGGGATTTTCACGCACAACCATCTCTAGGGTTTACAGAGAATGGTCCGAAAAAGAAAAAACATCCAGTGAGCGGCAGTTCTGTGGGCGGAAATGCCTTGTTGATGCCAGAGGTCAGAGGAGAATGGCCAGACTGGTTCGAGCTGATAGAAGGGCAACAGTGACTGAAATAACCACTCGAAGACTGGAAAAATGTTTCCTGGTCTGATGAGTCTCGATTTCTGTTGAGACATTCAGATGTTAGAGTCAGAATTTGGCGTAAACAGAATGAGAACATGGAACCATCATGCCTTGTTACCACTGTGCAGGCTGGTGGTGGTGGTGTAATGGTGTGGGGGATGTTTTCTTGGCACACTTTAGGCCCCTTAGTGCCAATTGGGCATCGTTTAAATGCCACGGCCTACCTGAGCATTGTTTCTGACCATGTCCATCCCTTTATGGCCACCATGTACCCATCCTCTGATGGCTACTTCCACCATGTCACAAAGCTCTAATCATTTCAAATTGGTTTCTTGAACATGACAATGAGTTCACTGTACTAAAATGGCCTCCACAGTCACCAGATCTCAACCCAATAGAGCATCTTTGGGATGTGGTGGAACGGGAGATTCGCATCATGGATGTGCAGCCGACAAATCTGCGGCGACTGTGTGATGCCATCATGTCAATATGGACCAAACTCCCTGAGGAATGCTTCCAGCACCTTGTTGAATCTATGCCACGAAGAATTGAGGCAGTTCTGAAGGCAAAAGGGGGTCCAACCCGTTACTAGCATGGGGTACCTAATAAAGTGGCCGGTGAGTGTATATATATATATATATATATATATATATATATATATATATATATATATATATATATTATGTTTTGTCCGATCCCAAAAGTGTAACGCTGTGGCACTTTTAAAACATTTTCTGCTTGTTTAAGTATCCTAGTTCACAGCCTGACACAGCATTATTGGCTCAACCAGTGGAATGAGTTTGGAGCGGGACTTTCTGTTCAATGGCATATGGGTGGAGGACACATTTTTGTGAAAAGAAAAAAGATACTTTTTGCATTTGCTGCCCCTAGTGGAGTACAGTGCAAAATGACACACTTGACCTTTAAATTAGCAGATATAATATGTTATATAAAGCTCCAAGAGCATGACTGAACATCCTTGTTCTTCAGTTTAGTGGATATGTGCTACAATACATACTGTAATGATTTTGTCCACCTCACAGGGGCCGCTGAAGGGTTTCCTAGAATTGCTTGGGAAGCTTCAGAAGAAATTCTATGCTAAAGGCCACCGTCTGGACTGTCCCATCCGCACCTACCTCGTGACGGCCCGCAGTGCAGCCAGTTCAGGCATCCGTGCCTTAAAGACTCTCCGTGCCTGGGGACTAGAGATAGACGAGGCTCTTTTCCTGGCCGGCGCGCCAAAAGGCCCCATGCTGGAGAAAATCCGGCCCCACATCTACTTCGATGACCAGATGTTCCACGTGGAAGGTGCCGCAGAAATGGGTGCCATCGCTGCCCATGTGCCCTATGGGATTGCACAGAAATTCCCTCATAAAAAAAGCACCAATACAGCATAATAACCAAGACAGGGATGATATATAGAGGTGCATTTTGTTCTTATTTTGGACGTGACGTTCAAGTTGCAGACATTCTTTTTTTAAGTAATTTGTGCACTCAATGGATACGGATCTCAGTATTCTCTTGGCCTTTTTTCCATGTGCCCTATGCAAGGCCACACACAACATATGTAGCCAAAAAGATTCAACCCAGTGCTGTTTTTTTGGAGTTATTCTGTACATGACTCTTGAAATATGCATTATGATAAAGAAATTGTGCCTCTTGTGAAGCACTGCAATGAACGATCATTTTCATAAGCATACACTTCCCAGCGACAGTTTGTCGAAAAACAAATGACATTATCTTACTGTTAAAATTGAATGTGTGCTGCTCTTCTTAAATGTAAAGTGACTAAGGAAAAATATACTGAAATGGTGTTTACACAGTGTATGTTTTGAACTGCACTGTAATTCTAATTCAGCAATTGACTGTGATGGTGTTTTTGTTTATTGCTGAAGATGGTGTTGTGTGAGTCAAACTACAGTATTGTTTAGTCTAATGTATGTGGTCGTATATGATGGATGGAGTATTAGTCTGTAATATAATGTTCGACATTGATAAGAAGCCATAGTATTGTACATTTGAGAGAATTAAATATATAGAAATCTATAGAAAGTTAAAGTATATTTTCTTTAAAGTTTATCTTATCTGGATTCAATAATATATACACTACTGTTCAAAAGTTTGGGGTAATTAATAAACTTACAAACTTACACCAATAATTAATAAAAAATAATTATTTTATTCAACAAGGATGCATTAAATTGATCAAAGGGGACAGTAAAGACATTTATAAAGATTTCAATTTAAAATTGAAAAGTTTTTTACTTTCTATTCATCAAAGAATAGATGATGGTTTTCACAAAAATATTAATCAACACGAGTGTTTTTAACATTGATAATATTAAGAAATGTTTCTTGAGCAGCAAAACAGCAAATTAGAATGATTTCTGAAGGATCAAGTGACACTGAAGACTGGAGTAATGATGCTGAAAAATCAGCTTTACCATCACAGGAATAAATTGCATTTTAAAATATATTAAAATAAAAAACAGTTATTTGAAATTGTAATAATATTTAACAATATAACTGTTTTCACTGTATTTTTGATCAAATAAATGCAGACTTGGTGAACATAAGAGACTTATTTAAAAAAAAAAAAAAGATCTTATCAGCTCCAAACTTTTGAACGTTAGTGTATGTATATCTTTTGACAGAAAATTATTGTACGTGAAAGGGAATGTAAAGGGAAAAGAATCGGTCAGATATGTCTGTCATCCAAAGAAAGAAAAGGTCCATATAGTAAAATTGTAGTCAAAACATCTAAACACTGCAATATCTTTATTGAGCTACATTACCTGCCACTCTTTTTCTCCAGATTTGTCCTTTCTTGTTACACATAATCCTTGGTTTGATATCGAACACAGAAATAAAGGTTATCATCATTATCCAGAATTGGCATCTGATTATTATATTATACAGTAAGACATAATTACCTGCTAACGTTTCTTGTGCATTGTCTTCTTGTGCCACTGTGCTGTTTAGTAATGTTTTGCAGCGTCTATCCTATAAACATTATTGGAACAAATTGTGTTGACATCAGTGTTTAGACTGCCTCTTTAAATTAATCTACCTCTCATTGTTAAATCTACACGAAATGTGACAGATTAGCTGCCTCCTCGATAACTGTCTGTTCATTTGAAGAGATCTGTCACTGTGCTGTTGTTCTCTGGATAATATGGTATGAAAATATCAATATTATTAAGGACAAAAGTTATATAACGCCATAATTATTGTTTAGTTTTAAAAGATAGTGTATGTACTGTAATCCAGGTACATTCAGGCAAATTGAGACACTTTTGTTACATTGTGATGATTGCCAAAAGAGGGCCCAGTTTACGTGAGTTCACTCTATTAGTCACAATAATGAAAAAATGACCTAATGACATTTAATGTCATGTCATCAGCTGATACGAATACAGACATCATGTAGTAAATAGCATAGTCAAAGATATTTCCAATATTGAATAAACCTTATTAAGGTAGCTAACTCTGAGAAGCAGATATCATTTCAGCTTTCATTGTGCTGTCTATAATGGTATTGATGGAGAACATACCGTATTGCTCTCAGTTTGCTCTCTGAATAGGACATTCTGTTCTGACCGAATTATTTTATTTTATGGTTTTTGCATTTAGAACCTAATGTAAAAATCTACCTTGAACAAAAGGTAAAATTACGAGGAGTGCAGAATTTTATGAGGACATGCACAGAACTTTTGTGCACATGTGCAACGTGGCAAAAAAAAAAAAAAAGTCTTATCAGTTTCGCTGTCAGCGTATTTCTCCTGCAAATGCTGTATAGACAAAAGACTAATTACATAATAGTCCTTCAGCTGTGCCTTGTTCAGTGTAAAGAATGAACTGTTTTATAAAACAATGTTTTTGAGAATATATTGGAGTAATCCTGGCATGTACCTCCTCAGCATTACATTAGATGGCAGCAGTGCTTTATGATATCCTTAATGACTGTAAAAGATCTAAAAGCTAAAGACCCTTCAAAACATTAATGCTACCATAATCTCAAAACAAATCTTAAATCATTTATAAATAAGAAACCATTTTGTGCAAGTTATTATTTTGTGCATCATCCCATGTGATGTCTCAGATTTGCTGGAGTTTTCAGTCTGAAAGTCTAAAAACAGGCCTAGAATTTGTCAGTGTCCAAGCACTTGTTAAGCTCAGCGAGGTTTTGAAACTAAAAAGAGAAGAAATGAATGATCTCTCTGTTGATTGTTGCTGCTGGTGCCAATTACCCAGAAGGCTTGCCAAACTGCAGGCACAGATAAACTAGAGGGCTATCAAGCAACTGGGCCTTTGAGGCGCCATCGTGGTAATGAGGCCATCGTTGCCGACCCCGTGTGTAGTGATTGATCAGAGATCGTTTCCATTTTATTACTTCAGAGAAGTGCTGGGGAGGGACTACTGCCATCTGGCTCGCATTATTAATGCACTCACACACTGTGTAAATAAGCAAATGAAAGTCTTCTGCTAAACAGACTTTCAATAAAATAGGCATTTGATTTTTTAAATTAGAAGCTGACTGAGAAAACCAACTCGGGATGCATCTTCATTTCAAGCGCAAAACTTTCAATGGAGGAATAACAAAATGTAAAACTGCTGCTGATTCTTTCATTTAAACGAATGATACATGTTATAAATACTTTGCCTATAGAGGCACTTCAAATCGATTACGTGTGATAATAAAGCTCACAAAAATTGAATTCTGCCTGCAGATCGATAGTGGTGTTGAAACCAGTTTGGCTGCTTGGGGAAAACCATGTGTTTATGCCCTCAGGAAAATAAATTCATAACACTTTTACTTCCTTCGTGCAAAGTTGGCTCATTGTGCGCTGGCTCGATAAGGACTCATAGAGTGGAACATTACGAGTCGAGGCAAATTTGTGGTTTTTGATATGCCTGTTGTGTCAGAAGCATTTTATGTTGAAATAATGAGCACCAGATTTTTTTTTTTTTATAACCTTAGGTCAGCAATGCACACCAATCCAAACAAAACGGAGCTCACTAGATACTTTTGACAGCTGCTCTGTTATGACATTTGCCAGGCTTGGCTAATTAGAGCGGCTGTAAAAATGCACAATGCAGCCTTATTTTAGTCACAACAAGATGTTAGCGGTTCTGTGTTTGTTTTTGGCAGTGTGTGTGTGTGCTACGTGCACCATTACATCCTGTAGTATTAGGTTGAACCAGCTGTGATATGATGGGTGGAAGATTATGACCGATTTATTATGAGCTAGAGAGCTGAACATGGTGCAGACAGATGGATAAAAACGCTGTGAACTTGTATGATCTGCCTGACGCAACACAAGTTCGTCCCCTCCGTCAGCAAGGCCTCGCTTCAGTTAATCATGTGGTCTCCACTGCTGATGTGTCTATATGTATTCAGACCAATGTTTTAGCAAATATATTCCACAGGAAAAACATCTTCTCATCAGATAGGTTGCAGCAGGTGCTGTATACACCTAATGTTTAATATCCTGTCTGAAATCGATAGCCTCATGGCCCTCTAATGGTAGCCAATGAATTGGCCTTTGTGGCAATGAGGTAATAGTGAGGTAATTGCCAGACTTTGAACTAATAACAATAATTAGTCTCTATCAGCAGCTGTGGGAATTCATTAGGGAAAATGTGGGAGATTGGATGGGGTATGGCCCCGGGGAGTTAATCATCATTATAATCCAGTGCCACGATTGACCACAGAATCGGCATTAAAGGGAATTCGCTGTTGTTTTTTACACATTCTTAATGATTTTCTCCACATGAACATATGCAATGTAACAGATACCATTAAATAAACATAAAATAAAACCTTAAAATGTGTACAAAAAGAGGTGCCTCTTGCTAATATGGTATTTCCATACTGGTAGATATCAGAGATTTGGGAGAAGTGTTTGGGAAGCTGCTTTTTAAGCTTTAACTAAGTCTAATAGCCAAGTTACACAATACAAAGTAAATACATTAAAGCTAATTAAGATGACATTTAAAATATAACTATCTGATTATATTGTTTATTTTTGCAACATTATCTTTATAATGTTAATAGATGCATACAGATAAATCTTTAATATGTATCAATAGTGTTTTTGCATTAAACGTAACTAAATTTACAATAAAAACAATTAACACAACTAGAAAACAATCCAATAACTGAGTTGAAGACAAGCTGATGAGAACAGCAACATTTAACTATGTCAGTGCACTGGCTTTTAAAAAAAGTTTTTTTACAGGAACTCGAATTGGTAAATCACTTTGTAGTAACTGTTCGAATGAATCGATTAATTGGATCGGACTTCTGACAATGAGACAACTCAGTTTTGGAGAGCTCACAAGAAGGTCCATTAAAGATATACATTGTCCCACAGGACACTTGTAACTAGTACGCTATTTGAGGCTATGGCCCCATCCACACTACTGCGTTTTAGTTTAGAAACGGATAATTAAAACGAATACGATCTCCGTCCACACCAGCGTTTTAGCTGCGTATTAGAATTGATCTCCGTCCACATTAAAACGACTGAAAACGTGGATCACGTGACCATTCACCAACACTGGGCATGCGCGTCCCGGTGTAAACACAACTTCATTGATAAAATTATCCCACCATGCTCTGGGTTAACCACAAACCGACGCTCCGTACGGTCAACGCCGCCGCTGCACACGGGAATTGTCACAGATCGCTCGAATAATAGCTTGACTCCGGCGCATGTAGGCAGTTATAGCGTTGTAAAATGCAGAATTTACTTGTACAACAGCTGCTAGCAAAGATATACGCCATGACTGATGACACCCAATCATAGAGCTGAGCGTGAGCCTCTACTACGTCAACGTTTCTAAAGTCCTCCGTTTTGACCCGTCTACACTAAAATGCCCTCCGGAGTTTCAAAACGAAAAACGGGTCCGGCAGCGTTTCTAAACTTCTCCGTTTTGGGTCTCCGTTTTTGCCGTTTTAGTGTGGAAGGGAGCTGCAAACGTAGCAAAAGGTCTCCGTTTTTAAACGAAAACGCAGTAGTGTGGACAGGGCCTATGTCCACATTAATCCGGATACATTTGAAAACGGCGTTTTCGTTTAAAAACGCTCTCCGTCCACACTAGCGTTTTCAGGCGTTTTCCGACGTTTCAGTGTGGATGAGAAACTTCTAAATGCACCTTACTGCGCATGCGTGAAACCTCACAAAAGCTCACTGAGATGATACAGATGGAAAAATAAATAATAAAGTTATCGCGCAATTCTTCTAACAGGATCATTTTATTTAGCAAAATATCTCACCATCACTGATAGTGATGGTGAGATATTTTGATAAATAAAATTATTTAGCAAAAATAATCGCACTCAGTCACCATATGTTTGGTCTAAAACGCAACTGCTCTCCTGTATTGCCGCAGGACAGCAAATGTGAGTACATTTTTTTTTTGCAGTGTGATATGAAGAGTATGCAAAGTTACATATTTTAGCAACAGTGTAAAAGTGAACAGCACATAACAGGCACTATACCAGTAAACATGAATATCTATTGGTACAACATGGATCACATGACTAAACTTCAAATAGACCCCTTTTCAGTTAGTAAACATGGTGACGTTTTTATGTGGACGGAGCTTAGGTGGAGGCAGAACGGATATACACGGATTAAAAATACAGGATAATTTTAAATGGCTGTCAGCATTTAGAACCAGTGTTATTATGTGATCTGTCACAGGGGCTAGCTGACCAACTTAAACCAGGTAAATCCCTTGTCATCATTTGGGGATGCATGAGATCCCACCCTCCCTTCAGAGTGTCTCCAAAGCCATGCCTTCTTCAAAACATGAACGCACACAGCGGAGTTTGCATAGCATCACACGAGACGAGAGACGGCGTTAAACTATCTCATGTCTCAAAGCACATAACATTACAATAATAATGAATATAAAACAACTTAAAGAGCACTGACCAGTACCACCTGACTGCTGCAGATTAATTTTGTCGTTGATAGTGTTGCCATTGAAAAGCATAAATTCGAGCCACGAACCGCTCCGGGAATAAAATCACAGGTTTCCATCTCTTCCGAATTACAGTAGTTTTGGCATGAACGCAGCATAAGCTTGTTGTTTTGGTTCAGGAGGTAAAAGGTGGCTGCTGTTTTGGTTGAGGTGCTCGGCGACTGACGTCTGTCTAACTCGTAGCTTGAAATTCGCTGATGACGTGTGATGTCTGTGCGAGGAGGTAAGGAAATAGCCAGGCAGGTAGGACATTCGGAACGAATGCAATGATTGGACGAATATTTTATGGTAGGCTATAGGCTACATACAGCACTTAAGTTAGTGATTGCTATCAGGATGTGAAGAGACTTTCAACCAGCATAACAAAAAATGTTTCAAGAACAAATCACTTTATCCTGCTTTTAAGCTAGACTCCCAGCCTGACCAAATGAGAAACAAATACCCAAATCCTAGATGTCCAAATCAAAGATGACCAGCATAAATTCTTATCCAGGCTGGGAATCAAGCTAAGACCAACAAACAAGCTTAGGCTGGTTTTAGACAATTTTTTTTAGCAGAAAGATACCGAATGAACTCAAGCGCATCTTGTCTCCTTCTTCCTTTGTTGTGTCACTTTGTGCTGTAATACAGACATCTCTTCCTCAGATCAATGTCTGGACTCATAGACCAAGAACAACAACCCAGTTTAAAAGAGAATGAGTCCTGACGGATCCATCAAGCTTAACCAAAATGCCTCTGATCAGCCAGAGCCATCAGTTCTGTATGACAGGCCTGAATAGATGACGGGGAGGTGGAAGGAGCCAAGTATGGGTAGAGAGCCCTGCTCCCTAAGCGACAGCTCTACTGAAATGTCTCCTTAAGCAAGCATGCAGATCTAATCGATAAGCTCATACACTGCCGGGCATTGATTTCCGTTGTGACTAAAAGCAACAGTTAGACGCATTCTTCTACCTGCGTCTAAAAAAAGAACAGCGATTTCTTTTTTCCCGCAGACATTCCGTGTGAAACTGAATCTAGTCTCATGGAGGCAGAGACGAACTAGTGTAATTAGTTAACAATGACACCTTGGTTACATGCTAATGCAAATATGATTGCAATGTTTAAAAGTTTTACATAACTTCAAGATTAATTTGTATCCTTTATTATAATTTAAATGGGTTCATTTATTTATTTCTATATCTCGCTGGTGCGGAACCTGGCCTTAGTCGTTGGCAGGAGGTATCCATGGCAACAGGGTGAAGTTTTCCCTCGGTGTGGCCAATCTATGGTCAATCTTTACAGTATTTATTAAATTAGAAACAGCTTACTGCTGTCTCCATAGTAACCGGAGCCCAAGTAGCACCATTAGAGCAATCATGCATAACTTAGCTTTGGCTCCTCACAAGAACAGGGTTCTTTTTATTAATCAACACCTTTATAAATGCACTCATGAGTTTTCAGGTCTAAGAGAACTTTCTGGAAATTGAATCCGTTTTATAATGAGAATTGGCAGCAAGTTACTCTTTACAGTAAGGTTGTATATGTATATAATGTTAATATTTGATATTAGGCAGTAGGCATCATGAACTAATAATAAGCAATATTTTTAAAGAATTTATTTATCTTGGCTATATAAGTTTCATGCCCATTTATAGCTGAATGGATTAAAGTGGATTTTGAAACAGTTGTTTGTTAACTAAACTTGAACGGTTTAAAATCATTTTTGGCAATTGAAATAAAGCTGAAATAAAATAAAATATTAAATGAATTTTTTTATCTTCAATGAAATTAGAAGTGTTGCCTTTTCAACAAAGTTTAGGTTAAAGTACTACAATTACTAAAAAGGAACTAAAAATAAATTAAAGTTATATAGAAATGTAAAATAACAGCAACTAATAAAAAGCACAATAAAATTACTAAAATGTCAACTAAAATTAAAATGTAAACTGATGCATTAATTAATAAAAAAGCTAATTCATAATAGTAATAAATACTAATCAGAATCAGAATAATATTATATATAGTATATCAATAATATTAAAATACCACTGTTTTGAATGCAACTTAAAAAAAGTATATCATATATTTAACAATTAATTTGCACTTTTTTTAAAGTAAACACAATAGGCCTAATTGTTTCGTTTGTCTAAAATGCAGGCATTTGCTAAAATGGATCATCTTGAATTGAAACTCAAATTATTATTTTTTTCCCCCATTGTGAAAATATTCATGAAAAGTACATTTTCTGTTTTGTTTAATTAATTTTTACATCTGTAACACTAAAAGTTGTAGGCTATATGTTAAAAGTAATGCATTACATAACTAAAATCAACTAATAGTAGCCTAAAGTAGCATATTTATAAATGAACAATAACCAAGATGAATAGCTGCAGCTGCAAAATTATTATTCATTAGTTCATGGCACCTACTACATTAACTTTATTTTTATTTTTTTTTTACACATATACACGCTTATTGTAAAGTGTAACTGAATTGGCAAAGTAAGCTTGGTTCGGATACATTGCTGACACCTTGACGTAACCTTGCGGTCAGGCTGTGGGTGGACGGGGCAGCGGTGGGTGGCTTGCTCTGGGTTTTTAGGTCCCCAGTGTGCATCCGTTCTGCAGTGATTTCCACTCAGTCTAGATATAGCCTATGCTGTGTAGACCATGTTTGGAAAATACAGTTAAAATTCTGCTTAACATTAGCCAAGTTTCCATCCAAAGTTGCGGATTTAACTTAGGGCTATGCGTAAAATTGGAATATCGCACAAAACATTTGCAAATAAAGCACTGTTTTCATCCCACGTGTACAAGAGAACAAAATCGTCCCTTACTTTGGCACAAAAAAATTAAGTTGCTGCAACCGGGAAAGCCGCCGTGGCTCTTTTATCCTACATCGTAATCGTAAGTGACTTGCGTGCAGACAAAACGCAATAAATGCTGTCATGTTAACTTGCATGTTAACTATGTGAAACGCTTCTGGAAGGGAATGATGGAACGAAAACCACCGGCTGCGTCTGAAATGCGCACTCTCTTAAATAGGTAGGCTATTAATTTCGAAAAAGTAATGACTTCACGACCACTAAAAAAAGTTATATATAGTATGAATGCAATCTGGACGTATAGCTACATTCGCCATGTTGCCCTTATCACGTGACCTACCAGCGTCAGTTACGTCGCTTCACTACCATTCACAAATCCTCTCCCGTGGCCTCATGGGATAGTAGTCCATCGTTCACACTTCAGAATCTCGCCAGAAGAAGGTCACCGGGTACGTTTTGCCTGCTCTTTAATGAGAAGCCTGCCTATTGTGAATTCAGATATACTTATTTTGTCATAGCCTACTGTTTTCCCGCAAACTATAGGCTATAAGGAAATATGCGAGCATACTGTTGAGTTTTTTTTTTGTTGCGCACAGAGGGATTTATTTGGTAGCCTAAATGTGTTTCCATATGCGCATGTCTTCTTATTGGATAAAAAGTTTAGGCCTATGCGCCTTAATTGAGCGCTTTTTTATCCACATTTATAGAATTTATGCACATCGTGGTGTTTCCATCCAGTGTTTTTTTATGTGATATTACAAAATCTGCATAAATATGTGGATGGAACATATAGTGTCCATACCTTAAAGCTACAAAAGTCCGTACCGTATACGGGTATATGAGTATACTGCTCAAACGTCCCGGTTCCTTGGTTAAAATCGCAATTTTCTCACGATTTACAAATAGTTGGAAACATTTGGGATATTAAGTAATCAACTAAACAAAATATATAACACTGCCCTAATGGGTTTTGGATATTTTACTGCAAAATTCTTACATAGTGCACCTTTAATTGTAACGTTGCCAAAAATCCAACACTTTATTATCTCCTCTAATTTTGAAGAGCTCTCCTCATCTATTTGTTCACATCAGGAGCGGCCTGATGATGCAGGAGTTAACTGCACCCATCAGCAACATCTCCAGATGTTGAGCTCAGCGGCCGGTTGATCGAGCGCCTCGGGAATACGTGAGTCCACATGGAATTTGCATTGAATTCCTTAATTTGCATCTGTCATGATGATCATGGATGTTTTACAGAGAAACATTTGGTAAGACACGTTCACTTTGTATTTAAAACCGCAAAAATGCATGTCATTTGTATCCTGAATGCAGTTAGGCTTGTAATGATGTCAAACGTTGTCTTTTTATAGCCGGCGTTTTAATGTGATGATCCAAAACCAGGAGAGAGATGAGAGTATCGCTAAACAAATAAAAACCAACCAGTCTCTTTGGCTTCATGAAGAAGGGAGCTGATAGATTCAAACTGCCTCCAGATGTGCGCCTGTTCTCCAATATCGATGGCCCAATTTTAGTAGCTTTTTTATTAGAACCAAAATGTGCTGTAAAGGTCACTCATTCACCTCCCAGTGACATTTTAACTGTTGAGTCACACTTCTCCCTATGTGTGAAATGCTTGTTCCCGGAAATCAGGTTTATTTGATGTCTCTGTCAGTTTGATCCCGAACAACAGGCGTCCCCCCCCTGACGCTGTTGATCTCCACTCCCTGTCAGGCCACACCGCTAGACTCAATTGGCCGTGTTCATCTCTCTCTCTGTGACTTTAAACAGACAGTAATGTAATAACAGGGACCCTGTTTGCACAGACACAACACGTTTCCTCTGAGGTCGCGCAGATTATGCACTTTAAGCCAGTCATCATTTAGAGACACCCAGTCACTAGAGAGCTGAGAGCAATGCGAAACTGGATGTTTATCAGTCTTCCAGTTTTACACATTTGATGGTAAACAGTATAGTGAAAAATTGTTGTTCTACACTCTAAGAAAAGATGGTTCTTTAAAGGTTCTTTAACGGTTCTATTTAGTACCGTATCATAGGGACCTGAAGAACCGATAATTCTTCATCTGCCGATATATGTTCACTTTTAATGTTATCATTGGCCCGCTAAGAAATTTGGCCGATATATTAAAGCCGATAAATAATGGATGATTTCCTTCTGCTTAGACACTTCAGATGCACACTGTTCGGCATGATGGTTTAAATTGCTTGACATATGATTGGAATCACTTCAAAAAAGGAAAATACAGTTAAGTGCAACATGTACAGTTCAACTCTGTCATATATACAATTATAATGAGAACAATACATTATAATTGTGTGCATGGCTTTTAATGGTGAGACTTTTGTTTTTGTAATCAGGCTCTCAAAAAGTATATGAAAATTTTAGATTTATATTTATCGGCCAATATATCGGTTATCGACTTTCAAATATAAAGAATTATCGGTTATCGTATCTTCCAACATTTTTATATCGGTGCATTTCTAATCAATACCCCATGAACCATGATTTACTACTTGCTATTTCTAGTCAGGCAGGACATTCATTTTTATATAATCATGTTTCTACATAAAAGAAAAAAATTCTCCATTTGTTTCTTATGCTCCAAAAAATGCAATGACAAAAACAAACAAAAAAACTCACAAAACTGGTTCTCTGGAGGTTAAGACAGAGTTGTTGACTGTATTATACATATGTATTAATTTAGTCACTCACTTTTTGTTTTCATATAGATCCTGCTGTAGGCTAAAGTACATTTTCTCTTTTTCATAAGACAAAGTATATTTGTAAATGAATTAGTCCTCCAGACTAAACATTTTTTAAACAGCAACGGAACAGATTTTTGCCCAATTCGAATTTGTCTGAGTCATTCTCCATGGGGGAGAACCTTTCCACTGCTCACCATGGCAACCTACTTGTGCACTGGGCTGCTTCCAGATCATATGGCGTGAGGTTCATTCACAGAATCTGTTTAGATGGCCCTTCTAGAAAGTACTGTCTAACAGTACATCATGTAATGTAAATAGTATCTTGTTTATTCCTCTATATGAGGGATGGCAATACAAATATGTCAAATGCATTACATCAGAACCCCCCTCCTATCCCATTTAACCCAAACAGCTCCAGTTCCCATGGTGAGTCAACATGAGTCAGAAATGGAAACCTCCAGCATACCTTGCTATGGGGCCATTTTTGGAAATGGGGATTTTTAGTTAAGTGTTAAACTCAGCTTAGTCTTTCACAAGTCTGCATTTCAAGATTGCATTTCATCTTTGACAGGTGTCCAGATATTCAGAGATTTAGAAGTACACTGGGGTCTGAAAAGCCCTGAGATTATATCAAAACTCTTTTTGAAAAACAAATTTTGGAAAATTTTAAACAAAGATTCATTAAATAGTAAAATAAAATAAAAAAGATTCTGCACAATTTATAGATTAATATATAAAAATGTTACTTAAATTGGTACACTGATGATATAAATCATAATTTGCCATAATATAATTATTAGTAAATTAATAATGATTTTTTTTTTTATTAGAAGCATTTTCACTATCCTCACTGTATTATTATTTTTTTACTTCATTTAAGCTCACATTTCCAATAAGCGTGAGCGGCACTGTTTGAGATTATTTAATAATTGATGTGAATTTTGTTGGCTTTGAAATTCTCTCAACAACATTGCTCTTAAATGAAATTCAAACCCCAAGTCACTCTCCGGCATTAAGGCAACCATACCTATTGCGAGTGTGCCCTTAAGTGTCTGCTAGATGTCCACTGCTTGAATGCCTCTGCAAAGGCTCATTTACTCCAGGGACTAGTTGTCTGCTCTCATCTGTTTGCAGCCCTAGTGCTATATTTAGGCCATACCAATAACCAAATCCACAGCGCCTGATGAGCTGTGTCTTCAGACCAATGAGTAGCCCTGGGTGACAAGGCCTTCCAATAGAGGCAATGTCATCGGTATTGAGACTCCCCATAATGTGGGGAAAGAGAAAAACAGAGAGAGAAAACCCTCACACATAAATTAAACCTTCCCAACTTTGTTGCCATGGAAGCTCAATCCTTTTGGCGAAGCTTCTCATTCTTCAGTCTCCATTTAATTAAGGCTCCTGAGCTGCCAAAGGCTGTTCGGCATACGACTTTGCGTACATCAGCTCTGACAGTCACGCGCTGGCTTGACTTGATAATCCACAACAAAGATGCAAAAGGATGATAAACTCACATTTAATAACATACATGGAAACACCAGCACAAAACGTTAGCACAAGACAATGAACAGACAATGACGGAGGGTTTCAATACACAAAGGTAACAAGAGGCTAAATTAAGGACAGGTGTTGGTGATTGGATGGAAAACGCATCAATTGGAGTAAAGAAGAGACTGTTTCATTCTTACCCTAAAAAAGTCCACACTTGATAGTACAGTTGGCAAGGCTAATACGAGTTTTATGCAAACCGGTTGTATACTGTGTTGGTCCAATCAATGACAATGACACAAATATGCAAATAAGAAGGCTAACCCAGGGTTTAGGAATGTACAGTGCGAAACAGCAGCATATGAATATCCAGGATCAATTGTTAACCCTGGGTAAATTATGAGCAATGTGAAACGTGAAGGAAGATAATGAATGACCCAGGGTTTAGAATGACCTAGGGTTAACTAGTGTAAAGCCCTACACAACTGTGACTTTGTTGCGATTTAAATGCTTTGTTTTTTTTACTCTGAGGCGATTACAGGCTTCCATACTTTCTCCTAAGCATATGAAAACTTTTTTCGCATGGGCAGAGTTGTGCCATTTCCAAACCTCTGGGAACCTTGCTGTTATAATATGTTAATGGATGGAGTCTTTATCGAGTTTCGTTTGGAAAAAATACTCCCTAGATACCAATGGCAGAGATTAGCAGAGGAACGATAATCTGTCAAATCTAATTCGATGCACATGCAGATTCAGTCTCATTAATGCAAGGAGAGCAGAACGGAAACATTTGACCTTGCTGCATAAAAAATAAGGCTAAGAATCCACTAGCATGACGCTAATTCAGACTGGGGTGTCCCGGTTTTTGTCCTGGTAATTAAGACAGTCACAAAGGGGCTAATTAGGGCAATCCACATTAATTAAAACCGCTCCCATGTGAAGCTGGTCTCAAATTGGACTTAAATCGAAGGACTAGTGCAAATGTGATTGATGTGTTCATAGATAGAGCCTATGCTGCTCTCTGCTCTTTGATCATGAGCCTCTTAAATCGATGGTCTTGGAGCGTATTTTGCGCCGCACAAGGGAGTAGTCCATAAGCTGTGGTTTGATTTTGAAACCTCTTTCATTCTCTGTTTAATTATTTAGGCCTGAGTCTGATAGCTTTGTAAACAAATTGCAAAGTATTTGTACATAAAAGGATACATCGATGAGATTAACACTTGTTGAAAGTCAACACGATTACGTCAAGACCATTGTTCAGAAATTGGTCCAGGCTGTGAGCTGACAGTTCAGCTCCGAATAAAAAGAGACACTCTGTTAAACAAGTGACAAGAAGTGGGGACATTTCCAAATGAAATGCGATGGCGGAGATGGAGAAAGGGTGAGAGATAATTGTACAGTAGATTTCACAGTGGAGACTTAAACAACATCAAACAGAGAAATGTTTTTAGTAAAGTGAATGAGATACTAAGATCAGCAGGATTCCAGTTATTCCCTAGGAAATAGTAGGGATATACTGTATGTTTTGGTTATCATCAGCCAATAGGTTTAATTTATTGGTATTGGTTGATATTGAATCTTTATATATACATTTAGATTAACTGTTTGCTGTCATCTATCGCTCTTTAAAAACCCTAATTACAGGTCCTTCTAAAAAAATTAGCATATTGTGATAAATTTCATTATTTTCCATAATGTAATGATAAAAATTAAACTTTCATATATTTTAGATTCATTGCACACCAACTGAAATATTTCAGGTCTTTTATTGTTTTAATACTGATGATTTTGGCATACAGCTCATGAAAACCCAAAATTCCTGTCTCACAAAATTTGCATATTTTAATCCGACCAATAAAATAAGTGTTTTTAATACAAAAAAAAAAAGTCAACCTTCAAATAATTATGTTCAGTTATGCACTCAATAGTCAATACTTGGTCGGGAATCCTTTTGCAGAAATGACTGCTTCAATGCGGCGTGGCATGGAGGCAATCAACCTGTGGCACTGCTGAGGTGTTGTGGAGGCCCAGGATGCTTCGATAGCGGCCTTAAGCTCATCCAGAGTGTTGGGTCTTGCGTCTCTCAACTTTCTCTTCACAATATCCCACAGATTCTCTATGGGGTTCAGGTCAGGAGAGTTGGCAGGCCAATTGAGCACAGTAATACCATGGTCAGTAAACCATTTACCAGTGGTTTTGGCACTGTGAGCAGGTGCCAGGTCGTGCTGAAAAATGAAATCTTCATCTCCATAAAGCTTTTCAGCAGATGGAAGCATGAAGGGCTCCAAAATCTCCTGATAGCTAGCTGCATTGACCCTGCCCTTGATAAAACACAGTGCACCAACACCAGCAGCTGACATGGCACCCCAGACCATCACTGACTGTGGGTACTTGACACTGGACTTCAGGCATTTTGACATTTCCTTCTCCCCAGTCTTCCTCCAGACTCTGGCACCTTGATTTCCGAATGACATGCAAAACTGAGCAACAGTCCAGTGCTGCTTCTCTGTAGCCCAGGTCAGGCGCTTCTGCCGCTGTTTCTGGTTCAAAAGTGGCTTGACCTGGGGAATGCGGCACCTTTAGCCCATTTCCTGCACACGCCTGTGCACGGTGGCTCTGGATGTTTCTACTCCAGACTCAGTCCACTGCTTCCGCAGGTCCCCCAAGCTCTGGAATCGGTCCTTCTCCACAATCTTCCTCAGGGTCCAGTCACCTCTTCTCGTTGTGCAGCGTTTTTTGCCAAACTTTTTCCTTCCCACTGAGGTGCCTTGATACTGCACTCTGGGAACAGCCTATTTGTTCAGAAATTTCTTTCTGTGTCTTACCCTCTTGCTTGAGGGTGTTGTGGCAAAAATTCATCTCAAACAAACATCACTGCGTAAGAGACACTCAGAGTCAAATTATATAAAATAGAAGTATTTATTCTTGCAAGAATAGGAGCAGTCTAATACACAGTTGTTACCCTGTGCAGAAGAGTGACACACCCCCAGACAGACTGAACTAGCTTTTATCTTAGTTTCAAGGCCTTCTTCCCCCCCAGAGCCTTCCTCCCAGTAGTTTTCCATAGACGTCACTAGTTGGCCCACTAAGCTCCCCTGCACCAAATGGCCTTCTGACATCTAGGTCAGAGGTCCTTGTTCGTCTGTTCTCTGGAGTGTCTCCCTCTTCTGCCTCCCCAGGTACATAAACAGAATCTTCTCTCACTACAAGTGAGAGACACACATGTGACATTCTTTGAATCATCTATATTTAACTAAAGATCAATGAATATCATTAAAATTGCCACCACAACTCCTCACTTTTTATCATTCTGATTACCCATAATCACAATAATAAACAATAAGACAAATTTTAAGTCATATCATCACACTTATACTCTTCATCTCTGATTTTTCCATAAATGATCACTCTCCTTGAACCTGTGAAGAAAAGTTTAGAATGAAGAAGCATAAGGCTGTTTTTGTGGGGGAAAGGCCCCGTAATATTTTAGCAAGCAAGTAAACATTTTTACTGGGCCGGGCTAAACGAGAAATCTCTGTTCCTGCGCTCCTGTAAACAGACCCTCAGTCACACCAGTAAGGAGTAAATAGTTATAACACAATAAGGAAACCAACAGAAAAAGTATAATAAAAAATCCCTCAGTTTCAACCCCTGTCCTTGTACGCCATCTCGTAACACGGATGACCGCTGCTTGTAACCTTCTTTAAATCTTTTGCCCTTAATCTTTCTCAGAAAATAAACAAATAGAAGAAAAACAAACAGAACATACATTTACCACATATCTCACTGTAGCTCCCGCTACCTGTATCGTCACATAATTTTGTTCATCCTTGGGATAGACTGTCATTTTCACCAATTGAACAGACAGCATGTTTCACCTGTCACTGTAATCATATTCCCCCATGAATAACAAAATTATTAGAATAACAATCCTAACTCCTATCATTAAGCCTTTTCCATTAATCTACGCCCATCTCCATATTTCACCTCGGTTTTCCTAACCATATTTTGTTCACTTCTAATTCAATTTAGTAAGCTCTATTTAATGCCATATTTAACAAAATCTAACCAGAGAAGTCTTATAATTTTATCCATTCTTCTAACCAATGCAGTTGTTCAATATTAACTCTAATATTTCCATTACAGACACAATCAATATATTTTCTACATTTACAATCAAATCAATACCTAGTTTGATTCAATCAAACAAAATCATCACAAAAACAGATTCTTCTGTTAAACTTAAACCATCAGTTGTGTTGATCATCTCGTTCGCCCCACGGACGTTCCGTGTTCTTTTACCTTTAACTTTTAATTCAAACATGCTGTGGTTCTACTTAATAAGCTTCAACAATTATCCCTATAATTTACATTAATTAATAGATCTTCTCTTCCCAAAAACATTTTCCTTAAATATTTCCTAATGAATAAGTAACCAATCAAATCTTTTGATCTACTGTATATCAATACTAAGCCCTATTTTGATTTAATCAAATAAAATCCTCAAAATAATCACAAAACCAGATTCTTAAACCATTAGTTGGTTCACATCCTCCTCCAGGCGTGTTGATCATCTCGTTCGCCCCATGGACTATGGGATGGTTGTGGCCTGTTGGTGTAGGTGAGAGGCTTGGACCCAGGTGTCACACTCTCCAACCATTTTCTGATCCTTATAAGGTTTTCCCTTATATCACGACCGCACCCCCACTGGAGTGAACTGTCACCTGTGAATGGAGACCTTAAGTATTTTGTTAGTGACCGCTTGACAGCCGCTCGTCCCCTTTGGTGTGACCTGTGGAATCAACAACCTGAAACATATTATCACCGGATAATTTCTTGCTCACTTAATAGCACTCGGGGTCCTTTTACCCTGAAAAACACTCAACCCACTTTGCTCATGTCCACACAATATTTATACATTTGGAACAGAATTAGTTCTGTTTGATCCAATCCATCCTGACATTCTGTAAAAGGAAAATTTTAAGTTATGCGCTGCGCAGGTGTAGCACCTTTCTGCCACACTAATAACCCAGGCCAGGACAGTTAGCCAAATTCATCCATAACCATCATTTTATTGGGCACATTTTGCCCTGTCTCCCAATCCTGCATGCTCTCTGTAAAGAGAAACAAATTTCGAGGTTATTGTCAGATAGTAAAGTACGTAGTTTCTTTTGTCTACTGTTCTCCCGTGTCCTTCGATGCCCTGGCGTTTCCTGTTGAAACAATCTTTGTTATTGGTGTGTGCACACTCACAGACATCAATTTTGTTAGGCAGAAAAAAATGGCTTCTTTCAGGGCTTTTATCAAATTACCCAAGGGCGTAGGTTTAGGGGGGGACGCTAGGTACTAGTCCCAATCAATATTTTGAGATGACAAATTTGTCCCCACCAATATTTAGCAAGCTCCTTTGAACTGCTATTTTGATATTTGCGCTGCATTTGGATCTTTGCGCTGCCATTTGGATCGATTCCAACGGCCAGGACGACGACAGTACAAGATACGCCGTAATTTGATTGGCGGCGGGGTATCTGACAGGCAGGCTACACGCGCGGGCCGGGACTACTTTTTGTGCTTGCACTCACTGGCAGCGAGCGAGCGGGTGGTGTGTGTGTGTGCGCGCGTGACGACGCCGACGGTAAGTTACCAGGGCTGTCTCTGCGTGCCATATACAAAGGCCAGAGTAAAACATTTTAATATTCCGGTTTTTTGCCCCTTTTTGTACTTTGTAGATCAGCTATGTCACCCAAGAAGAAGAAAGGGGACATACGAAGCTTTTTCATAAAGCAGAGTGTAAGTAGGCAAAAATAACTAGCAGTAGTAGTGACTGACCAGGCTTTCAAATGCAGATTCTAGTGGAAAATAGTATTAACTGGTGATCCTGGTTACCCAGGATATTGTTACAGTTAAACCTAGCTTGAAGCTTCTGCAATCTTTCAAGGTTAGGAGCATTAATTAGGGGTGTGCAGCACAGATAGACTCATGGAAGTCGCACTATCATGATAGAATGCTACGTTAGCAAGTCACTGAATGTTAATTAGCCTACCTTAACTTAGAATCTTGCCGTCATAAACAGTGGATCATCTGAGACATTTTTCGTTTCTACATTCTGTTTATGTAATGTATTTGTGAGTGTAGCCTACTTGCTTAGACACATGTGCTGGAAAAACATGTTGGCAATGTTAAAAAGGCAAAAGTTAACACTGTTGGTTATTCAAATATAATAAATCATTATTTGATTGATAATATCCAAAATAACAATGTCTGGTAGGAGGGTTAAACTTGCTAGCCATAGGATAGACTACAAAATTAATTAACCATTTTGTATGCAGGAAAGACAGCATCAAACCACAACAGATTTACATTTATTCATTTAGCAGACACTTTTTATCCAACGACTTACAATTGAGAACAATAGAAATGACAAAGGAAATCACCATTAAAGCACTGTTACTTATCTTACAACAAAATAATTCCCGGCTGGGGGGGGGGGGGGGGGTTGGGGGCGGGGGATGTCCCCACTGAAGCTGAGACCAAACCTACGCCCATGAAATTACCCCTAGTGTTCTCCCAACATTTATTCAGCAACTGTGAACCCCTTAATAAACCATATTTGGCAATTGTTATACCATCTCCCTCTTGATGCACGACACAACTCGAGCACCAATTTAACACAACATTTAACATAGTGTTTTTTTATAAAGTTTGCCATCAACACTAACCCAAACGTTGTCCTTCAGACAAATTCCCTCCAGACATCTTTCTCTGCCTCTGAAACAAAAATATTACATTCTTCACTTAAAGCCACAATCTCATCTTCTTATCGAAGTATTTGAAAGGCAACGGCCCTCAGTCTCACAGCGTATTCTGCTTTTCAGGCCTGTTGTTCGGTCTCTTCAAGTCAGTCATCTACAAACATTTCCAAAGTCATCAATTTTCCCTATCAGGTCAGGTCGTGCTGTGCAGACTTGGTCAATGTCAGTCAATCATTTCTCCCCCTTTGTTCACAATAATCATAAATGTGAGGGGCTCTCTTGAGTCAATCATGTTGACTTAGCCAATATGTCACTTTGTTGTTTCCCTCAAATCTACAACATTTTCATTTATCTCAGCCCATGCCAGATGGTGATCTACAACTACACAATTCCAATTTACTTAAACTGATCTTCAAATCTACATTATGTATGACAAAAGTATTACTACCAGACAGAGCTTGATGGCCAATCAACTTAAAGCTTGTCCCATGTTCTGTATTGTCTTTTCATCACAATTATCAGCTTCTTTAAAAGTTGTCATTTGCCTTAACCCATCTGTAATGATAAACTCATTCCAGAGGTTAATGACGCAATATACACACCATTCAGGCGGAATATTAGTGCCCCAAACTAATACATACAAGACATAAAGTGCTGTCACCATCACACGCACTCATTCTAGACACACATATGTTAACTGCTCATTCTCAATGTTCACTTTTCTTTATATTATTGCTAAAAGATTTAAATTTTAAATAAGATTTTAACCTTTCCATTTTCCTGTAGATTCTATCTAATTTTACATGGTCTCTTAACCACTTTCAAAGCATGTCTTGTTCATTATTCATTTGACAAGTCAGCTGGGTTGTTTTGGTTCCCTATCATTATTTTTCTTCAGCTTGCTCAGGCAGGCCGATAACAGAAAGACAGACACAGTTACCATCCCTTCCTCCGCTCAAACAGTCTCTCTCACTATAAACAAATAATTTTTCCACCAGCCTCCTAAGGCTGTAACTTAGACAAAATTTGTATTCATTACAATAACCTTTGACCATTCACCTTTGTCATCCAGACTTTCCTTAAATCAAAAGCTGTCTTCATCTTTAGCCACCACCATGTCTAACGACCTTCAAGAGTTAAAACTATGTTATAGACATATTAGTTCAAAATCAACACATAAAAAGTTTTGCTACTGTCTCCACAACAACTAATGGGAATCACTCAATGGCCTCAGCTGGCTCCTGCTCGCCCACTCCTGTTAGCCCTTTATCTATAATCTCCATCAGGGTGTTTTCCCCTGGCATATTTGCAGACGCTTGTCACAATAAAAAAACAAGCCATACAACTAATGCGGTTTCTTCTGGCGAGTGGTATATATAGAGGAGCTTTGCTTTATTGGGGAGACATGCCGTAACTCGTCACCGCGTCATCTCCCCTTAACGGCATAAGGACGCTGCTGGCCTCACAGCTCCTGCTCAACCCTCATACCTGTCTCACATAACACACCTCCATTCAGGAGATGCCCAATGACTTTACGTGATCCACTCTGGCTTAGGTTGCCCCCTGTCTGGCCAAAGAAGGTCTTACCCGTCATCGAGATGGTCACTCGTGCCCACTGGTGACCGCTCTTTCCAATCACACAATCAGTTCTCTTCAACAGAACTCAGCTATTTTCTGGAGCTTAGGAAAGGCACGTTCAAGAGTCACCAGGGCCATTCGGATTGCCTAATAGTGTTCACACAGGGAGACAGGTCAATAACAACAGTATTTAATCACTTAAATCCATTAACTATCTTAAAAGCAGCAACCTAGCTACTTGGATTATACTCAGTGAATTTAGATCACAACCGTACATTCAGTGTACTTCATCTGTAGCCGGAGCCATCAGTCCTGAATGGTGGAGACTAAATGAGACAAAGAAGTTACTGGTCCTAAAATAAGCTAATCAAAATGTCATCTCTATCTGTATTATTATTTTAAATACTTCTTTAAAGTCATTCAGTTTTATTTTTAAAACATCTCTGTGTCTATGATCTTCAACTGAAACACTGTGCTTTACTTATTATCACAGATACCAGCTTTTAGCTGACTCATTGAATGAGAGAGACTCTGAGACTCTATTGGATGGTACACTGCTCTCTCATATACATCAAACTTTTATCTACCATCTTTTAACTCTATCCCAGCTTAAGGCATCTTTGCCAGAAATTACATACGGTTTCAAATAAACATATTATTTATATTTGTCTTTTGCCCACCTCAGGGAATTTAGACATTACAAATTTCCACTCAGATTGAGTCTCTGTCGCACTGGCAGTTTCAGGCACAGCACACATCAGATTTTAGATAAGCGAACTGTTTCATTACAGCCCATAACAAACTTATCTTTTGAAAGCAAAACATCAGCTTCTAGTTCTTTCATGGTCAACTTTTCAAGCTGTTTGTTTAATCAGATGCCTTTCAACACATTTTACATTTAGCAACTGTTAATTCAGTAGCCTACTGCTTCTGCTTATTTGTTCTTACATAATGGTATAATTATTCTAGTTCTCAATAACGTTTCACATTTCTCAATCTCAATTACCATAGCTTAATCTCTGACTTCAAAGTTTTCTCTTCTAGGAGTTTATCAGTCTCCAATCAGGATTCACACTAACTTTGACAAGGCTACTCTGCATCTTTTGCAGTTATTATAAATCATCTTTGAGATCTGTCTCTCTATATTACCTTTACATATTTTGCAACTCACATTTGTTGGAGTCACAAAAGGATTCACTTTAAGACTTCAATCTTTTGACCTTGTTTTTTATCTCTTATTTCTCAGACCAAAAATTGTCACTGTCGTCATTTAAACACTGATCTATTTTCAACCCCACATTATTATCAGAAATGTGTCACGTGTTAAATGGTCCTGCTGACCACAATCAAGACACTCTCTGTCATCTGGTTGGTTCGTGTGTCAGCCTCAACTACAGCATCAGACACCTTGCAGTTTGATCACTGTGAGCTTCCAAAGGGCTTCAACTTAACTGCACGCCCAGTGTGTGTCCCATTCAGGAATGTAAACAGAGCCACTGATAAGCAGTTCTCTGTATTCTTTTTACAGTCCACCAATGGTGGATTTACTCACAATAGCCAAATCATAATCTTCATCTTTATTATTGGCAGAACATTATACATTATTGATTTCCAGAATCTTTGGACATAGCTGTCTTTACACCTTACTAATTTGGTATTATCATCAACAACACTAATTACAAGTACTGTTGCTGTTATCCCAGCTTATCTTTTACAAAACATCATCTGCAAATCTCTTCAAAGTGAGATCTTCAGAGCAGAGCTGTTTACAGCATTTGCTCTCTTCTGTCTCACTATTTATTTACTTATTTATTTTCCCGGACTGTTCCGTTACTCTTCATAAAGTGTAACAATTTGTACATCATTATTTTCATTACAACTGGTTTGAAGCCTTTTTTCCTTCCATCACATTATTGTCTCAGTCTTATCTCAACTGTTTCTCCAAAACAGATTATATTACTCAGTCCGTAAATTACACAGACAACCATTATAGCTACTTGCTTCAATACCCTTATTTTCTTAACATTAATAAAATAAGGCAGATATATCATCATTTCAATCATTATTTTATCAAAATCTAGAATTGTTCTCCATTCTGCTTAAAACATTCTTCATATCATGTTAATCCCTGTCAATCATACAATGCCTTATTTTATTCTAAAACTTTTCATATCATTTAAACATTTTACATTTGACTTCCATAAATTCTATCAGACCATGTCTATTTTCATCACATATAGTTTTCTACTATATTTCTCCTTTCTTTTCCCTACATGCCAGTTCCTTCATTATCCTCTCCTTTCTTTTCTCAAACATGCCAGTTCCTTCATTATCTAACCAGTACATGATTGTTTGAACAATCCCCACACACACATGTCTCACACACCAACCTTTTTGTTTTTGTTTTTTCACTTCCCTCTTCCACCAAGTCTCACTTACAGTTCCCTCCATTTCACACAGACAGCCTTATTGCTTCTTGCTACTTCAATCCTTGTCATATAAATTTAAGTTCTATAGACATCTAATGTCATGCATCCATTTACTGGATGAAGAAGTAAAAAAAACATTATTTCTCCTGGCAGTTCGACATTTTATCTTCAAGCCAACAATTTTTTACACACATGTTGAACGCAGCCACAACAACCTTTTGTCCCGCTGCCCTGTTCCACTGATTCTCGCACACTCTTAGTCTATTTGTGCTCAGTGTTCCCTCCCTGGGGAAATCATGGTATTTTCTCAGTTTTTTTCAATATCTAAAACATACATTTCCCCCCATACTTTCCTAGTTCTACAGAAAACCGGTGTATCAAATTTGGCATGCTTACTCTGAGATTTTCCCATACTGGCTGTTTTCTGTTCCCTGTGGATTTCTCTTCAACGCGCGTTTTCTTTAATCTGTTAGGCGTCCCTAACAAATCCGACTCTTTTCTTTTAACCCAAATCGGTCGGGTTGCACTATTAGTGCCCTCCTAATTATGGTTTACCAAAAAATTCTGGTTCCCCCTAATTAGCCTCAGTACCTAAAAACAATTTGCTCCGTCGTGGAACAAATAATTTTCAGGGTACCTATCTGTTTGAAATCTCTTGATCTGTTACAGTTCTCACTTAATCCCAGATTATTTATCTGCTTGAAATTTCTTGTTCTGTTACAGACCTCAATTAATCTCAGATTTTTCCCTCGTATCTGTTTGAAATTTCTTGATCTATATAGATCTCAATTTTCTCAGATTACGTACCACAGAAACAGCCTTCAGCCAATATGGTTCAATTTCACTCTTCTCCCAATTAAACCGAATTTAAATGACCCTTACCAGAGACGTTGTTTCATGCCACTTGCGGGTTCTTTAGATTCCAGTGGTCGATTCTCCCGGCCCTGATTTCGGTCGGCCCCTCTCTCTCAAGTTTACGAGGTAGAGCTGGAACTTACTTAGTCCAGGTGGCCAAACACCGTCCGATCTCAGGTCCAGGAGGCACGTCCAAGGAATATCACTTCTGACACCAAAACTGTTGTGGCAAAAATTCATCTCAAACAAACATCACTGCGTAAGAGACACTCAGAGTCAAATTATATAAAATAGAAGTATTTATTCTTGCAAGAATAGGAGCAGTCTAATACACAGTTGTTACCCTGTGCAGAAGAGTGACACACCCCCAGACAGACTGAACTAGCTTTTATCTTAGTTTCAAGGCCTTCTTCCCCCCAGAGCCTTCCTCCCAGTAGTTTTCCATAGACGTCACTAGTTGGCCCACTAAGCTCCCCTGCACCAAATGGCCTTCTGACATCTAGGTCAGAGGTCCTTGTTCGTCTGTTCTCTGGAGTGTCTCCCTCTTCTGCCTCCCCAGGTACATAAACAGAATCTTCTCTCACTACAAGTGAGAGACACACATGTGACATTCTTTGAATCATCTATATTTAACTAAAGATCAATGAATATCATTAAAATTGCCACCACAAGGGTGTCAATGATGGCCTTCTGGACAGCAGTCAGGTCGGCAGTCTTACCCATGATTGCGGTTTTGAGTAATGAAACAGGCTGGGAGTTTTTAAAAGCCTCAGGAATCTTTTGCAGGTGTTTAGAGTTAATTAGTTGATTCAGATGATTAGGTTAATAGCTCGTTTAGAGACCCTTTTCATGATATGCTAATTTTTTGAGACAGGAATTTTGGGTTTTCATGAGCTGTATGCCAAAATCATCAGTATTAAAACAATAAAAGACCTGAAATATTTCAGTTGGTGTGCAATGAATCTAAAATATATGAAAGTTTAATTTTTATCATTACATTATGGAAAATAATGAACTTTATCACAATATGCTAATTTTTTGAGAAGGACCTGTATTTAATAACACTGTTAAATGTAATCTTCAGCAAATCACTAAATGAATATGCACATTCACATTGTACATTATAATCTAATGATGCCTAAATTCACTTGAAGCAGTTTTTAGTGTTTTCTTTTTCTTTTATGTAGACAAAATAGTTTTTTTAATATTGGTCATTTATTAGTTATTGGCTGAAACATAAGAAATTCTCAACAACTTTTTTTTCATATTGTGAACGTGAATGAGGGCTGGGACTGCAAAGCTTCAAAATAACAAACACCATAAATGTATCATAATAGCAATTCATACAATTGAACAGACTGAAAATTAGGTCATTATTTACTAATAATCTTCCCGTCCAATGAACTTTTAACAGTGAATCATTGAATCAGTGAGTTGAACTGAAGAATCGCATCAGTCCGATTTGTGAACAAATCATTCAGACTGGTTTTGTGCATTAGACTAATTTTGTAAAAATGTACTCAAAAGAATGATTTGTCCATAAATCGGACTTCGCTACAGGTTTGGAACAACATGAGATAAACAATGTAAATAATAGTACTTAAATCTCTTCAATGAATACTCACCCATAACATTTTTAAATGTTTTCAATTTTTAGCAGTAGCGCCCTACAGTATAGACAAAGTGTGCATTACATCCCATGCATAATTGATGGGCAGTGTTCCACTCACTGAACAGCTGAGAGGCGCGTGTAAAGAGATATGCACTCTGTTTTTGCCCAGCTAACCTACTAAGATCAGTACTGAAACACGTTCTGATATCCACACAAAATTGATCTTAACTCACAGGTGCTTTCAGGGTATGTTGAGTCATAAGACCCATCACAAGAAGAGTCTTATCTGACCACACCAACCCACCTCTGTGAATTTCTCTAGAGGTACAGCAGCAACTCAGAGTCACCGTTTGGCACAGTTTGTTGTTTGAGGATATAAAGCCAATTACTCTACAGCATCACTTTAACAGGATTTACTGTACTGTCTTACGCAAATGAACTAATCTGGTGTACTGTAGGTGTCTGCTGCATAGCGAGCCCTGTAATCCACATTTAGGCATAATTTGTGCTCTAATGAAACCTTAACATGTTTATCATAAGAAAATAGTCTCATGTGGTGCTTTGTGACATCTTGTCATCAGCAACAGCAAGAGGGCAGCTCTGTGCATGTCACTGCACATGTGCTCTGATAATCGCTTCAGTCTCTGTGGGAAAGATACTTTGATCAAGAGTCGAACAGAGGAAGCTTTGAACTTCTCGGAATTATTCATTTATTTGGTGGTGATACATTCATAAGAAAAGGTTACACATGTTCTGATAATCTGGAGTGCTACTGGATATGATTATGGTTGTATATTTTATTAGGTGAATCTCTTATTGATCAGCGTAAGTTATTTATAAAAAAATGCTCAAGGATTCCATTTAAAATTATTCACATTGCGAGGACCATTCAGGAATGAATTATGCTCTTAAAAAGATGCCTTGTGTTAAAAAATGTATTCCCAACCACTCAGTCTTACAGCCTAATTGATGGCAAGATGATGTTCTTCTTCACTGTATTATGTAATGGGTTCAGATTTGGGGTCTGAATAGTCTTCCAGAGGATATGAGATGGTTGAATATTGTCGTGCTAAAGGGTTTTGATTGAACGGATTATGTGTCCGTTTTTTACACATGATCGTTGTGTGTAGGTAATCCGTAAATGAATGTGCCATTTAAAGAGCTGTTAGTTTTGAGTGATGCGTCTAGAGAACTGTGTTTAGCATTTTGCAAAAAGTTTGTGTTATAATTACAAGTATACCACTTTTAGTGTGTAGTTATAAAAAAAACTGTAATCTAGTCTGAGGTTGTGCTTTGTTTTCTTAATGGTTTTCTAGGATGAGGACATGCAACATAACTGGTCCATTTTGGACACACAGCCAAAACTGGTCCAATTTGACTCCCTTTAAAAAGATGCTAATTTATCCCTATAGACTAAAATAAATATTTCATAAACTGTACGTCACCTTTATTTATATAGCGCTTTATACAATACAGATTGTTTCAAAGCAGCTTTACAATGATAGGAAAATGATTCAGTGACGCAAACAGAGTTCATTTCGGCTGTACAGCGACTCTAAAAGACCTTAATGTTAAGGTAAAAATAATCATAAGTGGTCTGTTCATAAATAGCCAATTCTACTATACAGACATGCATAGGGTCACAGATCACCATCAGACTAACAAACATCATACTAAAACAATGCAATAAACATGATCCAAAATAACATCAAATTTAATACAAAACAATAATTTACATTACTTGTATCATAAATAAGATAAACCATTTAAAACTATTTAAATAAAATATATGTGATCCATATGTGGTCATTCTGGGAATGTCATTTTCCTGTTTTTGATTGTAAATTATACAGTAATTCATAGTTTTTACTGGCAAAAATCATAAATTTGACAGTATTTTACAGTAAAATGAATGTGATTTTAACTGTTTACCGTTTAACCAGACATTTTTCCATTACCGTATTGTAATGTAACTCACAGTTAAAAAATAAAAATTCTGTTAAAAATATGAACATTTTTGCAGTGTAACTATTCAGGATTATATGGCTAGTTATAGAAATTTTTTTTTTTGAAACAGACCTGCAACCCATTTGTTGATTGTGTACCAACATTGAACCACAGATTGAACCTAGCAGATATGATCGTAAAGTTCAATGTTTTTCTCTCTTCTGCCATTTTAAACACAAAAGATTAGGCCTTTCTGCTCCATTAAACCTGAGTAATTTCTCTTCATTTACGAATAAAAAAGCGAATTTTCATGGGTGTGTGTGTGTGTGTGGCTGTTGTTGATCAGAGGTTTGCACTGATGGGTGTCTTTGTGGGAGTGAACAGATGAAACAAAGTACCACGGAAAAACTTTTATTCATTAGCTTTAATAATCATTGGCACAAGTGGCCATTTCCCGCTCCTGTGAGAAACACTACACCCATTTGATCAAAACGGCTACTGTTTACTTGAATGATTATAGCTGAGGAATACAGTTTATGAGGAGCATTCTGGGTCTGTGCAAAACACTCCGGAGAGCAGCAAGAGAGTAAATCAGGGAAAACAGCTTAGACACCATCGTTCATCTTAATAAACCTTCATAAATGTCTCTGTCTTAGCAGTAGCAAGTTTTGTATTTATTCCTAAACTGGTACTTATTTGCCTCAACACTTTTCTCACAGTTCTTACATACATCAACACTTTCATCCATCTACACTACATAAATAATTCAGCATTTTATGGGCTACAGTATTTAAACCGCCGATGTGCTTTGCAAAAACGGATGGGTCACTTTAAGGATGGTGCAGATATTGATTTGGAACTTGTGAAAGCCAACTCAAGCAAATGAATTGGGTTGAACAGGAATAATTTAGAATTACAGGAATAATAAGGCCAACTTTTTCAACAAGGAAACTTGTGGCATTGCATTTACATGTGCAATATTACACCGATTACTATACCTAATAACCTGACAATATGTAATGGTGATAAAACACCTTAAACTATGGGTTTTTTTTATTGAGTTAATGCCACTTGTAACCTATAATAAGATAAGATACCATGATTTAACTCACCATCTTTATCTGCATTCTGGCAGATTATTCAGTGTGCAATCTCTTTGGTGTCAAAACCAGAGAAAAATATTGTTCTGTTTTTTTCTTGTGCTGTGAGGATCTAAAGTTGATGTTTGACGTTTGTGAGGTGACTTTGCATTTAAATTCCCTGGTCTTGTCAAAAAGAAGTCTTATATAGCTTAATAAGCAGGTAACGTTATACGTCATACAGATAACAAGCTTTTCACAGCGCTTCTAAGCCTCCGCACAGACGAGCATAGAATTCAGACTCTGTTTCTGTTCAGATCTCATCAATATTGCAGCAACACTCTCCTGCTGCTGGTGGGCTCCACCATCATTATTAATTTAGCTTTGTTTTCTTTTTTTCCTTTTTCAGTCTCTTGCTGTTCAGCTGCTGTTATACAAGACTTTAGGCTGACTCTGGTATGAGAGCTGGGGCTGCATTGCAGATGTTCAGTGTTTCTTGGCTTCACATAGTGGAATATTTTGCGACTGAGGGTTTTCCCACAACCTTACATCAACATTTCTCCTTTAAGGCAATCCGCTGCTAATAGCAGTAGTAACATTGACAAACACTTTAATAATTCAAACAGTCTGACCGCAAGTGCTCTTACCACCCATACCCTCTAAATTCATTCTCACATACAGCTAAATGTAACTTATAATGTTCGGCCGCTTTTGTTTATAGGCTAATGCTAAATGACCAGAATGGCGCCACCTTTTATATTGACATTGTAATAGAAATTGACCATCCTTTTCCTTCGGGGTCAGTGATGCCATTAATATGCACCAATGTCATCGCCTCATCTGTGTACTGAAGGTATAGAATCACCAGATATTTGATATCGATCCTGATGTCAAGCATGCAGATTGTCCTTGTTGCGCAACACGTGTTGAATTTTAAACCTGCCATATGTAAAATTCCCTGACTGATAAACAAGGCTGAGAAAAACTGACACTGATGATAGCTTTCAATATTATGACTTAATTACAGTTGTTAGATATCTCATCTTTTTTGTAATGAACGTTTTGTTGTACCAAATTACAGATAATGCATTATTCACTTCTCATTATGTTAATTCAATATTATCATGACTCATTATGTTAATTCATTATCCATTATCAAACTCTTTTTTTTTTGTCTGTTGATGCTTAATTTAGTTGTAAATGTTGTAAGATGCTTTTATGAGTGAATTAAACAACAATACTAAATGGACAAGCAATGGTAATCTTTTTTTAAATTGTTTTTCTGAAATGCTACTGACAAAACCCATATTGTTCATTTTTGCTTACAGTTTGCTTTACATTTTTGCTTTTGACTTTGTCATATGAACAACCAGTCAGTAAATCACAGTTCTAAGTTTTGTGTTTGATTACATGCAAACAACACTGTATGTTTATGACATGATTCAGTCAAAAAGAAATGATTCATGATAGTCATTCACTCCACACCAGTGGTTCTCAACCTTTTGACACCAAGGTTGTCCACATTGTCCACAACAATTGTTGTCCACAACAAACCTAAATCACGGTTACGACATGGCGTGAACGGAGCATAAGCTCATTGTGTAAAAGGCGGCTGCTGTTTGTTTGTGGCAAAAAAAAAACATATATATATATATTTATTGAAATAATAAATATCTTGATTTTTATTGGTTTTAGCTTATTTTAATGCTTGTTTTTTTTTTAAATCTGAATTCGAACCCAGCCCTTTCCTCATTATCTCTATTATTTGAGAGAAAGGGTGTGAGGTCCAAATCGAGGTTTATTAATCTGCTTTCGTGAGCACTCTCACTAATTTGCCTCCATGCACTGAGGAACATCCCTCTGCCCTGCCCTGTTGAAAGAGATGTTCTCCTCTGGACATTACCCAGCCCTGCCAATATCATAATTACAGTAATATCCTTTATATAGGGAGGCTGCTGAGTCTAAATGACTTCCACATCATGGAGAACACATGAAAAAGGCAATTTCCTTCACCCTGCAGCATTTATTTAGCCAAACCCTTTGGTTAGACCACGTGGGCCACATGTGGCTTTGACAGAAGACATGACTTTATGAGACTAAGAAGCATCTGCTAATGTCAGTCATTGTGAATCGCAAATAACATACTCTATGCACACCGGTAGCTTATTTGACCTTTCAGTCTGCTTGGAGAATATCAGTTTAATATTGCTCTTCAAAAACATAATGCACTGTGAAAAAGCCAAATGCATGAGTTCAGCGAAAGCTTTGAGAAGCTCTTCTCATTCACCCGTTAGTTCCATTCAGCCGTTTGTGCATCCATTCGTAATGCTTTGCGCTCTTTGGTTTATACGGGAACATCCGCTCTATTCAATGTCCGAGGTGAAAGGTGTTCTAGCACCTAGTCAAAGCATTAAGACTGTGAAAAGCTCATTAAATCAATCATCACCTTGTGCTTGTAAGAGGCAGTAAGTTGAGACCTGTGTGCTTGTGTTCAGTGACCACACTTGTTGGGGTTGGTCAAGCTTCTACTAAGATTATGGAGCGGCTTGTCCTGCTTCACCAGAAATAGCTCAACCCGATAGATAATCCCCTAACTGAGCAGAGGTGACATGAAAAGCGTAAGGATTATCTGTCGCTGAGCGAGACAGTGGCCAGGTGAAAGTGTCGCCTGCTTCACAGGTCTCCGAGTCAGGCAGAAATGTAACACCAGTAACCCTGAACACGGTTTCCTTTTGATCGTGTGTTTTACCTGGGAGAACTGCATGCTATTATACTCTGAAACAGAGGGCTTCCTCACGGGAGGATTGTTAATTTTAATGTTTAGGATACATGCATGCTGGGAATTTATTCTTGTTTTCTTATTGATGACTGAATCTGTGCCCACAGAATTTAACCTCCAGTTATTAATAAAATTTGGAACATGCTGTGCATTTACTGTGTTCATTTATTAAATATCTTGGCTAATTTGATTTTGCTTTCAGCTATTCAAAGTGCAAAGTGTTGTGCTCTCAGTTGAACACTTTTGATGGACTGGATTTTGATACAGATTCCCTGATTCGGCTTAGATTCATTCTGATGCATTTGGGTATTTTTCAGTCCAGTTTGTTCGTACATAAAAGAAATTCTATCTCTGCTAAAGCTATAAGCTGTACAGGGCAGTTTATCAGACCTATTATATTGATGCTTATGGCATGGATATTGATAAAGATTTCCTGATTCGATTCAGATTTACAGACATTTAATTCTGATTTTGTTTTGATTCCGGTTCATTTGGGTGTATTTCAGTTATAAAGAAATATACATTTAATCTTGATCTTGATATTTTAGAAATTGATATTGGATGGTTTAAATAAAGAACCAGAAACCAGCACTATTTAAACAATTGACAGATTCAAGATATGGATTTTATTGGTTGGGAATCAAACCTATTGAACATTGGTATGGTATTGCTGTCATGCTTTACTGCTTGAGATACAGGACAGCATTTTTAAATCAATGAGATACGATTTTTCCTTTAAAATCAGGGCAGAACATGTACAATAATCTGCAGGTTTTGTCTAGGCCTAGTGGGTGCTTCCTTCTTTGTGGATAGACTGTGACTGTGTTGTGTGATATTCTCTGGGACTTTGTGTCCAGTGTATTTCAAAGCTAAAAAAAACAAAACAAAACAAAGCCCTGAGGACAATGCAAACTCGTAAATACAAAACACTAAAAGAGAGAAAATGCAACTGAGCTTGCCTATAGAATAATGCTTGCCACAGCTAACAAACCAAGAGGGGGAATCAGATGAGGAGCAGCAGAGGAGAAATTCAGTCACATCAGTTTCTAGATCAGAGAGAGAGAGAGAGAGAGAGAGAGAGAGAGAGAGAGAGAGAGAGAGAGAGAGAGAGAGAGAGAGAGAGAGAGAGAGAGAGAGAGAGAGAGAGAGAGAGAGAGAGAGAGAGAGAGAGAGAGAGAGACAGACACACTCTTCCTCCTTCACTGTCACAGATACAGCTCAGTCAGAGACCTCTACTTCAATAAAATTAATAACTTAATACAGGGCTTTACAGCCATGACTGAAGTAGAACAGATAAAGATCCTACTAGGAGAAGGACAGACCGCAACACTGGCTGCCAGATACGTGTATGTGTGCCACAGCCTGAGAGACAGCAGGTGAATGTGTGTGTGTGTGTGTGTGTGTGTGTGTGTGTGTGTGTGTGTGTGTGTGTGTGTGTGTGACCTCAGGGTGTTTCCCTACTGCCCACCACAGTGACTTCAGTAATGTGTGTGTGTTTATGTATGTTAAAACACTGTGGTATCAAAATGTTCACAGAGATTCTAATCTGTTACACTGTTCACTTGTACAATTAATTTAATTTGTACATTTAAATTTAATTTATGTTATAATATTCAAGTATGTTGATGTCTTTATAATTTTCCTATGTATTCCAAGCTTTGGCAATATTGTCATATATACAGTCATGCCAATAAAGCAATTTGAATTGAATTGAGAGAGAGAGAGAGAGAGAGAGAGAGAGAGAGAGAGAGAGAGAGAGAGAGAGAGAGAGAGAGAGAGAGAGAGAGAGAGAGAGAGAGAGAGAGAGAGAGAGAGAGAGAGAGAGAGATATAGCAACAGCAACACTAATGCAATCAACATCAGCTGAGTCAGAGCTTTGGCCTGGGATAAGACTCCACACCAGTCATCTCAATATACCAGTAACACAGCCACTCAAACACACACACACACACACACATACTCACTCTCATAGATCAAAACGTGATCATCCTCAGGATCTATTCTCCCAGGATTTGATTAATGTATTTTCAAGCTGTTTGCCCAATCTTCCATGAGACTCTTCAGTCATGCTTTATGGACTAGACTTAGTAATGACCAGTGGTGTGATTTTAAAGCAGATCATTCTGTCTCCTATTCATTTCAGTAGATATTAATATCTTAATTTGTTAGAACTAGAATGTCTACTGTTATAATTAAGCTATAAAGTCCATTTTTCTAATCTTGATCTTGGCATTTAGAAATCGATATCGGGATGGTTTAATAAAAATAAAAAAACTACAACAACAGAAAATCTATATTTTTATCCAGCACTATTTAAACAATTGGCAGATGCTTTTTAAAGTGACGTACGCTGGATTCAAGATATAGATTTTATTGGTTTATTCATTCCTTAGGAATCAAACCCATTAACCTTGGAATTACTGTGTTATGCTTTACTGCCTGAGATACAGGAAAACATTTTAACAGGTTTAAATCCATTTGACAGAATTGGTCATTTTACCTCCTATTCATTTCAGAGGACATTACAATTTTAATCTGTTAGAACTGGAATGTTCACTGTTAAAACTTCACTATTAAAAATTCAGCTCTTGAATTTGACGATATATAACGGGGTTGTATAAATCTAAGACAAAGCAGTTATATGAAATTCATTTTATTTCATTTTATTCCTTTTTAATCCTTGCGAATTTGAATTATAATGCTGCATCCTATTTGCTACCTCAATAGAACCTGAACCTGAGGAAGGCAATTTCAGTTCAATTCTGAGCCCTGTTGTCTAATAATCGAGAAGTTTTGTATGATATTGACTTTAAACCTATTCATGTTAAAGGGATAGTTCACCCAGAAATGAAAAATTGCTGTTGATTTACTCACCCTCAGGCCATCCAAGATGTAGGTGTCTTTTTTTCTTTAGTAAAACACTAAAGAAGATTGTTAGCTGAAACAGTGGTCCTTGGTGATTCATATAATGCAAGTCAATGACTACCGTCACTTTGAGAGTCAAAAAAACATATACAGGCAAAACAAAATGAATACCCGTGGCTCCTCCTGACAACACGTTGAAGCGCATATGTCAATATGCGACAGGAAGCTCACGCTCCAGACTGCCATGAACGCGCTCAGGACCGTTTCCCGAGGCTTTGGATTACAGGTAGGCCTATAATGCAGTAAATACTGTTTCTTGCACAGACAGATCATTTCGCTTCATAAGACCTCAATGTATCGTCAGGAGCCACCAGTATTCATTTTGTTTTGCCTGTATTTTTTTACTCTCAAAGTGACGGTATAAGAATCACCAAGGACCACGGTTTCAGCTAAACATCATTACATTTCTACTGAAGAAAAAAAAAAAAACACACACCTACATCTTGGATGGCCTGAGTAAAGTAAATTTTCATTTTTGGGTGAACTATCCTTTTAACACGTTAAAACAAAATGCCGCAAGTAGCTGCAAGTCATGATGTCAGAAAGAATGGAAGATTTTTGTCTTGATGTTTGCCTTCCTGGTGGGTCATCATGCATCTCGAGCAGATCCTGCTGGGAAGCTGTTAATTAGCCGGATCTCTGTCAAAGCTCTGCTTGGCTGCTAGCCTTTAAGATCATGCATTAAGAAGTTTTAAAGCTACTTAGTCTCACACCAGAGAGATCTCATGGTTCAACGCATTCTCATCCCAAAGCGTAATATTTTGACTCTTTTGCCAAAGCGTCTATATCCAACGCATATGGCACCCTTTAGCGTCAATATAACACGCTTCGGTTTTGGGTAGGTTTAGGTCTGGGGTAGTGTTAGGGTTAGACCACTAGGAGGCGCCATATATCTGCGTCTCAAATGACGCTAAAGGGTGCCATGTGCGTTGGATATAGACGCTTTGGCAAAAGAGTCAGTATATTACGCCTTGGGATGAGAACGGGCTCCATGGTTTGGATCCTCCTCGCTTTATTGTATTTCATTTAGTGAAAGCAAAATCTGTTTTCTACATTCGGAAATGACTAATGACTTAACACTATTAGAGCCTCAGATTCCCAGTATCTTGTCACCGTGTTATTCTCCACCTCTCAGCAGTTGGCCCCTCATAGCCAGGATCCATCTATCTATCTATCTATCTATCTATCTATCTATCTATCTATCTATCTATCTATCTATCTATCTATCTATCTATCTATCTATCTATCTATCTATCTATCTATCTATCTATCTATCTATCTATCTATCTATCTATCTCCATAATGCACTAGGTTATTGCAACTGCCGAATGTTTACAGTCAGCTATCATTCATGACTCCCATGTGAGCTTCTTTTTTTTTCCCAGAAGGTGTTGCTGTACCCCTCTAAAAGGGCCCAGACACAGTAGCGGAGGTCCCATTCAGCGTAGTGACATCTTATTAAAGCGGCACCACGTAATCCTACCAACACCCTCCCTTGCTTTAAATCCGCTCGTCCGGTGCAGTTCCGTAGACGCACAGCACAGCACAGCACAGCCTCCTCCTCCAACAGAGCAGCGCCGCGGCTCGTGTCTCTACGGTAACATGGTGTGCAGCGCGCGGCAGCAGTAGACAGTATCGCTGGACATAAGAGAAGGCGCTCGCGCTGCTTATCCTGCTCTCCTTCCACAACATATCAACACATCGAGGGAAACTTCGCGTTTTTTTGGACACGGTAAGATGGCCAATCATCGCGTCCTGCGTAGCCTACTTACTGTAAAATATTAATATTTTTTAATTCTTAATGACGGAACGTTGGCTCTCCTCTTGCAGTGAGTCTGTATTGTCAAATAGCATCCCATAAGCACGAGTGAAATAACGAGGAAGAGATGGGGAACGATCCCAAATAAAGACTAGTTTTAAAAAGCGACTAAACAAATGTAATTAGAATGGAATGACATAAAATAACGCGATTGCATTATTTTTTTGACCCAGTGATTAATAGTTCACAACACAGGATTTGGGTCATTGTGCAGCCCCCGTGTCGTGTGAACAGTACTTTATGAATGAATTGATAGTTTTGTGATTATGACGACGGATGTAAGGAATGTTTGGATGGGTCAGGGGTCGCGCTCGACGGATGTGCGCGCTTCCAGTAATTCTGTTTTTGGACAGTCAGGCGATGCTATTGTTCGATCTGACGAGCTTCTGAAGAGCTCGAGGAAGCGGGACATGAATCCTGCGCAGGCAACTAGGCTACTGGGATAAGTCATTAGCCTGCTCTAAAAGTGACCAATGTAAAATGATTTTGAAGCAATTATCTACAATGTTTATTGAATTATTATGAGCAGTAGCATACTGTACCTGCATAGGCTGCAATAGACTCCAAAAGCAGTTCGGCGTGCAGTTCGATCTTGGAAAAAAGTGACATATTTACCTTTGTACTGCACAAGTGAGTGACAGAGTGAGTGTATATTTTATGAAGCACTTTTATGATGCTTTAAAAATAACCAGTTAGTTATTTAATCTTTTCGATTAAAGATGAAAAAACAAACAAACAAACAAACAAACAAAAAAAAACAGGCTAGCTACCATGCTTCTTATTGCTTCACTGCTATTATAGAAATCAATGAAAATAAACACATGGTCATCATGACATGGTCAAAATGTTATTTTAAAAGCCTGTTATGCATATAAAAATAACTCACAAAATCCAAGGTCTTATAGGGGTCTAAAAAAAAAGACAAACCAATTAATGTATGCAATTTTGTCCCTTTTATTAATCTGAGTGTCACATCCAAATTTAACTTGCATATGAATGGATCTTCTCCATGCCATTGATGTTGGTGAAGGCTACAGTTATGTAAGAAGATAAGAGTGGGAAAGACGGGCTCATCTGTAACAGTCTGTTTGTAATCAGGCTGTTGGTCCCAGAATCCCTTCAGGACACACTTTATTCAAAGATGCACATTGATCTATGAAAGGGTTATGACATCAGGTCAGGGTGGGGTCAGGGATTTTTTCATGCTTAACGATGTGCTGATAAGTGTGTGAGATTAATGTTTGTGTATGTTCTCATAGATGCGGGTGGGGGGCTGAGTTTTTAGAATTTCATTCTAAATTATATTAAACAAATTTCTATTTTGTGTTCCATGGGAAAAATAAAACCATATTTCTTTGGAACAGTGATAATGGAGCATAATTTGTGTTTTTGGATGCAACAGTTCTTTAAAGAAAATGCTTTCTTAAGTATAGGAGAAAATAGAAGATTTTCAAGTGCTCAAGTGCTCTGTATTTTATGCATGCCATTAGACGCCACCATTTAAAGTAGGATCAGTGCTTGAGACACACGATGCATTGCCTTTGTGAGGCCAGAATCTCCTGTCGGGGCTTTTTCTTGGATTTCTCCTCGAAATCTCGTGGTCTCATTAGCTGTCTCATTAGTTCTCACTGTGCTGTTTTCTTAGTCCGTCAAAGCATGTGATCCTCTTTGGCACTGGTAAAAGGCTGAATAGAACGTGGATCTCATCCACTCAATAGGGAAGCTGTGGTTTGCAGCACATAAAATGTAACTTTATGGCACACGTTATGGTGGAAACACTGGTCCATAAAACATCCACAATACTAGCTGTGAGTTAATGGACATTTGTGATAATATTAGTCATGGCACTTAAACTGGGATAAAGATGACTTTCATGGTCGTTGTTAAAATACATTAAAGTGCCCTTTGTAATTAAGATAATCAAGATATAAATATGGAAATCAAATCACATTAAGTGGTATTGTTTTCAATGCAGCATTGAGACTTTTAGTGCTGCTACAATCAAAAAAGCCTACAAAGATTTTTTAGAGGCATTAAAAAAATTTAAAAATTCAGTTTTGCACTTTTTTTTGCTGTAATATGAGTCAGCGCTATGCCACTCATTTGAACACTGTGAGTAACCAAGCTCTGTGTGTGCCTTACCTGACCACTGCGTTCCACTCAGCCCAATTGTGGCTGCACTGTGGGATGTGATTGTGAGTTTGAGGACCTTTTCAAGGGAGGATGTGGCTTTTGCACCCCACTGAGAAGTTCTTGCTTCCTTTTTTTTATAGCATACCCAGATCCAGCCTTGCACTGCGCCTTCCATTAGACTGCAGAAAGGCAGGGCAATTACTCCCAGCAGCCGCGTTGTGGTTGATTCTAAGGAGCTCTCTCAGAACCGCTATGTTGTTCTGATAGGAAAGTGTGTGGTAGGATGTGAGTATTTGTGTGCTCAAGTGTTTCTAGGTTCGCCTTTGTCTGTGAGTAAATGCAATCGGTGTCATGCTGTTTTTTAATGCTCGCTGGCTGCAGAGAAACTTAAGAGCAATATAAAGTCTGTGGCTATTGCTGAAAATGCACGAGTGCCCTTCTTAAAGTCCCCATGAAATCAAAATTGTCCAAAAAAAGTTTTGGGGCTTTTAGTATGAATATGTTAGCCTTAGTGTTAACTATAAGCTAGTGTGCTCCAAAACAATGACAAAATTCGCATTTAGAAGATATAAGAATTTAAAACTTAGTCTCTCACTTCTGCCAATATGGATCAATGATGTTGATGACATCACTTTGCACATCACCTACGCTACGCTATAAATAGATGCTGAAGCTGCGGCTGAAATCGGTAACTTGTACATACATTTACTATTATCTACATGGTGAAGGGGACATAGTGAATTATAGGGAATAGGGAACGTGAAGTCTGGTTCCGCGTTAGCGAGATGGAGGAGATTAGGAGTAAAATGGTTAGAGATTAGGAAGAAACTACCTCTTTACCGAGCTCAACGGCTCATCACGAGCTGTGTTGTAAACTAAACGCTATTGGCTATTTAAAAAAAGGGGAGGGGCTGTTCGATATGTCCCGCCCTGTCTTCCTGTTTCAGTGAAAACACATTGAATAATGCTGCGCATTTCAAGGCACTTCAGTTTAAGTATAGTAACTTCCATACTTGCAACACTGAGATTAAGCTGTCCAAAATGTGAAGTTGTCTCAAGTACCTCTGTCTCCTTTTCTATGAGGTCATGCTGACCGACAGTGCTTCTGTACGTGGAGTTGAGAGAGCTCTTTCAGTGGACCTTCCCACTGTTCAGATGGGCTGACTTATTTTTTAACATGTACTGAGCCGTGGTGAGTCAGTTCCTTTTGCTGTCATATCTTGGACGACCTTTCATTGACACTGGGGAGTTAAGAGGACCTCTTGAACTTGATGAGAGTTATACTTGGCATTTAGGGATGACTTTGCTGCAGACAAAGATAAGTCAAGTCAAGTCAAGTCACCTTTATTTATATAGCGCTTTTTACAATACAGATTGTATCAAAGCGCTTCACAGTGATAACATGAAAACAATATAACAAAGTTTGTTTCTAAAAGAAATTGCGTCAACGTCCACCTTAAGTAAGGCAGATCAATAATATTAAATGTTAAATGTCCCCAACTAAGCAAGCCAAAAGCCAAGGCAACAGTGGCAAGGAACCCAAACTCCATCAGGTGACAGAATGGAGAAAAAAACCTTGGGAGAAACCAGACTCAGTCGGGGGGCCAGTTCTCCTCTGGCCAACGAAGGAACAGTGCATGATTCGGGCAGCATTACAAGTCAGATTGGATCGGAACATTTAGAGTATTTTTTGGAAGTCCAAGTATGCACGCCGGTCTTAAGACGAGTTGTTGAGGATCAGTGCCGTCCACCATAGAGAGTCCATATCGCCCGTGCTGAGTCGTCACTTCACAGGCTTTGTGATTGGAGCATCTGAAGTCTCCGTGAGAGGCTGGATACAAACTGGAGCTGATGAACGCCATTTTCTCGGGACTCGCGTCCCGAGATAACAGCAGAAAAGCAAAGGGAAAATAATTAGCGTAGCTGCTGTTCATAATGATGATTTCCATAACACAGGCGTAAATGACAAAACATGAAGACAGTGACTCTTGCGTCCCAAAATCACCCCCCTCCGTCCCCCACTCAACTCAGCCCAGCTTACTGACCTCTACGTCCCTCCTGCTGCTGAGACCTAACCACAATCTCACAATCTCTCCGCAGCCCAACCATACGCGCCAACCCGTTGACTAAGGCTGTCGAGCCCCACTGGTGCGTGAATAGGCAGTTTCAGTGGACAACGGTTCCGTATGGCATACTACCTACCGCAACACAATATCTGCCCAACCACCCGTCATTCACGCAATATACAGGAACGTAATGACTGCAAATACTATGCAACCTATACAGATAACCTACAGTCTCTTCAAGTTTTATAGTATTAAATGCATTTGATCTGATTCAGCAGTATTATAAAAGGTAAGCATTATGTAAATGCTTGGCTAAAAAGATGCGTCTTTAATCTAGTTTTAAACTGGGACAGCGAGTCAGAGCCTCGAACAATATCAGGAAGGCTATTCCAGAGTTTAGGAGCTAAATGTGAGAACGCCATCCCTCCTTTAGTGGACTTAGATATCCTAGGAATGACTAGAAGCCTCGAATTTAGTGATCTTAAAGAACGCGATGGATTGTAGGGCGATAGAAGGTCCATTAAATACACAGGAGCTAACCCATTTAGGGCTTTATAGGTCAGTAATAGTACTTTGTAATTGATACGGAACTTGATAGGTAACCAGTGTAGAGATGATAAAATTGGTGTTATATGATCATATTTTCTGGACCTAGTAAGAACTCTAGCGGCTGCATTTTGCACTAACTGTAGCTTGTTTATTGAGGATGCAGGACAACCAGCTAATAAAGCATTACAGTAATCTAGTCTCGAGGTCATGAATGCATGAACTAACTTTTCTGCATCGGAAACAGATAGCATGTTACGTAATTTAGCAATGTTTCTAAGATGGAAAAAGGCTGTTCTTGTAACATATGAAATATGATTTTCGAAAGACAAGTTGTGGTCTAGTATAACACCCAGGTCTTTTACCGTAGAGGATAAAGTAACAGGACATCCTTCTATATTAAAGTTGTATTGTAAGTGGTTTTGTGGATAGTTTTTTGGACCAACAAGTAATACCTCCGTTTTATCTGGATTTAGTAGCAGGAAATTATGCATCATCCAGCATTTTATATCTTTAAGACACTCTGTCAATTTTGATGAGTTAGTGTTTTCATCTGGCCGTGATGAAATATATAATTGAGTGTCATCAGCATAACAGTGGAAATTAATTCCATGTTTTCTTATAATATTACCAAGTGGCAGCATATATATTGAGAATAGCAGAGGGCCTAACACCGATCCTTGCGGCACTCCATAGTCTACTGACGTTATCTTCGATTTTTCCCCATTTAAACAAACAAAATGGTAACGGTCTGATAAATACGATCTGAACCAGCTTAATGCCTGTCCCTGAACACCAGTGTAGGTTTGTAGTCGATCCAAGAGTATTTTATGATCGATAGTGTCAAACGCAGCACTAAGATCGAGTAGAACTAATATTGAGATACAGCCTTGGTCAGAAGCTAAAAGTAAATCATTTGTAATTTTAACTAGCGCAGTTTCTGTGCTATGATGCGGTCTGAATCCTGACTGAAATTTTTCATATATCTCATTTTCTTGCATGAAAGAGCACAATTGAGCGGACACAGTCTTTTCTAGTATTTTAGACATAAATGGAAGATTTGAAATCGGTCTGTAATTTGCTAAGTTATTTGGATCTAATTGCGGTTTCTTAATGAGAGGTTTTATTACTGCCAGCTTGAATATTTTTGGAACATGACCTAAAGATAAAGACGAGTTAATAATATTAAGAAGAGGCTCTTCCACTACAGGTAACACTTCTTTCAGAAATTTAGTGGGTATTGGATCTAATAAACATGTTGTTGGTTTAGATGCAATGATAAGTTTATTTAGCTCTTCCTGTCCTATAGTTGTAAAGCGGTGTAGTTGTTCTTGAGGGGCGATAATTGAGGCTGAATCATAAGACACCATAGAGGATTGTACATTTACAATTGTGTTTCGGATGTTTTCAATTTTCTCATTGAAGTAGTTCATAAAATCATTACAGCTATACTGTAACGGAATAATTTGCTCGGGTGATGTCTGTTTATTTGTTAGTCTAGCCACGGTGTTAAATAAAAACCTTGGATTATTTTGGTTATTTTCTATTAGTTTGCGGAGATGCTCAGCCCTGGCTGCTTTTAGAGCTTTTTTATAACGTGACATACTGTCTTTCCACGCGATTCTAAAGACCTCTAAATTAGTTTGTTTCCATTTACGCTCTAGGTTACGAGTTTCTCTCTTGATAGCATGCGTAGCACTGTTGTACCATGGTGCTTTAGTTTTCTCTCTAACCTTTTTTGATCTAATTGGTGCAACAATATCTAATGTACTAGAGAAAATGGTGCTCAAACTGCTAGTCATTTCCTCTAGTTCATCTGTTTGTTTGGGTTCTCTGAGCAGCTGAGATAGATCAGGTAAGCTATTTGAGAATCTATCTATAGTGGTCGGAAGGATTGTTCTGCCTGGTCGATAACGTGGCGCAACATGACAAATTTCAGCAGTGCGTATTATACAAGTTACCATGTGATGATCGGTGAGATCGTCACTTTGCGGTATAATATCTATATCGGTTAGATTGGTTCCATATGATATAATTAAATCTAGTGTATGATTTAGACGATGAGTGGGACCCCTGACATTCTGCTTGACCCCAAAGGAGTTTAATAAATCTGTAAACGCAGTCCCTAACGCATCGTTTGTGTTATCTACGTGTATGTTAAAATCTCCAACAATTATTGCTTTATCGGCATTGACCAATAGATCTGAGAGAAAGTCTGCAAACTCTTTTAGGAAATCAGTGTAGGGCCCTGGAGGTCTATATACAGTAGCCAAGGCTAGAGATAATAGGGATTTCTTTCTTACATCTAAGAGCGTAACGTTTAGCACCAGTACTTCAAACGAGTTAAACCTGTGACCTGTTTTCTGAGTAACATTAATAATATCTCTATAGATTGTTGCAACACCGCCGCCACGACCGATCAGACGGGGCTCATGTTTATAACAGTATCCTGGCGGGGTAGACTCATTTAGACCGAAATACTCGTTTGGTTTAAGCCAGGTTTCAGTAAGGCAAAGTACATCGAAGCTATTATCTGTGACCATTTCATTTACAATAACCGCCTTAGGTGTGAGCGATCTAATGTTTAGAAGACCTAGTTTTAGAAATTGTTTTTGTTCACTGATATTTAGATTTTCAGGTTTAATTACAATAAGATTTTTCCTAGATCCTACAGTGGATTTATTATTTGGCCTCACTAAACGAGGAATAGACACAGTTTCTATATAATGTTCTACACTACTTATACCAATTAAATCGGGCGGCAGTGGCTCAGTGGTTCATGTGGGTTGTCTACAAACCGGAAGGTTGGTGGTTCAATCCTCGGTTCCACCTGACCAAGTGTCGAGGTGTCCATGAGCAAGACACCTAACCCCAGCTGCTCCCGACGAGCTGGATGGCGCCTTGCATGGCTGCCGTCGCCCGTCGGTGTGTGAATGAGTGTGTGAATGGGTGAATGTGAGGCAAATTGTAAAGCGCTTTGGTGGCCATTGGGTCTGTGAAAGCGCTATATAAATGCAGTCCATTTACCATTTACCATTTAAATCGGCACAGCAAAGACTGTGATTTGGAATTTGATTTTCTAGTCATACGGTGTGTAACGTCTTGGAGATGTTGTCCGACAGAACAGCCGCTCCGATTCTGCTGGGGTGCAGGCCATCAGCACGGTAGAGCCTAGGTCGCTCCCAGAACAGATTCCAATTATTTACAAAGAGCAGTTTTTGTTCATTACACAATGACATTAACCAGTAATCAGTTCGAATGTGTCCTCACCTGCACTCAGAGGTAACGTTAGACACACATCTGATATGTTCGCCATAACAGATGAACAGTAGATTAGTAGTGATACTACCAATATCACTAGTAATTTAGGACTGAAATGCCGGATATAACCTGTATCCTTTCAGTGAAACGGGTGTAAAATCAGACGGTCAATAGGCGCGAGGCCACGCGTGAAATGCTAGCGGACTAAAGGCTAGTAGCCGAGATTCGCAAAGTTGGGTCTAAGTAGCGATATCAAAGCAGAGGAAATGCACGGATAAGCAGAGGAAAGCAAATATAAAGTCTGTTGTGTAGGGTTTTCCTCATATGAGAAATACTGGTTCTTTGTGCAAACTGAGAAAAATTAAGCAGTGTAGTGCATTCGACAGAAAAAAAAACTAGGTAAACCTTCTATTATTCACCATTTTAGCTTGTGGAATTAATGAATTATTTGTATATGTATTGGCAAAAGGGGTATTTCTACAATTTGTTACCCTGAAACCTTTATTTTTAGGCGATACAGCATCCACTCCACAAGGTGTCAGTAAAAAGTTCAAGCCCATTGTATCAGTTATTTAGGAAGATGAACAAAAGCCAGCGAAGCCAAAAGAAAAAGCTCACTTTAAAAATACACATGACAACTGGAATACTGATAGAAAATTATGCTTGAGCATTACTTGCATATTACTTGCACAGCTGGACGTTTCTAACACTTCTAAAGAGCTTGATTACCTGGTTGAGGTGTCTTTAAATAAGGTTGGAGATAAACTCTGCAGGACGTTGGCCCTCCAGGAACAGTATTGGGAATCCCTGCTCTAGAGTAAATCATAAGGACTCTAATAACTTTGACATACCATGAGTATCCTCAAAGGATTTGCAGATACTAATATACAAAATGAGAGCAACCGTTGAAGGTCAACGCACACAATTAGTCTTCAGACTCCCTTGGTCTGACAAACTGATGTTGAGAGTCATGTCAAGATATGATAGTGGACAAAGGTCAACACAGTCTACACAGACACAACCATTATAGGATCAAAGTAAGCCAACCGAATGGCACATTTGTTCCCAGGCATGGGGATTGTGGGGGTTCTCTTCCTGCTCTGAGACTGTATGCTGTGCTACATGATAGCGGTTGAAGGAGAAATTCGTGCTGAGGGGGCAATTTGCGTTCTGACGAAAGGGGATGTGTATTTTTAGTCTTGGCCTCATCACGACAGGAAATGGGATAGTAGGCTCCATAATGTCTCAACTAACATACTTTTTAAAACATTTCTGTTTCCCTTTCTCCCAACCCTTAACACAATTTCCCAAGCCCTCCTCCTAAACAATAGGTGGAATAGTTCATCCTTATTTGGGAATGTCGTGGCAGTAGTGTGAAGTCCTCAAATAGCTTTAGCATATAGATTTGTGTATTGCAAATATGTCTTAGCCAGACTATATACCCTTGTAAATCACTCTGTATGTTTATTAATCGGAAAATAATGTTTAATTGAATCCAAATTGGATTTAATAGCCATCTTGAGTGATACACTCTCATTAACTCTTTCCCCACCTGCGTTTAAAAAAAAAAAGTTGCCAGCCATCGCCAGAATTTTTGATAATTTTGACAAAAATGTCATGCCCCCCAGAATATTTTGTTGTATGAATATCTGTGAACATGCTATATATCAAAAGAAAGAACATAGCCTCTGCTTTTAAACAAAAAACATTTTTTGGCATGCTTTTATTTTAGCATCATGCATTCTTTTTTTTATCAACACTTGAATGTGGCTAAGTTAAAAAAGTAGTATTTTGAACAAAAAGCTGAGAAATTTGTGTGTTTTTTTCAATGCAATGCTTTTATCGCTGGTTTTTGATTCTTTTTTGTCTGTGTTTTTTATTCTGAGATTCTGTACTCTTTCAGAAGATGCATAATATAGCCCCCTACCGTATAACAGTGAAAACAAGGAAACACTAGAAGATTCCGTCAAAGGCGGGAAAGCGTTGTCTCATAAATGACGTAAATTCCGTAAATGGCGGGGAAAGAGATCAAATGAAATCTTAAGGCACCCACACCCTACAAGATAATCAGGCCGATTTTGGTCCCAAATTCTCCCCTTCCGACAATCCTAGGTAAAGTCACGATTATCTTGATGATTCTACAGATTATCTTATCAGATGTTCCTGTGGTGTGAGGTGTGTTAACTTAAGTGACTTAAGTTAAGGGCCAGCCTTTAGTCTATTGCAGTGTTTCCTAACCCTGTTCCTGGAGGCACACCTACACTACACATTTTCCAACTCTTCCTAATCGATCACACCTGAATCAACTCATCAGCTCGTTAGTAGAGACTCCAAGGCCAGAAATATATGGGTCAGAAAAGGGAGACATCCAAAATGTGCACTGTTGGTGTGCCTCAAGGAGCAGGGTTGGGAAACACTGGTCTATTGTACATGTTTCATTTCTCAACCATGAGTTTGCAGTTTGAATCCAAATCTCAGGCGTGATAGGAAATAGTTACTTGTCTTGCTGTCCTGTCATGGGACATGCTGAGGTTGGCATACCGGGCTGATGTCTGGACATCCATAAGGGTCAGCACTTTGAAGATCTGGCTGAATCTGGCCACTTTGAAGCCTGTTTTGTTCATCGTTGGAGACCTACGAAGTGAGAGATCAGTTCTCCTTGACCTGAATACTATGGTGCCCTGGGCAATTAAGGTGTGGTGAGAATAATTACGATGTGGGATGGAGGGTGTCCTCTGAGTCTGGCACATTTCTGTGTGTAGTGTTAAAAATGGGAATGAGCTGCGCTACATTCTGCTTCCAATAATGGTAACTTCCAAAACCCGTTGCACTCTGTGGCATGACAAAAAAAAAAATTTGAGACCTGATATCTCTGTGACCATGAAGATGATTTATTTTTTTGCTGTTAGTCCACACATATGGATTATTCGATGGGTGATACTTGGAAATCTAGATTTTATAGTTGCCTAAGTTTTGGGCAATACCAATATGACTGATAAAAGTATAGTCAGATAATAGGAAATAAGATATGTTTCAGCATTATCGATTGCTGTTAATTAAATTCAGTTTATGAATTTAAATGTAATATTACACATTTCTAATAATGCATAATTCACTGTAAATGTTTGAAAACACCAATGCACTAGACTTTTTAAAGGCTGTCGGTAGATCAGCTTTTGGCCGATAATCTCAAATCAGCCTGGGGTGCGTTTCCCGAAAGCATCGTTAGCCAACTATGGTCGCAAGTTCCGTCGTTACCAATAGAGTTCAATGGGATTTGCGACCAACTTGCAACCATAGTTGGCCAACGATGCTTTCGGGAAACGCACCCCTGGTCAATATATCACTGGTAGATATCTAAATAACTGTATCTAAGTAATATAGTTTCATGATGGCAAATTATGAAATTAAAGATGTATTAATTAACTAAATAAATGAAAAAATAGAAAAATCTGTTAAAATATACAAATATCGTCTAATTATTGATCTGGATAATAAATTAGTGTATCAATTTCCACAAAAAAATATTCTTAATTTCATATTCAAAATGACCAATATTTCATATTTTATGTAGGTTTTAACAAAAAAAAATGCTTAACAACAAATATTAACAAGTAAAAATAAAAACAAAAACTTAAAAGCCAGCAGTGTTTACACTCTTTCAGCATCTCAATTTGAAGTTAATGCAGTATGACACTGGACTAAGGGCCTTTATGATTTCTATCCAAAAGGAACATCCTCAAGACAAAGCTAAATTAAGCTCCATAAAGATCACCTACAAGCTTGTTCATTTAAATGTGCCAGCCTGAAGAGGTGAAATCCCCAGCTGAGTCTTGGTTCCTCCCAAGCTTTCTCACGAGTCTAGATCTTAGGGAGTTTTCCCTTGCTATTGTCACTGCTGTGAGATTTTCCGCATGTGGATTTTAAGGCACTATTCTCTGCATAGTTTGTTTTTAATGATTGCATTGTCAAAATGGTTAAATATAGTTTAAATCAATTCAAATTGAATTGAAAATATGGCGTAAAAACCCTGATACGATGTAGTCGTAGCCTCAGAGACGAGCTGGTGCTCTGCTCTCTCCCCTGCCTGCTTTCTCATTCCTCATTAGTGGATTCTAAAATGTTGGTAATGGAGGCTTAAGGAACATGTCTGTAGTCTGGCACAATATGGCAATTGGAACAAGCGTCTGTCGGAAGAACAGATGTGATTTGTAAGTCTAGCAGTTGATGAGTGCCTAAGGACCACCAGAAACCAAGTTAGCTGAATTCACAAGCTCAGACAAGTGACTGCAGGCTGAGCTGTAGAGCAGAGTTGGTGGTTTTATGTGATTGTCAGCAGGAAGACTGAGTTTTTAACCTGTTCTTTTGCCTCTGTGAAAACTGATCAACTTCTGAGCAGAAGGGAAAAAAGAAAGACCCCCCCCCCCATTTCCTCCCTTTCTTCATACATAATCATAAAAACAACTGAAATTAATGAGCAGATAAACCCCTTCACTTTAAACCTCTCTCCAATTTGCGTTGGGGTTCTGATCAAACTGTCAAGGTTAATTTTTCCTTGCATAACTACTGTTTTGCTCTTCCCTTGTAAAAAAGAAATGTGCTTAATTGCATTGAATGTGGACTTTTGTTGTGTACTTCAAATCCTAAAAGCATATTTTTACTTGCAGAAAAATAACATTAATGAAATAAAACCTCTCTAAAAAGGGAGTACACTTTCACAACTGTTAAAAAGTGCACTTTGTTTGCAGTGTTATCATTATTTTTTTATTTTTTTTAAGGCAGTTTGTTCTAGGTTGGTGAGGGATTGAAAATGTCAAAAATGCAATCTCTGTACAAACAACAGCATTTGTCTCTGGAATAAAAATAAAGAGAAAAAAAAGTGCACTTTGTAATATATTATAATAGTTACCATGAATGCTTCTCGGTACATTTGGCAGTACACTTTAAGTTAATTATATGTCAAATACAATAGAAGTTATAATGAAATTACATTTAAAGAGTCCCACTTAAGTGGGTCAAAAAAATCACTCTAAAGTTCAACTAATTGCATTGAATATAAATTCAAACTATAATACATTTTCATTGAATTGTAAATAACATGCGATTAAGGGCCAGGTTTACTAACGGCTTGTGCCAGTGCAAACCCTCTGAACCTTCTTCGGGGTTTACTGAAGACACGCCGTGAAAAATTAGCGCTGAAAAGGTGTGGACAGTTATTTTTGTGGCTGTTTTGCATATGCATTTGTAGGAGTTTCCCTTTCAGATGCCAAATTTATGGGAGGAGAGTATTTCAATTAATCATGCAACGCGATTTACTAGTGTTTGTGCTAGTCAATTTACTGGTATTTACGCCTTAATTAAATGCCCCCAAAAATGTCTTAAACCAGAAACTAATTTGTGCTACTCCTGGTAGATTGCGTTGGTCATTATGGAAATGATCCGGCTGCGTCTGTTCTTAATATTTGATGTAGAAGACTTGATGCGTCTCCCGATATTGACGGGATGATATCTTTGAATACTGAATTGCTCACAGCCCTTATCGCCTCCTTCACTAATAAGATCAGACTCTCTGCGAAAAGCTATTTGTGTTCCTCGAGCTAGTACACTGAAAGCTGATGAGTGGGATTTACAGCTGCAAAAGGACTCGTGCAACAGGTAACTCCGGAGGGATGAATGATACGCTGCCTTCGCTTCACTCCATTGCGTTGCACGTCCCAGGGGAAAAATGGGAAATCCGAAGCAAAAAGTTACATTCTAATTACGTTACCTCCATAATTCAGGTTCCCCTGAGCTAATGTGCAGACGGCAGAACAGGAAATTACAACAACCCAAACCCTTGAAAGAAAACATGGCTGCTGTTTTTAGAGAAATGTGCCCTGTGTGTTTCTTTACCCTGTGACTAATGACCTTCAGGCACAGTTTGAGGAGATACTGTAGATAGAAATGGGCAGCAGCAGGCGGCTCCACAGCCCTTTGAAGTGATTTATGTGTTTGTGTCTTCAGCCAGTGCTGGACTGGTTTGCAGCAGACCGCCACCGAATCTGGCAGCAGAAACTCAGAAACCGATCCCTCAGCAACTTCAAGCAGGCGGACGTTTGAGGCAGGAATGAACGGATTTGTTAAACATCAGTGGTTTTGCAGAGGTTCTGAAGTAACTCTCTGGGGTGAATCTAAATTGTGCTAATTGCAATATTTTGATAAGCGTTGCCATATATATTTAATCCATCAACGATAACAGAATACTAGACCTTCTGTGTGCGTTTGTGTAAGCAGGCTGTGCAGAGTAAGGTGTTATCTGAATTAATCTGTGCTTGTACAGCTGGGAGATTATCCAGTTGACATATCTCTATGTTGATGTTATGTTGGCATAAAATGCGCATGGAGGTTAAACTAGGTTAACTGTGCTGTATTTTTTCCTCCAATTCTGTAATCGTGTCCACATTCATATTAGGAGCTGATAAGAGTAAAGTGGCATTTCAAATGGCTGAAAGTTATTAAATTGCACAGTACAGTTTTTTAAAGTCAACATGAAATGACATTCACAAGCCATTTTGTAATCTGACCTTTCTGGGTGAAATGGGATATACTGTGATTAAAAAATGTTGAGAGAGTTGATTTAATTAATTGGGAATTGATTGGATCATGGAAAAACAAGTTGTGGAGAGGTTTTTATTGGCTAAACTTTAAGCAGCCTTGATTTACTGTATGTCAGCTGAATCAGAATCGTAAAAAGAAATATTTTAGTTATGAGTTGTGAGATTGTAGTCTAAATTGAGAAAAAGGGTGATGTAAAAAAACAAAAAAATTTAAGGCAACCAGGTACCATTTTTTTATGTTAAACCAACAATATATTTTTATATTATTATATATTTAGATTTAGATTTATCTGCTATATTGGTTATCGGCTCTCAAATATAAAGAATTATCGGTATCTGTATCGGTATTGATGCATACCTACCCAAGATCCTCCCCTCGAAGAAATTAGGACAGAATTAGGACAGACACATTAGGACTGGTCAAAAGTGGACAAAAGAGATGGATTAAAACACCAGGTGTGAACGGTTATGTGTCTCCCTCGTCTTCTTGTGATCCGATCGACCAAAATGCATCTTAATACCAGGTATAAACAGGGCTTAATTAACCATTACTCTCAGTCTGTCTTAAATATGAATCAAGTTATAGGTATTGTGTCCACAATGAAACATATATCAGTAACTGACAGATTGTTCATATGACAATTTTGAGGGTTTTTTTAGTTGTTGCAGTAAACACTCTTTAAAGAGTCTTTATCATGGCAACATGTTTTTCTTTCACGCTCACTGTAGTTTTAACATCTCTATAGATTAAATAAGTCCTTAGGTTACTTTCAGTGCCTGTCGATAATTTAGCCATCATTCATTTGTTGCTTTTGTGCACAACACCACTCTATACCCGTTGAGAAAACAATGGCACGAAATGTAATTCATACTAGTCACTGCCTGAAGGGTCATTAGACAAATGCTAAACCTTGTTGTTGTTTCCCACTCCCTTACACATCAATTCTACTTTGAGAAGGCTGTAAGTCAAACTGTGGTCATTGTCCAAACTGCACAATATTGGTGTGGTTCTCTCTCAGTACCAGTGGCTTCTGTCTAAGAGCATTTCTTCCATTTGAACGTGATCAACGCTAACTTTACGGCTGAGAGCAAACGCACATCTTATCTGAATTTTAAAATGCATAGAGAGATTTCAGGTCAAGGGATTGCTCATCTGTGCAGTATTTCAGAACAGTGAAGTAGATAAGCTGACTTTTATGAGCGCTGTTGCAGTGTTGCATGTGTGTATCTGTGTGTGTGCGTTTGCTGTCTTTACAGACTGTACAGTAAAGTCAGCCTGGGACCCGACGTAACGAAATGAATTATGTTTTGGCCTGAGTATGTGGCAGATGAATAGAGGATTGATATTGACACTTGCAGACTCCATATAAAGCTCTATATTGCGATGTAAAACCCACTGCCAAGTACACATCAATAAGGTGACAGGTAATAAAGCTAAAGCGTCGGGTCAACAAGCTCTTAAGAGATCCTATTGTTATCTATTGAATTCCACATCTATAATGGGAAACTCAAAGGAGGCGAATCTTGATTAGTCCCTGAGAATGAATTTTCATGAATCTCAATGCTCTTGAATTCTTTGAAACTGAATGGCTTTACACAGCCTTTAAACACTGCTTTGCCATCCGGGCTTTTGCTTGCGGCATGAAAGGTATTTAAGTGAATCCAAAAAGGTTGATGTTTGTTTTGAAAAATACTTTACTTTAAAAGACTTCATTTAGAGAGGCACTGACAGTTTATTTTATTTTTTTGACTCAGTCGCTCTGGTGCATTTCTCAGATCACAACTGAAATTCTTGAAACTACTTGTTCATCCTCCACACCATCTAGTCACTTGTGCACATCATAAAAGCAATTTCTCGTTCTTTTGAACAAGTTGCAAATGCTTTGGTACATTCATGCAGTTGATCATGTACAGTTGTCTGCTGTTTCCTACATTATCAATTATTAATGTCATGTTGCTCACACGTTCTCTGTTGAATAGTCTTACCCCTAAAAAACATAGCCTTTAGTTCATTACATAAGTAATGTCAAGTATATTTTAGGGCTGTCAAATGATTAATCACGATTAATCACATCCAAAATAAAAGTTTGTGTTTACATAATATAGGTGGGTGCACTGTGTATAATTATTTTGTATATATATAAATACACACACATGCATGTATATTTAAGAAAAAAATATTATTTATATATAAAATATTTATATTTATATATAATATAAGTTATATATAAATCTATATACAGTATATACATTAAAATATTTCTTAAATATATACAAGCATGTGTGTGTATTTATATATATATATATATAAAATAATTATACACAGTGCACCCACATATATTATGTAAACAAAAACTTTTATTTTGGATGTGATTAATCACGATTAATCATTTGACAGCCCTAGTATATTTTCTATACATTCTATTAGACCTTTTTTGTAAATTTGTCCTGAATTGATGAATTGTGCAGGTGAATCTTAAATTTCACCAATGAAGGGGAATGTAAAGCATTAAATCAACCAATGATCAACCAGTCTAAAATAGCTCAGAGATGCATGTCATTAATCTTCAATTGGAAAGCATATTTAGACAGAGCATAACACAGAGTTACAATTTCTTATAATGGAAGAACAACAAGGAAACAAACAGGTCAACAGCCGGGAAGAAGACGAGTAGGGATGTGTGGTGGAAGGGTAGGGAGGCAAAACAGAGGAAGAGTTAGATAAGTCAAAGGACATAGGCACGTTTCTGATAAGGACCATTATTGTGGACCATGTTCTTAAATTATGACCTTACAATGGCTGAGGGGTGTTAAAAGGTGTAGCCGAATGTTGAGAGAACAAACGCTTCCTCAGTCATTCATTCAAGCATTTTGTAAACAGAATGGGTATGTATTTATTTTTAACAATGAGCACTGTACTCTAAAACTGTATACCAACTGTAATGGTTCATACAGTAGTATTTTTACACTTGTATTTTACAGTATATAGTAAAAAAACTTTATACAGATAACACATACACATGTATACATACAGTATTTTTTTATACCGCAATGAATAATAATTTGTTGACAGACCACAGTGCATAACCGTGAATCCTGTCCAGTCTCTTGCAATCAATATCCCATATACAGTATTGTGTCTGTAATTTGTACCGTTAAAATTAATACATGCCATACAGAAAAACTTAAAAATGTACACAGTTTTGTAGATTTTCAATCATTGTCATCAAAAATGTAGCCATAGTTTACACCAGAAAATACTGACAGACACTGTTATATTAACCACGTCAATTTTGATGGCACTGATATGCTTATATTATAACTTGCACTGGTTTGCAAATGTTGAGGATGATTGGAGAAATGCATTCCAGTGACTGAGAATAACTCTTTAAGAATAATCTTTTGCTTGTATTATTGTATTATCAGTGTATTATTAATAATAATAATAATTGTAAGTCAGTCTATTAGGACTTCAATTTTCACATATGTTAGCCTGTAATGTTCTGTTTAAAGTTTGAATGCAAACTACTTTATTTACATATATAAAAATTCAACAATCAATCATTTTAAATCCTACAAGTGAATTTCGGCATCACAACATTATAACATATATATCAAAATCGGTAGGCTATTCATTTTTAGATTATCTAAAGATTATATTTTACAGTGTTATTAAATTCATAGTGTTTTTAAAAATTAAATTTGTAACAGAAGTTCCAATAGTCTTTTCTTCCCTATTGTAGACAGTATATACAGTGATGTGATACAGCTTCTCTTACAAGAAACAATGTATGGCGGGACTTGATTTTGTCCATCAGGAATTTATTGGATGGTTAGATCATTGTGGATTGCTATTGTGTGATGTCATGTGAGTGACAGTTTGCCCTGTCCTCGTGCCAGTAAACACGTCAACAGCGAATGTCGAGGAAATGTTATTTTGATTAAAGATTACGAGGGCACATGAAAAAAAAATGAAAAAAAAGATGTGCACGGAAAAGTCATTTATAATAAATAGTGCAATATTCCATAAAAAAAACTAAGAAAACATTTTGTTTTCACGGTGACTAAGTGAGCACTTGACAACAGCAAAGGTGAGACAATGTAAAAATAGGGAAAATGAGCATGCACAATTAAATATACAATTGACCAATACCGTTAAATTTAAATGATTTCGGAAATAATCAACCAGTAATTATTATGATACTGGTATATTGTGCATTAACACTTTAATTTCACTTTATCTGGATGCCATTTGATGCCAGTACCAGTGCAATGAATTAAACCGATAGTGAGCCCGAGTATACAACTGAATATAAACAGCATTCCTTTCCAAAAGGTGGCTGTCTATTTTCTTTCAGCGTCATGATCTGTTCCTTGTTTGTGAAATGCTTTAGTTAACCCTCCAGCCTAAATGTTTTATACATTCAGATCTTGATTTCATAGGTCATAGATCTCAGTTACATTAGTAAGTTATTCTGCTACAAATAATCAAAGCAGCACTTAGCTCATTTAAAGTGGAATGTGAAATAGTCTTTGTGTGCTTTTGTGCATGTGTCCTTCTGTTATGGCTCTGTTCTGTCCTCTTGTGCTCTGATGCTGTGTCAATGTGGATGAAGGCCGCTGGTCCCTTTCTGTGACCCACATACTGTAACCATAAGTGCTTCTAAAAGCCTGAGTTTTTCTAAGGAGGCGTGCTCGGGGTTGACCTCAATGTGCCACTTTTTTTCAAACACTCCATCTCAATGTCATCTGGCTCCGGCCAAACGAGTTGATAACTGGAGGTGTTTACAACAGTGAGAGGTTTTTCCTTCACAGTGTAGTGGCACTTACTAATGCAAGCATCACTACTGCACTGTACAATGTAGTTCCAAACTTGTATGACATTCATCGCAGACACTCTTTTGACTTGGAGTTTGGGTCGCTTATAATGTGCATTTGGGAACGCAACATTCACCAACCATCTTCCCATTTGTAATGAGAAGTGTTTATAAACAGACTGTTTTCAAGAAAAAAAGAAGCTTGAAGGTTTCCTTCAGTTTTCCACCAAAATAAAAGCTTAATAGAAAACGTCTCAGGTTACTACTGTAACCATAGTTCCCTGAGAAAGGGAACGAGACGATGCATCATCGACGCTTTGGGAACGCCCCCAGCGTGAATGCGTCTGAGCATCAATGTCAACTAGTCCAATGGAAAGAATGAGCGTCACGGGCGGGTGACGTCATGACCAGGAAGGCATAAGAGCACATCCGGTGAAACGCGGCATTAGCTTCAAAAAGTCGAAGCAAGCGATCACAGGGATGCAGGAAGTATGGCAGGGTGACGCATCGTCTCGTTCCCTTTCTCAGGGAACTATGGTTACAGTAGTAACCTGAGACGTTCCCTTTCGAGGGAACTCGCGATGCGTCATCGACGCTTTGGGAACGAGAATACCCAAAACGCCAGAATTCCAAGTACCTGAGTGTCAGTCTGTTGGAACTAAGCACTAAGCACCTGAGAACCTGGGGCAGCATCCAGGTCCAAACTGTAAAACCTGACGAATGTGAGCGGTGAGGACCAGCCTGCCGCATCACAAACGTCTTGAAGAGAAACTCCAAATAGTAAGGCTTTAGAGGCCGCCATACCCCTCGTAGAGTGAGCTCTGACCGCCAAAGGACACGGCTGGTCAGAGTACTCGTATGCAAGTGAAATAGCCTCAACTATCCACTTACTAACCGTCTGTTTAAAAGCAGGAAGACCCTTCTTAGGTGATCCAAAGCAAATAAATAACTGGTCGGACTTCCTCATTGAAGATGTCCGATGAACATAAGTATCCAGTGCTCGCACTGGACACAAGAGGTTCAGCCTTTCCTGGTCCGCAGATGTAAAAGGAGGACAGAAACCTGCAGCACAATAGGCCTCGGAATAATGGTAGGCACCTTTGGAACATATCCATGTTTCGGGTAAGATTGCCTTGGCCATCCCCGGTGCACTCAAGGCAGGTGGGGACCGAAAGGGCCTGAAGGTCTGACTCTAATAGGGACGAAATAGCTAGCAGAAAATAGTCTTAAAAGAAAGGAACTTCTCTGAGACCAAATCTAAGGGCTCGAAGGGAGCCCCAGATAGGCCTTCTAGAACTATTGCAAGGTCCCAAGCCAGCACCCTAGTGCAAGTTGCAGGCCTCAGCCTCAAAGTGCCACGAAGGAAACGAGTGATCAGGGGGTCTCGACCCAAAAATGTACTACCCACCAGGGCGTGGAGAGCCGCAATGGCCGCCACGTATACCTTAAGCGTGGAAGGACATAGACCTGATACAAAGCGTTCTTGCAGAAACTCGAATACTGTGTTTACTGAACAGTTAACCGGATCCCACTGACGCTGGTAACACCAAGAAGTGAAAAACTCTCGAAATAGTGAATATAGTTTCCTCGTAGCGGGAGCTCTGGAGATTAGAATGGTCTCAACAACCTCGGTTGAGAGACCACTCTCTATGAGTTGGGCCCCCTCAGAGGCCAAACCCACAGTTTCCAAATCCCCTGCCGGGGGTGCAATATTGCATCCCCTGCCTGAGACAGAAGGTCTCTCCTGATCGGGACCTCCAAGGGAGGTCCGTCGAGGAGAAAAATTAGGTCCGCAAACCAAATTCAGCTCGGCCAGGGTGGTGCTACTAAATAGGCTTATTCCATCCTGGCGGAATCACTCCAGAACTCCTGGGAGCAGAGCAACAGGGGGAAATGCGTACCGACGTAGCCTCAGCCACGTCTGCACCATAGCAACCAGCCCCGAGGGGACTGGTTGAGTGAGGGATAACCAGAGTGGACAGTGCGTCGTATGCTGAGACGAGAACAAATCCACTTCTGCCTGGCCATAAAACTCCCATATTTGCTCCACCGCCTCGGGGTGGAGTCCCCTGGCCTCAGCCCCTGCCTCGACAGGGTGTCTGCTCCAATATTCTGGCCCCCCTGGAATATACACTGCCCTCAGACAGCGTAATTTCCTGAGGGACCAAAATAATAGGCCACCAACGTGTTGTCTGTGGGTCAAGAACCAGAGTTTCCTCCATATAACCAAGGCGCGGGGATACTGCCGCGTGATCTTGATCGTACGGAGTGGGTTTCCCCTCAGGGAGAACCCTCTGGTCCTGAGCCACCACTGTAAAGGTCTCACGTACAGCAGGTCAAAGGGTATCACATTGAACGCTGCTGCCCTGAGGCCTAACAGTCACTGTTTCAGAACAACACATGATGGCCCCTCAGGTCTGGGAGGAGATGTCTCAACGCATTGAAGACGACCATCATCTCTAGGCAATTCATGTGCCAAGCAAGATGATGACTCCTCCCAAGCCCTGAGCTGAGCGGCCTTCCAATACCGCTCCCCAGCCGGTGAGGGAAGCATCTGTCAAGATAGCAACTCGATGGCAAAGAGCTCCCAACACCGGACCCTGGGTTAAGAACCAGTGTTTCTTCCATATAACCAAGCCACGAAGGCACCGCCGCGTGATCTTGATCATACGAAGAGGGTTTCCCCTCGGGGAGAACCCTCTGGTCCTGAGCCACCACTGCAAAGGTCTCATGTACAGCAGGCCAAAAGGTATCCCGTTGGACACTACTGCCACAAGACCCAACAGTCTCTCGAACTGTTTTACAGTGCGTGACTAGCCTCAGCTCTTTTGTGGCTGTTAGGATAGCAGCTACACGAACGGGCGACAGAGTGGCCCGCATCGTCACTGAATCCCATACCACACCAAGGAAAGTGGTTCTCTGTACTGGAGAAAGCACACTCTTCTTGGCATTGAGCCTCAACCCCAACATCTGCATATGAGCGAGAACGACACCTCGGTGCCGAACCGCTAACTGTTCTGATTCCGCTAGAATCAGCCAGTCATCTATGCAATTCAGAATGCGTATACACTGCAGCCTGGCAGGGCCAGAGCTGCGTCTACACACTTCGTGAATGTGCGGGGTGATAGAGCTAGACCGAAAGGAAGTGCCTGATACTGGTGTTCTTTGCCCCAAAGAAAACCTCAGGAACCTCCTGTGCTGAGGGAGGATGGAGATATGGAAGTATACGTCTTTTAGATCTATCGTGACAAACCAGTCCTCGGATCTGATTTGAGTCACGATCTGTTTGAGTGTCAGCATCTTGGACTTGAGTTCCAGCACCAAACACTCCAACAGACGAAGATCTAGTAAGTGACGCAGCTCTCCATCCTTTTTTGGAGAAATTAGATAACGACTGTAAAGACCCGACGCAATGTCGGGTGAGTACACCTGCTCTATAGCTTTTTTTGCTAACAGGGCCTTTACCTCTTGCTCCATTACCAGAGCCTGCTCGGAATGCACTAACGTGAGCAACACCCTGTTGTAGCCTGGAGGACGAGAACCAAATCTGCCTCTTACTACTAACTGCAGGACCCATAGAGATATATTTGGCAGTAGCTAATGCGCTGCCAGAAAATCTACCAAGGGAACCAGCCCCTCGAGGCTGGCCTCTGATGTAATAAAGACTGCCAGCTCGGGGACCTGAAGCATACTGGCAGGAACCACCCGAACTGACTGTTTTTGAACCCCCCTCAGAGGGCGCGAGTCCGACGCAACGTCGAGTTGACGCTGCGCCAGAAGCTCGCTTGGAGACCGCTGCGCCCCGAGCACCAAGGGTGGCGGGTTGGCAGAACGATCCCCTGAGGGCACCGAGATGGAAAGGGCACCGTATAATGAGGTGTACACCATTCCACCCCGATTGGGGCTGCCCTCACCGGCCTGACGCCGGTGGCGCCAGACCTTTTCCTTCGAGCCGAAGCTTTCTCAGCATGAAGAACGGTCCTCGGATCCGGCTTCTGCTTTGAAGGCTTTGGCTGCTGTGTTGTGTATGAGAAACTAGACGGCTGGAGCTGCTCACGCCCAGCAGCCCCAGGGGGTTGGACATAGCGAGGGAGAGATTATATTGTATCTTTCTCCATGATTCCCATCAAATTGAGCCAGAGGTGTCTCTCAGTGACCACAAGGGCTGCCATCCCTGAGAGATAAATCTGTGGCCCGACGAAGTTCTCAAACCCCATCGGGCCAAACTCCCTCACTTCTGTCCAAATACCACAGCAGGTCAGCCTGAAATGCTTGTAGCACTGCTATAGTGTGCAAGCAGGCTCCTGCTAGACCCACTGCCGTAAATGCTTTTCCCACTAGATTAAAAATAGTTTTCTTTAATGGTTTAGTGAGAGAAGCCGACGCCTTCAGGGTCGATACTGAACCGGGAGACAGATAGCTCGCAAGCGTCTGTTCTAACCGGGGTATTGCCCCATAGCCATACTCTCTTAACCCCCTAATATCTGAATATACATGAATGTGGGGGCTAAAAAACAAGAAGAGTAAGGCTTTTTCCATGATCTAGACAGCTCGCTGTGCAGATCGGGAAAAATGGAAGGCCCCGTGATGGAGGTGAACAAATAGAGGGAAGGAAACTCGTTTTATTTTTTAGAACGAGTGCCCCCTTATTTCTGCTGGCCATTAAATATTTAATTTATCTACAGCCTTACTAAACACCTCCACCAGCTTAATTTTATATATATATATATTTTATATATAATATATAAACTATCATATATATAGGCTTATATATTTTTCATACGCTAGAGAAAGAGATGGCAAATCCACTTCCCCCATGATTGTGTACACTTTCAATGCCCAGCACATCTACCTCCTCGGAGGTAGAGCACTGAAGCATTGATTTCTCTCCCCGGGCGGAAGAGACCGCAGCGCGGGCTTCCGAGACCGGAGAGAGAGCACTGGATCCCTCGTGGAAAGGGACCGTCTCCAACCCCGTAAAGAGATCCTATTCGCGATCCACAGGAATGCATTCTCCGCGCTGCCTCGGCAGACGCGTGTCCTGCACCCTGAGGATCGCGAGCCTGGCCACTTTCCTCGAAAAGTGACAGGCGGGAGTGGAGCATGCGAAGCGAAAGCTTCTCACAATGTTGCAATCAGCCCCCTCGGAGGCTGATACCGCATGCTCCACTCCCAAACAAACTACACAAAGCTCGTGTGTGTCCCCACCCGTTAAATAACGCGGGCAGGGAGAAGCACAGAGTTTGCAAAGTTGTTTCGCCATAACTCTTCCCAATAATATCGAACAGACAACAATAAATAGACAGAGACAGAGTAACACAGATCGCTTGCTGAGACACAGAAGCTAATGCCGCGTTTCACCGGATGTGCTCTTATGCCTTCCTGGTCATGACGTCACCCGCCCGTGACGCTCATTCTTTCCATTGGACTAGTTGACATTGATGCTCAGACGCATTCACGCTGGGGGCGTTCCCAAAGCGTCGATGACGCATCGCGAGTTCCCTCGAAAGGGAACGAAGAAACTAAGACAGCCATAATTATTTTTGTTGTAATTTTACAGTTGTACTGTAAAGTAAAATTATTATTATATTTTTCTTAAATACTCAAATTTTTATTTTACAGTAAAATACTACTTATTTTGTTTCTTATTTTAATTTAATAACAATAGGACACATTTTTTTATTATTATTATTATTTTACAAAAAATATTGGCCAAATTATGTAGCCCTACAAACAGACACAGCGACCTGGTGCTTTAAAAGTTTTTTTTATTTATTTTTTAAGTAGTTTACCTGCTTCTATTGTTCTCATTTGTAAGTCAATTTGGATAAAAGCGTCTGCTAAATGAATAAATGTAAATGTAAATTGCTATCACAACTTTTATCAGAAATTTTTTCAATTTTTCCCCAAATCATGCAGCACTGTAGCCTGACTTCGTCATACTCATATTCTAGTCAGAATGTGAGTCTGATACTGCTTCATAGGGCTTTGATTATGAGGCGTGTCTTAACCGAACCAGGGAAAAAAAAAACTCTGCACTCAATTGTATAGACCTACAACCAATGAGAGCAACGCAGTAAGTCAACTACTTTGCATAGCACAGTTGTCAACTACAGAACTCAAATGCACGCACGCTAAAAGAAGTAAAATAACGAGTGTTGCTTCTTTTACTTGGCCCTCTATGAGTGCGACCAAAGGAGAAACCACAACGACCACAGGGTTTTCATTGCGTCCCATCTTCTTAGTTACCATCGGAGCCAGCTGATAAATTAAACTTTTGCCGAATCCCATAGGAAGGACGGCAAACACATCTTTCCGATCGACAAATGCCTTGATTGCAGTTCTATGTTCGTCTTTTAAAATGAATGCGCTGTCGATTTCTTTTACAACGGACGCGATAGTGGAATCTATACATCTCAATTCTCCAGCTGCAGTCATCTGTGAGGGAAACCAGTTCAACCCAAGCGCTCTTTGATAACGTGAGGATTACGTCCCTGCAGATCATCTGTCCATCATCGTATAAAGCCCGCCCCTGGCAATTTGATTAGACAGACGATTTCTGAACCGATCATAATTACTCCTCAATGGAGCGAGTCCAGACCGAACTTCCCGATCAAAAAATGTTGTGGGCGGGGTTCGGGCTGGCATCCAGGCTAGCAGCACTGCACCTATCACATAAAATACCCTTTGCAAATACATATAAATGTGTGAAAAACATTCAGAACACCTTAGCAACTGCGTAGTAAGGCCCTGACAATCACCCACAATAGCCTTTTTCTAAATCTAGACAGAGGCTTGTATTCTGTATATGTTCCCACACAACTTACTCATCAAGTCACTGATAGAAATCAATTCATTATAGGCCAGTCAATATTGTCTTTTGTTGAACAGAATAACCCTCAGTCACTGTATGAAATGAACTGGATTCCTTCTGGAGCCACAGTCTAACCAAATTATTGTTCTTGAAACAATAAACAACAGATGAGCAGTTATTCTCTTTCAGCTCCATCTGCAACTCTATCCAGCTTATGACTTACAACACACATACATTTGCACGTGTGGACACATACACATGCACTCACGGACAGGTCACAGAGGTCATCCGGTCTCCAGTGATTATCAGGCTTTACACTCTCAGAACAGGTCCAAGACTCTTTTGTTTATTATGATCAAGTGATCTTCCTACGGTATGCTTGCATGGTTGATGAGACTTTCTTTATGCATCTCTTGTGAGGGTTGAGAAGGGATACTGTAATAACGGCACACTACCACCGATGTGTCAGAAAGCTTGTTAATGGAAGTGTAGGTCATACTCTGGGGGAGATGCTCATAGCGTGTGCCCATCTGTCTGCTGATGCCATGTTTTTCTCACATATAATCTCTTTCTCTCTCTCTCTCTCTCTCTCTCTCTCTCTCTCTCTCTCTCTCTCTCTCTCTCTCTCTCTCTCTCTCTCTCTCTCTCTCTCTCTCTCTCTCTCTGAGTAATATCTATAATGCTCTCATGCCATCATATGACCCTACTGTAGTCAGACTGAGAGATAAGTGTGTGATTCCTGTGTGAACCCCCCCCCCCCCCCCCCCAATTTGATTGTTTGGAGTTTCGGTTATATGATGTGATTTCTACTACGATGCTGCTGAATGCTTGAATCTGATTGGTTGACGAACGTTCTAATGTGTGCAATTACTTTCAGGGAAACGCATTACATTACAGGCCTTGACCACATTACAGTTCCATATCACTTCGCCAAATGATTTCAATTATTTCAAAGGTCCGTACAGACTACAACAGCAAAATAACCAAAACCCACAACGACACTGACCAAGCAAATAAATATAGTAAACAATAGGATCAAAACGACAAATTATTTCTGTGTTTTTATACCTATACTCTCTTTTTCCTGCTCTCTCTCAATCAAACGCACACATAGTATGGACACATACTCGCACAGAAACGGTTTGTCAGCGCTGCTCTAACAATTTTATCAGTAAATCAGTTTAACAACTGAAAAGCTACAAGACATTTCTCACTAGCGAAGTAATAACGGCGTTGTTCTTGGAGAAGATAAACTTACAGTTTCGCTATTAGTAGAGACGCTGCTGCCGAACACTGTTGAGAGACTCAGACTCGGGTAATTCACATACGCTTAATCTCTCTCTCTCTCTCTCTCTCTCTCTCTCTCTCTCTCTCTCTCTCTCTCTCTCTCTCTCTCTCTCTCTAATAACTGCATTGATAACTGCAATAGTCTGCTATCAGTAGCTGAAGCCTCAGTTATAGCTCTAAAATGACGTTTTGGAATTAGCAACGGAATTCGTTCCCCACTAGGATTTCACCTCAGATTAATTCAAGCTCGTGAACTTGAACACGAGATTCACCGCAATGATCTTGAACTGCCTGATTTGGAAGTGACCTCAATCTGCATTGCTGCTCGCATCGCTACATTATTGACAGGGGACTCGATGTGATTCACTCTCCATTCATCTCTGAAAATCTTCCCGAAGCTAAGCTAAGTTCCTGTTTAATGCTAATTGCTAAAAGCTATCAAGGGTATTGGCAACATGCTTGTTGCTAAGTAATGCTATCCGTGTGCTTGGGCTTATCTAGTCGTTTTTATTGAAATGCTCTTGCTATGCGATCATATTGGCAATGTGCGTTACTTATCTGTGGTCAACTGTTACTTATCAACTGCTCGCGTTGCACATGCCGTGTTTTTAGCACTATGCAGCACAGATTCAAGCAGCTTGCGGTATTAGGAAATAACAATTCATGTTGCAAACGGAATCATTTCTGCTGTGGCACAGCTCTAAAAAGACATAGTAAACAATAGGGCTGGGCGATAAAACGATAACGATAATTATCGCGATATAATTTTTCTCGATAAAACGATATCAAGAGGTCGATAAATGTTCGATAATGTGTATGCGCCAAAAGCGGAACGAAACTCATTTGAACCGCGCGCCACACGGACCGTTTATCCGCTCGGCTCAAAGTCCAAATGGCAGCGCGAGCTCACTAGAGCAGACGCGTTCGTCTCGCTCACGAGATCCAGTGAGAAGCGCTTAAGTTCAGCGAAGAACACAAATGTCCAGTTTAAATCAGTTTAAAGGCTGATGAAACACCGCTGACAAACAGGAGAAACACTGTACGCAACGATACAGTCAGAATCTGAATTGAAACTGAATCCATTTAGCCTACCATGGATTTACTGTAACGTTAGCCTAGTAATATTAACTGCACCATGAAATGTGGGATATACATATTGAATTGTATAATATTATTAATGTAGACAATGTATTAAATGACTAATGGAATATAATTACAGTATTTAATAATGTATTTAACTGTTTGTAGGCTTATGTAGGCTACTGTTTTTCATACAAATACCATAGAAACCATAAAGTTACATTTTGCCATGATAGTGAGGTGCTAAGTTATAGGCTGTACCTGGCTTTATCTGTGGTTATCATGATCTAAATCCATGATACTGGATGACCAATGGTTAATTTTAATAAAACTCAAACAGTCAGAATATGACATTTTACCAAATAAAAATGTGGTCCTTAAATAAATAACAAACAAACAAACAAACAGATGTTACTGTTTTTGTTAATGAACATAAATTTAACATAGTAGCATTAGCTTGAGTTAGGATGTAGATTTACTGTCAACTCACTGTCAAATATGCATTTCGAGACAAAACATGTAATTTGAATATTGCAGCCTGCACTGCAAACTGCTGAAGAAATATTTTTCTTTTCAAATATTTATTTTGTTAAGGAAAAATGACAAATGTTTGAATGTTCTACCTCAGATTTTTAAAACCACAATGCTCTGGTTTATACAACTTTCACTTAGGAGCAAAAATCTGCCTTTAAACTTGAAAGAAATAAAGATTTGACATTTATCGTGATAATTATCGATATCGACTGATATAAAAAAAATATCGTGATATTTTTTTTGGGCCATATCGCCCAGCCCTAGTAAACAATCACTATTCAGTTGAGTCAGTTCAGCGTTGATTCTGTTGGGTTTTGGACACGCTTGGTCTAGTTCTGGGAAACGAATCGGTTACCTAACGTAACCTCGGTTCTCTCTAGAAGAGGGAACGAGTATTGCGTAAGCTAGCTTACGCTGCGGGAAAGATTCATCTTTGCTGAGATATTGAAGCCAAAAAATTATTTCATAATTTTGTATCCATACACAACGCAGTTCCTCTGCGGCAGACCTAGAGCGGGCTAGCTAGCAGCTCATTGGTTCGCTCAGAGAGAACTGCTTAAGCCTATGGGAGAGCGGGGCTGAACCCGCTTCCAATGAGAGGCGCCCGCGCGCTCATTGCGTCATGACCCGCCAGAATGGGCGTGGCCATGGTGTATATAAGGCGCTCTCCCAGGCTTATATGTTGATTTATTTCAGCGTGAAGCGAAACGCTAGTAGCGCAAGCACGGCCGGGAACGCAATACTCGTTCCCTCTTCTAGAGAGAACCGAGGTTACGTTAGGTAACCGATTCGTTCTCTTACGAGAGGTTCTCTCGTATTGCGTAAGCTAGCTTACGCTGCGGGAACACCTGGCCAACGCCGTGCGCGCTACGAATCCACTCATGAAAAACCCAGGGATATACCGGGGGAATTTCTTAACGTGGAGTGAATGTACAAAGAGGCCGCAGAGCGGGCTCATGAAGTGTACACATAAGCATGTATGGGGCCAGCAGAGCGGGCACATGAAGTGTATAAGCATTACAGGAGAGCACAAGGGGCGAACCGGTTGTGAGGGACCTCCAGAAATGCAGCTTCTTAGAGAGCTGTTCGTCAGACAGCTAGTAATTTTGCCTGCAAGGCGGGAACTTCCAAGTTATAAAACCTGACAAAAGTGGACGGGGAGGCCCATCCCGCGGCCACACAAATGTCATGAATGGAAATTCCACAGGACCATGCCCACGATGAGGCCATGCCTCTAGTGGAGTGCGCCCTGATGCCCAGAGGGCAGGGCAGGCATTTAGATGCGTAAGCAGAGGCGATAGCGTCCACTATCCATCTAGACAGTGTCTGTTTTGAGGCGGCCAGACCCTTGGTGCGCCCCCCAAACAACACGAAAAGCTGCTCAGCGCGTCTGAACGCGGCAGCGCGCGTAGTGTACAATCTCAGAGCCCGCACCGGACAAAGGAGATTGGCATCGCGCTCACTATCGGATGAAGGCAGAGCCGATAGGGAGATAATCTGAGTCCTGAACGGGGTACCAATCGCCTTCGGGACATAGCCATGCCTAGGTTTGAGAATGACAATCGAATCATTCGGTCCAAACTCAAGACACGCGGCGCTGGATGAGAGCGCGTGAAGATCCCCAACGCGTTTAACTGAGGACAGAGCCGTCAGGAAAACGGTTTTGAGCGAGAGGTATTTCAGATCCACAGACTCGAGCGGTTCGAACGGGGGTGCTTTCCTAGCTTCAAGGACTATAGAAAGATCCCAAACCGGAACCGACGGGGCCGCGGAGGGTTCATCCTCTTAGCTCCCCTGAGGAAGCGGATGACTAACTCGTCTTTGCCCAATGACTGAGCGCGTCGGGGTTCCGCGAACGCCGCGACGGCTGCCACATAAACCTTGAGAGTGGAGGGGGACCTGCCCTTGTCCAGCATCTCTTGAAGGAAAACAAGCAAAGACGGCACCTCGCACGACCGTGGGTCCAGCTGTTTGTCGGTGCACCATTTTGAGAACACAGACCATTTAGACGCATAGAGCCTTCTCGTGGAAGGTGCTCTAGCCTGTATGACAGTGTTTCTTACTCCCTCTGGCAAATCAACGAATAGTCGTTGATCACCCATGCATGCAGCGCCCAGCGCTGTGGATGGGGGTGCCAGATCGTGCCGCGAGCTTGAGAGAGGAGATCTGCTCTGACTGGGATGGGCCACGGGGCTGTCTGTGACAGCTGCGTGAGCTCCGGAACCCAATTCTGACTCTCCCAACGCGGGGCTATGAGGAGCACCGAGTGGCGTGTGTCCCTGATCCTCTGAATTACCTGTGGTAACAGAGCGATCGGAGGGAATGCATAGAGCGGGCGGCGAGGCCATTCCTGGGCTAGCGCGTCCTCGCTCTTCGAGAAATATATTGGGCAGTGAGCGTTCTCTTCTGACGCGAAGAGGTCTACTTCTGCTCTGCCGAATAGTCGCCACAGTAACTGGACCGTCTGTGAGTTCAGGGACCATTCTCCTGTGGAGATGAGGTTCCTGGACAGTATGTCTGGACCGTCGTTCAGATGGCCCGGCACGTGCGTCGCTCTGAGCGAGAGCAGGCGGCTCTGAGACCAAACTAGAATGCGGTGCGTCAGTCGACAGAGATTTCTGGATCTGACACCGCCCTGACGGTTGAGATAGGAGACCACGGCCATATTGTCCGAACGGATCAGGACGTGGTGTCCCTGGATGCGCGGGAGAAAGTGCGAGAGCGCGTTCTCGACCGCCAGCATTTCCAGACAGTTTATATGTAATGGGCTTTCCTGAATCGACCAGTGGCCGAAGGCCGGTGAGCCCTCGCAGACTGCACCCCAACCCGTGTTGGATGCATCTGTCGAGATGACTTTTCGGCAGGAAAAGGTCCCCATCGTGACGCCTAGACGAAACCATTCTGCTACTGTCCATGGCTGCAGCGCCGTGAGACACGTTTGCGTAACCCTGATCAGCTGGCGACCCGTGTTCCACGCGCGGTGGGGTACACGGCTGTTCAACCAGAACTGAAGCGGGCGCATGTGCAGAAGGCCCAGCTGAAGTACAGCGGAGGCTGAGGCCATGTAACCCAGCATCCTCTGAAAAGTTTTCAGAGGCCTGCGGGTGCCCATCTGGAACGAGGCGGCTAGACGCTGAACACTGCGCGCGCGCTGTGTAGACAGGCGAGCCGTCATCGTGACCGAGTCCAAATCTATTCCTAGGAAGGAAATCGATTGACTGGGATGAAGGGAGCTCTTTGTCCAGTTGACAGAGAGGCCCAGCGTTTCCAAATGGTCGAGGAGAACTGCGCGGTGCGACAGAAGCTCCGTCTGTGATTGGGCCAAAATCAGCCAGTCGTCCAGATAATTCAGAATGCGCAGCCCCTGGCTTCGCAGGGGGGCGAGCGCCGTATCCATGCACTTCGTGAATGTACGGGGCGCCAGAGATAAGCCGAACGGGAGAACGGCGTATTGATAAACAAGACCCTCGAAGGCGAAACGTAAGAATGGCCTGTGACGGGGATTTATCTGGATCTGAAAATAGGCGTCTTTCAGGTCTAGAGATATGAACCAGTCCCCTTGGCGCACCTGCACGAGGAGTTTCCTGGTAGTGAGCATCTTGAACGGTCTCTTCATGAGCGCTTTGTTCAAAGACCTGAGATCTAAGATCGGTCTGAGGCCGCCGTCTTTCTTGGGAACCAGAAAATAACGGCCGTAAAACCCCGACTCGGTCATAGATGGCGGGACTCTCTCTATCGCGCCCTTTTGCAACAGCGTCGCAATTTCTGAGCGGAGCGTGCCGGCGGCCAGCGGGCTGACAGAAGATTCGAGCTGCGCGCGCGCACGAGGCGGGCGGCGGCGAAACTGTAGCAGGTAGCCGTTCTTTATAATGCTTAACACCCACGGGGAAATGCCTGGAATGGCTTCCCACGCTTTGGAGCATGCGGCTAGTGGCCGAATGGCTGTATTGCCCTGATTGCTGCACATAGCGGGCTGGACACAGTGTGTGGGCGCGCTTTGAATGTGTGTGGCAACGGGATTTGCACTCAGAGAGGAGTCTATGGGCCGTGACACAGAGCGAGCAGAGAGGGGACACGTGCACGAGCTCGTGGGCGTGTTTATGTTCTCTGATATTAGAGCGGGCTGTGCCCGTTTCATGTGATGGGGCTCTGATAGAGACACGGGATATGTTATGCTTGTGTGTATGGGTGAACACATGATTGTGGGCACATTTTCTACACAACTGGCAAAATTTCTCTTTTTGAGATTTCTCTGGGTAGCCGTAAAAACGGCTTTTTGTCGCTCGCAAGCGGGCTGGGACACCGGCTTGTTTGTGGCGGTCAACACTACAGCAGTCGGCGAAATAACGGGGACTGGCAGAGGGCGAAGCTTTGACGGCGGTCCGGCCGCGGCGGGAGAGCACCGTCGTTTTCTTGACATTGTTAGGCAGACTTCTGATGATCAGGCTTCAGCGTGATCTTGGGTCGCGGGCCACGGGGGGGCGGCGGTCTGCGGCGGCTGTCAGAGCGAGAGCGAGGGCGAGGGCGGCCGCTCTGACTGCGCTGAGTTGTTTGAGTCTGCGGAGGGGGGCGCTGTGATGGGGCTCTGGCGGAGGGCTCGTGAGAGCGGCCCGCTGAAGAGCTAGCGCGGCGGGGTAGAAACAAGTTCATCGCCTGAGAAGCTTTCTGTACTTCAGAAAAGCGATCGACAATTCCCGTGACGGCAGATCCAAACAGGCCCGTCGGGGAGAGGGGCGCGTTGAGAAACGCGGCGCGCTCAGAATCTCCCATGTCGGCGAGCGTGAGCCATAAGTGTCTCTCAGCAACACAAAGGCTGGCCATGCATTTCCCCAGAGCTTGTGCGGCGGCTTTAGTGGCGCGAAGGGCGAGATCCGTAGCACTTCTCAAATCCGTGACGGCGGGGGGGGGGTTTTCTACCGCCTTCGGCCCATTCACGGAGAATATCGCTCTGTAACACTTGGAGGACAGACATAGAGTGAAGCGCAGCGGCGGCCTGACCGGCGGCGGCGTAAGCGCGAGCATGAAAGCTCGAGGTCGCTCTGCAAGCCTTCGAAGGAAGCGTGGGTGAAGAACGCCATCTAGCGGAGGGCGGGCAGAGGTGTGTGGCGACCAAGTCCTCGACGGGCGGCATGGCTGCATAGCCTTTCTCGGCGGCTCCGTCCACCGAGCGCAGCGAGGCGGATACATCGGAGCGATTTCTAGCCGAGAGCGGTGCATTCCAGGATTTTGTCAGCTCTGCGTGAAGTTCAGGCAGGAATGGAGCGGCCCGGGTGCACGCGGGGGTCGAGCGCCGATGAAAAAAGCTACCGTCCATTCGGTTCGGGGCCTGCTCGGGTGGAGGAGACCACTCGAGACCGAGGCGTTCGACGGCCTGTGAGAGGAGCGCATCAGCTCCTCTTCTATCCCGGCGCGGGTCCCCGTCGACTCTCTCGCGGATCCGAGAGATGACCAGTCTTCACTGTCAGAAGCGAGCAGTGAACAGGAGTCCTTCTCCTCCGCGGCGTCATCGGAAACAACAGAGCGGCCACTCGGCGGCAACTGAATGTCCGGCAGGGGCGGGGAGGGAGAGCGGGAAGCGGGAGGCGGCGGCGGCGGCCCGCATGTTTCCGCTGGGGGCTCCGGCGGCCTTTGAGAGCGGCGTTTCTTTTTACGCGGCGAGAGAATAGGCGGCGCGGGAGCGGTTTTCACTGCCAGAAGTCGTGCCCGCAGGGACGATAACGGCAGGCTTTCACAGAGGTCGCATCCTCCATCAGCGAGGGCGAGTTCTGCATGCTCGAGTCCCAAGCAGAGAGCGCAGATGACATGGCGGTCTCCGTCCTCGAGACGAGCGCGGCAAGAGCCGCAGGAAAAACGAGACATCTTTAAAAAGACGCTCGGCTCTTTTAGAAATAGAGAAAGGATACAATCGTCGGATGGCCTAGCTTGCTGGGCGGCTGAAGGTGGCGAAGACGGCCGGCTTCTTCAGGGTCCTTGAGCTCGCTAGAGGATGCCTTCTTCGACGGCGATGGCTTTTCTCAGGAACAGCAGAAGCGTGCAGCTTGCTGAAGATGAAATGAATCAACATATAAGCCTGGGAGAGCGCCTTATATACACCATGGCCACGCCCATTCTGGCGGGTCATGACGCAATGAGCGCGCGGGCGCCTCTCATTGGAAGCGGGTTCAGCCCCGCTCTCCCATAGGCTTAAGCAGTTCTCTCTGAGCGAACCAATGAGCTGCTAGCTAGCCCGCTCTAGGTCTGCCGCAGAGGAACTGCGTTGTGTATGGATACAAAATTATGAAATAATTTTTTGGCTTCAATATCTCAGCAAAGATGAATCTTTCCCGCAGCGTAAGCTAGCTTACGCAATACGAGAGAACCTCTCGTAAGAGAACACGGCGTTCTTAAAGCAATAGTGTATTGTATGTGATTGTTTTAAAGGCTATCTAACCTATTGAAAACTGCTTGCTCTAAAAGCTGTTAGTTGCTATTGGAAACATGGTTGTTTTACTTTTAAGGTTATTTAGCCCAGTCGTTATTTGGAACATGGCTGTGTTTTAGGCTTATATCTGGTGTCATTATCACATGCTGTGCTAAACTTATCAGGTATCAGCAATATGCTGTCGTTTCAGCAACATTGCTATCAGTACTGTACGGTGGTTCCTAGTGCAAATGTTATCAAATATATGCTCATTATTTAGGTTTCTAGTATTATTGCGCATACTGTCCGAAGCAACATGCTGTGGTAATCAAGTGTTGCTTTAGGCTTATCTGAAAATTATCGTTCTTTATTATCTGATTATTGCAACATGCTGTGTTAAAGTTAGTACATGCTTGTGGCTAAAGCTATCTAATATCGGTAACATACTTGTGCAAAATACACAGTATTCACCGCAGAGGTCTGTTATTCAACAACACTAACAACATCGTAGCTTTGATGGTCCTTGGAGGAGTGTGTAATCATGGTGGTCGTCATCTTCACCTCCACAGCCGATGGGAGCAAAATCAGTGCAACTGGAGCAAAAATCATGTTCATGAATGAGGAAGCACACTGTATTCATAGCTTAGCTGCGCACTGCATCTTACTCAGAGCTACAGGGTGTATGCTTCCCCTGCCAAACTACACTAGTATTAGCAATAGTTCTGTGATTATACAACATGCTTGTTGTATGAGTTTTGTTGCCGCTAGTCCATGCTATTTGTAGGGTGTATGCTTCCCCTGCCAAACTACACTAGTTTTAGCAATAGTTCCGCGATTATACAACATGCTTCTTGTATCAGATTTTGCTGCCGCTAGGGGTGTAATCTTCCCCCAATAGATCCCATACAATTGTTAAATTGGTTACAGCAACACTCTTGTTGAAATGTGTCCTTGCTTGCTCCAGCTTGGGTGATTCTGACACATGCCGCTTACATCAGGATGTATTAACCATTCTATCAGCCTCAGTCGTGTTTGGGGTTGTGTGTAAAAAAAAAAAAAAATGTTCTTGGTTTCTACAGAAGTAACCAAGTATCAGCTCCAGCTCCTCCTCTCGTCAGTCAGGATTTGGCATTCTGATTCTCCTCGAATCAGAATAAATTCTCGAATTATGTTGTATTTTAAAATCTTGAATTAACGATATCTGCATACATTCATGTTGGTTCTGTTCTGTGTTCCCTAAGGGGGGTTATTGCTGCTCGTCTCCCTGCTCTTATCCATGCTAGGCTGCATGGATGCGCAGGGAGTTCTCGCCTAGAACGGAACCATACCGCCAATCCAAACTGTATGCTAATTGTCAATCGTATTTGACGGGTGTGCATTATTTTTCGAATAATTCAAAGGCCCGTCATCAATTATTCCTTACATATAATTTAATTAGAGTTTTATGAAAATGGGAGTGATGCTTGACAATGCAAAATGAGTCACCACAAACCTAGGGTGTTCAGGGTCGGTTCCCAAGGCGATGCTATGCTAAGGTTTGGTTTTAGTGCATTGCTTTACAGTTGCTGGGGGGTTCTGCATATAGTTGCCAGGGAGTTGCCAAGGTCTTTTGAGTGTTTTTTAGTGCATTGCTATACAGTTGCTAGGGTGTTATGCATGGTTGCCAGGGAACTGCTAAGCTGTTGCCAAGGTCATCAGAGTGTTTGTATTGTGCTGCTATAAAGTTACTAGGGTGTTCTCTGTGGTTTCCAATGTGTTGCTATGCTGTTGCCAAGGTCTTGAGTGCTTTTTAGTGCATGCCTATACAGTTGCTGGGGTGTTCTGCATAGTTGCCAGGGAGTTGCTATGCTGTTGCCAAGGTCTTCTGAGTGTCTTTTTGTGCATTGCTATACAGCTGCTAGGGTGTTATGCATGGTTGCCAGGGAACTACTATGCTGTTGCCAAGGTCGTCAGAGTGTTTTTATTGTGCTGCTATGAAGTTACTAGGGTGTTCTCTGTGGTTTCCAATGTGTTGCTATGCTGTTGCCAAGGTCTTGAGTGCTTTTTAGTGCATGCCTATACAGTTGCTGGGGTGTTCTGCATAGTTGCCAGGGAGTTGCTATGCTGTTGCCAAGGTCTTCTGAGTGTCTTTTTGTGCATTGCTATACAGCTGCTAGGGTGTTATGCATGGTTGCCAGGGAACTACTATGCTGTTGCCAAGGTCGTCAGAGTGTTTTTATTGTGCTGCTATGAAGTTACTAGGGTGTTCTCTGTGGTTTCCAATGTGTTGCTATGCTGTTGCCAAGGTGTATTAAGTGTTTTCAGTGTGATGCTATACAGTTTCCAGGATGTTCTGCACGGCATTACTATGTTGTTGCTAATATGTATTTTTTAGTTGATAAGCTGTTGCTAGGGTGTTCGGAGTGGTTTTTAGAGTGTGTCTGTACAGTTGTACGGGTGTTCTGTGTGGTCGCTAGGGCTTGGCAAGTACACCCGTAACAAGCAACATTCAGGCACCAAATACTCAAAAATATTCTTTCAGCCCGTGGAATCTTCCATTCGAGGAGGCAGGGATTATGACAGAGACTTGGATTTGGTACAACAGCGGTTTGCGTCATTTCCTGATACCATTCTCCCCTCTTCTCCTCATAATTTCCTGTCCTCTCTCTACTGTCCCATCAAAAAAAAAAATGGAAAAAAGGCCAAGCATCTCTCTATCCGCTCCCAGCCGGCTGAGATCAGCTGAAGTCCCTGTTGGCAAGAGGTATGAAATGATGTCTACAATGTGAGCTGACTGAAGGGACCTCACTCACCGAGGACACAGCCTCATTCTTATTTTTACCTCCTTCATTAGCGTCCTTTCTCCATCTTCCTCTCGCTCTCTCTCTCACTCTTTCTCTCTGTCTGTTCTTGTTATTATGTCCTCTAGCCCCTCCCTCTCTCTTGAGTAATGTGAATTAGATTAATTGATTCAGGTCAGGGCTCGACCCCAACTGTCTTCATTACATCCATACCTAACCTAAGAGCTGGATGAACTGGACGCTCAAATGTTAAACCAAACATCTGGAAATGTCTTTAAAGTCTTTTCAGACACCAATGTAACATCACAGGAATGTTCAGCAGCCTAAACCGTGCTTATGACATCTGCGTTTAGATATAGCGATTTACCGTGTTGTTGTACACTTGAGGAATGAGATTGGCAGGCACCCTTTAGCCTCTGTAATCTTCAAATTTTGATGGATTGGGGATTTCAGCACAATGTTTTTAAGGAGAAGGTCTGTCCTTTATAGACAGACTCATAGGTGTTCTTGTATGTCGTCAAAATGTCAGCACAAGAATTCATTTTGTGTGCATGGTGCAAAAACAGGTTGTAATTTATCTCCTTACTGCCACACAAAAAGGGGAAAAAGACTGAAAAAAAGAGAAAATGGCTCCGTTTCAAAATGTTGTGAGCTGTCTCTCTGTCTACTGCCTACATAAGCAGCTGCCATCTAAGAAAGTATATATCCATCAGAGAACCTCAGAAGTGACTGAATTTGGAACACAAAGGCAGAAACTCGTAGAGCCACACAAATAGACTTTGGCATTATCGTGCTACTAAGCTAACAGTGCTCTACTCAATAAACATAAAAACATGCATGATTATTTTTCCACACAAGTTAAGCATGAACCCTATTCCACAGCCGATTTCATTGGGCAACTCGATGCAGTTACCTATCAAGAACAGTTACAATTTCATGGATTCAGTTCAGAGCTCAGAAAAAACATGATGGATTAAATTGTGGCAAACATGCTATCTATTAGGATTTGCTACCAACGCTATAGGTTAGGGTTAGGGATTAGGGTTTTACTTTATTTTGATAGTCCCTTTAACACGTTCTGTTGACTATAAGTAACGTTGCACCTACATGTCTACTAACTCTCAGAGTTTAAGTTGAATATTAGTAGAAGACTGTTAGGGTTAGATTAAGTTGACATGTTGCAAAATTACTTATAGTCAGTAGAATGTCTGTTGGGGGAGCATCACAATAAAGAGTTAGCAGATATTCATCAGACAGTCTACTAATACAATGAGAGTTAGTGGATATAAAGTTGCAAAGTTACTTATAGTTAACAGCACATTCAAAAGGGAACATCAAAATAAAGTGTTACTGGGATTAGTATTTGTTTCAGCATTATGTCGGCAATCAGCATAGAAATGTTTAGAATTGGCTACGACGCTGGGTTTGCGCTTAAACTGGTTTGGAGAAAAAAATCACGTTAAAAATACACAGCATCCACAAATATTTTAAATTAGACAGTTTTAAATGATATTGTACTATTTTAAATGGATAGTTTTCATTGTTGAATAAAATATATTTATAATCAACACTTCCCTTACTTTATCCATCAATTTATTTTTCCTTGGTTTGTTCTTTACGTTAATTTATTAAGGCTTATATAAAAGTCCCTCTTGAACAGACTGACAAACTTAATTGTAGCTTGTACTATGAGTTAGTAATAGACTTGTGCAATGAAATGGAAATAAAACAAACAGTATATAGACTTCTAAAGCTACTTTATAATTTATTCTATCATTTTGATCGTCTTTTAATTTATCTTAATTGAGGGTCTTTTCTCAGCAAATATTGAAATGGTGTACGTAGCATGCTATTAAATTAGATTAAAACTGTTAATCAATTGATAGCCTTGATTTTTTTTTTTAGAGCTTTACACAATGCATTATGGGATTGCCTTCCCCACCAGGGATACATCCCAAAATGGTGGTATATTAAAAGGCAGCTTAATTATGCTATCTTCTTTTTGGAACAGCTGGGTGGGTGCCTATGATTTCTTAAAATGCCGCCTACAGAGACAACTCAATAGGGGTTGGGGGGGGGGAAAGGAGAGAATATGAAAGGGAGATTGTTCATGGAAAGGTTGCGCAATTAGAATTAAACTTTAAGAGGAATTAAAAGGGTCTTAAGCAAACGAAATAAAGGATAGAGCTGGCGGATTAAAAAGGAAGAGGCAGAGAAAGAAATGGCGGCTGATTTGGAGAGATCAAAAGTCGCTTGTCGGGTTAGATTGATTCTCTGATTACCTCTGTTTCTCATAAATGGATGAGAGATAGAAACACAGGAGTGGGGAAAAAAATCAATTCTGTCATCCTCTTTCCTCTGCCTTTTTATAGATGCAGGAAAAAGATACTCTTGTTGTGAGATTCATCTTTTGGCTCTTTCTCCCCTCCTCTGATGCACTCTCGAACTCCTTTCGGCCTTACACTTTTATTTCACTGGTATGCAGTGGCTCATTCAATCTCCACTCTCTTGCTGGCAGGGATTTTAATGAGGCTGTTGTGTTTCAGATATTCAGCCTCCTCGGCCCTCAGGCTTTCCCACACAACAACAACAACAACAACAACTCTGAGGCGATTTCACTGAACAGTTGTGGCACTTTTGAACGTGGTACACTAACCGCCCGCAAACTGGTTTAAACAGGCAACAAATGCGCTGAAGTCTTTCTTGTCAGCGCAAACATGCCTACTACTTATGACCGTGCTTAAAGAATTTTTTGTTTATGTTGTGCTGAATGATACTGCAGTTGGCACTATAGTGACACCTTGTGGTGTGGATGCAGCATTGTGTAAACGCAAAACAAACAGTGCAGTCCTTGGTGAATTTTCACAGCATTTCCCTTCATTACTCTTCATTCATCCATCCCTACAGCTGGATTAGCAGTCCAGATGTTGCTGACCCACATAGAGGAGAGGAACAGCTGTCTGCAGGACGGGGTGGGAAGGCTGTCCTGGATTTTAACAGTCAGAACAACCACTAACACATGTGGGACACTGTGGAGATAGAGAGGATTACCCCTTAAGCCCAAACATCCAGAGGGAGGAACAAGAGAAACTGCAAAGAACAAGAAAAGGAGAAATTCTGTTTGAGGTTGTGCGTGAGCGTGCTTCGGCACATCTGACTTTCTTGTATTTGCTGTCATCGGGGTTTTTTAAGAGCACTTGTCCCACTCATAAATAAGCTCTGTTTGTAATTTGTGTTTTTGTGCACTTTTGTATTTGCAGGCTTTACCAGGTGAACATTTTATTGCTCAGAGGTTGCTCGTTCATAACTCAGGAGGCTTAAAGTCCACATGAAAACAGAAATGGTTCCATGCACTTGCATGTTAGTACTCTGAATGATCCATCGCTGTACTTTATTTGATAAAGTAAAGACTTTTATAATGTTACAAAAGATTTCTATTTCAAATGAAAAATGTATCACGGTTTCCTCTAAAAATGAATCACCACAACTGTTTTAGACATTGATAATAATAAGAATATGTCTCTTGAGCAGCAAATCAGCATATTAGAATGATTTCTGAAAGATCATGTGACACTGAAGACTGGAATAATAATGCTGAAAATTCAGCTTTGCCATCACAGGAATAAATGACATTTTAAGATATATTCAAATAGAAAACAGCTATTTTAAATTGTTATAATATTTCTCAATATTGCTGTTATTGCTGTATTTTTGATGGATTGGGGCCTTTTTGATGGATTGGTTCCATCATCCAACATTTGAAAACATTAAAAAGTCATACAGACCCCAAACTTTTGAACATTATATGCTATAATAAGATTGTGTATCGCATAAAAGATAATATGTATTGAAATCTGAGTTTAGACTTTGGTATTTTGGCTAATCAGTTTGTTGAAAAGGAGAAAATTCTGAGAGGTAGGGTATTTATTCTCCTTTCTAAGAGAAACAAGATATTTAAAAGATCTCACTTGTGATTTTCCCTTTGGAATTGGCCATGGGACAGTGTGACTTCAAGTGGATGAAGTCACTACATTCTTTATACAGTATATTGCCCTCGCCTTCCTCCAGATGTCTTTTGTTCCACTCATCTTGGCTGGAGCTAAGGACTTTTTTTTATTCTTTTAACCATGATCGGTTCAGCCTTCTTTTATAAAGTCTAATGAGTGTAGAGTGCTAAAACTAACGTGACATATCTCAGTGTGAGTGATGACATTCAAGCCCTGGGGAACGGCACTCCTTTCAGTATATGAGCAAGGTGTCTGCTACGAATAGAGAGACATGTCACTTGACATTGCACTGCTAGCCAGTTGGAGTTTTTCCAGCCGCAGATGCAGACATAATTACTTCGTCCTGCAGTTTCAGTTTTACATTGTCTCTCCATTTTCTGGTTCTTGTAGAAGGGCAACATAGAGCACAAATTCTGTAGAAATATGGCAAATATCCACAGGGCTGGTTAAGGCACAAAAGCAGACGGCATAATGAAAACAGAGCCATTTGCGCATCTGCTGGTCAGTCCAACACCAACACTTGGTTGGCGGTGATGCTCTTTCATCATCACTGGGCCACCCGCTAGTGTAAGCTGCTCCTGCTCTGCATTCTTGCCATTGTTGTTATTTTTTTCTCTCAACCACATCCCCCCTCCCCCACTCAATCGTTGGCCTTGTTGTGATCTCTGTGCTAAATCATTTGCTGTAGCTTCAACCCTAAATGGCTAAGTCTGGAGATCAGCCTCTAGCTATATGCAAGTGTTTGGGACATATAATCACAGGACTAGGCTGAGGTTAAAGATGTTTTGACTGGGGGATGGGCGGATGGTTAACAAAAGTAGCAAGGATTTTGCAAGGAATGGCACAAATTTTAAATGTATGAACACTATCATCTAAATTAGGGCTGCACAATTTAGGGAAAACACTTTTAAGAGTTAAAACATTTATTTTAAAAAAAAAAACAAGTTTCTTGTGTTTGTTTGTAAGACTGCAGAATTTGGTCAAATATATTTTTTGATATAATAATAATAAATAATAATAACTATGTAGCTATTGTAATATTTCACTGTAAAAAAAGTATTTAGGAAAAATAATATTATAATAATACCTTTATTTTACAGAATTTATAATTATTTAGTTATTTAATTTATTCATTGAAACATGTTAAACCATCAAGCTTTTATTTTATATTTCACCCAAAAATGAAAATTATCTAATTTACTCACCCTCATGTTGTCATAAACCTACTGTACAACTTACTTCTGTGGAACACAAAACAAGATATTTTGAAGAACTGCTTTTGGCATACAATGAAAGTCAATGGTGTCCAAAATAAATGAACAACAGCAAAACATTGACAAAAGTGCATTTTGACAAAACATCTTCTTTTGTGTTACGTAGCAAAAATTAAGTCAGGTTTGGAACAACGTGATGGTAAATAATGACTAGATTTTCTTTTAATGTTGCTGTTCATGCCTCTTCTAAATACAAGAGTTTTAAAATAGCAATAAAAGGTACAAGCAAGCTGAAACTTAATTTTTTATTGGCTTTTTTATTGCAGACCCACCCCTAGCCACGCCTAAACTTGATCTGTGGTGTTTCATAAAACGATGTCTCCTCCCCCAGATCATGTTTAATACAGAGCTAAAAAAGTAGCTTTAAATTAGGTTTTCCTCATCTGATCTCTCTCCGCTGGGGTTTATTTCTCTCCCGAGAATACACACACTCAGCATGGGGTTGAAAATCAAATCATACAGGCTGCTATCATCCGTAATCGCGCAAAAATTAGCATCCCTGAAAGTGATACAGTTTGGAGGATGTTCTTTTTCTCAATGCTTATGTAAGGTAATTTAGCTTAAACTCAAACCAAGCTTTTGCTTCTGTCAGATAATCTTTCTTCATTGAGCTAACGCCGATCCCTTTGCGTTTGAGATAAATGTGCCTAGTGCTCAGTGCTGGATGCTTTCATATATCTGGGAAACTCTTGTTTGTGTGAGCTGATGATGATCCTCCTCCTCCAGTGTTTTTGTCACGGTGCACTGCTTGGCCTCGGATCGCTGCCCATCTCGCAGTAATTGTGGGCGACTCTGTTATTAATAAGCGCAGGTTGCTAACTGTGCTCTCAAAACATCCTGAGAGAACGGCTGTTTTTCTACCTCACATTCGGACCGATTAATTTGTACAGTTCCTTTTGCAGCGTTTATTGGCAGCATAAGGATTGTTTTTGTACCCAGGATGTGAGAATGAGTCAGCTCAGAAGGGTGTTATTAACTCACTAATGGATATGTCCATACACACACATATTCTGTAGGAACACACGTTCATACACACACTTATAGGAACACATGCACACTCACACACATTGGCTCTAATTATCCATGTAATGTCAGGGGAGACATTAGAGTTCACTGAGCTCTGATGGGTGTCACACCAGAGCAAGAGAGTTCAAACACACGTTAGGATTTGGAAGAAGATTGTGGTTTTTAATTAGCTTAAATTTCATGTTCACAATACCATGACGGCTTCTAATCACTTGACCCTTGGCCTCGTAACTAAGACTCCTTGTTATTATCACTTGAACTCGTAATCTACTCTAAAATGTTTTCAGGTATCACCTCATTGACCCTCATGTCATTTTTGTCAACAGGTCTGACCCGGGGCCTCGGTGTTGTCACTGCGCACAGAGACGTATCATTATGGGAAAACAGAACAGCAAACTCAGGCCCGAGATGCTACAGGACCTGAGGGAGAACACGGAGTTCACTGACCACGAGCTGCAGGAGTGGTACAAGGTCGGAACATCTTGAAATATGCACAGGGGCCCCTAAAAGTATCTAGGCACTTAAGCCACACAAAATGTATGAAGTTCATTGCCTTACAAACAATATCAAACCAAGTGCCAAGTGACATTCATAAATTAAGTGCACTGCAAAAAAAAAAAAATTGTATTTTTGTCTTGTTTTCCAGTACAAATGTCTAAACATTCTTAAAGATATTAAGTCGGTAACACTTTACAATAAAGTCTCATTTGTTAACATTAGTTAATGTATTAACTAACATGAACTATCAATGAGCGATTCATTTATTACAGTATTTATTAATCTTTGTTAATGTTAGTTAATTAAAATCCAGCTGTTCATTGATTGTTTATGTTAGTTCACAGTGCATTAACTAATGTTAACAAATACAACATATGATTTTAACAGTGTATTAGTAAATATTAAAATGACCAAAGATTAATAAATACTGTAGAAGTATTGTTAATTCATTTTTCAGAAAACTTAACTTAATATCTTAAATCATTTTGCTTCTCAAGTAAATGTACCTTGATTTAAGAATGTTTAGATATTTGTACTGGAGAACAAGACAAAAAAAAAAAAAAACTAAGGAAAAAATTTTTTGCAGTGTGTGACTTTGGTTCCAAATACTCAGTTTACTCTACATGGAGGGTAAGTTATTGGACTTTGTTAACAGAAATATTATCTCAGGTAAAGAAACAAAAAGTGCAGTTGTCACTGGAGCAGTACACTTATAGGAACTTTGAACCTTATTTACCCCTAAAATGTGCATATGAGTACCTTGGAATAGTAATATTTACCCTTAAGGTACTATGAACCTTTTAGGGGTAAATTAGTGGCAAAGTTCGAGTTTTGCAAATGTTTTCTGAGAGTGTATGGTATTTATCCATATGCATATTTGAACATGAAAACAGTAACCCTTTCCCAAAAAGATGGTTAAATATAGCATTTAGTGAATGTCTCTATAAGTGGTGTTCATGGGAATATGTATCCCAGGGTTGGTTGCCCCTTGTGCCAGAAGGTTAAGGTTAAGGTTGTGTATGTAAATTGAAGTTATGCATCATGAGCCACGGAGTCCCTGGGGCTGAAAAAGCTAAGATCAATTTGCGCATTTAAGTACTGTCGGAAATGACTGTAATATTTAGTTTGTACGCATTTTGTGTAGTCTAGATGTAGTTTATGATCTGACAGGCTTGTGCAATCAAATTATATTTCCAATCACTTTCTGAGGCACAAGATTGATAAAATATACAGATTATACAATTACACAAGTAATGTGCATCCTTTGCTTTTCATTATGCACTTAAAATGCTTCCCGTCTCCATTGGGATTTTACAAACGAAAGAAATACTGAATTCTCCAGTTAGTTTATTGTAGTATTAAAAAAAAATCACTTGAACACACATCATGTCACATCATGAAATCAATTATGATTTCCAAACCTGCGATTAGGAACTTCCCAGGAGGACGTGAATGCAGCAATAGACCTTCTATGGCGTTATTATACTGCCAAATGTCAAAAACCACTTATTGTAACATAAGAGTACATCCATGTAATTCACAAGTGTGATTCTCTCGGCTTACATGCAGATTTTCTTCGCCCTCGCACAAAACTGGACACATGCTCTCAAAAATGCAGTGCTCTTTTATGAATTGCCTCTCAAACATTTGTCCTGTGCACTCGTGAATCTCTCCATCCTCTTGCGCTATAATTTAATTATCTTTGCTCCTAAACATAGTCATTGTGTATTAAACGCTCCTGGCTGTATCAACCAATCAGAATAGGCTTCCATGACTGACAGATGAAATTACTGAAAAATGTGCATTTGATATAAGCAGTATAATAAAGCTAAACCTTCCGTCTTGGAATTAAGCTCACAATACCCTTGAATGTTTGTGAAGGATAAAGACATAAGTGAAAATTACAGCATCATCATGAGAAATCATTTATGTTGAGATGTCACATTCTTATAAAGGAGCCTCTTAAAGCATGCCACTAATGGGAATATATGTTGTTCACTCTAAACAGGGGTTCCTCAAAGACTGTCCCAGTGGGCATTTGAACGTTGAAGAGTTTAAGAAGATCTACGCCAACTTCTTCCCATACGGTGATGCCTCAAAGTTCGCTGAGCACGTCTTCCGTACGTTTGACACCAACAACGATGGGACCATCGACTTCCGGGAGTTCATCATTGCTCTGAGCGTGACATCACGGGGAAAACTGGAGCAGAAGCTGAAGTGGGCCTTCAGCATGTACGATCTGGACGGCAACGGTTACATCAGCCGTGATGAAATGCTAGAGATTGTGCAGGTCAGAGTCATTCTGCGATGGTTTTGCAACTTGTGCTTTAATCTGCATTATGAATCCACTCTTAGAATAAAGAAAATGTACAGTATATTGCATCCATATACACTGATTTTCTCAGTGCTGTGATGATTTTGTTAAACAAATGTTTAAAAGTTTGATGCTAAATGCTAACTGTCAAGGTTAGTGTGCTCAATAATCCTGAAATTTTGGTTAGCTGGTCTCCCAGCCTTGTCAAACTGAAACCACGTTCACACCAATAACGATAGCTATAATGCTAACTATTTTAGCTTTCACATCAGCGTCTGCTGCTTTAAAAGCTCAAGGTCTGTTAGATTCTGATTGGCTATCATTGTTTTTATCATTCATCAGCTAGAAAAAGTGATTCTAACGATATTGTTTCTCTGTGACCTTATCGTTATAATTGTGGTGTGGACTCTGCTATTCTTTTATATATTAGATTTTTAGAACTATATCTTTATCGTTATAGTTATCATCCTTGGTGTGAACGTACCTTTATGCTCTTTCAATTGTGTAAACATACATCACGTTTTTTTGTGTCCTGTCCCCGACTGGAGTTGTCCTCGGAAATGTCTCTGTTTCACAGCATGTTTAAAACACCCTGCAAACACACTACAATAAAGCGTTCAGGATTGTACAATTTTAAACTTCAGCCATCAAAATGCAGTAATATGTTATATGTAGGTAGATAGTGATATGAATACATATTTGTGCTCAAAATTCAAAATAATAAGCCAAATTAAGGATAGCAAAGATCCATTTCCAAAAGTACAAACATAAGATAACCTTTAAAAAGTAAAAAAAAAAGTTTAATTACTGTATACAGTATATCCACAACTTGTGAAAATATTAAATACATGTAGAAAATGTTAAATACAGTTTTATTTATCGTATGTTGTGATTATTTATTTTGTTTAATTTTTGTAATGTTTTTTTGTAAAGTCATAATTCACAGTTTATATTCAGAGTGGTTACTATTTACTATTTTTCATAGTGTGATTTTTGGTGAATTGTGTTAAAATCAGTTAGGGTCTGTTTCACCTGCAAATATCATAATAATTATTCATTATAATAATGGTATATAGAAAAAAATACAAAATATATCATCCCCATGTTTTAATTCATAGATAATAAGTGATATTTCAATGATATTTTGACCACGTGACCTAGAAAATGTCCCCGGTTTCCATTTCATAAATCTGTTTGCCTCATCTTTCAGAAAGGATTTGTCATTCTAAAAGTTTAGGCTTATTGAGCACATTAGTCTTATGACGGTTCAAATTTAGCATATAACATGGATAATTATGGATCAAGAAATCCTCCTGTTTGTTGACTTGTTGAGTGACGTTGTGTCCTTATGTTGGATGAAAGAAAAACATTTGCTTTTATCTTTTATGAAATGAAAGTATCAAAATACTTGAAGGAAACAGATGCAATATTTAATTTATGTTGAGCAGTTTTTCCCACCTAATATGTTACTTATGCCGCGTTCCAGGCAACCTGTAACCCGTGTTTTTCCAACCTTATACCCGTGAAAGTGTACTGGAACGGTAGTCAAACCCGTGACTTCCCACCCGTGAACTCGTACTAGATCGATGTACTCCCAGTTACGAGTTCTGACGTCACATAGCCCGCAAAACCATACAAAACAACAATGGCAGCCCCTACGGATGCAGTGTTTCTGCAGGCGGTACACAGTGAGAATACACTTTAGGACAATATAACGTTGCAGTCAAATTAAAAATAATATAATAATAATGATAATAATACACACAAGATTATGTATTACAATGTTATGTGTCTGAAACAATAAGTATGTATATACACACACGATTATGTATTACAATGTTATGTGTATGAAAAAATAAGTATGTATATTGCGCTCAGGTAGTTTGGCGTGACTGGCCTGGAATGCTACAAAGTCGTGAGTCGTGGTTTGAAGTCGTGATTTACGAGCTCAAAAACCTGCCTGGAACGCAGCATTAATATCAGTGCTCATATTTCATGATCCTTTTACTGCAGCCTCAATATTTTGTCTCCTTTGTTGTTTCTCAAAATTATTCAAATTGACCAGCATCATTGATCATAAACCGACATCGACAATGTTCAGGATAGCATACTACCGTAAAATATTACTATTTCCACATGGTATAGAATGTACAGTATACTGTGTATATACTACACCATCTGGTTCTAAAAACAAATAGCACTGTATTCTGACTAAATTACGTTTTTTTACAAAATATTTTTTTTAAATAGTAAGCTATATTCTGCATAGTATTCAGCAAGTAAGATTCCATTTCAAACTATACAACTATTCCATTTCAAACTAAACTTACATTCTCCTCCTAAACCAGCAGTGACTTCATGTACAGTACAAGTCTTCATAATTTGCAGAGAGCACAGAGATGAGAAGCCTGACCCCTGGTGGAGAGATCAAGCACAAACATTAGCTGTCCCAGATGAATGCTCCCCTGTGAGCCTATTAGCATGTGCTTAGCATGCTCAGTTGGTACCAGTCTCCCTCAACCAGGGTTGGCAAAGCTCAGTTCTGTGCGATGCCTGACTGGCGAAGATCGCGGCGATAGGGGAGGGCCATAGGTAGCACCCACGTTGGCTCTCTTCTCTGTTGGATTAACAAGTTAAATTTAACCGGGGTTTATCCCTGTGTGTGCAGAACGGTGGGATTATCCGCAAGCTCATGGAGGTTACAGTTGGCTGGCACTCTGAGATTGCAGCGTGTTGCATATTTTATCACGGCGGCTGCTTTTAAAAGGTGCAGGGCTAAGCCGAGAGTATGGCACTAGCAGTCTGCCCAAGTGTGAATATCATTATCCCTTAAAACCATTACATAATTGATTGACTTAAAACCATCTTCTCAGATTTTGTGGATATGGCAAGTAAATGATCTGAAAAAGCCTATGAAGTTTCCTTTCTACTTCATGGCTCATGTTGAATCTCGGTGCAGCATGAAATGCTAATGGACTAGAGTATTGGCTGAACCTGTGAAGGCCAGATAAAGGTGGTCTACTGATAATTTAGCTTTTTTTTTTTACCTGGTTCATTCATATATCTAACAGGCCATTTATAAGATGGTGTCATCGGTGATGAAAATGCCTGAGGACGAATCCACACCAGAGAAGAGGACGGATAAGATATTCAGACAAATGGACCTGAACAATGATGGTAAGATGTGGACCAATTCTTGACCGTTTCGTTTCAATTTGAATTGAAATCACAAAATGGCCTTGCGTGATTATTAAACAACAAAAGTATGTGATTTATTTTAAATAAATGTATAGAATGCATGCACTCAGAGTATGTGTGGCATTTTCAGCAGTCTCAAGTTGGTGCATAAAAATGCTTGGTTTACCTTTTTTAATTTGCAAAAAGAAATATGAATATATTTTATATAAATCGAATATACTGGGACACAAAATACTGTAACCGCTAAACTGTTTTCCACCAGAACAAAGGCTTGAGAAAGTGGCGCAGCATCTGTCAATTGTTCACTACCGTTCAAAAGTTGGGATTTAAAAAAACCTTCTATTCAGCAAGGATGCATTAAATTGATCAGTAAAGTGACAGTAAAGACATATATAATGTTAGAAAAGATTTCTATTTAACCCTGTGGTGCTCTTCCCGTGGTGGTCAAAATTGACAGAATTTTTTATTATTGAAAACAAATAAATGTACTATATTTTAGTTTGATGTTTTTTATTTAATATTTTGTATTTTTAAGGGATTTAATGGTACTAAATTATATTTACGCTGTATTTATTATCCATTTATTCACTTTTTGAGCATAGACTTGAAAATTAAATTTCCAACTTATTTAAAATTCAGTGCTTTAGAGCACAGACTTAAGTTTGATCTCTTTTCAGAGGTGACACTTGGAAAATTATTGATGTTTATTATGAAAAATGCACTAAAATACTATTTAAATTTTTATATGAAATGTATATTTTCAAAAATACGTTTTACTCTAAAACTGAAAGAAAATCAAATCCATAAATCTAAACAAGTTGTGTTCCAAATTTGAGCTTGATAACTTAAAAAAAAAACAAGCTTTCAGTAAGACTTTGGCCGCAGTACCAAACTTTTCCACTAGATGAAATAAATTCCCCATTCATTTCCTATGCATAAAGGAGCACAAGTTGCACAACTGTGACTATTTTTTTCAGGACCATTTAACCTTTTCCAAATCATGTCCATGATTTTTTTTTTTGTGTTCACATAGCATGTGCCAAGACCTTTACCAAGTTTTATACCATTTCGATGAAGTACAAAAAAACTTGACAACATTGATTATTGTGCTGAGCACCAAATCATCATATTGATTTCTGAAGGATCTGAAAACTGGAGTAATGATGCTGAAAGCCTGGAAATTTAGCTTTGCCATCATAGGAATAAATTACATTTTTAAATATATTAAAGGCTAAAGAGTTGTTTTAAATTGTAAAATGACTGTTTCTACTGTATAAAATCCTTGGCGAGCATAAGAGACTTTTAAAAAAACCTTAAAATAACCAACCCCAAACATTTGAATGATAGTGTACATGCAAATGAGAAATTACAACAGAAATATATGTTTTTAAATATAAATTTAAATGGAAAGAACGCAGGTTTTAACCCAGGTCAGGTCTTGCAGTGTCTTCTCTCAACTTTTCCCCTGACCCTTTCCGTCTTCTCTTTCTAGGCAAGTTGTCTTTGGAAGAGTTCATTAAAGGTGCCAAAAGCGATCCCTCCATTGTGCGACTACTGCAGTGTGACCCCAGCAGCGCTTCGCAGTTTTGAGTCACTCCAGACAACCGGCACTCAATGCATGAAAGCTCTTATATCTCATTCTTCTTTGTGTTCCAGACGGAAGAGTTTTAAGAGTAAAAAAAAAGTGCAACAGTTTTCAGTTTTTTCCCAGAAAGGACATGCGTACATCTGAAGAGCAAAGACAACACCTGCCAAGACATCCAAGTCTGCTGCGTGTCATCCGTCCTTGTCTCTGCTAGTGGAGTGCTTGACTCCACACACACACACACACACACACACACACAAAAAAGGGTCCAGATTTGGGAAAGGAATGTTCCTTTTTAGGAATCGTGCATGCGCTCCCGACCTTCCCCACTCCTCACAAACCTTTTGTGTTTAATATCTGTGCTGTTTTGTTTCTCTTCCCCTTTGTTTTGTGAGCGCACAGTTCCCCATCTACTTTTTATATTGATATTTATGTGTATATACAGTATAAATGCATATTAGAACTACAAAGGAAGGCAGTTATAGACGTCTTTTTACTCGCGTGCATCTTACGGCAGTATTATGTAGCTTCGGGCAGTATCCAAATCTTAGTCTCTAATCGACCCAGTGGACTGATGGACTGAATGTTGGGATTTTCCTGCTCTGGCGCTCATGATCTTTATTTTACAAAGAGAAGGCTGAGGATCCCATTCTTGAATTCTATTCATTTGAACTTTTTGTTGTTGTTGTTGTAAATATGTGGTTTGCCTCCATATCTCTTTTATTTATTTTTGCATTTTTATGGTGTTTATTTGACCAAGGGTGATTTTATTACTGTTTAACCGAGACGTTAGACACTTGGTGATGTATTATGAGCAAGTTGTTGTTAATTCAAGGCTTTTCAATGCATTGTGGGTAATGTTTGCATCAGGGGATACATTCCGTTGTGTTTTGAATGGAATACACTATAGCACATATCATTTGAAGCGCTTCATCTGTGTGTGTGCGGTAATATGCGTGTTTGTGTGTACGCAAGAGTGAAGGTTTGCATGTCTGTGCTGACTTTATACTATCACTTTGTGTTGTTCAATACGATATCTTTGTATGCAAGCAAGTTTTGAACCCCGATTTGAAGCAGCTCGTGATGACAACTTTATCCTGCATCGTATGGTACTCAAAATCACCTGCTTAGGTTTCCATCAACAACATAGACAGGAATGTACAACTCTATCATTTATGATCATGTCTCACCTTAAGATAAAGAGTTTGAATACTGAAAGCGATCACTAAGGGCTTATTTTCACTCTTGAATGAACAGGTGTAAAGAGAACGCCACTGCTTTGATTTTTCTTTTCTTTTTATGCAACGACTGACATTCCACGACCTGAAACCTCCAGGTGCTCCTGCTTTGTACAAACATATCAGCTCATGAACTCAATACATGCCCACTCTCAATACATGTGTAGCTTCCATGTTGCTTCCATATTTGTACCGAGGCCATATTTGATGCTGCACCCTCTATGGCAACTTTCCTCTATTATGTTGCATGAAAACCTCATGCGAGGACATAATGATTGTCCCCTTTTACTGACGTTGAAAAATATACTTCTGTGTTTAGAATGTCGCCTGAGAGTGATTCTTACGCAACGCTGACCTGCAGTTAATGTTAGGAACTTATTGGTCAACCTGGTCATGTGATCACAAAGTGCAAAGGGAGTGTGCGCCATTCAGAGTTGAATTTAGAACGCCTTTAAAATTCCAATACGATTCCTGAATTTGGTTTGTCAGTAGCAAACAGAATGCAAAATTTAATGTGAATAGGAATGTAAGGAACTTAAAATGAAATTGAAATGTTTGTAATTTAAGTAGAAAAGCGATATATATATTTGCATGACACTTCATAATTTATTCCTCTATGAACACACACAAACACACTTTCACTGTAAAAAAAAACAACAACAAAAAAACGTTGTGATTTTAATGGTAAAAGACTGCTATGGTAAAACCTGTTATTTGGTTAACAGTAAGTTTTTGGAAGTGAAAAATAACAAGTCATTGTATAATTTACAGTGAAAACCGTAAATTGACATTCCCAGAATTCCCTGCATGCCGCTTCACATTTGATGTATTTTCATTGAAATAACTATGTTTCTTCTTAGTTTTTTTTTTATCAGTTATGTACATTATGGTTTTACGTTACATCTAATGTTGTTAAATTAATGTTTATTGCATTACTTCAGTGTCATGTGTGTGTTACCATGATGGTATTTTGTGTTTGTGTGAATGACGTTGTGCACCTTTTATATATACTTTTTCAGCTTGTAGAAAAGCTGCTTGTGATGAGCTTTGATTCATCATGTTACTTTCTCATCACCACTTGTTTTTGGTGTTTGTCAGTGTATAACAAAGATACAAAACAACAGATATTAGTACTTCAGAAGGTTGATATTAGTAACATGATATTAGTTAATGAAATGTTGTTGTTTTTTCACTGTAAAAAATGTTAAATCTTTAACTACCTTATTTTTACGGTAAATTTGTGGCAACCACAGCTGCTTGTTTTTTTTTTACCGTAAACTTCAGGTTCTTTTTTTACAGTGCATTGTAAAAACTGTTGCTGCCTTAAATTTAAGTACAATCAACAATTAACTTAAATTAGCCTACACTAAACTGACTTTAAAAATGAGTTGAATCTTGTATAACTTATAATTAAAAAAAAATTGTTTAATTTATTTTGATGAGTTAAAGCAATGTAAAAACATGTTGTCATAACATTGATCATACATTTTTTAACAGTGTAATGATTTCAGCTTTTAAGGCCTATTAGCTATATGACCCTCCAAAGTATGCAAAATCTGACACACTCACTTTAAAAAAAAATCTTTCTAGTCTCTAGACACCATAAACCAGACACTATTAAATATAGGCTATATTGTATTGAGACAACACACGAAAAGAGATGATCCATGAGTGAAAAACATTAGATGCGATATAGCTACTACAATCATGTAACATTCGTCTGTCTTCGAAAGAGTTTAAATTGCCCTTGATCCCCGAATGAGGCCAGAGCAATGGTCCGGTTCAAAATCATATCCAGATGCTAGACCGTTCCAGCGCCGCCCGGTTGAACGGGGATGCGGAGGGGTGTTGGCGGTACCCGGACGACGCGGAGCGGTGTGGGTGAGAGTTGCAGGGTGACTTGTACAGCTTTGGGGGTCTAACGGGCAACCTCCTCTCCTCGTCTCCTTCACAACGACTGGATGAAGCTGCGTAGCGGGGCTCGGGCGCTCCCGGGGTTTTCATCTGAAAAAGAACACAGTGATACCGCTTTACAGTAGGACTGCAGTTGAGTCGCCGAACACACACACACACACACACGTATACCCGCGCATACAGGGGGTCATGTACGCGTCAGTCACACATGTGTTAGTATTCTCTTAAGCATCTATTAGGAGGACCGCATGAGTTGTCAGATGTAGGCCCTACTGGAAACTTAAAGGATGAGTCCACCTACGCGAAAGCGCTGATTATTTTTAATAAGGCAAATTTGATCTCTCTTGAGGATCAGTGCAGATTTGGCCAGGCGGGCCAACACATACCAATCTGCTCTTATCTTGTAAATGTTGTTTGCGGAGGCACCAGGGCTGACCGAGGGAGGAGATGGAGACCTTAAATAAGCGGCATGAGAACACCATCTCCACTGCACTCATTAGTATCAATGGGATCCACAGGACTATCGTGGTGCTCTGAGAGAGAGAGAGAGAGAGAGAGAGAGAGAGAGAGAGAGAGAGAGAGAGAGAATTGACTTTTAAAACCCTTTTAATTTACCCCATTTTCCAGAACATTACAGAGCTAATATACAAAACAACACACATAAAAAAAAAACATATATAGGCCTATATACACACATACATACATACAATGTACAATAATAATAAAATATAAAGTTTAATTGGTAATTTCACCAATTAAAAACCAAATTTCCAAACTCACTAATTGTCACTAAAGCATCTCTCACGCCCCACCTCATTGTAAAAAAAGGTACATTATCAGTTTGTTTGTAATATGCAAATTTCAATAGCAACCCTAAATTCTACCAATGATTTAAAAAGAAACAACAAATCAACATCTTGAGCAGCATTTTTACATTGATGTGTTTTCAGGATTGCTAAATTGGCTTGGCCCATTAAAAAATTGGCAAGCACACACTGTTCGCGCCATGACTGTTTATACTTGCAGCCAAAAATAAAAAGGGCCTTTGTAAAAGAAAAACCCAATTTCATACTTAGTTTTTCCAAAAGTACAAAAAGTGGAACCAGCCTTGAACACTCACAGAATAAATGAAATACAGTATCGGAAGCCTTACAGAAAGAACATTCAGGTAAAACCACTTCACTCAATTTAGAAACAAAGTTGTTTGTAGCCAACACACTGTGGAGTATTCTCCACTCTAGATCTCCACATTTTTTTGGAATAGGAGGCTTGTACAACAGCCTCCATGAGGGATCCACATCTCTGGGCACTGATAGGTACGTCCTCCATTTAGTATCTATCCTTTCCTTCAACTGTCCAAAGTGTGCCGATTTAGCACAAACATAATAAACAGTATTCTTCCCCATACTTTGGAAATCCAAAAATTCAAACCCCTTTAACAAAAGAACCTTAGTATTCTCTTCGATTTCCCAAAAAAAATTAGGGACAACTTTTAATGCTGGAAAAGTCTTTGACAACAAGCCATTATTTAAAGCAGAATCTACAAATGATGTGAATACTGGGGGGAAACAAGCCTTGAAGCTCTTAACTACGCCTTCCTTCCACTATTCTTACTGACCTCATCCCGACCTGGTCAGCAAGTGACTGAGCCGTTCTCCACTGACCTCTTGTTATGTAAAGCAGATCTATAACTCTAGTTATTCCAGCATTCAAAAACATTTCAATTACAGAACCTGTAATTGAAAAAAAGGGTTGAAAAACAAAGGTTCTGCACATCCATAATTTTCATCACCCACTCTTGAAAATTTTAACAAACTCCATGATTGAACAATTGATTCATAGAACTTGAAAAGGGGACAACACACATTTTCAACACAAGGCTTCTCAGTTAAGAACAGCTCTTTGTCAAGATCTGTTCCTCCAAGTTCTTTAAGAATATACAAACAATAATCAATCCATGGCACACCATCAGAGCAGTACAGCAGTTTTTGTAATGTTTGTAGTCTCATTGCTGCAATTTTGGATTCAACGTGTATAAGGCCTTGACCTCCCTCTGCAACGGGAAGATACAGCACTCCAGGAGAAAGCCAATGATGGCCATTCCAAAAGAAATCAACAAATGCCTTTTGAACCTTGAAAAGCAGTTATTTAGGGGGATCTAACACTGTAACCTTATGCCACAGCACTGAAGCGGCCAGATTATTAATCACCAGGCATCTCCCTCTATATGAAAGCTGTGGGAGAATCCACTTCCACTTTTGGATTTTACCAATAACCCGGTCAACCACTTGCAAATAAATGCCAAGAACTTTTAAACCATCCTGTCCCCATTGACAATGATTTGGCAAATTAGGAGGTCCTGAACTATGCCAATCTCCCATTAACAAAGAAGCACATTTTTCCCAATTTATGCGTGCAGGGGTAGCTTCCTGAAAAATATTCAAACATGAAATAATATTTTCAATATCACTTGAGTTTCTAATTATAAGAGTTACATCATCTGCATATGCTAGAAGTTTTACTTGGGGAACTTTGGGGCAACCAGGAACACCAATACCGCATAATCTTTTTCTCAACATAAAAAGGCTCAATAGAAATAGCGTAGAGTAAACCTGATAGAGGACACCTCTTGTCACTGAAAAGGGTCTTGTTAATGTTCCATTCACTCTTAACATGCTATAAATATCACTGTACATGAGCTTAATAAAAGACACAAAATGATGACCAAAGTCAAAAGCCTCAAGAGTCTTAAATAAATAAGAGTGGTCCACTCTATTAAAGGCTTTTTCTTGGTCCAAAGAGAGTAGACCAATGTCCAGGTTATGCCTTTTTGCCACTGAAATAATATCTCTAACCAAAAAAAGGTTGTCATTGTTCGGTTAGGAATACAGTAAGACTGATCGTTGTGAATAACAGTTTCTATGCAGTTCTTCAATCTGTTTGTTAAAGCTTTTGAAAAGAGTTTTAGATCAACGCACAGCAGGGAGATGGGGCGCCAGTTCTTTAAGCAACCAAGGTCTCCTTTTTTAGGGATCAAAGTTAAAACCGCTCTCCGACAGCTTAGAGGAAGGGTCTCTCTTTCAATGCTTTCCGCCAAAACATCATATATGTCCTGGCCGATTCCAGGATTCAACTCCTGGACAGCTCTCGAAAGTTCAGCCATTGTCAAAGGGCTCTCAAGATCCATCTTGTCCCTGTTAGATAATCGAGGCAAGTCACTCAGAAGAACATCAGCTTCTACTCCATTACATGGCTCTGAACGATATAAATCTTCATAAAAAGATATAGCAAAAGCATTCATTTCAGTTTGTGTTGTTAATATTCTTCCATCTGGATGCTTCAGTTGATGAAGATGCTTATACGCCCTTGGCTTTTTTTCAAGTCCGAAGAAAAAAGCAGTAGGACAATCCATATTATTTAAGCGGGTGAACTTTGCCCTTAAAAGGGCAGTTTTTCCTTGTTCTTCTGCTAAGCTGCGTAAAAGAAATTTCTTTCGTTCAAAATAGTCAGTGGAGATGGATCCTTCCTGTGGCACTGTGACTGCTTTCTCCAAGGATTTCTTGTTCAATGGCTTTCATTTTCTCCACTAGGGCACCCCTGGTAAGTGCAGTAAACTGCTGACAAAAGATTTTTATCTGCACCTTGCCGACGTCCCACCATTGACTTAAAGATGGGAAATTTACTCTCTCCTCTCTCCAAGAATCCCAAAAGAGGTGAAAAGAGTGGACAAAGCAGTGATCCTGAAGTAACCCGTTATCAAAGTGCCAAAGTGAATTATAAGATTTAGTGGTCTCAACAGAAATAGCCATAGAAATATAATGATGGTCTGAGAGAAAAGTGGGCGAAATAGAATTCCTAAAAAACCTTCCCCTATTACATAATTCAGTATAAAAACGATCAAGTCTAGCTCCAGACATATTATTTGAGGTCACTTTCAATCAAGTGTACTGTCTAAGCCCAGGAAATGCAGTCGACAAAATTATAATAATCAATTACACTTTTCAGAATCTTAGCTGAAGGAGGATGTGGTTCATTATGATTTCGATCCAATTGCTGATTTACAGTGCAATTAAAATCACCCCCCAGTATAACAATATTACCCGGGGACAGTGCGATACTGCATCTGATAGTTTTTCAAAAAAAGTGATACGCTCCCGGCCATCATTTGGATTATACACATTAAACAGAGAAAAAAACGTGTCACCTAAAGTAACATCTACTCGTAATATTCTTCCTGGTATTATCTCAAAACTCTTTAAAATACCACCAACCCGTGGTGAAAACAAAATCGCTACCCCTGCACTCACATTTGTGCCATGGCTCAGAAGAACATTACCCTTCCAATCACTAAACCACTGTGACTGGTTCTGCAAATCTGTGTGCGTTTCCTGAAGTAAGATCACATCAGCCTTTTTAAGAATTAAATAATTGAAAAGATCCTTTCTTTTTACTGTACTACAACAACCATTAATATTTAGAGACCCAATATAAATAAAAACATGTCAAAGATAATAAAGCGGTATAAAACAACCCACATCTGCCTTTTCACACTTTTCATATCAATATTTTTTCAAACGCGAATTTAGACTTTTTCTAACCGTGCTAACCGTGCTAAGTTTTTTAAGCCTGTAGCGTTTTGGTTGATCTAGTTCCTCCAAGGTCGCCTTTCGCATAGCAATGGCACCAGACTCCACGAAAAGTTCTAAATCAGGAAAGTGTTTTTCCAGTTTGGGTTTTCTCTGATTTTTAGTAGGGTCTAGGAAATTGCTCAACTCTTGAACTGTGTAAAAAGGAGGTTTTAAATGGGGTGTAAGATAATTTCCCACAGAATTTCCTTGTGAATTGGTATCGTGTTCTTCTCCAGTATCTGGACATTTGCTTTCAGAATCATTCTCAGATAAGTCATCAGTTCTCTGTGACAACAGATCTATATAACCCTGTAACAGGCTGCTGCTTTACACAAGCAAGTATTCAAGTTCACTTTGCTTTTCTGGGTATTTTGCATCACTAACTTCCCCTGAAGCAATGAGCTCCTCAACAACTTGAGCATTGTCACGTTCATGTGTAGGCTACTAATGATGACAGAGCCTCTGTCCTTATCTTCAGTGGGACAATCTTGTGTAAACACACCACCCTCTCCACTATTAGACACAACTGCAGTTTCATCTGGCTGTACATTATCAGTAGAAGTACTTTCTGCAATGTTAACTTATTGTTATCCCCAGCGGTATTCACCTGTTCCGTTACACGATTGTCATACATGTGACGCTTTAGACATTTCCTCGAAATCTTACGCACATGGCATCCTCTAGCATCAATATGAGACGCAGAACCCAAGGTCATACAGGTGACGCTCGTCTAAATCCGACGCACATGGCATCGTTTAGCTTCAATATGAGACGCAGATCCCAAGGCGTCATAACCGTACCCTACCCCAGACCTAAACCTACCCATAACAGTGCGTGTTATATTGACGCTAAAGGATGCCATGTGCGTAAGCTTTCGACGAAATGTCATATGGCGTCACCTATATGACGCCAAAGGATGAGAATGCGTTGATCTTCCACTGACAGTCTCGTCTGATGAACATTTGCACCCGTGGCGTACGGCCAAAGAAGCAAATCCATCAGAATTCGACCCCATTGCTGCACTCTTTTACCGACAAAGTCGGCAAAATGAAAGGTACCTTACAATATAACAATATGTACCTTAATCTATAAAGAGGAAAAAGGAAAAAGTTTGAAACTCACTCAAACACTCCTCCCGAACACTCCGCACATGCGCACAGAGAGATAGAGAGATAGAGAGAGAGAGAGAGAGAGAGAGAGAGAGAGAGAGAGAGAGAGAGAGAGAGAGAGAGAGAGAGAATTAACCTTCATTTACTATTGCGAGTGCATGTGTTAGGCTATACTGTAAAGAAAGTGCACAATAAAGAAACAATAAATAAAGAAACAATAGGCTAAAGAAAGTGGACTGGTCACAATCACCCAGTGCACTTTCTTTATTGTGGGCTCCTTTTCTGAACAATTTTGCAACCCCAACTTTGCTGAAGTCTACGGTTCATTATACTTTTTCATTATTTCCCTTTTTTTTTTAAATGAGATTGTACAAGTGTACATAATCAAACACGTCAGGGTAGAAAGAAAGAAAAAATACAGAAAAATATTGTATCTTAAAAGTTTTTATCCCAAATATATTTGAATGTCAGTTTTTAATTAGTCAAACAGGCTTTTTTTCAAACCATTAACTTTGTGAATAATGAGCAAATAGGCTTAGTAATTACATAAAAAATACTAGATTTTTATCAACATCCAATTAAAAAACACCTTAACATCTACAAAATTACCAACATTCTTAACCTCTTTTTGTAAATAATACTGTATACTCACCACATACCATACTGTACATATCATACATTTTATGTTGTATACTGGCTCATATACAGTCTATCACCTTGACATCTATGTGGATGCAGCATCATGCAAAAGCAAAAGTTTACAACAACGCCATTGAAATGGGTTATTTACACTTTGCCATAATTAGTTGATTCCATTAATTAAAATGTCCAATAACGGTGGGGTTACTGAGATAAAACAAGTACTTTTTGGCTGTTTATGTGATCTCAGCTCTAATTAGGCCATTGATATGAAGACTACATCATTTTGAAAATTCACATTACTATTCATTTCTCTATCTGTACAACTTTTTAATGAGGAACAAATTAAGCACTTTTAATGAGAGTCTCATTGCGAACAAAAAGATCAGATCCAATGTGCACAATTAAATATCTTGTCTAAAAACATGGATTATGACAGAAGAAAAGGTTATTTCTACAACTATAATTGTGCACGTTTATGATTTTTAAGTTAATTAGCACAATATGATGAAATCCAATGTAAGAATACTGCGTCAGAAAAGCAGCAGTTTAATACTGACATCAACATTGGCAATTAAAAGCAAATTTAGCCATTATAAAAGTTAAAGGCACACTATGTAACTTTTGGTCCTCTAGCAGTTAAAAAACAAAACTGCATGCAGTGCGGAAAAACATATTTTAGTTGTGCTTTGGCTCTGCGTGACTGTGTGGATGAATATGACCCTTCACAATAGATAATAAACTCTGTTATAGTATGGCAATTTACCTGTTCAATAAAATACCTTACTCACCTGTTGAGTAATAAAAACACCATCTTCATATCGCTTTTACATTTCAATCCCTCAGTTCGCATCTCTGAAAAGCCAAGCCAATGTTGATTCTGGTTTTATTACAAGCTCTGTCGTGTTCCCTTTTTTGCCCGCAGACTTTCCTCTGTTCTGCTTTTTTAAAATTTTATAAAACGGATGATTCCTCAGAGGTTCGAGATTTGGCGTGCTCCATGTCAACCTTTCTTGTTCACGCAAATGTGAGTGACATATGTACGCAATTTCCTGCGAAAACCATCCCAACCGGTCTAAAATAAACACTTATAATAGGCTTACTATTAGTAAATCAGTGTAAGACAAAAACACGTTTTGGAAGTAGGATTGATAATATCTCATTATTTACAATTAGTTAATTTTTGAACAAAAAAAAAAAGTTACATAGTGGACCTTTAATGTAGAAGTTTCAATATTTAAGCACCCAGAAAATAATTACTGGTGAACCAGAAACCTATTTGCAACTTTGAACTGCACATATTTCTTCAAAAACAGCCATTCAACATGTTCTCTCATTTCTCCTTTGGTACTTACAAAAATACGAGTGGGGTCAAAAGGACACTCATTGGCGATGGTAAGATGACTCCTGCCGTCATCACTGTAGCCACAGTAAACGAGTAGTCCCTTGTCCCCCTGAATTACGGTCTTTACCAAGGACACTGTCAGACCGGTGACTGAGGCGGCAGCCACCAAACCAGCTACAGTACTTAACATGAGCAGTGACAAGGTCTACAACACAAGAGAGAAGTTTTAACAGTAGCAAAGAACAATTAAACTCAAGTGCCAAAGGATTTTCCTTGCAGGCTTTTCTTATATCACAGGGGTTTTGTACATTCTGAGCTTTGAAGGCACATGCAAGCTCTCTGACAAGCCAGTGATCAAACGCTAGTGAGCTCGACACAAGCCCTGATGAATGAGAGAGGAAGCAGGTGTGTGTCACTGACGCAGAAAGAAGAAAGAGGGAGAAAAAAACATACAGAGAAAACTGACAGAGAAAGCACAAACATAAATCAATGGCAAGACTTTCCATGGGTTTGTTCTCTTTCTTTCCTGAAAAAACTTTTTCGAAGCTCCTCAGGTATTTGTGCAGTCATTGTGGACCAACAGCGGAAGAAAAAAAATGTATTTACAGAAGACAAATTTCTTTTTATCTAAAGAACAGGTCTATTAGAACATGATGAGAGGGTGAATCTTATGCAAATATAATATTCAATGTCAAATTTAACCCCAAAATCAAACGAAGAAAACAATCAATTAAATTTCACGTTAAGAATTTAAGCTTATTTTTTTATGTCAAATAATATTAAATAGCCTATTGACAATTAAGCACATTTCCCCTCAAATTTCATTATGTCTGAGCATATTTAGGTATATTGTAACTCCCATTAGACTCAAATGATTTATGGTGAAATATAATAATAATAATTTACAATTTAAATTATATAATTACACACCATTGTCACAATTATGCATTAGCGTTATGAGAAAGATAATTTTTGTTATTATTCTCATACTTTTATGTGAATATGAGGTGGAAATTAGCTTAATTGTCTTGTAAATAATGTCCACAATATAATCAAAAACCACTAATGAACTCAATAGACTTCTTTCCTTTGATTATGAAGTGAAATATGAAGTGACCTGAGGTTTCATAGATTTAGTCTTTTAAGAGATTACAAGAGAATATGTGTGGGTTTTAATTACAAAATGTAAATTACAGTTATAACTGAGACACATAATTTGTGCACGAGAAGTTCTTACTTACCAGTACCCTGTTCTTCTCATTTTTGGACAGAACAATAGTCAATATCCCGGTAACGACACCCTAGATAAATAGAACAGCACATTATTATGATTTCTTCTCAGCCCCCAAAATATTTGAATGCAAATATTTAGAAAACAGCCACACATCAAAATAAATGAATGGCATCACTCTAAATACACACAATGAAAACAATTTGAAATTTATTGGAAAGAAAAAATACCACAAGGACATATTTCAAGCAAGATATTTCACAAAAAGGAGTTTGTTAGGTTTTTAATGAAAAATCATTAGATTACAACAGAAAGTGTTTGGACAGCTGTCAAACATTATTGGATCATGTTGATAAACTACACCTGTTATTTTACTAGTTAAATATACTCTAACAAATGGCTTGTCATGCATTATGCAAAAGGCAGGACATAATATTCCTCTGGTTGATAAGATCAAATTGCCCTTTTTACAGTTATGTTGTGCCTCACCAGCAGGCCCGCTGTCAGGGCTATGACGTTAGAGATGGCGCTTTCCATGGCCTGTCCCCGCTGGAGGCTGAAGTGTCTCAGCACCACACCATGGACCAGAGCGCCCAGCAGGAAATTCACATGCCCTACCAACACCATACTAAGGCCCATCTTCATCAGCCCCTTCTGCTCCTCCAGACTGCCACAACACACCCCTGAGAGAGAGAGAGAGAGAGAGAGAGAGAGAGAGAGAGAGAGAGAGAGAGAGAGAGAGAGAGAGAGAGAGAGAGAGAGAGAGAGAGAGAGAGAGAGAGAGAGAGAGAGAGAGAGAGAGAGAGAGAGAGAGAGAGAGAGAGAGAGAGAGAGAATTTTGAATTTTAATACACCTTTATTGTAACAATTTAGTCTTGGATTATTCACACTTCATCCAACAAAAGTTTTTTTTTTTTTTTTTTTTTTTTTTTTTTATATACCCATGTACATTTTAAAAAGTCAACACCAATTCATTTCTCTCACATAAAGTACACAATACCTCATTAACACACCAGATTTCTACAAACTTTGGTAAACAATCCACCAACTTGTAGTACGCAAACTCTACTTTTAGTCTAGCTGCCACAAGCCCCAAAAACATAGGAACCACATTTATTGCATCCTGCCCTAGAAGTTTGTTTTTTCTTGTTTTCCAAATTACTAATTTTGCAGTGCCTGATAAAAAATTTATTAAAACCAAAGTCCTTTTCCTTTGAACGGAATACCTAGGACCATAAACAAACAATTTGAAAGAAAAATCCTCATCTAAACATAAAAACCAATTGCTTAAAAGGGTAAAAAGATCCCCTAAACGTAAGCACTGCACAAATAAATGGAACACTGATTCTACCTCTGAACAAAAAGGACAACCCACCCCAACACTAGGATTAAGATGCGCCACATGTCTGTTCGTAGCTATCGCTCCATGTACAATTCTCCACTGGAGATCACCTGTCCGCTTATTAATTGGACATTTGTACAGAGCACGCCAGCAGCCTTTAGGGGAAGAGTCAAGTCCAAGAAAGTCCATCCATTTTGTAGAAAAAACACCAGTCAATAAATTGGCATTTGACACTTTTAAACAGGTCAAGTACAAGGCCTTCTTCCCAGTTGACTCGAAACAATCCAAAACGGGGGTTTTGAAAGTCAACAAACAGTGATCATCCTCTTCCCAATTCTCCACAGCAGCCTTTACTATGAGTGAGGGAAATACATAATCATGCCCTTCTGTCCACTCATGAATCACCTTTGTGTTGTCCAGAAAGTCTCTGTACTCCTCTCCTAATGCCCCTCGTACTTCTGCAATGAACTGCTGTATCACTCTTGCAGATTTCACTTCAGTCCTTTGGCTTATAGCTTCCACACTGCTACTCAATACATGGCCCAACTTCATATATCCAGCAGCCAGCAACCGTGAACGTAAGCATGCAGATGACAAAAGTCTTGAAGAGAGAAGAGGGTTAAAAAACAAAGGTTCCTCCAACAGCCAAGGCCCAGCTGACACATCAGGTGATCTTGACACAGTAAAAACTTTCCAAGCTTCAAGCATAGATTTATAATATGGGGTAAGGTCTACCAGCTCAGACTCTTGTAAATCCATAAGAAATAAATGTTTATCGAGGCCCATTCCGCCTACCCTCCGCAAAAGGGCTATTGCAGTGTCCATCCAAGAAAAATTGCTGTTGTATAGCAGTCTTTGAGCGGTTTGTAAACGAAAAGTCATTAGTCTTGCCTTGAGATCCACCAGGCCCTGTCCCCCTTCTTGTATAGGAAGATACAGTGCAGCAGAACGAACCCAATGGTATCCAGACCAGAAAAAGTTCACCAAGTGCCTCTGAATCGCTTTAACTAGACCCGCTGGTGGTTGCAGTACATTGAATTTATGCCACAGAGTGGATGCCACCAAATTATTGGCCACCAAAACTCTTCCCCTGTAGGACAACTGGGGTAGCAACCATTTCCACCTAGACAATCGTGTGCACACTTTTTCCTCTACGCCCTCCCAATTTAATTTTTGAAACTCATTAGAACCAAAAAAAATACCTAATATCTTAAAACCTTCTAATTTCCATTTGAGATCTCTAGGCAATGATGGGAGGTTCTCTGAAATGCCTTGCCCTACCCAGAGGGCTTCACTTTTATCCCAGTTCACCTTGGCTGTTGAAGCCTTCTCATAAACACAAAGTGCATCAGACAAAACCTTAACATCTTGAGTATTTTTAACAAATACGGTAATATCATCAGCATAAGCACTTAAAACTGTTCTTGATGTCTTAAAAATAACAGGTATATGTAAGCCAGACATTTTATCTCGTAATTTGCAAAGTAAAGGTTCAATTGCTATACTATATAGCTGCCCTGATAAAGGGCACCCCTGTCTTATGCCCCTTGTTACAGAAATTGGACGGCTCAGTCCACCTCCTACCTTAACAATACAAGAAGCCCCTGCATACAACAATTTCACCCATTTTAAAAATCCTTCCCCAAACCCAAATACATTCAATACATTAAAGAGATAGTTGTGGTCGACACGATCGAACGCTTTTTCTTGGTCCAGGGAGATTAAACCCATTTCTGTTTTAGAAACTCTGCAAATGTCCAAAACATCCCGTATCAAAAACAAATTGTCCGATATTGTCCTTTCTGGAACACAATATGTTTGATCACTGTGTACTATTAGATGGAGGTACTTTTTAAGCCTGTTTGAAAGGCATTTGGATAAAATCTTGTATTCAGTAGTCAATAGGGCGACTGGTCTCCAATTCTTCAAAAGAGACAAATCCCCCTTCTTCGGCAACAATGACAAAACAGCCCGTTGACAGGACACAGGCAACATATCATCCTTGTTACATACACAAAAAACTTCAAAAAGATCCCGTCCAAAGCAATGCCAAAAATGTCTATAAAATTCAGGTTGCAAACCGTCAATGCCTGGAGATTTTCCTGAATTGAGTTGGCCCAAGGCAGCAGTTATTTCTTGATAGGATATATCTATATCCAAATCAGTCTTTGAGTCAGAGTCTATTTGAGGTAAATCTTGAAACAGTTGTGCAGAACAGTTTGCATCACAATGCTCAGCAGTGTAAAGGTTTGAATAAAAATCCACAGCGTGACGACGCATATCTTTTTTATCATACGTCATCCTTCCATCAGGAAGACGTAAACAGGCCATCTGTTTGTGCTTTGCCGCTTTACGCTCCAAATTAAAAAAATATGTACTTGGTGCATCCATGTCTGCAACAGAAATAAAACGAGACCTTACCAAGGCCCCTTTTACTCTCTCATTTAAATAAGATCCCAACTCCATTTTTTTCCTCTGTAACTTACTACTTAAACTAGGATCATATCTATTAATTAATTCTGATTCTATTGATGATATTTCATTTTCAACTGACTCAATTGTTTCTTTTAACACATTAGTAGAATTGGCAGTGTATTGTAAACAGAACATTTTTATATTCACCTTTCCTATGTCCCACCACTGTCTTAGATTTTCAAAACTACTTTTTTTCATTTTCCACTGTTGCCAAAAAATTTCAAAATACCTACAAAATTCTTTATCTTGAAGCAATCTAATATTAAAATGCCAAAAAGAAGACTTATTTGAGGTCTGAGATTTACTTATTACAATCGAAACCAAATGATGGTCTGTAAAACCCATTGGTGTGATGGAACAATTCATAATTTGACTACTCAACTGCTTGGATACATAAAATCTGTCCAAACGAGCAGCAGTAACTCTATTATTATTCATCTTAACCCATGTATATTGCCTCACATTAGGGTGTTTGACCCTCCATATGTCCAAAAGATCAGCTGCCCTTATTGACCTTGATAAACAAGATGAAGACTGAATATGGGGTTCCTCAGTATTTCGATCAACAGAAAAATTCTCCGTACAATTCCAATCTCCCCCAACTATGACATTTCCATCATTAAAGCATTTTTTAAAAACATTGCTTAACACACCAAAAAACATTAATCTTTCAAACCCTATATTTGGTGCATACACATTGATAAAATAAAAAATGTCCCCATCAATGTCAGCTTTAACAACAAGAAGACGGCCATTCATTGGTTCTTCTGTACTCAAAACAGTAACTTTTAAATCAGGTGAAAAGAAAATTGCCACTCCTGCACTCAAATTTGTTTTATGGCTTAATTTATACTGCCCTTTCCACCACAATCCCCACTCAACTTCATTTCCTACATCACTATGTGTCTCTTGAAGATAAATAACATGCAATTTTTTCTGCTCTATTATTTCAGATACTAATGCACGTTTGTGCATATCCCTCCCCCCATTTATATTAAGAGAGCCTACTCTTAAAGCATCCATATGTAGGTTTAAGAGGGAAAGGAAAAAGACAGATAAAAGCAGCATTAAGAAAAGAGACACCATGTGATGCATGGAATGGTTAACTAAAACAAAGCCTTTAACGTTCTCTTTTTTTCCACATTTCTATATTTTCTAATTGCCGTTACATGTTTCTTCAAACGAAACCTTTTCTTTTCGCTTAAGCTCTCAAGACTCACATTTTTTTGATGTACTGAAACGGATTTCTCAAACTTCTCAATATCTGGAAAAAAATCTATCACATTTACTTGCTTCCCAAAAGTGTCATCCAGAAAAGCATTAATCTCCTCTAAAGTATACAATGAGGAATCATCTTGTGAGAACTCTTGAGAGTCCAACTCACCACTGCACATAGAATCTCCCTGTGAACTTAAGTCAACATCATGTATAGATGTATTCTCATCTAACAAAGTTTCATCCATGCCACTCTTATTGGATTCTTTGTTGCAGCTCAACTCCACCTGCTCTATCTCCTCAACACGCTTGCAAAACCTAGCCTGTATACCGCTCGTACTTGGTACAGAAAGCAAGACATTTTCAACATTCAGTGTTTCAGCACTTTCTCCGTTCATGTTAACAATCGCAATATCACTAGGATCAGACTCGGTCACGGTTGTTCTCACTTCGCTATTTGTTTGAATATTCTCGGGAGCAGTTACACTTATTTCTAAAACTCCTACCTCAGGAGGATCTTCAATCTCAGCCCGAACTCCTTGGGTAGGCACTCGTTGAGAAGTAACATCAATCTCTGATCCCAAAACATTGCCTTCAACTTCGCGTTCTTTATGTGGGCACGCATGTCGTTTGTGCCCAACGTCACCGCATTCAAAACACTTCATATTACCCGTTGTTGCGTAAACCATATATGTTTTCCCCTCATGTTTAACACGAAAAGATATATCCAGCGTTCGCTCCGGAGAATCCAAAACCATGTTGACATTTCTCCTGAACGACATCACGTGTTTTAGAGCCGGATGTTTACATCCTAGAGAGATCGTTTTAAATGGACTAACAATTTTTCCGAAGCGAACTAGCTCGCGCTCCAACGCTTCATTAGTTATATACGGTGGCACATTTGAAATCGTGATTCTGGAAGAAGCTGCATAGAGTGGAGTGACTTGAACTAAATCATCATTAATAATAAGGCCATTTTCGATTATCTGATTGACAAGATTCTGTACTGTCAAAAAAACTACAACAGCCTTATTCATACGAGAGGCAGAAGAAATATTTTCATGGCCTACCGCTTCCCCTGTCGCAACAAGCACATCCTCCACCATTACCCCATCAGGAGGCACACACCTGAATCCATTGCGTAAGGACAGCGCCTCAGCCTGAGACGCCATCCCTCCGCCTTAACAGCAACAATAACAAATAAACACTTACCAAACCATGCAGAAACAAGATGAAATGGGGAATTTTTTTTTAAAAAAAGAAAAGAAATATAGGTGAAAAACCACCACTCAGTCTTCACCCCCACCACTCTCGCACGTGCAAACTCCCAGAATTCCCGAGAGAGAGAGAGAGAGAGAGAGAGAGAGAGAGAGAGAGAGAGAGAGAGAGAGAGAGAGAGAGAGAGCTGATGGGATACCAAATGTAGCCAAGAGCTCTGTGCTGACTTTACTGTCATTCAATGAATTTACTGCCTCCAGTACCTTCCTCTCAACTACATAAACACTAAGTTAAGACTCGGAGAGGAGACAAGGGTCGTATTTTATTTCACGTGGCTGTGCTGACAAGCGTTACAGATATTCTGCTGGTGTGCTCTGGGAAGGACTGTGAAAGCTGAAGGAAAGATTAGAAGTGGAGCGGAGCAGTGTGGAAGTGGAGCGGAGCAGTGTGGGTGGACATTACTTCACAGCAAACACAAAGGCTTCCCTGAGGACAGAGTTTGGGCTGCAGGAGAGATGTCACCTCAGTTAATCATTACACACTTTGTACACTTAGCACAGCAAACTCAACAGAAAATGGCTCGTTGGACTTTTGGGAAATGAAAAAAAGTTTGCGATAGTGATGGGGAAATGCTACAAAGATACATTTTAACATAATTTCCTAAGTAATATGTCCTGCAGACTGTCATTTGCTTGGTACAACCATAAACAAAACTTCTATAAAGCATTATATTTCTGATATATGAAGTGTTTTTTTACATAATGACAACAAATATTAATCATGGCTTTTCTCAGTATTGCAAACAGAACGAAAATCAGCCGTCAACTTCAACAAAAATCATTTATGAACATTTAGTTTGGTTGTCTCAGTAACTCACCTGAATTACCCATTGAACAATTTCCTCAATAGTTTAAGTCCTCTGTTAGGTCATGACACTTCTGTATATATTCCAGGAGAGAGGAGTACTGTCCTGATCACACATGTGTTTGTGTGCATGCAGGAATGTGCCCCGGATATTCCCTTACAGGTCAGCCTTTGAGGCTGGTAAATTTATAAATCATTTGTTAAATGTTCTGATATTCTGAAAAATATTCCAGCAACTGGATTCAGAGTGTCTTTAATGCAATGTATAATTGCATAAATTATGTTCTCTCCACAAGAGGGACACAAACACAAAGGGGAAGAGAACTGCAAGAAATAGTTCTGTCAGTAAAACGTTTTCTGTCGGAGAACATGTTTGAATACTTGATTAAATACTGGGCTTTTAGGCCTAATGAAGGCATGATTTTGAATCAATTAGAATTTTATTTTAAATGCGGGGCATGTCAAAGTTATGACATATCATACGGTGCAGGTAGACTATACTAGAGTAAGAGGACCTGAGCCTTGAAAAACAGGCTGAGCATATGAGCCCATCACAGATCGTGTAGCGCCCTCTCTGTTCTAGCGGCAGTACTTCGGCTCTCTTTTCACACGGTATACCGCACGCGGGCATCATTAGCAAATAATACACCACCACACCAATGTATTACCGGTAAATGGATCAGATCAGAATGTCTTAAAATATTTATATCTAAAATAAGATTTTTAAGAATACTATAATTCCTGTTATAATTGTTTTTTCATTATTTTAATGGTTTCAACATGCTCATATTTAACTGCTAGCTACTGACTGATATTCACCATGCACTCTTGGGGTTCCATATATAACATTATGGTTATTGTCTCAATTTTAGAGAACACTTTATGCCAAAAGGTTTCTATTTAACGAGAAAGATGTTAAATGATATCATAATACTTTTATGTTTAATGGGTTATTTCAATTAGAGATAAAGTTTACAACTTCTGTTTAATTCATGATTTCCATTACACGAGAGTAGATGTTAAAACTTCATGCTGATTTGTACTCGGCTTTCGCCAAGATAAGCAAAACTAAGACGTAGCTTTACAGTAAACTATGCTTCTCCATCCATTTACGCTTCTTTCCATAAGGTAGTGTGACTCCCCTTCTGTCCGGCGTTAACGGCAGCAGTGTACTTGGCGCGTTAGCGCACGCGACGGCTGCAACTACAGGACCAGCACGACAACCGTCTGGATTGAACCGAGTAGGGGACATCTCTAGGGTCTTCAAGTGGGCACCTTCCGTCCTCAGTGTTTCGTCGACTAGCCCACGACACCTCAAGAGGGCTCGACAGTGACTCTGGCGTCCCAGAGTCACCCCCTCCGTCCCCCACTCAACTCAGCCCAGCTTACTGACCTCTACATCCCTCCTGCTGCTGAGACCTAACCACAATATCACAATCTCTCCGCGACCCAACCATACGCGCCAACCCGTTGACTAAGGCTGTCGAGCCCCACTGGTGCGTTAATATGCAGTTTCAGTGGACAACGGTTCCGTATGGCTTACCACCTACCGCAAAACACAATATCTACCCAACCACCCGTCATTCACGCAATATCCACAGGAACGTATACAAACAAACCAACAGACTCTTCAAGTTTTAAAGAACTCTACGAAACCGTAGCGTGGCGGCCTGTACACAGCCAGCTAGAATCTTTCCGTCTCAACCACAGCCAGTTGCTGCTCCTTTCTGCTGCTTCAGATAAGTTCTTTACTGTGCGACGCAACTCTTGGCCACTGAATCCGACGTCTCTGAGGAACCGGGTTGTAGAGTGTGCCACAAAACCTCGACAACCCACTTCCACTGGATAAACCTGGACTCTCCATCCTCGCTGTTCTGCTTCAGTGGCCAGATGAGCATACCGCAGTTTCTTCCTCTCATATGCCTCATCTACCGCATCCTCCCATGGCACTGTTAACTCTATCAGTTGAACAATGCGTGCTGATCCAGACCACAAAACAATATCTGGTCGTAGGTTAGTGGTGGCAATCTCAGGTGGAAAAATAAGCCGTTGGTCAAGATCAGCCAGCATCTTCCAGTCCCTAGCAGCTTCCAGTTGTCCTGGGCGAGAATTGGTGTTAACACCTTTTCTTGGTGGTTGCTCGCCTGGGCGGAGGAATATTGTCTTCTGCGTGTAATGTTTTGCTAGAACAGGTGGCAACTTATTGGTCATGTTACGCTTGCCTTCTAATGCTAAAGCCAAACATCGCAGTACTTGGTCATGGCGCCAAGTAAACCGACCTTGGCTAAGAGCCACCTTACATCCTGTCAAAATGTGCCTTAATGTGGCAGGTGATGAACACAAAGGACAAGAGGGATCCTCTCCTACCCAGAGGTTTAGGTTCTGCGGTGATGGGAGAACATCATATGTTGACCTAATAAGGAAACTGATCCTACTCTCTTCCATTGACCAAAGGTCTTGCCAGCCCATCTTACGTTGTTCCACACTCTCCCATCTCATCCACTCTCCCTGCTTGGCCTGTGAAATGGCCTTTATACACCTCATCCTCTCCTCCTGCTGTCGCACCTCGTTGACTACCAGCTTCCTCCTTTGAGCTGGGCCTGCCTTGTGCCATTTAGGAGGAGCTAAACTGAGCCCAAAACCCCCTCTTCCATGCTGTACCTGTCCCACGATATCCCTAATTTGAAGGGCAGCCTTTGCCTCTACTACAGATTTCTTTGCTGACCACTTTCTACCAGTTTTTAACACAGGGGCTGCCTCCCTTACACATTTGTCGCGTGACTCTACTAAGGTAATTTCCAGACTGACCTTGGCACACTTGAACTCCTCGGTTAAAGCAGAGACTGGCAGCTGCAATATTCCTTTACTATAAAGTCCTACTCTGCTGAGGCAGCGTGGAACTCCCAACCATTTCCTGATGTATGAACTTACCAACGCTTCCAGCTTATCCACTGTTGTCAAAGAAACCTCGTACACGGTCAGTGGCCACAGCAACCTCGGCAGTAGACCAAACTGAAAGCACCAGAGTTTTAGTTTGCCAGGTAGAGCACAGCTGTTTATGCTCTTCAACCCTTCCACTGCTTGTCGTCTAACTTCTCCCACCCGAACTGTGTCCTTTAGATCCCCATCGTACCATCTCCAAAGACTCTTCACTGGCTTCTCGAAATTTAATCAAAATAAAAAATGAATTAAAACAAAATTATTGACAACTTCAGTCAGGATTTTTTTCGCTGTGTGTTTTTATTGCTCTTAAATCATGAAAAACGAGATTTGAAATTATTTACATTTAAGAGATTTTCAGAAGTCCACTTGAGTGGACAGTATGCTATTTTGGTTTTAACTGAAGATATTAAACATAGGCCCATATGCAGTAATGACACAGCAATATTGTGTGTATTTATCATGTTTTTTAACAAACCAATGAATAAAAAAATGAATTATTTAAAATCCTGTAAAAACCATAAAATATATACAAAAAAACCCGCAAAATATTCCAAACGCAAACGAGTTTATTCCCGTTCAACCTGTAGGCTAGATGAAGAACTTCATACAGGCCTAAGTAATTTTGCGTGTCTTTAATATCAGAACATGAGGACGAGATTAACCGTCGAAGGTAGGCTACTCTGTAGAAAGAGTATGTTGATTTATAGACGATTTATAGACTGTACTCAATAAACAAGCTACAGTTCGTGCAAAATGCTGCTGCTAGAGTACTTACTAGGTCAAGAAAATATGATCATATAACACCAATTTTATCATCTCTACACTGGTTACCTATCAAGTTCCGTATCAATTACAAAGTACTTCTACTGACCTATAAAGCCCTAAATGGTTTAGCTCCTGTGTATTTAATGGACCTTCTATCGCCTTACAATGTACAATCCATCGCGTTCTTTAAGATCACTAAATTCGAAGCTTCTGGTCATTCCTATGGATATCTAAGTCCACTAAAGGAGGGAGGGAGGGTGTTCTCGCATTTAGCTCCTAAACTCTGGAATAGCCTTCCTGATATTGTTCGAGGCTCAGACTCGCTGTCCCAGTTTAAAACTAGATTAAAGACGACGCATCTCTTTGGCCAAGCATTCACATAATGCTTACCTTTTATACCACTGTTGAATCAGATCGAATGCATCAATTCTATGAACAGCAGCTATGCTAATTATTTCCCATCTGCTTTTCTGCTGTTATCTCGGGAAGCTAGTCCCGAGGTAAATAGCGTTTGTCAGCTCCAGCTTGTATCCAGCCTCTCACGGAGACTTCAGATGCCCCAACACCTGCGATGAGACGACTAAACGCCTGTGAGGAGACGACTCGACGCCGGCGATATGTTATGCCCTAAATGATTAACTGTATTTTTTCAATGTACATTTCTGAAATGCACTTTCTGTAAAGCTGCTTTGAAACAATGTGTATTGTGAAAGGCACTATATACAAATAAATTTGAATTGAATTGAAATTACCCTTATTAGCTGATCAGTCTGATTATGTTTAAGATGGACACCTATCTCTCCTCTCTGAGAATATTCAGACTGAAATACATTGATCTATTAATGTTTTCAGATTGTGGAAAAATACGAGTTTTACATAATCAGATTACTTTTTTCATGTAACAAGCAGAGCCGGACAGTAACGGAGTACATTTACTTGAGTACAGTACTTAAGTACAATTTTGAGGGATCTGTACTTTACTCGAGTATCATTTTTGGGGAGTATTTATGACTTTACTCAAGTACATTTGAGAGGCAAATATTGTACTCTTTACTCCAATACATTTCTATCCATAACCGTGAGTACCCGAGTAAAAAAAAAAAAAAGTAAAAAGAAAAAGAAAAATCTTGGAAACCCTCAATTTGTTGTTTCCCTCTCAAACGTGATTGGATTGTGCAGGCGCCACTGATTGGGACAGCCTATCAGCAATCACTTCCAGCTTTCCGCCAAAGTCAACTCCATGGTCAGATTTTATATTACACATTAATGTAAGCCAAGCATTTGGTTTGATGTTCTTGAGTATGTGGTGTGTTTAACACAGATGTGGCAGTGGCGTAGCCACGAGGGATTTCTGATTTCTTAAAAAAAAAACTTTAGGAGGCAAAATATATTTTTACTGATTATGTGAATTACACTGCGCAAACCAAAGTAGGCTACTACCCAGCGAATGAAGAAGGGTTGGCGCTCAGTCTCCACAGTACATAAAATATTAATTTTGTTTTATTTTATTTTTCGGGTTTGCATTTATGAGGAAAAAACAATGTTATGGACGTGTTCTCCGTTACGGACGTGAGCGCTCTGAAAGCGGCATAAAAAATGCTTTAAAACTTTCACAGAGACATCAAACAGAAAACACAAAACCTTTCTTTAACCTGAATTTCGTTTTGCATTAATTGTATCTTAATTTTAATCAATGTTTCATCAACCAATTGCCTGGGTTTAATAAATAAGAAGTAAATAGCAGACGATAGATAAGAAACGGAGGCGCCGGCACGTGAACTGGATCTCGTCTCATAAATGAACCGAAACTCAGTGTATAAGGTAGCCTACTTGCCTCTCACAGACATGTCTACTTTTAAACAGAAAAATTCAAAACGAAAGAAAACAGACTACAGACTGCTCTCTGCTTATGTAATCCGTATGAAATGTGCATTTCTCTCTGGCGCGTTCACTACTGAAGATCGCGAGTCAGCATCGTCAACTTCATCTTAGCCGACACTGACAAAGAAAACACTTGTTTATTAACAAGTGTTTATTAATAAACAATTAAAATATCTCCTTGCTATATTTTACATATTCATAATCATTCCTTTTGCCGGTTCTTTGTGACAGCTTTTAGGTGCTTTATTGGCAGCGCCACCCTTACATGTGGTGTGTGTGTGTGTGTGTTGTCCCCGCATTTAAGATGGGACCCCCCAAAAATTTAATTTAATTAAATAAAGCAACATGGTAAAAAGATGAAAATGACTTGATTTTACTTTCAATTCCTTTTACATTCTCCAAGGTATTAACATTAACATTTTTCATAACTCCATGTAGGACGTTTCTGTGCATAAATGTAAGCACTGTGGCAGTAGATTAGTAATGCAATATTTAGAAAATTTACTCTTGTACTCTTGATACTCAAGTACTTTTAAAAACAAGTACTTTAGTACTTTTACTTAAGTAGACATCTGAATGTAGTACTTTTACTTGTACTTGAGTAAAATTTAGCAAGGGGTATCTGTACTTTTACTCAAGTAACAAAGCTCTGTACTCTGTCCGCCTCTGGTAACAAGTAACCTAAAGCATACATCATGTATTACGTAATCAGATTACTTTTTTGATATAACGAGTAAAGTAATGTATTACAATTTACAAGTATTTACATTACGTAATCACATTACTTTTTGATGTAGGCTACATGCAAATACATTCTAATAACACAAATAGGCCTACATTTATTATACAAACAAAAAAAGTTACTGCAGATGAATTTTTAAGAGCAGTCACAATATGCAGCCTTTTTTCTCTGTTTTCTCTAGTCACTTAACACCAATTTTTTTTTTTTAAAGTGCCTTTCTACTGTATAGGCAGCCCAGTTTTATTGAAATCCCATTTTGCCAGAGTTGAAGTACCCATTTAAGAGTCTGGGTTTTCAGTACAGTCTACAAAGTGGTATTTCACGTCACATCAGAAACCGTATAATAACTGTCTTGCATTGATCTAGTAATGTTTCTTCTGACATACAGTATAAGGGCTGTTTTCTATTTTCTGTGGCCAATTTAAAAAAAGAAAAATAAATGAAGAATATTAAATTGAAATCTAAAGAAAAAAGGTGTTTCATTTTAAGCTGTTCTTTGTGATGTCCTTTTGCCATTCATTTCTGATATATGACTGTATTTGGTAACACTTTAGAATACGGTTCCTTCGTTAATGAATAACTAAGAACCAATGAGTAACACAATATTAACAATCTATTATTAACTAACAAGAAACTCTGATTAACGAACTAGTAAGTATTAAATAATAGCGCACAGATGAAAGTGGTAGTTCACTATTAACTAATCAATAACAACTATTTTTTTTAATGCTTCCCAGAGAACTACTGAAAAAGTTTATTAACAATCTAGTAACTACTATTAACTAAAAAGAAACACTGATTAACGAATTAGTAAGTAATAGCGCACAGATTAAAGTGGTATACTTCACTATTAACTAATCAATAACTACTATTTTTTAATGCTTCCCAGAGAACTACTGAAAATGTTCATAATTCATGCAAAACTAATGCAGGACAAATGACTAGCACTACATTAACATTTTAACTGCTACTGTAAACAATACACAAGGTACATTCTCAATTTGTAATAGCATAGCAGACTTATGATTTGGGAAAGCTGTTAATAATTGGCCTATGCTGTCTATTTATCAACTGAATAATTTTAAAGAAATGGATTTTTAAATGCAGTTGTCGGGACCTTACTTGTCCTGTGGCCAATTTTCCGGCATTCCTCTGGACTGGCATTGAATCACTAGAGTCATGGTGAGTACTGTCTGGAACGTATTGAGTCATCAGCCACCCAAATACCATATACAGTTATTTTATTATTTAATATACCTCCCAAAAAAATATGTTTTTATGTAGGCCTATGTCTCCTAGCTCTCTCTCTCTGTGTGTGTGTGTGTGTGTGTGTGTGTGTGTGTGTGTGTGTGTGTGTGTGTGTGTGTGTGTGTGTGTGTGTGTGTGTGTGTGTGTGTGTGTGTGTGTGTGTGTGTGTGTGCATATCTTGTGAGTGAGAAGATTCTACACTTTATTGGCTTTTCATTAGTAACTGCTGGGAACAAACTAGTAATAACTCAAGTGTTACTACATCCTTTTAAAGAAATTTTCTAAAAGTATACTAAAGTTCTAATAAAGTTCACCAAAAATCTCAAACGCTTGAAATGGCTTTTGTGTTTGGTTGCACAAATCATGACTAGATCATGTAGTAACACTTTAGTCATTACTAGTTAGTTCCCATGATCTTCACTTTGGAATACGGATCCAAATAATTAGTAATTCCCATAGAAGTATGAAGTACCACTTTCATCTATGCGCTATTACTTACTAGTTCGTTAATCAGAGTTTCTTGTTAGTTAATAATAGTTACTAGATTGGATTGTTAATATTGTGTTACTCATTGGTTCTTATAGTTATTCATTAACGAAGGAACCGTATTCTAAAGAAATTCTGGTTCGTCTTTTTGATTTGCATTTGTTGCATGTTAATTTGGAGAAGAAAGGAAGTCCAGTTCAGGAGATAGCCAGCAGCACTAAAATCATCCAAGGGAGGATGGTCAGCAGACTATACTCTAATATTATTGTCTCCTGGATATTATCTTGATTGTCTTTGCAGGCCAGAGTTGCTAGATGGATCATCCGTTTACGTCTGTGTACCTCACTCCTATCAGCCTTTCAAAATGAGATACAGCATCTTCCAGAGGGGCATCAAGATGCACACCAGGCTGGTGATCACCAGTTATACAGCTGAGATGGATTTTTCTATAGGCTGCATGTGTCTCCTGAGGACAGGGCTTTTCATTTTCATACCATGCACCCTATTGCGGTTTATTACGAATGACATGTCTGTTTAAACTTGTTGTATCACTCCTGTTATGCAGCACCTTTTGAAACACTCAAAAAATGAAAATGGTCATGTTACAGTTACCTAGAATGCATAAAGGGAATGCAAATTGACCCAGCATACTGTGATTTTTGAAATATTTATCAAAAAAGGTATTTATTTGACATTCCATGAATTCTTTACAAAACTTGTTTCTGACCCTCATCAATGTCATTTTCATACTGTATTTCTTGGTAATAGGATGGGGAAACAAATATGTTTGTATATACCACAAGAATGCATAAAGCGGGTCAAATTGACCTGTATTGATATGCAATTTTGAATCAACACAGTATTTTTGGATATATTTTTGTCAATAATACTTATTTTTTTTAAACTTTATGGATTACTTAAAAATCAGTTGCATGCATATCTCCCTACTATATAGTACTGTCGGTGAAAAACAGTAGGCCTAGTGAAATGACAGCTGAAGGCCACACACACAAAAGAAGAGGTGCTAACTCTGGCCAAAGGTTATGCTTAGAAAGGTGCAAATCTTATGTGGAAATTTCTGTCTCTGTCTGGAAAGATCATTTTCACATGTTTTGTGAGAAATGTGGTGAAGGTTCAGACTAATATACTTTACATTAGATCTAAATTAGTTAGTTTGTTTAGTACAACTGCATTTTAGAATTTTAGTACAACTGCATTTTAAATAGAATAAATGTAATCTTTTGTGATGCATAAAGGAAAGTGGACAAATTAACATGTTTGATATATTACAACATTTTTGTATCATCAATTGTTTTATTTATTTAATTAATAGGACACTTTTTTTTTTTAAAGAAAATCATTAAATCCAAAATGGGTCATATTGACCCCTCTTTGTGCATTTAGGTTTTTTTTTTTTTGGTTCATGCATTCTAGGGTTAAAAAAATATTTCCATGAAAGAGAACACATTGTTGGTTAGTTCATTTTAGCTAATGCTTTAATGTTAACAAATGTGACTCTTGTAATTTATTTATTTTTTATAAAAAATGCATTTTATCCAATAGGTTATAATAAAATAGTATTACATTGTTCACTAAAATGTATGGCATCTAAATTATTGTGTTGATAATGAAATATTTTAGTAATTCTGTGGATTTGTTTATTTGTATTTAGGCAAATCTTATTGTTTAGTCTATGTCTTGATTTATGTTTTTGTTTTTCATTCCTCTTGTAGAAGCCTCAAATTGATTGTGCTGGATGAAGTACTAGTGACTCATCTTGCACATTGCAATAACTACTAAATGATACAGGATTAATATAAATAAAAAACAAAGATTTATTTGTGGTCATTAGTATGAACCTCATGTCGACAGTGCAAGTACATTCCTGGTCCATTATAAACATTCACATTGTTGTGTGCAAAAGAGGAAAGCATAAATCCATACAGAATAGCAGTCCTGCGAAATCGGACGAACGTAAACAAACTTGACAAAAAGTTGACACATTTTATATTTCACATCTAGGCTACTCCCAAAAATGTGCTCAAAGAACTTGCGAAATCTTTTTACATGTCATTAAAGATAGTAAACGTATGAGAGTCTTTTTAGTTTTCTGGCATCAACTTCCTGCATCCACATGGGACTGTCGCTGCGGGTTGAGAGGTCAATTGTTGACTTCCATATATCCAGTAATATTATGCTGCGGCATCCCAGGACAATGTGACCCTCCTCGGATCACCTTCATTAGCTAGTTGAAGCTCCTCGGAGTGCAAGTGAGCGCACGGGAGGGCCAGGATTACACCCAGGGTGTGTGCACCGACCGCTCTCCAGCTGCACCAGCTCAACTCCGGCTGCAGTTTGACGGTAGCGCGGGGAGGTAAGGCGGATAACTGCGTGCTGGGCATAGCTTTTCATGCTAGCGGCATTACAGTTACTTTAGCGCTCTGTGCATCAAAGCTGTGCTACTATGAAGGCATCTCATACCCGCACTCATAACAGTGATATTGCGAGACGCGAATCCGTTACAAAAACTAAAGCAGCGTATCTTTTTGTAGTAGTGCATGACTTTTACGCGTTGTCTGCCAGAAGTAAAAGCCGTGCCAAAGTCAGTGGGTTCAGCTGTAAGTGTGAAAACAAAGGCGAAGATAATTCATTTTTGTATGCAGTTGCACAGCAGCGCGTGCCCGCTGGGGCTAGCCAGTTAGCGCGAGCCTGACACAAAATAAAATCATGATTACAGACGTGCATTATCTGTTATTGAAGGTCTTTATTAAGGCGGACGTGGTTGATTTGTTTGTATCGTTACTCTAGCATGAATAACCGACACATGCTGACTGGCTGTTAGTAGTTATTGTGATGTTTTGACAGCCCCCCTTGTCCCCTGCGGGTGACTCCTCGACCATGCGACAGTGGTGCCTTCCTGCTGTGGCTCCACGCGCAGAACCGCTCCCAACGGGCCGATTATCACCTCAAATATCAGGTAGGGCAAAATATGATGTGAATTTTTTTTTTTTAAATCAAGTTAATCAAGCTAGATTTGCATTTCCTGAAGGAATGTCAGTGTTTTCAACTGCAAGGTAGTTAAAGAATTGTAAAGTACAAGGATACATGCAGTAATGTCAAATATAGAAGAATAACTATGTGTCCAGTGTACCTTTTGGAATTCACCAATATTAAAAATAAATAAATGCTGTCATTATTTTTTCACCCTCATCATGTTGTTTCAATCCTGTATGACTGTTTATTCTGTGAAATATAAAAGGTGAATTTTTAAAGAATCCCGCTCACTCTTTAACATAATGAAAGTAAATTGGGACTGGGGGTGTCAGGCTCCAAAATGAGAAAAAAAGTATAATTAAAGTGGTCTGTATCACGTGATGTATTCCAAGTCTTGTGGAATAGCTTTGTGTTATTCAGTTAAATTCAATTTACATTTATTTGTGTAATGTTTTTACAATACATAGTTTCAAATTGTAAGGAACATACTAAACTTTAAGTTAAAAAAAATCCATATAGCTTTTTCTTCTTTGAGACCACAAGCCCCTTCTTCATTCATAATGTGCTCTATTTGTTTGAGCATTCCAACACAGCCTGACACAGCAACACTTGCTCAACCAATGGCATGAGTTTAGGGGAGGGACATCTGTTTTCCTGACCAATAGCATATTTTTGTTGTTCTATAGTGCCCACCCACATTTCAGCGCTTTGGTTTCTAAAGTATTTTTCTTATACATTTTTTTTCCCATAGGAATTTTAGAATAAAAAAACTCTTAGTTTAAGACTCAAAAGCCACTAACCAAACCAACCAGATATGAGGTGATTGTGAATCACAACATAAAAAACTTTTAAAAACAAATTCCAAAAATTTGGAATTTGTGTCCAATTTTTAAATACTTTTTTGGCTTCAAATCAAAGTACAAGACTGTAACAGCTTTAATGAAGAAAATATTAAAATATTTTAGTTACTTGAGAGTGTTGGGAAATTGACAACTACATTTGCAGTGCTTCATGAGAGTGGGCGGCGCATTTTGCTTGTCTCAATTCTCTGATTGGTGGAGATTTCTCTGCAGAATCATGGGTAATGTAGATGTTCACTGGTGCTGCGTCCCAATTCGCCTACTTATACTATGCCCTAAAAGTATGCACTTTTTTTGTGAGGAAAAAGTACATACTTTTGAGTGTGTAGCAAAAGAGTAGGCAAGCTTTGAGACATACTACTTCGTCATCTTTAACGGACAGATCTGTCGCGTGCATCCTATCACCGTAAACTGCCCTGTCAATCATCTTGTCACAGTTAAAATCCTCCATTCAATCTAATTTAATTTTCTACTGTTTCGGAGAGAAATGTTCATCTGCCAGTCGTGGGTCTTTCATGCGGAGACTCTCCTCATGTGTTAGCATTAGCAATTTGAATGTAATGATGCATTTAAAAGTTAATGGCTAAATGTATCTATATTAGCCGTTAGAGTGTGCATCGATCTGCACTTCGGATTCTGACCGGAAATAGTAGACCATCCGGGTATCTTTGGAACACTCATTTCAACATACTACGATTTGGGACGTACTAATTCTATTTTCGAATACTATTTAGGACGAATAGTATGCGAATTGGGACACAGCATGGGTATTCTGCTGTTAAATGCGATTCTTTTATAAAGTTCAAATAAAGCGAGCTGATGGCTTTAAGAATATTACTCACCATTGATTTAACAACCTTGTAGTTCACACTACAAGTAACTAAAAGGTTTATAAGTTGTCATAAAAAATCAATACATTTCTACTCCCAGAACCCCACTGTTCTGCTATTTTTGTTGTTGTGGTCACATTAGTGGTGCATAAACTACACACTTCTCATCTGATGTTTAATATAATAACAAATAATTTACATAATTTTTTTTTTTGTCTTTTCTTCTCCCACAGATGTCAGGATGGAGTGTTGTGATGTGGAGCCGCGCTATACCATTGAACAGATCGACCTGCTCCAGCGTTTAAGGCTGTCAGGGATGACCAAACCTCAGATCATTCAAGCCCTTGAGTCTTTAGAGAGGCTTGATCCAGACCATCGTGTCCCATGCTGCAACAATCACTCGGCCCCACCCAGCGCCCCTACCTCCGCAGCCCCTGCTGCCCCCTCGTCCTCCTCCTCTTCCTCCTCCTCTCTTACCTCAGCCACCACACAGACCCCTGTTATAGATGCTGCATTATCACCCAGCAACAGCTACGATGCCTCGCCTCCACCCCTGTACCCACCCAGCGGAGTTCAGAGGTCGTTTAGTTACGACTTGGCAGAAGAGGACTGGGATCTGGAGGAGAAGGTGGAGGAATACATGAGGTATCATTTATGAGAGCACTATATCAGCTGCTTCTGTGGGATTCTCTTCTCAGGTCTACTGAGAGGTAGAGATTAATATAACAGTTGATAATGACAGTGAACGTCCCTGAGCAACAGTGTAATTTTCCTAGAACAAGAGCCCTTTCTGAATCAGGTCAGGTGGACAGTTGGTTCAGATAGATACTTTTTGTAGCTTTTCTTGTAACTGCTTTGGATCTGCCACATAATATTTTCCCCATTTAAACATATACAGGTCCTTCTAAAAAAATTAGCATATTGTGATAAAGTTAATTATTTTCCATAAAGTAATGATAAAAATTAAAGGTGACCTATAATTCAAAATTGAATTTACCTTGGTATAGTCAAATAACAAGAGTTCAGTGCATGGACATGACATAGAGTGAATCTCAAACTGGACTGTTTTCGCGTTCTCATTTAATTCACGTTTATGAAAAACACCCCTGAAAAACGGTCGGTTCTCCACACAATAACGACTGTGACGCAATAGTCGGGATCATTAATATGTACGCCTCCAAATATTTGCATAATGCCAGCCCTCAATGCCAGGCGGAACTGCGCAGCCGAAGCATGGCAGTTGCTCAGTGTGGATGTACACATGAACACAAAAGTATTTTTTAGTTCCTTCATCTGAGCCTCTGAAGAAACAATGGGTTAATTTTATTTTCTCTGGAAATTTCCAAACATTTCACCGACGACTGTTTCCTCAACTTGGGCCAATACAGAGCTGGCCTCGGATCGAGCTACCAAGCAACACTTTCTGATGTGTAATTGTTCAAGTTCAGACAGGTAATCTTTCTCTCAAAATCGTTCAATACTGTTTATGCATCAGTAAGTCAAGCCAGTGACTAAAATATCAGCTTCACATCGTTTCTTTTAGTAGGATGAAAATAATCGTATTTAAATTGTGAACAAATTATATACAGAAAGCGATCAAAGAACAATCTTTCCACACAGCGCGAGTTTATCTGGACACTTGCCAAACTCGTTATGAAATCAATGACGCACGTTACTGCACAACGAAGCTCTTACTGTATTTACATCATCGTGTTTGCATTGGTGAAAGCAGAGAGAGTGCAGAAACTGCTTTGCAATGATAAGATCTTCATTCTCGCGATCAACACTGTCATCTGCTCAATGCTCATCACGCCAACTTTTTATGTGATGGGAATAGATCTAAATACTTTAAAAACATCTCACGATTCGTTAATCTCGATAGCTGTTATAGTAAAAACGTATAATAGCAGTAGTAAAAGTATTCGGGAGAGAGTTTCACATGTAATGCGTTGCTATTTCATATGCAAGCATGTCAGCCAATCACAGCAGTGGCCGCGGTTACACTGAATCCCACAGCAGACACGCCCCTTCAAACAGAGTGTTCAAATCAGAGGCTAAAAGCAGGCTAGGAAAAATGCCATTTATTTCTAAATTATGATTATTTTTTATCTAAAAAACATACTAACATTATAAGGGTAACCCAGGAAACATTATAAAATAATAAATAAAAACATTCTAGGGCACCTTTAAACTTTCATATATTTTAGATTCATTGCACACCAACTGAGATATTTCAGGTCTTTTATTGTTTTAAAGGGGTCATATAATGCCATTTTTGTACAAGCTAATGTGATTCTTTAGGGTCTAAATTAAAACTTTGTAATATACTTTAATTAAAAATTCTCATTAGTATTGTAAGAAAACACTTATTTTACCTGGTCAAAAACAGCTCTGTTTTCAGCACGCCGTTTCAGTGCACATGACTTTAAATGATCATGAGCTTTGCTGACTCCGCCTCTCTGTTCTGTGTACACCGTTTGTAACACAATACCATAACGCGTTGTTCATTATAGATGTGGGATTATGAATTATATTGAGAACGTCGTACATAGAAAACATGCCGTAATGTACCCTGAGTGTAAACCTTAGACGCATTCATTGTGAAGCGTGCATCTAGCGATTTGCAAAGATTAATATAAATATTAAAGATTAATAAAACGATACACTCACTTCAGTTATTTTGGAGGTTCAGCAGGAACACGAATAGTTGGTACTTCTTAGCAAAACCAGCTTTATACTGACCCTCCTCGTTTATAAGCAGTCTGGTGTGTGAAATGATTCGCGCAGATATGAAAGCATTGACGTTGCTCGTGGGGAATATTCCCTTCGAAAACAAACTCAGCCACTGCGTCTTCAGCGGTTCGGATTTAGGAACATTAAAATGACTGCTGTGTTCGTTATTACACTCAAGAACAGAACACCACAATCGCTTAGACGCCATTCTGCTCATAGACAGTGCTCCAGCATATCAACAATGACCGCGCCGGTCCGGTCCGCGCCGCGCGGACTATGATTGACAGGACGAGCGAGGGCGGGTCTGTGTTGAAACCCGGCTGTCAATCAACAATCGTGGGAGGGGCGTCCGTTTTATTGACGTCACAAAAACGAACGGCTCAATTTGAGGCAGGGGAAAACATATAAGGAGATTAAAACAAAAACACTGGATGGATTTTTATCATTATATGATGTTTGTGTACAGGCACTGCCAACACACATTTCAGTACAATCAACTTGTAAAAGTGCATGTGCCATTATATGACCCCTTTAACACTGATGATGTTGGCATACAGCTCATGAAAACCCAAAATTCCTGTCTCAAAAAATTATCATATTTCATCCGACCAATAAAATAAGTGTTTTTAATACAAAAAAAAAAGAGTCAACCTTCAAATAATTATGTTCAGTTATGCACTCAATAGTCAATACTTGGTCGGGAATCCTTTTGCAGAAATGACTGCTTCAATGCGGCGTGGCATGGAGGCAATCAGCCTGTGGCACTGCTGAGGTGTTATGGAGGCCCAGGATGCTTCGATAGCGGCCTTAAGCTCATCCAGAGTGTTGGGTCTTGCGTCTCTCAACTTTCTCTTCACAATATCCCACAGATTCTCTATGGGGTTCAGGTCAGGAGAGTTGGCAGGCCAATTGAGCACAGTAATACCATGGTCAGTAAACCATTTACCAGTGGTTTTGGCACTGTGAGCAGGTGCCAGGTCGTGCTGAAAAATGAAATCTTCATCTCCATAAAGCTTTTCAGCAGATGGAAGCATGAAGTGCTCCAAAATCTCCTGATAGCTAGCTGCATTGACCCTGCCCTTGATAAAACACAGTGCACCAACACCAGCAGCTGACATGGCACCCCAGACCATCACTGACTGTGGGTACTTGACACTGGACTTCAGGCATTTTGGCATTTCCTTCTCCCCAGTCTTCCTCCAGACTCTGGCACCTTGATTTCCGAATGACATGCAAAACTGAGCAACAGTCCAGTGCTGCTTCTCTGTAGCCCAGGTCAGGCGCTTCTGCCGCTGTTTCTGGTTCAAAAGTGGCTTGACCTGGGGAATGCGGCACCTGTAGCCCATTTCCTGCACACGCCTGTGCACGGTGGCTCTGGATGTTTCTACTCCAGACTCAGTCCACTGCTTCCGCAGGTCCCCCAAGCTCTGGAATCGGTCCTTCTCCACAATCTTCCTCATGGTCCGGTCACCTCTTCTCGTTGTGCAGCGTTTTTTGCCAAACTTTTTCCTTCCCACAGACTTTCCACTGAGGTGCCTTGATACTGCACTCTGGGAACAGCCTATTTGTTCAGAAATTTCTTTCTGTGTCTTACCCTCTTGCTTGAGGGTGTCAATGATGGCCTTCTGGACAGCAGTCAGGTCGGCAGTCTTACCCATGATTGCGGTTTTGAGTAATGAAACAGGCTGGGAGTTTTTAAAAGCCTCAGGAATCTTTTGCAGGTGTTTAGAGTTAATTAGTTGATTCAGATGATTAGGTTAATAGCTCGTTTAGAGACCCTTTTCATGATATGCTAATTTTTTGAGACAGGAATTTTGGGTTTTCATGAGCTGTATGCCAAAATCATCAGTATTAAAACAATAAAAGACCTGAAATATTTCAGTTGGTGTGCAATGAATCTAAAATATATGAAAGTTAAATTTTTATCATTACATTATGGAAAATAATGAACTTTATCACAATATGCAAATTTTTTGAGAAGGACCTGTATGATGCAAAACGCCATGTTTTTATCAAATCTTTTAAAGCAGCTGACGTTTTTTAATGCTTAATGAAAATTAAAACCTAATGTTTTGACTCTGTCAATGTTATGCTTGTCTTTGTTTGGACTGTAGGAGAGACAGTAACCTTGTGAAAGAAGAGATAAAAGCTTTTCTCAATAACAGAAGGATCTCACAGGCAATTGTTGGACAAGTCACAGGTACTCTGAATGCTTTCAGTCTTTCAAATGGAAAAAACAGTGTACATGTTAATTTTCTAATCATGCAAAACCATCAGAGAATGTCTGTAGTTTTACTAAAACCATTTAACCTATATTCATTTACTGTACATTCACAAAGCAGATTAATTATTATTTCCTGTGTTGAACAGGAGAAATATATTAGTAATGTTTTTATTTACGCACATCAAGAATGTCAGACAGAGAAAATCTAGGCCAACCACTACTTCGATAACCAAAACATTGACACGGTGGAAAAAATCAGCAAGCATGTGAAACTGATAATATCTTGCTGCAAAGAGGTCAGAGCTGATGAAACGCGTGAGAAGATGGATATCGAACATGACTGCACAACAAACTTGCTTTAGTCTATGGAAGCAACTGATTGCAAGTTCAGTTTGCATTTTCATCCCTTAGTTAATACATTTCCCATTACTTTACACAGACTATTACCCAGATTATACTATACAGTGAAAGATCAACACTGGATCTTATAAGTTACACAGAGTACAAGTACTTTTACTTTCAATAATCAGTTTATTTTGAGGACATATGCTTTTTTACTCATAATAGTGTGTGTCAAAAAAGCAAGATGTTTATTTGAAATTAAAGTTTGTTGGAAGTCAATATTACATCAATCACATGCAGGACTTTTATTTAATTTTACTTCAACAATATTTAAAAAATGGCTGGAGCCTGTGTATTTATATAAAACCATCCAATTGAGCGAAGCAATGTACTATTATAGTTTTTATTAGTATTTTGAATTAGCTTTTATATTTTCAGTTTTCATTAGATTTTTTTTTTTTAGTTATTTTGTTGTTTTATTTTGCTTTTGTCAGTTTTTGGAAACCTGTTGCAGCAAGATTCCATTTGTTCATTCAGTTAACTACATTCGTTAACATAATCTAACAATAATAATTCTAAAGAATTTAATATAATTTAATGTTAATTTCAACATTTTACTAATACATTATTCATTTCAAAAGTTGTATCTGTTAATATTGTGTAACGGACCCGAGCTAACATCTATTTTAATGGTAGTTAATAAAAATACAACTAATAAATATACTGTAACAAATAAATTGCTCATAGTTAATGTATTGACTAACTTTAACTATTGGGAAATTAAATTAAAGTGTTACCTTTCTGTAATATCACTTTAGTTTTTTTAGTTTTTTAGTTCAGTTATATTTATTTCCAGCTAGTAATTTTAGTGCATCAACTTAAACTTATTTTAGTTAGTTGCCAAACCAACATAATTTTAGGGTTTTCATCTAATATTTCTATTTTATTTAATTTTATTTCAGCTTTATTTAAATGAACAAAAATGTCTTTAATAGGTCTAGTTTTAGTTAACCCTGGCATCTTTGGTTTTATTCTGGTCTTTTCGTGTCATTTCCTTTTTTATGACTGTGTGATCTTCTGCAGGTATCAGTCAGAGCTACATCTCCCAGTGGCTTCTGCAGCAGGGGCTTGAGATGAGCGACTCCAAACGCAGGGCGTTCTATCGCTGGTATCTGCTGGAGCGTAACAGCCCTGGTGAGTTGTGCTTCCTCAGCAGGGAGATGACTTGCCAAAAACAAGGGCGTGGCCTGAATTTTAGGCTTGGGGGCTGGCTTATGTTCAGTTTTTATTTTTTATTTATTTTATTTTTTTGAGTCTTCACTTGCCATTCTACCATATCTTCCCTATATAGTTTGCACGTCCTTGAGGGCTTTACATTTGAAAATTCAGTGTTTGATAAAGACAAATACACTCACCGGCCACTTTATTAGGTACCCCATGCTAGTAACGGGTTGGACCCCCTTTTGCCTTCAGAACTGCCTCAATTCTTCATGGCATAGATTCAACAAGGTGCTGGAAGCATTCCTCAGGGAGTTTGGTCCATATTGACATGATGGCATCACACAGTTGCCGCAGATTTGTCGGCTGCACATCCATGATGCGAATCTCCCGTTCCACCACATCCCAAAGATGCTCTATTGGGTTGAGATCTGGTGACTGTGGAGGCCATTTTAGTACAGTGAACTCATTGTCATGTTCAAGAAACCAATTTGAAATGATTAGAGCTTTGTGACATGGTGGAAGTAGCCATCAGAGGATGGGTACATGGTGGCCATAAAGGGATGGACATGGTCAGAAACAATGCTCAGGTAGGCCGTGGCATTTAAACGATGCCCAATTGGCACTAAGGGGCCTAAAGTGTGCCAGGAAAACATCCCCCACACCATTACACCACCACCACCAGCCTGCACAGTGGTAACAAGGCATGATGGTTCCATGTTCTCATTCTGTTTACGCCAAATTCTGACTCTAACATCTGAATGTCTCAACAGAAATCGAGACTCATCAGACCAGGCAACATTTTTCCAGTCTTCAACTGTTCAATTTTGGTGAGCCCTTGCAAATTGTAGCCTCTTTTTCCTATTTGTAGTGGAGATGAGTGGTACCCGGTGGAGTCTTCTGCTGTTGTAGCCCATCCGCCTCAAGGTTGTGCGTGTTGTGGCTTCACAAATGCTTTGCTGCATACCTCGGTTGTAACGAGTGGTTATTTCAGTCACTGTTGCCCTTCTATCAGCTCGAACCAGTCTGGCCATTCTCCTCTGACCTCTGGCATCAACAAGGCATTTCCGCCCACAGAACTGCCGCTCACTGGATGTTTTTTCTTTTTCAGACCATTCTCTGTAAACAATAGAGATGGTTGTGCGTGAAAATCCCAGTAGATTAGCAGTTTCTGAAATACTCAGACCAGCCCTTCTGGCACCAACAATCATGCCACGTTCAAAGTCACTCAAATCACCTTTCTTCCCCATACTGATGCTCGGTTTGAACTGCAGGAGATTGTCTTGACCATGTCTACATGCCTAAATGCACTGAGTTGCCGCCATGTGATTGGCTGCTTAGAAATTAAGTGTTAACGAGCAGTTGGACAGGTGTACCTAATAAAGTGGCCGGTGAGTGTATATTGGAAGGACATGTCGCCGCACCGAATTGAAATGAAATCAACTGGTGTCATTTCCCATCAGTTATGCGCTTAGGTTAATGCTGTTCTTGGCACATCCAAGAAGTGTAGGTTGTTGCAGTCAGAAATGAGCTTTAAAGCCTTTTAGGCTGTAACATCGCCAACACTCGCATCATCTCACATTTATAATACGAAAAACATGTTGATGCTTGAAGGAGCTAATTAAGTAATGTGAAGCCCTGTAGGACCACTTCTGCTCTTCATCTCCCAGGTTAGAACCTTCTGTAGCTCTCAGTCCTGATCCTGGGTTTGTCAAATGCTGGTTTTCATGTCCGCTTTGCACTGAAGTGCAATTAACACCCGACCCTACTAACAAAGCCCTGAGCATGACGCTTTTACATTCTCTGCAGCGCTAATTGAGCATGGCTCCAACTTTGAATGTCTATTAACGCTGCTATCTACAATTAATTTTGACTTACTTTAACTATCTACAAGAATTTTCATTGAGCACTATGTTAATATTTGTTTACGGTCATCACCATTAATTGCAAGTTTTCGGCCTCTCGAAGGGACCCTAGTTAACACAGTTTTCTGATTGCCCAAATGGGTTAAAGGAATCAGATGGAGTGAAAACCAGCATGCTCAGGTCCCCAGGAGCAGGACTGACACTCCCTGGAATAGGCAGAGAGAACTGCTGATGCACCTCCTCCCCTGGTACTCTGCTCACCAAGCCCAGTCAGGTAACGTCCATGCAGCAGGGAAACACTGGTTTACTTCAGTACAAATTTAATATTTGTTCTCTTTGAGTCTTAAATCACCTTTTCACTCTCTTCAACAAACAATACACCAGAAGTCATTCATTTCCAATGGAGAGTAGAATGGGAGATGCGTAGAGTTCCGATTAAATTTTAATGATTTTGTTTTATGTTTGACTTCTTTAAAAAAAAAAAAAAAAAAAAAATGTCTATATAATTTATTTCATTCATTTTTATTTCAGTTTTAGTTATTTTCTAAAACTATTTTAGTAAACTAAATTAAAATAAGAAATTTTGCTTTGGCAACTAGCTGAAATAAAATAAGTTTAAGTTTTTGTAAATATATAGTTTAAGTTTTTATTTTTCATTTTCAAGTAAAGAAAGTTTTTTATGGTTTTAGTTTACAATAATAACCGTGCTATTCTTTTCTTTTAGACGTATTTACGGAAGAGGATTAGGGCCAAGCAATAATAAAAAAATAAAACCATCTCGAGATTAAAGTCATTATAATGCGAAATTAAACTCGTTAAATTTCGAGAAAAAAGTCGAAATACAATCTTGAGAATAAACTCATTAAATTTCGAGAATAAAGTCGTTGTGTTTTGAGAAAAAACTCGTTAAATTTCGAGAAAAAAGTAGAAATAATCGTAAGTATAAACGTATTAAATTTCGAGAATAAAGTCGTTGTGTTTCGAGAAAAAAAGTCGAAATGAAATGTAGAGAATAACGCATTTGATCAGTGTTCATTGCATAGCCTACTGATAGAGGACATGGCAGAGTTGGATCACTTAGTCAAGCTATATTTTAGACTTTATTTCAGTAACAAAGAAATACTATCAACTTTAGCAGTAAAGTATTGCATTAAAAGTGTCACTGAATTTGCCCGTGCAGAACTTTACTAATAAAAGACGTTTGAGCCGTCACTTGAACAACTGCTGCATGAACAACGAACAGCGCTGGCCCAAATGCACTCTGGCATATGGACAGCTATGATAAATTAAAACCGTATGTACGGCATTGCCATTAATGGCTCTATAGATGGTTACAGTCGTTACATTCTGTGGATGGAGGCGTACACAACCAATAACGATCCTAAAGTAATAGCCAGTTAGCTACTTCATAAAAACAGTTAGTCTGGCATAGGAGGGTGTCCCGAGAGCTCCGCGCGGACATGGGCAGAAAATATTAGTGTGGCAGCAATGGAAAGGTTTTTACAAAGTAACCATGGAGACAGTTTCTCGAAACACAACGACTTTATCTCGAAATTTAACGATTTTTTTTTCTCGAAACACAACGACTTTATTCTCGATATTTAATGAGTTTATTCTCAAGATTGTATTTAGACTTTTTTCTCGAAATTTAACGAGTTTAATTTCGCATTATAATGACTTTAATTTCGAGATGGTTTTATTTTTTTATTATTGCTTGGCCCTAATCCTCTTCCGTACGTATTGACAGTCATTTTTGCTTTGTATGGAAAATAATCAATTTTATTCTTCACAACCAATATGCAAGTTCTGTGCGAATGGCACTAAATGCGACAATTGTATGCGAATGTCAGAAATAGTGGGAAGATGGCTTTAAAGTTTAAAGTCTTTTAGAATGGCTCTTTAGACTCAAAGGGATAGTTCCTTAAAAAATAACAACTTTGTGTCATTCTAAACCTTTATGATTTTCTTTCTTGTGTGGAACACAAACTTGAGAAATTTAACATAAAATGAAATGCAATGAAAATGGATGGGGACCAGGGACAGCTATGGCCACGATTCACTTTCATTTCATGGAAAAGAGCAGCATGGACATTCTTCTATAAGTATCTCCTTTTGTGTTCTATGAAAGGAAGACAGTCATGCTGGTTTGGAACAACTTTAGGGTTAGTAAATGACAGAATTTGTATTTTCTGGTGAACCATCCCTTTGGTTTGTATTTAGCTACATGTGCAGTGAATTCATGTTCTACTGTTTTTTTGGTTTGTGTGCAATAATGTTCATAACAGGCACCACATTGTCCATGCGTTCCCTGGTTAAAGAGGAGCCCGACTGGAGGTTGGCTGCAAGCCCCGCAGACAGGGCAGCAGTTGGGCCTTTTAGACTGCGCAGAGGAAGTCGCTTCACCTGGAGAAAAGAGTGCCAGTCAATCATGGAGAGGTAAATGACAGAGCATTACTGTCTTTGGCACTATTCGGATTGTAATGGTTTCTCAGGGTGACATCTGTAAATGAACATATGCATGGCTCCATTAAGATAAAACTTACAAAGACAAATACATGCTGCAGTTAAATACGGTCCTCGCTCTTCTTCCAAGTGCTTATCACGCCTTTTACACATGCAGTTATCACTCCCATAAATAGTCTCTTATAAGTACAATGAATTCACTCCAATGTTGACATATTATCAATTAATATAAAAAAAACAATAACCATTCATCCAAACAGGATTTTTGATTTACCGTTGGAATTCTGAATTTATTGTGATGGCACAATCATCATATTGTCGTCTTTTTAATTTAATAGTGAGGTATGGTGACTGTGTTCCCATAAAAGTGGAACATTTTCTCCATTCGCAAGCATTTTTCCACTTAATGTCATTGTCATAAATGTTGTGAATAAAAGTAGCCTATTTAATTAATCAGTGTTCTAAGGCCGTTACTATTTCCTATTGGTTGGTTTCCAAGTCTTGTTCTGATTCACTGCGTTTGTTCTCTTAGTTTCTTTATAGAGAATCAGTATCCTGATGAGGCCAAAAGAGAGGAAATTGCCAATGCCTGTAATGCTGTCATTCAAAAACCTGGTAAGTGATTGCAATCAGTATCTAAGCTTCCTCAGAACCAGACCAGTCATATCATAGCCATGCCATATTTGTTGCAAATGTACCCCTGCCTCACTGAATGCACTGAATGCCAATTTACTTATTGGTTTAAATGATGAATTTCTTGTATACATGTTGTTTCAGGATGCAAACTGTCAGAATTTGAACGAGTCACTGCGCTCAAAGTGTACAACTGGTTTGCCAATCGGAGGAAGGAGATGAAGAGACGTGCCAACATAGGTGAGGCTGTAACAATGATAGTCTGACACTCGCTGATTTAAGTGACACAAGAATCAGAAGCCTAAAGTTTTAGTTTTTTCCTCCAGTACTCCAAAACGAACATTTCAGTAACAAAATCACATAGTGCCTGTCTGTGGGCTGTCTATTTGTGTGATTTATGAAGTACCGTTCAAAAGTTTTCAATTACATTTTTAATGTTTTTTGAAAAACCAAGGTTGCATTTATTTAAACAAAACGCATAACAAACAAGTAATACAGTAAAAACAGTAAAGCATTGTTACTAGGGCCGGGACTTTAACGCGTTAATTAAGATTAATTAATTACACACTTTAACGCGTTAATTAATTACACAAGTTATTTTAATCGCACTTATTTTTGCACCGCGGAACGTTTCTCACTGGATGAGTTTCGGCGGACCGATTATACTGGCGCACCAACTAGCGTTCATGACGAAGAAGCTGACGAGATCACTTTGGTTGGCCGGTGGCTGGGAAATTTTGTTACAAAAAACGAACGGATGGAAGCGTCGATAAGAGCATGGTTGTGTGCAAGGGGGTAATCCATTAGCCGGAAGTTGAAGCCTCGCGGGAGCCGCCATTGTAGCAGACCATCACCTGCTGTTAGCATCCCATTGACTCCCATTCATTTTGGCGTCACTTTGACAGCGAATAACTTTACATCTGAGGCGTCCAAAGACTTCATTTGTCCATTATTTATTTCTAAAGAAACACGACAATGTATAAAATGTTCCATTACTTTGTATCTTACGTTACGGCCCCGTAGAAGCCGTTGTTTTAAAAATAGGCTAAAGATTGCGTCATAACCACGGGACTTTCTGTCGCACAATAGAGACATTACCGTATAGACAGGAGGAGAAGCTCGCTAGCAATCTTTAACTGTCTATGAGGCAATCGGGGGGACATGGAGGCACAAAGTCAAGGTAGAAGCCCATAAATAGAGAGTCTATAAAAGCAATGGGACAAAATATTTCAACAACGTTTTTGAGGAATTAGGTGATTCAGATTTGGCTTGGCACAGCTACTAGAAGATTTTCAACTGCCAGACTGTCGTCACGCTCAGTTTGAGCCTGCGCAGTCGCTCAGACATCAGACAGGAAGTGCAATAATCGGGCTTCAGTCTTCTCCGTTGAAATCAATGGGGTCGCTCTGTCCATTTCTTTTACTGTCTATGGTTGTGTGCAAGCTATGCAACAAGGAATTCGCTATTGCTATTAGTGTAGTGTAGCAATATGCTATTGCTACACTTAATGGCAAAAATTGCACTGGACTGCTGGACTTGGTTGAACAAAAATAAACAATATTGTGTTGCTTAAGCTTATGTATTCAGTCATTATTCAATGGTATACTAAAAATCCATGTGAAAAAAACATTATACATGTGTAACATTATACATGTTTTTACAGTGATTTTAAATGAATTTATTGCATCCTTGCTAAATGAAAGCATTAATGTCTTTAAAAAAAAAAAAAAACTGATCCCAAACGTTTGAACATTAGTGTATAATCATTTCAGTTTGAAACATTCTTTATTTTTCTTGACAGAAAAGCCTTTGCAGGATTTCTAAACTGTCATCATTATCTCTATACTTAACACTTTCTCTCTGTTTCACTCAGAGGCTGCCATACTAGAGAGCCATGGGATAGAGGTGCCGAGCCCCAGCTGCCACTCCAACAGCGAAGAGATAGAGACTCAGGAGTTCGGAGATCAAGTCATGAGTCAGCGTTTCTCTGAGCAGGTTGTTGTAAATGAACTATCTGGACTGCTTTTGTGGTCAGGATTGTTTGTTTGAATGTGATGGGTTTGTTTCCAGGAGGATCTCTCCCAGAGAAAAGACATTGAGCCAGAAGGTGCCATGCTACCTCCTGTGGATGTGGTGTCTCTTCCAAGCCCGGCCTCTCAACTCATGGAGCGGAAACTGGATGAATCTAAAAGAGAGGCCATTGATGACGATTAAGTGATGAGCCGAGTCATACTTTTGTTCCAAAGTGGCTTGACGTGGTTGTTTACAGCCAAGCCTGACACACTAAATTCTCTGGTGCCTCTAGTGGTAGGGAGGCCACTCTATGTATCTACAGTAATCACGCTTGTAGTAACGGCAATATTTACTCTATATAGTATATTGTGCATTCCAAGACCGTCTTAACGCTTCCCGCGAGAGGGAAAGATGCATAAGGTGCAAACTAGTAACTTTCTTATCACGCTAAAACTGTTTTCTTTCATTTCTCATATACTGCAGTTTCACCTGGTATTATCTCGAGCAAGCAGTCTAGAGAAACCTGCAGGACAGGTGTTTAATTTGACAGAAGGGGCGCACTGAACCCAGTTAGGAGTCTGTGTGAATTTTAGGAGCTGAACAGTCTCTTAGTTGTCATATGCAATAGTTAAAGGACAAGATGGGACATATACACCCCTGATAGATACACAAACTCAGGTAGAACCAAACTTGGCAGTTGAATGAGAAGATCCGTTTTCACCATCATGGAAATCAAAAGTGTTTCTCACAATAATGGTTCATTGTGTAGAAATGTGACTTGTCAAGCTTTCCAAACTGTACATATTATTTTTCACTTCTTTTTTTTTCAGGTGTAATCTGAAAGTAATATTCAGATGATCATGGCTCTGTTTTTGTATACTCAAAGCTCTTTGTATCCAGCCACTTAAGCTATACTGACCCTGACTAGTGTGAGGGGTCTAAAATGCTTCGGAAGTTTCCCCCCTTAAGTATTATTTGCTATAAGCATCCTTTACTTACCTCTTTAATAAGGTAATGCAGTATGTAAAACTACAAGTATAATATCAGCATCTAATGCAACAAGCTGCTTTTCAAAGAATTGATATATACAGTTTGATTTTCTGCATCTTAACGAAAGCCAAAGCTCGGCTAAGTTGTAAAACAATGCATTTTACATGAACGTAGTCAAATGGACTAAACGATTGCTTACGGCACATCAACGTGCCTCGGTGAGAAATGCTTTGAGCGTGTAAAGGCTTTAAGCTGCCCAGTATGATTATTCTGGCCTATCAGCTCTGTACACGCACAGGATACGATGCTGCACGCTGTCAAGGCCCCCTTACTGTGTGCTTTTTTCCTAATGACAAAACAATAAAATGAATAGACAAATGTAGTGTTGAGTTTGTTCCATTTATAAATTAGTTTTCTAAGGTAAAACTTGCATTACTGGGCATGAAGTTTGGGGTCGGTAAGATTTTTTTTTGTTACTGAAAGAGAGTCTCGTGCTACTGGGCCACTGTATTATCCTCAACAAAGTTGCATTTATTTGATATAAAATTCAGTAATAACAGTAATATTGTGAAATGTAATAATACATCACAATATTACTATTTAAAAGAACTGTTTTCTATTTTAATGTATTTTAAAATGCCATTTACTCCTGTGATGGCAAAGCTGAATTTTCAGCATCCATTACTCCAGTTGAAATAGAAAGTTTTTTGTTGTTTTTTTTATATTCTAAATGTCTTTACTGTCACTTTTGATCAATTTAAAGCATTCTTACTAAATAAACGCATTATTTGTTTAAAAAAAAAATCAATCCAAGATATGAATACTCTCCTACTGACTTCCACTTTCTTCAAAATGTAATCCAAAGTAAAAATGTATGATGTAACTTTGCCGACCTACATAATCCTGTCAAATAAATTGCGCTTAGTCTGTTTTAAATTTGTTTTTATTGTGACTGCAGCCTTTTACAGTGATATTTACTGTTGTTTACCTTGAATTAAAGGTAAATTTGCTTTTGCTTTTCATTTTAGGCTCAAATGTGATTGGCTTTTGAAAATCTTGTATAGCAGTAACACAGCTTGTGTGTATGCTTACGTGTCTGTACATGTACTTAACTATATTTTGGGGTCAAATTTGTACCCAGAAGTGACCAAAACCTCATTTGTAAATCAAATGACGTCCTCATTTGTTAATCTGGTATAAAAATAAAGTAATTAAAAAAAGTTTTGTGTGATGGGTAGGTTTAGGGGTAGGGTTATTGTAAGAGGATACAATATACAGTTTGTACAGTATAAAAACCATTACGTTTATGGAATGTCCCCATTTAGATAGCCGTGTGTGTGTGTGTGTGTGTGTGTGTGTGTGGGGTGGACGACACTACAGTGGGATGTTGATTGTGCTGCAGACCTGCAGTACTTGCTTTTTTAAACGGTTTTCATTCCAGACGCCTTCACTATAAGTTGAGTATATCACTTTCTCTTCAGACTTATTATTCCTAACAATAGACGCTAAATCAGTTAAGTTATAAACTGCGTTTTATACCGTTAAATGCTATATCCTGTCAGGCACGTGCACAGATAGGGCTCAACCTGTGCAGAGCACATGCCCTTTTTGCCGAAGTGCCCTTTTTTTGGTGATGGTGTTTTTTTTTTTTTTATATATATATATATATATATATATATAAATTAATGCTATTGGTCATCCTCTATCTGTCTGTTTTAAAAATATTTAGCCAATGAAAGATCTTAAAAAGAGCTTGTGTAAATCTTGTTCGATCCTCAAACTGTCAGTAAAGCTGATAACTCCGCCCCCTCTATCGTGACTGAATGAACTGAAGCTCCGCAGCGGCCGCACAGCAGACAGCAGCTGAACGAAGTTTTGCAAGGGTAAACAAGATCTTGTTGTTTGAATAAGTACTAAACACGTTGTCTATAAAAGCTTATATTTTATTTATTTGATGTCTGACTAAGATATGTGGGACCTGAGAGAGAGGACTATGCTAACATTTGCCATAGTCATAGCCAATACATAGCCTACACTTAAATAGCCTGTGTATACAGCAGCATTTCATTTTTTATAAAATGCGATTTTGACCAAATGTATTTTACAACAGGAAAAACTGAGCGCCTATATAGCTATAACAATCTAGTTGGTAAGCTGTTGATGAAAATGTAATGATGCCGCCGGCGCCGTTTCCATCGGAAAATCATAAGCACATGCGCGCCCCCGCGCTGTTCGTACTGGAACTACACAAATCGACGAGTGATCCTCGTCACCTACCTAACATATATTTCTAAGAAATGTGTTCTTTGATTTATGATTGCTGCTGATACACTTAATTTATTAACATTTAATTATGTTATGGTAATAATATTAAATTATGGTTAATTCAAGGCTGTTAATATGGACGTATTCGCTGTCTAATTCTTGGATCTATAGTATTTTATATACTCTCCGGTCGTCCTCACATGTATAAATGTAGTAAAACATGGTTTTACTACAGTAATGTTGTAGTAGTAATTAAAAAAAAACACATTACAGAAGATCACTGTGAAATCTTTATATTTTATCATCCATAATGTAATTTGTGATTTCATTCATTCCCAGGCTTAATTTATGTGATACAAAATAAGCAAAAACAGTAATATTGTGAAATATTTTTACAATTTAAAATAACTGTTTTCTATTTGAATATATTTTAAAATGTAATTTATTTCTGTGGTCAAAGCTGACTTCAGTGTCATGTGATCCTTCAGAAATGCTTTTCACTGCAACTGTACTTTTCACACTATTTTATAATTTTTTCATTGCTGGCTTATTTTATGGAAAGTGTAGTGAATAAGAGACCTTCAAGAGACCAACATTGGTCCTCCACAGTGTCAGGTTTTTGCCATCAACTGCAACTGTGGAGAGATCCTTTTAAAAAATGAGGTTAATTAAGAACCAACTCCAAAGCCTTTGCTCAAAGGAGAGACTAGACCTTCTCCCCATAGCCATAGAGAGGGACATCACAGTGAAGTCATAAACATCTTCAAGCATGGCTCACAGAAGGTTGCTGTTGTAATATGGTTTAAAGAAGCCTTGAAGCCCTGTATATCTATATCTATATTATTATTATTATGGTTGTTAATAATAGTGAATAAATCTAAAGCTTTTTTTTGTATTGAATTTGTCATGAAGATGTGACCATTTCCTCCTTTTATGTAGGCTTACTAAATAATTTTGATATTAAAAAAAGGGAGGGGGGTGCCCATTTTCAGTTTCAGCACATGCCCCTCAAAAGGTGCACGGCCCTGATCCTGTTTGTTTATATCCAGTTTATCCAAGACTGGTTAATGCCAGTTTAAATCCAGTTAATGCCAGTTTAACTTTCCTGATGTCGACCGCTGTCAGCAGTCCTGTTTTCTCTTTCCATTCTTCTCAGCTAACAACGTTCCCACAACTTTCACTAATTTTGTAACGGTTTTGTAAATATTAAGTTAACGTTCTTTAAATAACATTAAATACATAATATGACATGTTGATTGGTTGTGTTGCTGTCCATGGTGCTGCAGGCAGTGTTGCCAACTTAGCGCCTTTGTCGCTATTTTTAGCGACTTTTCAGACCCCTTTAGCGAAATTTTTTCAAAAAAGCGACTAGCGACAATTTTAGCGACTTTTTGGACAAACCTCAGTAACCTCCAAATGTTGTCAGTACTGTCCTGCGAGCGCGAGGTCTTGCTTTCTCCCTGTCGTCACTCTCTCTAGCTGCGTCTCCCCTGTTCAGTGAATGGCTGAGAGGAGCGCACGGCCGCTGACAGACGCGAATGAGCAGTGTTTTTCCACGGACTTATCACTTATCTGCTTCTCTTTTAGTCTGACCATTTAAATTTAATTTCTTTTATTGTGCTTATTACTTGTAACACTATCACAGAGTTTAGTTCTTCCGGTTCCCTAACTCTCTCAATTCAGATAATGTTCCACATAGGCCTATACAAAATGTAATCATTCACTATATTATAGCTACTCGTTCAATTGTCTGACAACAACAAAAATAGGAAATGAGAACAGCTTTATTTGACATTCGGCTATATTATATTGAATAGAGCATTAATTTAGAGAGAAAACGTCTCAGGTTACTACTGTAACCATAGTTCCCTGAGAAAGGGAACGAGATGATGCGTCACTTGACGCTTTGGGAACGCCCCCAGCGTGAATGCGTCTGAGCATCAATGTCAACTAGTCCAATGGAAAGAATGAGCGTCACGGGCGGGTGACGTCATGACCAGGAAGGCATAAGAGCACATCCGGTGAAACGCGGCATTAGCTTCAAAAAGTCGAAGCAAGCCGATCACTGGGATGCAGGAAGTATGGCAGGGTGACGCATCGTCTCGTTCCCTTTCTCAGGGAACTATGGTTACAGTAGTAACCTGAGACGTTCCCTTTCGAGGGAACTCGCGATGCGTCACTTGACGCTTTGAGAACGAGAATACCCAAAACGCCAGAATTCCAAGTACCTTAGTGTCAGTCTGTTGGAACTAAGCACTAAGCACCTGAGAACCTGGGGCAGCATCCAGGTCCAAACTGTAAAACCTGACGAATGTGAGCGGTGAAGACCAGCCTGCCGCATCACAAACGTCTTGGAGAGAAACCCCAAATAACAAGGCTTTAGAGGCCGCCATACCCCTCGTTGAGCGAGCTCTGACCACCAAGGGACACGGATGGTCAGAGTACTCGTATGCAAGTGAAATAGCCTCGACTATCCACTTACTAACCGTCTGTTTAGAAGCAGGAAGACCCTTCTTAGGTGATCCAAAGCAAATAAATAACTGGTCGGACTTCCTCATTGAAGATGTCCGATGAACATAAGTATCCAGTGCTCGCACTGGACACAAGAGGTTCAGCCTTTCCTGGTCCGCAGATGTAAAAGGAGGACAGAAACCTGCAGCACAATAGGCCTCGGAATAATGGTAGGCACCTTTGGAACATATCCATGTTTCGGGTAAGAATGCCTTGGCCATCCCCGGTGCACTCAAGGCAGGTGGGGACCGAAAGGGCCTGAAGGTCTGACTCTAATAGGGACGAAATAGCTAGCAGAAAATAGTCTTAAAAGAAAGGAACTTCTCTGAGACCAAATCTAAGGGCTCGAAGGGAGCCCCAGATAGGCCTTCTAGAACTATTGCAAGGTCCCAAGCCAGCACCCTAGTGCAAGTTGCAGGCCTCAGCCTCAAAGTGCCACGAAGGAAACGAGTGATCAGGGGGTCTCGACCCAAAAATGTACGACCCACCAGGGCGTGGAAAGCCGCAATGGCCGCCACGTATACCTTAAGCGTGGAAGGACATAGACCTGATACAAAGCGTTCTTGCAGAAACTCGAATACTGTGTTTACTGAACAGTTAACCGGATCCCACTGACGCTGGTAACACCAAGAAGTGAAAAACTCTCGAAATAGTGAATATAGTTTCCTCGTAGCGGGAGCTCTGGAGATTAGAATGGTCTCAACAACCTCGGTTGAGAGACCACTCTCTATGAGTTGGGCCCCCTCAGAGGCCAAACCCACAGTTTCCAAATCCCCTGCCGGGGGTGCAATATTGCATCCCCTGCTTGAGACGGAAGGTGTCGAGGAGAAAAATTAGGTCCGCAAACCAAATTCAGCTCGGCCAGGGTGGTGCTACTAAATAGGCTTATTCCATCCTGGCGGAATCACTCCAGAACTCCTGGGAGCAGAGCAACAGGGGGAAATGCGTACAGACGTAGCCTCAGCCACGTCTGCACCATAGCAACCAGCCCCGAGGGGACTGGTTGAGTGAGGGATAACCAGAGTGGACAGTGCGTCGTATGCTGAGACGAGAACAAATCCACTTCTGCCTGGCCATAAAACTCCCATATTTGCTCCACCGCCTCGGGGTGGAGTCCCCTGGCCTCAGCCCCTGCCTCGACAGGGTGTCTGCTCCAATATTCTGGCCCCCCTGGAATATACACTGCCCTCAGACAGCGTAATTTCCTGAGGGACCAAAATAAAAGGCCACCAACGTGTTGTCTGTGGGTCAAGAACCAGAGTTTCCTCCATATAACCAAGGCGCGGGGATACTGCCGCGTGATCTTGATCGTACGGAGTGGGTTTCCCCTCAGGGAGAACCCTCTGGTCCTGAGCCACCACTGTAAAGGTCTCACGTACAGCAGGTCAAAGGGTATCACATTGAACGCTGCTGCCCTGAGGCCTAACAGTCACTGTTTCAGAACAACACATGATGGCCCCTCAGGTCTGGGAGGAGATGTCTCAACACATTGAAGACGACCATCATCTCTAGGCAATTCATGTGCCAAGCGAGATGATGACTCCTCCCAAGCCCTGAGCTGAGCGGCCTTCCAATACCGCTCCCCAGCCGGTGAGGGAAGCATCTGTCGAGATAGCAACTCGATGGCAAAGAGCTCCCAACACGGAACCCTGGGTTAAGAACCAGTGTTTCCTCCATATAACCAAGGCACGAAGGCACGGCCGCGTGATCTTGATCATACGAAGTGGGTTTCCCCTCGTGGAGAACCCTCTGGTCCTGCGCCACCACTGCAAAGGTCTCATGTACAGCAGGCCAAAAGGTATCCCGTTGGACGCTACTGCCACAAGACCCAACAGTCTCTCGAACTGTTTTACAGTGCGTGACTGGCCTAGCCTCAGCTCTTTTGTGGCTGTTAGGATAGCAGCTACACGAACGGGCGACAGAGTGGCCCGCATCGTCACTGAATCCCATACCACACCAAGGAAAGTGGTTCTCTGTACTGGAGAAAGCACACTCTTCTTGGCATTGAGCCTCAACCCCAACATCTGCATATGAGCGAGAACGACACCTCGGTGCCGAACCGCTAACTGTTCTGATTCCGCTAGAATCAGCCAGTCATCTATGCAATTCAGAATGAGTATACACTGCAGCCTGGCGGGGCCAGAGCTGCGTCTATACACTTTGTGAATGTGCGGGGTGATTAGGGCTGCAACGATTAGTCGACATTGTCGACAACGTCGACAATAAAAATTTGTCGACAAATATCTTTGTTGTCGAGTAGTCGTCTGATCTCACGTGACCTAATGTAAGGGCCTGCAATATCGCGATTTGACCGCTACGGCGCTGTAGCGCTAGAGTGTAGTGCAGCCCTTACAAATGCTATTGCGGTAGAAGAATAAACAGCGCGAATTATGACAGGGCAAACGAATCCGAACTAGCAAGGTTTGGGAAAGTTTCACAAAAGTTAAAATCAAGAATGCTGTCGTGTGCAATACATGCAAGGCGGAACTTGCTTTTCACTGGAGCACAACATGCATGTGTCCAAGAGGAAACATCCCGGCACAAGAGGAGCCGGTGAGAGGAGAGTGTTCTCCAGCTGGAGCTTACTAACCAGCGGTAAATCTCTTTACTAGAGAATGCAATACTACTAATAATAGTAATAATATTATCAATAGTAATATAATTACAGTAATGTGATGACTTATTTATTCTATTGCACAGAATAAAGCTTGATCGAGCTTACAAGTCAGGGCTGTTTTTATTATTGTAACATTAGGTATTATTATAGTCTTATCACTTGCCTGTATTTTGTTCATTAATCATGAGTACTTACAAAACGAGATGTTATATCCTTCCTATGATATAGGAAGAATATCATGGCAGTTACTTTTTCATACTGTAAATTAAAAGGTGAATGAGAACGTCTCTGTCAGGTCAATTGTCATGTAAAAAAAGATTGTAATTTTATACTTATAATAATTGTTTGCAGATTAATATTTTACTATTCTTTGTGTCCTGAAGTAAATGTCCCTTTTTCTGTTTCAGTTCTAAGAAAAGCAGTGGGCCTATTAAACAATGCTTAGAGAGCATTTGTGTGTGATTTGAGTTGGACCGAAATCTGAAAACTTAAAGAGAATGACCTGTTTAGTTGGCTCAAAGTTCATTAAAACAACTATTTCAAAAGCTGAAGTGATTTCCTTCTTTTATATTATAGTTAGAATATGTATAACTCAATGTTTTAACTAATTGGAAAAGCTAAATAATCGTTCCAAACTTACTGATTAGTCTGCGAAATAATCGACGATTAGTCGATTAATCGTTCTTATAATCGTTAGATTAATCGATTATCAAAATAATCGTTTGTTGCAGCCCTAGGGGTGATAGAGCTAGACCGAAAGGAAGTGCCTGATACTGGTGTTCTTTGCCCCAAAGAAAACCTCAGGAACCTCCTGTGCTGAGGGAGGATGGAGATATGGAAGTATACGTCTTTTAGATCTATCGTGACAAACCAGTCCTCGGATCTGATTTGAGTCATGATCTGTTTGAGTGTCAGCATCTTGGACTTGAGTTCCAGCACCAAACACTCCAACAGACGAAGATCTAGTATGTGACGCTGCTCTCCATCCTTTTTTGGAACAATGAGATAACGACTGTAAAGACCCGACGCAATGTCGGGTGAGTACACCTGCTCTATAGCTTTCTTTGCTAACAGGGCCTTTACCCCTTGCTCCATTACCAGAGAGATTACCATTACCCATAGAGATATATTTGGCAGTAGCTTCCGCGCTGCCAGAAAATCTACCAAGGGAACCAGCCCCTCGAGGCTGGCCTCTGGTGTAATAAAGACAGCCAGTTCGGGGACCTGAAACATACTGGCAGGAACCACCCGAACTGACTGTTTTCGAACCCCCCTCAGAGGGCGCGAGTCCGACGCAATGTCGAGTTGACGCTGCGCCAGAAGCTCGCTGGAGAACGCTGCTCCCCGAAGCACCAAGGGTGGCGGGGTTGGCAGAACGGTCCCCTGAGGGCACAGAGATGGAAAGGGCACCGTATAATGAGGTGTACACCATTCCACCCCGGTTGGGGCTGCCCTCACCGGTCTGACGCCGTGGCGCCAGACCTTTTCTTTTGAGCCGCAGCCTTCTCAGCATGAAGAACGGTCCTCGGATCCGGCTTCTGCTTTGAAGGCTTTGGCTGCTGTGTTGTGTATGAGAAACTAGCCGGCTGGAGCTGCTCACACCCAGCAGCCCCAGTGGGTTGGACATAGCGAGGGAGAGATTATCTTGTATCTTTCTCCATGATTCCCATCAAATTGAGCCAGAGGTGTCTCTCAGTGACCACATTTCTTTGGCTGCCATCCCTGAGAGATAAATCTGAGGCCCGACGGAGTTCTCAAACCCCATCAGGACAAACTCCCTCACTTCTGTCCAAATACCACAGCAGGTCAGCCTGATATGCTTGCAGCACTGCTATAGTGTGCAAGCAGGCTCGTGCTAGACCCACTGCCATATATGCTTTTCCCACTAGATTAAAAAATAGTTTTCTTTAATGGTTTAGTGAGAGAAGCCGACGCCTTCAGGGACGATACTGAACCGGGAGACATAGCTCGCAAGTGTCTGTTCTACCCGGGGTATTGCCCCATAGCCATACTCTCTTAACCCCCAAAAATCTGAATATACATGAATGTGGGGCTAAAAAATGAGTAAGGCTTTTTCCATGATCTAGACAGCTCGCTGTGCAGATCGGGAAAAATGGAAGGCCCCGTGATGGAGGTGGAAAAATAGAGGGAAGGAAACTCGTTCAATTTATTTTAAGGACGAGTGCCCCCTTATTTCTGCTGGCCATTAAATATTTAATTTATCTACAGCCTTAGTAAACACCTCCACCAGCTTATTATTATTATATATATTTTTTTTTTTATACATTCTTTATATATATACACTTTATTTTATATATAATATTTAAACTGTCATATATATATATATATATATATATATATATAGGCTATATATAATTCTCATACGCTGGGGAAGAGATGGCAAATCCACTTCCCCCATGATTGTGTACACTTTAAATGCCCAGCACATCTACCTCCTCGGGGGTAGAGCACTGAAGCATTGATTTCTCTCCCCGGGCGGAAGAGACCGCAGCGCGGGCTTCCGAGACCGGAGAGAGAGCACTGGATCCCTCGTGGAAAGGGAGGAGATAAGATCCGCGGACCCGTCTCCAACCCCGTAACGAGATCCTATTCGCGATCCACAGGAATGCATTCTCCGCGCTGCCTCGGCAGACGCGTGTCCTGCACCCCGAGGATCGAAAAGTGACAGGCGGGAGTGGAGCATGCGAAGCGAAAGCTTCTCACAATGTTGCAATCAGCCCCCTCGGAGGCTGATACCGCATGCTCCACTCCCAAACAAACTACACAAAGCTCGTGTGTGTCCCCACCCGTTAAATAACGCGGGCAGGGAGAAGCACAGAGTTTGTAAAGTTGTTTCGCCATAACTCTTCCCAATAATATCGAACAGACAACAATAAATAGACAGAGACAGAGTAACACAGATCGCTTGCTGAGACACAGAAGCTAATGCCGCGTTTCACCGGATGTGCTCTTATGCCTTCCTGGTCATGACGTCACCCGCCCGTGACGCTCATTCTTTCCATTGGACTAGTTGACATTGATGCTCAGACGCATTCACGCTGGGGGCGTTCCCAAAGCGTCAAGTGACGCATCGCGAGTTCCCTCGAAAGGGAACGCACTAGGCTGACAGAACGCAAGTACGGCGCGATGACGTCATTAAAATGCTAATTGACGTATGACGTCATCTAGCGACATTTAGCGACTTTTAGGGAAGGCCTTAGCTACTTTCCTTTGAAAATAGTTGGCAACACTGGCTGCAGGTGCACGTGCGTCAGAGCAACACACTGTCGTAGGCTACACTTGGAGGGGAGTTATAAATCCCGTCAAATGTTACAGGAACTTGATCTCGAAAATGAACAGAAAACTCTAACAGAGTCTCGAAAAATATAATCATTCTGAATGGTTGTTTGTCACATGGAAGATGGATTGTGGAAAATTGCACCTCTTCACAATCAAGGCGTTAGGGGTGTTTACACAAGAACGGCTAAATTGCCTCGGCAAGCATCATTGTGGCGGATCCATCATCGCAAAAACAAGTGGCAAGTAGTCTGCAGCACTGTCTCTCCCTTCAAATACACTCACACATATAACAAAAGTATTTTGCTATAGCCAGTCAACATCATTTTCACATTATTGTAAACTAAATAATAAACAAACGACGTAGGCCCTATGTCTCCGCTGCTTCGTGATAAATAGGTTATTGTCACTTTAAGGAAAATTTTGTTATTTTCAACCTAATGTGCTACATATATGTGGAAAGTTTATGCGCGTCGGTTGTCATAATCATTAATTGTTGTAAATAAATGTTTATTATTGGTAATTTCTTTGTTACTAATGTGCCTGTTCTAAGTGTCTTTAGAGCTGATGGCAACATCTCAGTTCATATTCTTTTTCTCAAAAAAAAAAACTTTTTTTTCTCTGGACTGGCAGGGTTATTCTGGAGGTCAACTTGTGTGTGAGGCTGATAACACATGGTATCTGTCAGGGATCACTAGCTGGGGATTGGGCTGAGAAGAACCCAACAAATCATGCATTTTACACACACATTTCTCAATATCTTGACCGGATTAAGAGCTCCATGGTAAATCTGTGGTATCAACAATATTATATTCTGTGAAATTAAAAGCTATTAAATTATTAAATTGATTTTTTATTATTATTAGTATTAGTATTATCTTAATTTGTCATGACAAAGAAACTCAAGTCTCATTAATGATAGAACTGCTTTTCTTTTGAGTTAAAGTTAAGGTGATTTTTGTGTAGGCCTTTGTCATTCATTGTAATATCTTCTCTCAATGAAGGTAAAATTATAATTCAAGTTCCATTTCACTGGGTTAATTTAGCTACAAATAAATTTTAACTATTAAAACATTTATCCATTTAAATACATCCAAGTCATCCCATGGGCCCCTTGGAAGTTAGCTGAGGCCCCAGTTTGAGAACCACTTGTATTTATGGGATGATTTTCTCAGAACATGACCAGTAGAGGGCAATGATGTTTATAATGTATCTGTTGATAGCTAATACGAGGATGATACACTATTATCAGTGTATCATGTACAGTAGGGTAGTTTGATAGGCTCATTTACTGTACATTACATTTCAGTGCATATCGCTCAAGGCTGTCTTCACTAATTGTAAGTCATTATCAGTGCTGGGCAGTAACTGATATGTAATCTGAAGTACGTAATCAGATTTTAAAAAATATATGCTTGTAATTAGATTATATTAAATTTTAAGATACTCATAATCAGACTACAGTTATGATTTTATTGATTACGTAAACATGATTACATGATTTTATTAATTCTCATTCATTCTTATTTTTTATCTTTTAAATTGTTCTTTCTAAAACAGCCTATTGCTTATGCATGTCTTTCAGTTTGTGGAATTTGTGGAAAGTCAAAGGACACACTGCATAAAAAATGTAAAAAAAAAATTTTTTTTTTGATTGTTTTTATTGAAAATGTTTAAATTTTTATGGTTTAATTGTATTTGACCTTTTCATCAACTTACGAACCCCCGGCAGTCCCTTCACAAACCAGAGTTTGGGAAACCCTGACGTAATTTTTTTGATGAAAGGGCCTTTTTTAAATTTGCCAAAAATATAACATTTTTTTTGTTATTAAAAACAGGTCTAACACAAAAGTAATGTAACATTACTTTCCATAAAAAGTAACGCAATTAGTTGATTTTGAGGGAGTAACACAATATTGTAATGCATTACTTTTAAAAGTAACTTTCCCCAACACTGGTCATTATAATGACAAACTTTGCAGTGAAAACACAGATACTATGCTAGAGTAGCTTTCCCAGTTTGTTATACATCAAAAAATGGTTAAATTAGCCACAGTCCGCATAGTATAGTGTAAAATGGGGTGAGATGTTGAAGACAATGCATCAAAGCAACAATACAATTATGGTAAAGATTTCCCAGTTCCATGCTAAAGAAACAAGCTCAGGTCAGATTTCCTGATCAGGAGAAACTTTCAATTTTTACAGACTTATTTTCATGTTGACAGGAAAATATCTACCCTGCCTGTTCCTCTGTGTGTGTCATATTCCTTCTTTAGTGCTCTTTCTCTCCGTGGCCCCTCCCCGTGGGAAAGCTGGCCTCGTGTGATTGTGGTGGCCCATACTGGAAGCTGTGGTTGCAGCACTGACTCTACTGGTGCCAAAAGAATCGAGGACTATTTCCACACGTCCGTCCACACACACACACACACACACACACACACACTCATGCCTAAACATTCACTAACATAAACAGCAAGCGCTCACAAGCAAGTCTCTCTACACACAATCACACACGCCACTCGCATGAGAATCTGCCCCATGTTTCCTCGTTGCGCCACATCCCTCACAGACACACAGTCCCGCCACAGTCTAGCACACGCATACTCACATTCCATGCCCATTTTAATGCTCAAACTGGGGAAAGCGCACAACCAACCAAACAAACAACAACCCAAGAACCAAAAAAAAAGCATCACTTCTCCTTCACACAGACCAACACTTTGATGTGTTTTAATTGCTCTTTTAGTGGTAAAACACATGATTATTCCGTTTTCATGGTCAACGGCAATCTTAATTTGAGACCGTCTTGTAAATGATGCATACCATCTTTCCGGTGGTGTTGTTGGGAAGCTACTCTGTTTCTTATGAATCAGACATAATGGATGCCCTGTCATAGCATTTGTTCATTTGCACTTTTGTGTAACTGCACAGCACTGTCACATCTTTTTATTCCTTATTATTTAAAGTAGGCCTATATGCATCAGCACTTCAAACTTGTTATTTCGCATTCAAGTCGAAAACATATCATGGAAGTGGAATAAGTAAAGCAAAAGTCTTATATTGCGAACAATAAACCCAGATACTTCATTTGAATTCAAAATTATGAAAATTATTAATTTCTAGTATTTTTACATGGAATTACAACTTTGTTTGTATGACATAAAGCAACCCATGAAAGTTGAGTGATTAACTTTCACTAACACCATTTGATTTGCTTTCTAATCAGTGATCTCTACAGACATATTAAATTATCTATATTGTATATTGCTGTTCCCACCATGTTTTAAATCAACATGCCCCGTCCAACGTCACTACTCTGCAACTTGTGTATCTATTGTGAGTTTCCTACTTGTAAATAGCCTACGACTTTGCTCTGTCATTCCTGCGATTGGGATTTGTAATTATATTTCTAACTCCACTGTGGAATATTTGATTATCGTTGGTCAATCACTGCATTCAGTGATCAAATAACATTACCTAATATTCGCAGTCGTCCATGGCAACGCTATAGCCTATCAATGCATTCATCCGGGTAACTGAAACCAGCCTTACTTTCATATTTCGTGGGGTGCGTTATTCATGCCACGTCAGAATTACGAGATTGTGAATTGTAAAAAGCGTCCACGTTCTCATAAAACTTGTAATTACAATTTGTCAACTGAATTTTCTGGGAGCTTGTGCCACTTAATCGCTTGAACATCATATGAGCTCCTCCTCTTTTCAATGCCCGCGGTTTGTATCTTCACAGCAAGAAGGCAAGATCTTACGGATTTAAGACTCGTTTTAAAATCGTCCTGGTCTACTGACATTTGTTAAGACATACCCTTCAAACATTACAATGCTTATGATAACTTTCGTTAACTCTACAGTAGCCTAAGTAAATCCACTTCACAAACTCTTGACAGCGATCGAAGAGCAAAAACGGGAGTTCGAACACAAAATTCGAAAGATGGCTGCGTGCTTTACATTTGTAAACACTAAAATGGCAGAGTTTTCACGAGTAAAATTCTGAAATATTTCTGTTTACTACTTTCTAGAATTTACTATTGTTAATATCTAATGCAAGAAAAAATGTGAAAATAAACGAAAGATTTACTGTGTAATGTCCCGCTAAATAAACTATAAGTTTATGAATAAGGTATTTCCATAATAACTTTTTGTTTTGTGGTTTTGTCTATTGATTTCTCAAATTACACAGTGTTTTCCGAGTCGTGTCGGAATCGCTTTCCCGTTTCATACTGCGCCATCTTGCGTCTTAGTTCTTGTTTAGAGAAAATGACCTCAAATGACTTCAGTAGGCTATATTACTGTTGCTATATTCGTCTTTGTTGCTAGGCAGATTTGTTTGTTTGTACATATAATGGACTATGTTTGGCTATTATTATTTCATGTCCGTAGCTATTTATTTGGTGTGTAGCCTAGGCTATGCGTTATTTTTTTTTATTTTTTTTATTTTTTTTTGAGTATGCGATGTAGGAAATAGTTTACAGTCAGCTGTTGTTAACCTTTTTCAGGGTAAATCAAGACCCCTCCGTTCCGCGGCGGCTCCTGATCAACCTGTCAGGTTTATTTTACGATAATATCCCTAATCATTTTCTGTTTCCTCAATGTAAGCGTGAGGATGTGTGCGAAGAGATTTTTATTTCCTGTGTGTTTTGAAGTTAGTTTGGTTTCACTCTAATTACAGCCTGTATGGAGAGTGGTTGGCAGAGGCACTGAGAGGGCACACAGTGTTCCTGGTTTCCTCTTGCTGTTGCAGGATCAGGGCCAGCAGCCACCGTTTTTTCACTGTCTGAGTGGCCGCTGTACCGCAGTGTTCTCTTCTCATCAACCTCTCTGGAGACAGCTAGAAAAAACAGACGCTCTAAATGGCACCTTGCTTTAGAGTCTATAGCACCCAGAGGAGTCTTTCAGATAAGAGTCAGTTTAGTATGGTGGTGAGTAGGCTATATCTCTGCTTTAAATTTTGTAGGCACTTTCTTTTATATTTGACTCACTTTTTAATTGGCTTTCTAATAAAAGAACTCAGTTGGTGTCCGGTATAGAATTATATATATATATATATATATATATATATATATATATATATATATATATATTGCTAATAGTTTTCCATTGATTTTTTTTATTGATTTTTTTTTTTTTTTTGATTCAGGAAAAGGGAACTGTTACAAAATGATACATTCAGAATGTCCCTGAGAGAGTTGATCATCATATTTTGCTCTAGTGCTGCCATCTTCTGGTAGATATATACTTGCATACACAAGTAAGTGATCAAGAGACTGGAGTTATGGCTGCTTAAAATTCAGCTTTGCTGTCACGTGAATAAATTACATTTTAAAATAAAGTAGAAAAGTAATTTTTATTGTAATAATTATATTTCACAATATTACTGTTTTTACTTTATTTTTGATCAAATAAATGCAGCCTTGGTGAGCATGGGGCTTCTTTCAAAAACATTAAAAGAATCTTACTGACCCCAAACTTTCAAACAGGAGTGTATATCGTGAGAAAATTTTGTAGACTGTGAGAAAAGCATGATGTTACAAAAACAACATGTTCTTTCCTCAACTGAATAATTGTGTTTTATGCGCAGTGTAAAACAAACAAAAAGGGATTAAAGGAGTATATAAATTCAATAAACAGTTGTTTTTAATCTTAACGGAATAGTTCACTTAAATGAAAATTCTGTCATCATTTCCTAACCCTCAAGATGTTTCAAACCTGTATGAATTTCTTTCTTCTACTGAACACAAAAGAAGATATTTTGAAAAATGTCGGTAACTAGACAGTTGATGGATCCCATTGACTTCCATAGTATTTTTTTTCCTACAATGGAAGTCAATGGGGCCCATCAACTGTCTGGTTACCGACATTCTTCAAAGTATCTTCCTTTGTGTTCAGCTCAAAAATGAAATACATAAAGGTTTGAAACAACTTGAGGGTGAGTAAATTATGACAGAATTTTATTTTTTAAGTGAACTATTCCTTTAATGATTTGCTCTGGTGCTGCCATCTTCTGGAAGCTCAATGTAGTTGCACACACAATTAAGAGAAGAAGAGTAACGCTTTTTTTATAAGGCACATTTCTCTTTATGTAATTTCCTCAAGCATTTCCATCTCAAAAATATGATATATCATGTCAGAATCCATAGGAAATTAATGTATAAATGACAGAGTAAACAAATACACTAATATAAAAAAAAGATAAAAGATCAGAGTTCTAGAAAATTCCAGTATCTGGATCTCGAAATCCAAGTTCAAAGCACTGAATTGCTTTGAGCATTTCATTTATCACATCTAGTCTCTCAGAGAGTTGCATTTGCCTTTGATTTTGACTTGGATTATACAGTCCATTTAATTTCCCTCCTATTTGTCTCTGTAAACAATCAGACTTTTTTTTTTCTTATTATTTCTAAATGTCATTTGAGTTGGAATAGTAGATGGTACTGAATAAACATTTTAATTTGAATTGTCCAATGCTTTGTAGTTCCTTTTAAAGGTGGTAAATAAGTTCAAATGACCAAGATTTATTTGTCCCTTCAGACTGTCATAAACTCCAAACTTCTCCGTAATGCTGATTCAGAACGCCCCGATTTCTGTGCCCCAGGCCTGTGCGGACTTACTGGAGGTACCGGAACCCCTGCGACCTGGGGCTGGAGACCCCAGAGGGGCAAAGGGTCTGAAGGAAATCTGGGGAGGGGAGGAGTTGGTGGAAGATGAGGAGGGGATTGTGTGTCCGTCAGGTGAGTGCTGTTGAAGTCTGTGAGGATGGCCGGGGATAGAGGGCAGTCGACGCACCGGGGTCAGCGCTGGACTCATTATCGCCCCCTGGGTGCCCAAAGATCCCATTCGCAGGGCCGCTGAAGGGTAGCCGAGCATGGCGGCGGTGGCATGGGGGGTCAGATCCCGGCGAGCGTTTGGGGGAAAGGGGGTAGATGAGACTGGAGATGAGGTGGCTGCTAGCTGAGGGAAGGAAGGCCAGGGCCAGGGAGGAAAAGGCAGAGCGGTGGAGCTCTGGAGGAGAGGGTCCAGCTCACTGGCGCAGTGGCTGAGGTGGGACACCAGGCGCGCGCCGATGGGGTCTGAGGATTCAACCCCCTCCAGAGAGCTGAGGTATCTCACCACCTCCCCAACACACTCCCGAAAGCCCAAAGTCCTGTAGTCCACTGCCAGAGCACGAGCATCAAAGTAGCCTAGGAGAGAGAACACTTCAATTTTCTGTTTGAGAAATACATACAATAAAGCAGGAATTTTCAGACTTTTTGATGCCAAGGAGGACCCACAGTTATAATGATGGAGGAAACTCCTTCCTAAAATATAAAAGCAGCTATAAATGCTTTTCAAAAGATTATGGTCAGGAAAGGAATTTTTACTTTTATTCAGGAAGGATGCATTCAGTTGATCAAAAGTGAATGTAAGGACTTTTCAACATTGATAATAATAAGAAATATTTCTTGAGCAGCAAATCAGCATATTAGAATGATTTCTGAAGGATCATGTGACACTGAATATTGAAGTAATGATGCTGAAAATTCAGCTTTTCATCAGGAATAAATTATATTTTAATACAAAAGTTATTTTAAATTCTAATAATCACAATATTTGACAAACCTGTCTCACAATATTTTAGTTTTTACTGGATTTTGATCAAATAAATGCAGCCTTGGAGCATAAGAGACGTCTTTAAAAAAACATTAGTGTATATTGTGAAAAAAATATTTAGCATGATATTACAAAAACAACATTTTGTTTCTTCAATTAAATAATTGTTTATGTTGTCACTGTAATAAAACAGAAAAAAAGATTAAAATAGTATCTGTAGAATAGAATAAGGCAGTTGTGATTAATCTTAAAGGTGGATTGCGCAACTTTTCATGTTAAAAATACCTGTTTTTCTATCCTATACATGCTTAAAGAACTGCCTGATGGGCTGAATGAGCCCTTCTCTGCGCACTGAGATTGCCTCTATAATCCTGTACAGTAAAATATATAAGAGGGATTCGGGCTCGAATTTGAGACTGGGCGTGACGTCATGCGCGTTCACGCTCACCAGGCTATGTCTCGCAGGTTTGTGTATTCGCTGGCGCCGCCATTCTCCGCATCAGTGAAGACAACTCGTGCGTCAAAGGTAGAAGATGGATTCAAAGAGACCGGCTTGTAGTCCATTCCAAACCCCAACGCAAACTCCACGTAAAGTAAAGAAAAGAAAAAATTTGTCTAGTGCCACCAAAAGGTCCAAATTGGAGTCAGACAGGCGTCGGAGTAAGACGAGAGTCAACCTCGGGAAGGCATTCAAAAAATGGAAAGATCTCCGGTCTGCTCTTGGTCTCAAACGGGATCCTCAGTTGGCTTTTTTCTTGATAAAACGGTAAGATATAGCCCAGTCTCAAATGTTTGATACAGCCAATCTATATATGACAACAAATGACGATGCGTAAAACGTGTAATGCTTTAGCGTAAGCTAGATACATGTACAATCAGAATTGGTTTTACTACCATTGTTAGTGAACAGTTTCATAAACTAGGAATTGTGTTCGGAAGAATAGTACAACATGAAACATAAAACATATCCAATTAAAGATGCTAACTATGTTTTTGTGTATGGCCTACCGGTAACGTTAGCCTTGTGTCCATTGCTAACATGCTAAGGTGTTCATGTCATTGACCAACAAGGAAGAACGCCGTTGCATTGGCTATATTGTCTTTTTCGGTAAAAATAGTAAATTGTTCCCGTGAATGGTCCATGAACTCTGGTTGCAGTTTCGCTTGTCGCCAGAGGGGGCGTAGTTCTGCAAAAACTCAGAGACTTGCGTTTTGCACCTTTAATGATTTCTTTACAAAGCAGAACAAAAATCTAATTCTGCAAATTTGACATTTTTCTTTCTTTCTGAAATGTCACAGGAACCCCCTAGGGTTCCCTGAATCCCCCCCCCCCCCCCCCCCAAAAGATATTTAGAAGAATATGGATAACCAAACAGGCCCAGGGCCTATTGACTTCCACTATGGGATCCATCAACTGTTTGGTTATATTTTTGTGTTCAGCAGAAAAAAGAAATTCATATAGGCTTGGAACAACTTGAGGGTGAGTTAATGATGACAGAATTAAAAATGTTATCCCTTTAAGTTGAATAATTGAGGTTAGGGGCGTGTTCAAATCCATAACCTAAAGTATGAGCAATTATAATAGTAGCAATATACTGTAATGAAAGCTCTTCTGAAATTTCGGTAGCACTTTATTTTACAGTCCCCATGTACATTCTATGTACTTATTATAGTAATTGCAATAACTGGGTAATAACTAGGTACTAACTCTGAACCTACCCCTAAACCTAACCTTAACCCCTGTAGTTACCTTATATTACCCACTTTCGCACTGTGAAATAGAGTGCAACTGAAATTTCTTGCTCCATATCTTCTCTCACCTTTGCCGCCCATGGCATGAAGGAGTTTCAGATGATCCACTGTCATCTGAAGAATCTCAGCCTTCTCCAGTTTAGAGGAGCCCTGGTCAGAAGGGGGAGACGGTGCTGGTTTTTATTACAATTTTGTTTTAGTTTTAAAACTAGTAGCTTGTACATAAAACTCAGCTGCTTTGAGCCAGTCTGATCGTCTTACCTGTTTCTCGAAGGCACTGGGAACCAGTCTCCTGAGCTCCGACAGACTGTGGTTGATCCTGTCCCTGCGCCTCTTCTCAATTATCTGAGGAATCCAGCGGAATCAATTTAAAGACGGAACGACGATTCGCAGTGGAAAGCATTTGCTAACTGAATTATTTTTGTGGCCGAGGCCTAGTCACAGCATTCTTAAGATCAGATTTTGGAAAAAATAACAAGTCAAAATAGGAAAACACAAATCAAAGTCAGACAAGAGGGCGCAAACTGTAAAAAATGCATGTTGCTGCATGCAGAGGGTCATATTACAGGCATTTACAGAAGAGACCTTGTAGCGAGATCATATATGAATTATATATTTGGTCTGTTCTTGAACAAGCAGGGGGAAAACAGAGCTGGATTGACGTAAACTCACCCCTCTTCTCTTCTTGCGCGCCAGGATCTGTGAGGTACTGCCTGGAGACATGGACCCAGTGACAGGGCTGAGCAAGAGAAAGAGCGAGCGGGGAAGGGGACAGATTAAAGCTTTGATGTCAATGCATATTGTTGTCATTACTGTACTTAATACAACGCAGAAACGCTGTTGCACATCATCAAACCCAATCTAATTTGTCTTGGGGCACAGCTAGACACGGGAGCGCCGGGGTAAACAGAAAACAAGATTATTTTGGTTTAACGCGTTTTTGGACATTATTGTCAGATGGCAGATATGTTATGATTTTCGCATCGTACGAAAGCATTTTCTTTTTAAGCTCAAAAGACATGATGATTACATATCCGCAGGGCAGGCTGAAATAGTGGCTTTTGCGTGCTCTTTGAGCACATCAATACTCTGTATTATTCTTCAATGTGGATCTGGTTTGCATGGGCACTCTCTGCTCTGCCAGCAGAATGACACTGTTTGTTTTTGCTTTTACTTTGACTTCCACGCATAACTATTATTTTTATATCACATCATTGTAACTCCTTTTACCATTAATAGGCTTAATTCACAAACATTCCGTTTGTTTAGAGGGAAAGAGTACAGTCCAAAAAGAAAATTAGTTACAGGAATAAACTCTTGTATAGACACTAGAGCTTTTGCATTCTGGATGAGAGTTTTCAAAGGCAATAAGATGAGAAACGATTGGTCATTGTAGGGCGCAGTTCAAAAGGACCAAATGGCAGTTGCATGCGTCTTCAGTCTGCACTTGATTTGTGTCGCAGCTTTACTGAAATATCAAAAAGACGAAATGACCGAGAGAAAATGCAAACGGACAGAGGAGGAAGCATGCTGAGCTTTATGCTTGTCAGTGGCACTGGCACAGCAATAGAAAGATACGCCTCTCAAGAATGTCAAATAAGATCGTAATGGGCCTCTATCAGCCGTCCTGCTTGATGGTGGCCCTACTTGTGATTTTGACAACGTGCATGTCACATAAACTCCTGTGTCACTGCGCTCTGGTGACTTGGTATGCGCTAGTGTGTCAATGTCCATTTAAATTAGGGAGGGACAACAACAAGACGGTTTCTGTAGAATATTGGTTGTAATATTAGCAATTTGGTGTTTTCTCAAACGTTTGTTCGACACGTCTTCACTGTCCCCTCATGCAGGATCTGTCCTCCTATTTTAAACATGTAAATAAGCAAACCTGGCTGAATTCTGATGCCTCATGAAAAACATAGATAGCACAATAAAAAATAAATTGTGGTCACATTTTATTTTAAGGTGTCCTTGTTACAGTGTAATTACACAAATAAGTACTGAGTAATATTAATTACCAACAAGTACATATATAAATTTAGGGTCTTATTTAGTGTCCTTGTTGCACGTTACATAGTTACTGTAGTAATAACTAAATTATGCATAATTACATGCAACTGATCCTAAACCAAACCCCAATTCTAACCCTATAGTAAGTACATGTTAATTATTATTGTAACATGGACACCTTAAAATAAAAAGTGTAACCGAGTTTGGCTTAGTGTTGGTTGCTAGTAATTATGCATCATTTAATACTATAGTATAGTAAACACATGTGTAACAGACACATTAAAACGGCCAAATTAGCAGAATTGCTTATCCTGGCAAATGCCAACAAATTTAATAAAAACATACAGCATTTGTATAGCTTGTTTTATGAATGTTAAACATTTCATATCTTGTTATAAACAGCAGAGTGCATGATAAACCCTGAACGGCCATGTATAGTCGAACATACAGCTCTCAAAAAAAACACCTTGCATTTTGACCATCAAAGCTGCAATTTTGGCACCGTAAAGAGATGTCGCTTGGGAATTTCGAATAAAACTTAAACTCTTTCTGAGCTGCAGTGTGAGCTCTACATGTAGAGCGACTGACAGCTATATATATACCCATGTCATCGCCACTGAGCACATTATACACCCCAGGTCCTCACCAGTAGCTGTCCTCCTGTCCGACATCGATCAGTTCGTCTGTGTCCGAGTCCGGGGAACTGTAGTCATGAGGTCTCTTCATCGCCACACCTCTATCCCTGCAAGGGGAGGTTGAATCGATGGAGCGATGGAGACGTGCGGTCCTGTCGAGATGATCTCAGATGATGGATTCCTCCTCTGTCCTTCAAATGCAACAGTAAGGAAAGCAGCCACCTTCTAATGCGAGCACGCCCCTCCCTGTTTCCCTTTTTTCCTCTCCACCTTCTTCTCCTCTATTTCTCCCTCTATCATCCGTCCACAATACAAGCACGCTGCTTGGGAGTCTTTAAAAGACCTCTCTTGCTGACTAAGCCTGGTCCTTGTTTCTGCGTTTATGTGTAGCCGTGTTTTGACATATCTAGACCCCCTAGACTTGAAGGCAGAGAATGACAGTCCTCCTCCTGTCTTCTCTCACTTTTCCTGGCTTTTTCTACCGCTCGGTCACCCTGGCTACACTCGTCTTCTTGCTTTCTGTTGCAGCAGCACAAGTGACTGAACTTGGGCACTTTGGAAAAGTTGCCAGTTTTGGCTCCCTCTTCCTTACCCTCCCACACTCCCTCCCTCCCAGCCCCTCATCAGCCCTCCCTTCTTTTTCTCTCTCTGTCATTTCTCTCCTTTCAATTAGCCTCTTCTCTCCACTGTCTCATCTTGCTCTATCTTTACCCGACCCCCCTTTCCTTCTTTCTGTCTCTGTTTCTCTCTGTCTCCTCTCTTCCACTCTTTTTAATTAGTTCCCCTCCCTCTCTCCCAGGACAATAGGAAGAACGCTGTGGGAATAGTGTCTTGGATTTCGACCCACATGCACACATACAGTGGCGCCAAAAAAGTATATGGGCACTTAAGCCACACTTAAAGCTCTATGAATGTCATAGTGTTAGATACAAAATATAAAATCCAGTCTGCAAATAAATGATGTTAAAACCTTTCTAGCCATTTTTGCAATTACTTTTACCTAACTGGTGTGGAAGTGATTTTAGGTGTATGTAGTTCACACAGGTGTTCTGAGTTCCACTAACATTTGGCAACCAGAAATTGTCTCAGTATTTTTTATCAGCCTATCTATTGTTTCATACTTACATTTTTAAAAAAATGTTTTGCTTGAAAAGTGAGCTTCTGCTTTCTTTAAATTAGATAAATAATACATTTGAATTTAAAGTATTTGGACACATTCTATTTGATTTTGATTTTAGCATGTGTGTTTTATTCCTGTGATGTCAAAGCTGAATTTTCAGCATCATTACTTTAGTCTTCAGTGTCACATGATCCTTCAGAAATCATTCTAATATGCTGAGATTGGCTGCTCAAGAAACCTTTCTTATTGTCATCAATGTTGAAAACATGTGTGCTGCTTTTAACTTTTTTCCCCCCAGGATTCTTTGATGCATAGAAAGTTCAAATAAACTGCATTTATTTGAAAAAGAAATCTTTTGCAACAGTATAAATACCTTTACTTTCACTTTAGATCAATTTAATGCATCTTTGCTGAATAAAAGTGTCTTTCATTAAAAAAAGTTATTGATCCCAAACAGTAGTGATATTGTTCACAGTTACGAAAAACATGTTTGAACACTCAAACCTTCATTCTCAATGTGATAAACTATACATGTGGTTACTCTGTGAAAATTCACTCTGTGCCTTTATACAAAGACTAAAATCACTGCAACACCAGCTGGTTTCTGAAAGTGCTTTTTTGAGTGTGGTTGTGTCCAAATACTTTTTGTATCCAAATACCATTGCATTCAGAATCTCTTTGTTGTAGCATCTACACAGCAGAGTTTGAGGCGGGATTATTTGTTCAATCTGTTAGGGAAGCTACCAGTATTATTCTGTTTGCTAGTGCTAGTGACAGATTTACCCACTTCACCTTTAAAGGGATAGTTCACCCAAAAATGAAAATTCTGTCAGTATTTACTCACCCTCACGTTGTTCCAACCCCGTAAGACCTTCGTTCATCTTCGGAGTATTCTCGTCGCTTGATAAACTTAAGATTGAGCCACTGTTGTCACTTGGACTATTTTAACGATGTCTTTAATAAGCCGGCAAGTTCAATCACTGAAGAAGCCTATGGACTAGTATGGAGGAGTGATCCAGCTCTCAGATTTCATCAAAAATATCTTAATTCGTGTTCCGAAGATGAACGAAGGTCTTACGGGGTTGGAACAACATGAGGGTGAGTAAATACTGACAGAATTTTCATTTTTGGGTGAACTATCCCTTTAAGAATCAACTGTTTCACTTCATTTTGATGGTCCCTTTAACACGTTCTGTTGACTATAAGCACCGTTGCACCTGTGTCTATAACTCTCATTAGAGTAGTATTAGTATAGGGTTAGAGTAAGTTGACATGTATTTGCAAAGTTACTTATACACTGTAAAAAAATTGCTGTAGTTTTGCAGCTGGTTGCCAGTAACTTACTGTAGATTTAAATTGATGTATATTTACTGGCAACAGTTTGTTCAAAGTTAAATGAACATTAAACATTAACAAGTCTTTGTCTTTACAGAATAAAATTATAAAATAACAATCTAATGCAAAGCATTCTGGGAACCAGAAATCTTCATCAACCGTTTTCTGTTTTTTTCCTTCAGATTTTGGTTCCCAGAATGCTTTGCATGAGGCTGTTATTTTAGTTTTATTCTGTAAAGATAAAGACTTGTTAATGTTTAATGTTCATTTAACTTTGAACAAACTGTTGCCAGTAATTAACATCAATTTAAAACTACAGTAAGTTACTGGCAAACAGCTGCCAGTAATACTGTAATTTCTACAGATTTTTTTTACAGTGTAGTCAGTAGAATATCTGCTGGGGAGCATCAAAATAAAGATTTAAAAGATATTTAGCCGACAATCTACTACTATAATAAGAGTTATTTGACGTGTTGCAAAGTTACTTGTAGTCAACAGAATGTTCAAAAGGGACCATCAAAATAAAGTGTTACAGAATCGACTGTTAATGAACATATTACTTGACCACTAATCTCAGTCTCCCCCTGAGTCTCTGTGTTAGTTGCGTTCCTGAGTCTGAGGGACAAAGCAGCTCTGATAGTGACCATGAACTGATGCCCTCTGGGGAGAGATGAAGAGAGGTTAAGAGAGGATTTAGCCACTGAGTGTCCGAACAGAGGATCTCCTCAAGGATGACAGCATCACGGTTTCTCATGTCAGACGCGCTGCATTTTCAAAAGAAACTTTTCACTTCACACTATATAGTGCTAAGCACGTACATGTAAACTCGCACACACAGAGGTGTTCACCCCCATCCACTATACCGTGGGAAGCTGTAGGGCGAGAGTAGCCATGGTAATTCGAATTACAAGCGCCTGGCAGGAGTTTGCTGTCAGGAACGGTGCCTTACTGACCCGAGAGCTGCAGCAGCATGCCCTGCATCACACAATACCCGACCCACCCTCTGCCTTCCTGTTAGCCCGCTGCTTTGATTCCATGGGGCCGTATGCAATTATATAGTTTCCTAGTGTGTATATGTTCGTGCCAGTGCAATTGTGTTGGACAGGCAGCCTCTCTGATGCAATTATATCTAGGTGCGGTGACCCCATAAGAAAAAAACAACAACAAAAAAACAGATATGATGTTCAAAATAAAGACAAACCCATGTTTGAATACTTATGAGTTATCAGATGTTAGTGGAACATTTTCATAGTGATGAACTATACCAGGCAGTGTTGGGGGAAGCTAATTAAAACTGTAGCTTACAAGTTAATTATAATTCCAGTCGAGCTGTTGTTTTGAAAAAGTAGTAAGCTATAAGCTACAAACAAAAAGAAGCTAACTACTTTGATGCTACCTTAAAGGCCATTGAGAAAAATAAATGTGCTTAATTGTATTGAATGTGCATTTGTCGTGTATTTCCAATCTTAAAAGTATAAAAACACTTTTCTCGCAAACAATATAAAATTAATAAAATAAAAGGCCACTTAAAGAGAGTACAGTTTCTTGACTTCTTAACTCATGCAAGAACACTTTTGAAAAGTGCACGTTGTGATAATGTCAAATGAAAAGTTTTACTTTGTTTTTTAATTTTAAGTTTCACTGTGTTGCAACTGCTAGGAGACAAAGAGAACTGTTTAGGATGAATCAATTCACTTGAATGATTTGACAGAAGACTCTTAAGATGAGTACATTTCATTAATTTCTTAGCCCACACAATAAAACAGTAGAGTAATTGCACTACACAGTAACTATGCTACTTTCACCCTGAAAAAATGTTAGTAGCACTGCTAAGACACCTGTTTAAAATTACTTCATACATCCACTAAAAAAAGAGTTGGTTGCCATTAGGTTTCATACTTTTATTATTGATTTCGAAAAAGCATGCTTTTTTAAGTGTCAATTGAGTGTCCAAATACTTTTTGGGGCCACTGTACATGCATGTGTGCATCTGTCCATGAGTTTTCCCATGGTATAAAACGCATGTTCTTGTTCAAAAGTCTCCTCTCTCCTCCTGCTATTAGAGATGGATGGTGGCAGCAATTAGCAGAAAGCGGACTTGTGGCATTTGACCGTCGCGGGAGGCTTATGGTTTGATGTGTGAGTCAAATGAGTGTAAGAGATCCCTTTATCCCTCCATCCTCCCCCGACTCCATCTCCTTTCATTACCAATCCCTCTTTTATTCGGGTCTGGATCTCATTTCCAGAAAGCAAGAAGAAAGGAGCTCGAGAGAAAATCGGGCCTTTCGCCGTGTCTCTGCTGTTATTTTTGTTGTCCACCCGCTTCAAAGCCGAGCTTTCTTCTCATTCTCCGTTCTGATTATTTTTCTTTTTCAAGATTTTTCTGCATCCTTCGCTTCTCCCCCTTTCTACTCCTCTTCCTCTGGGTTTTTGATCTTTGTCATGGCACACTTCCTCCACTGATGACAAATTAAGGGGGGGAAATCACAGTGGAAAATGGATGAGAGAAACAGGGGGAATTAAACTAAATAAATAAGTTGATCTGTAAAAATAGTTTGAAGGGGGGAAAACTGAGAACAAGAGCCAGAGAACAAAGCGAACGCTGGTATTGAGCAAAGCAGCTTCTTACGCTCTTGGTTGGCCACTTCAGTGCTTTTGCAAAGCCCTCCCTCTTCACCACAACAAGAACAGCTCCACAATTGAAATTAACAAGCTCATATTTTTACGATTCTCTCATAGGAAGAAGAGCATGCACACACACACACACACACACAACCGCTTTCCGTTTTTCACATACAGTCGAGTCGGAGTCACACGCACACACACACACACACACACACGCGCAAGTTAATGTGCAACTTGCATATTAAATGTTACTGCCAAATGACAGCAGCCAAACTCACACGCTCTTCCTCAAGCAGTAATCGTGTATTAATTCATGCTGACACACACACACCCACACGCCCACATGCTCCACCACATCTTGCACGACTTTCCTGCCTTTATGTGTAAATCTCAGCGGCTGACCCCAAAATCAGCCCGTGTTTTGATGTTCCTTTTCATTTGGCTCTCTGAGTGTTGGAGAGCTGAGGCCCCACTGTGAGCGCTGGCAAATCCCACAGGGACTTATCTCTCCTCCAGCCACGAGAGGAATGCCAGACACTGAGGCCTGCCCACTTTAAAGCCCACAAATGACACAGGTCGCATTGCATGAATCTGTGTATATTCATGGACATGTGTCCTCAAGAACAAATGCCCTGAATGCATGACACATGTCACAACTGATCGTGGTATTGAGGTGGAGCCTCTACGGTATGCTTGCAATCACATGAAAATTCATTCATCTCTTTATAGATTTATAGTTTTTATAACTATGTTTTCATTCTTTTTTTTTTATTATAGCCTACCTATTCTTTATATAAGTAAGGGATTATCCATGGCTAGCTGTGCATTATGATTTTAATGCATGACGTGGAGGCAAAGAACCTCTGCATAGTGCATTCAAATCATTTAATGCACTGCTTGTCATGGATTATCCCGCTTAAGGTCATTAGCCAGCATTGGCAAGTTAAAGCTGTTAATGATTTTTGCAGCACTAAATTTGACTGGAAGGGTCTCTCCGCTTTAAATCAGACATACTGTAGAGATGAAGCAGTGCGTTAAGACTACAGTTATTTGATTTAATTAAAACATTTATTTGAATGAATTAGTCTGTCGAGAGAGAAAGATGTGTTTGTGTGAATTACCTGCTTCTGTGCAGCTTCTCTCTATATAGCAATGAAGCTGTGAGTTTAATTACTTCAAAAACAGCAATGTTACAACCTCCTTGCTGAGTAATATAACGGAGCAATTCAGTAGCGAAGTTATTTTATTAATAAAAGTCGCAGGGCAGTGCTGACAACACGTTTCTGTGCTCCATGTTTCTGTGATTTAACATCTCTGGTCTATCTATGGTCTCTAGGGTTCTGTTAAATACATTTCATTATCATTCGCTGGGTTGTTGCACATTTGTCATACGACACTTTGTATTTGTATTTGTCCTTTTTTTCTTTCATTTAATTTTCTATTTCTATTTTTATTTATAACAATAGTTTTTACTTTCTTTGTTATTTGTCCTTTTTTCCTTTCATTTAATTTTCTATTTCTATTTTTATTTATAACAATAGTTTTTACTTTCTTTGTTATTTGTCCTTTTTTCCTTTCATTTAATTTTCTATTTCTATTTTTATTTATAACAATAGTTTTTACTTTCTTTGTTATTTGTCCTTTTTTCCTTTCATTTAATTTTCTATTTCTATTTTTATTTATAACAATAGTTTTTACTTTCTTTGTTATTTATCTCCTGAGATCTGCTATGAGCCTCCTTTATCTTCCTGACCTGAAGTTTATTCTTTACACTTCCTAATATTGTTTCTTTGAAAGAAATTGACTTCTTACATTTCACATGCATTTAAAACTATTAACCAGGAAACAAGACATTGACATTTGTATTTTTGTAAAGCTTTGTAAGATGGTACCAGTGTTATTTTAGTTAATTATATTTTAAGTTTTCATTTTAGTTTGTTTTAGTAGGCTTTTTAATTTTTTTTTTAAATATTTGTAACATTTGTATTTAGGTTTATTGCCTTTAACCAAGGCAACATTTCTAATTTACGTTTTTTTTTTAAGTTTAAGTTTTTTTTATATCATATTTATAATTTGTTTTATTTCAGCTGTATTTCAATTAAAGATAATAATTTCTAATAATTTTAATTTCAGTTAACAATAACAACACTGGACGGTACACTAGGGCTACATTCACACTGTCAGTCCAAATCCGATTATTTGTGTATCCGATTGGAATCTGATCTAAAATTATTGAGTCCACATTGTGTATCGCAACTTTTCAGATCAAATTTGTGTGTCCCATTCCACTCTTTCGTTTTCCTGAATATCGGCATTGGTTTCTATGGCAATGATGTTACGTTGGTAGGTATATGCCAAAAACAACAACAACAACAACATGGAGGGGTTTGCAATACAGATGTTATTTACAACATGACAATGTGTAGCCGCCGCGCTGGACTAGCTACTGCGACTTATGAGGCATTGGCAGAAACGTAGGAGGCTGGTATGAGCGGCTTTATACCGTGTTGTCGTCTCCGCCGGTTTCAAAACACGTCTCCGTTATATTGTCATGTTCTGCTTGTCCGGCACAACACAACCTTGTGTCTGCAGCGACTTTCAGCATGTTTCCTATAACAACGTCTGACGTTTGCATATTACGTGGCGTGAGAGAGTAAACCACGCAAAATCCAATCAGAGCAGTCAGACTGAAATGGATTTCTAGAAATGCATTTTGGATTTCAAGCCTCATATGAATGTAGCTCGAAACGGATTTGTAAAAAATGCATTTCATGTGATTTTTTTTTGTCGTTTACACATCTGATCGTATTTCAATCGGATATGTACCAAAATCGGATTTGGACTGACACTCTTAACAAGGTTTAAGTGTGACCAAAGTTATGTAACTAACTATGCATGTATGTGCTGCAAAAAATGTAGTAGCATTGGTCCCATTCAGTCAGTGAAAGGTCGTGTTACCATGATTTACACGTTCTTGATGACAGAGCGACAGCCTGCTAGCAAAAAGGCCTACGATTTCAGGCAGCGAGTAAGGCGGCCTCCTCCCTCCATCTCAGCCAGAGGAAGACAGCAACACTGTTTACTCACGCAGTCATGCCCGCCTCATCCGGCTCCCAAAAGATAAATAAGAAGGGCAAAAGCCAACAAGAGGAAGCAGAAAGGGCCCTTTGTGGCCAAGAGCGAGGTCCCTTTCAAGCTGTTTTCCCACAGCGCCGAGCCCCCGATAGAGGGCCTGACTGCGGTAACTCTCGCTGGTGCCGGTGCCCAGACGGGCCGGGTAGGCCTCACTAGGCCACAAGCAGCCATTGTCTGTCGCCACAGAAACCAGCGTCTTCATGTCAGACATGTTTTTCTGTTTGTTTTCTTTTTTTTGTCTTTAATGTGGCCAGGGGAATGTTTCCTCCCCTTCTCCCCCCAACCCATCCACATTTCTTTCCCTTTTTTTCTTCTCCCTCCAAATGTTGTCCTCCTCCCTCTCGTTCTTGTTCCATCTCTCTTTATTCCTCCAAAAGATTGTCATTTGTAAAGCTCTTGAGCGGTAGGCAGGCCCTATCTTTGTCATGGTGTTGTGGCCTGCCTCTCTCATTTTTTTTTTTTTTTTATCTTACTTTATGAGGTTTTGGCACAAGCTCATACTTTTTCTGACTTGAAAAAGGGGGGAAAAAACACTCAAAAACAACAAAACCTATCCCCAAAGAATTCTGTCGTTCCCACGCTAAGCCAATTTTCTCCTCTAGATTAAACAAGCTCCAACAACAGAAGGAAAAGGAGAAAGTGGAGAAAAGAGAGAAGATCTGGTTATGATTCGGGACTCTAAACTAAGAGAGGATGCCCCACAGACATCGAATGAGAAAAACAAATCTGTAAAAAAAGAGAAGTGTTTCTATTTTTAAGAGTCTAAAGAATGTCACTGTGTGCCATGACTCAAAGGATTTGCAGCTCCATGGTAATCAGTTCATTCTGACTGAGATCGTCAACCACATCACACGAACTACGCCATCTTTTATGAGCTGGGCAAGAGGAGGGGAAGAAACGAAAGTCAGAATAATTTATTTTGCGCTCGTAGCCAGTGCCACAGCATTGTTTTGGCAATGTTACTCTAAATTCTCTTCGGTATTCGCTTGCAACCACTGTTTATCTTAAAATGGATGTTTTATGTAGCTGAAATATCTTCTTGGTTTTGTGTTTAAATTTTCAAGTAATTTACAACTCAGAGGTGAATTCACTAAACAGTTGCCAAACTTTTGCACACACAGTATTTCAGCGCAAAAACCTGCATCTTATTTACTTTTCCTAACCCAAGGGTACGTTTACATGACAACAATGTACTAAAAACCAAAACGTTTTTCCTTTGCATTTTTCACATAAGACGTTATAAAAATGATCCCTGTTCACACTGATCCGTGAAAACTATTGAAAACGCTGTATTATGCATGCCAGGCCAGTAGTTGAAGATGTCACTTTGTAAAGAAACTACGCGGCAACAGACTGAACATGTAATAAGCATGATGTCACCGTTTAAATACAAATTCACGTTTTTGTAGTTTTACGTCTTTGCACCTGCACTTGAAACCCTTTTTCAAAAGTTTGCGTTTTCAGGTCCCCAAAACGTTGTCGTGTAAATGAGCGGCCAAAACTTATAAAGTGTTACGTTTTAAGTTGAAAATGGTGTTGTGTAAACAGCCCCTTCTTTACTACCCGCAGTCTAGTTAAAACTATATGCTAGATTAGCTGAAATTTTAAAAGTTTTCCCGAATTGGGGCTTATTCTTATGAATTCGTACTCTCATTTGTACACTTTCTACAATCATGCTTACTTCTTCTTCTAAAAATAATGTCAAATCACATTGCATGAATTCATATGAAATCCTCACTTCGTAAAATAGGCCTAGTTGTTTTCTCATGATAACAGGTTGGCAGTTAAATTAGCAGCTAGACAAAAACTTACAATCATAAAACAGCCTGGAAACTTGTATTTTCAGCAGGATTAGGAGATCCTCTCATTTGAAATCATATTCTAAATCAAACTTTTTGCTATTTTGCATTTTTTAAGACATTTATCAATTTAAATTTAATAAATAAATGTATTTTTAATTATGAGGTATATTGGCCCATGTATAAATGATTTAAAGAAATTATGTGTTAACAAAACTTGGAATTGGATAGATTTTATAATAAAGAATGTGAATGTATCATGCGTTTTGATTTCACCTTTTTGCCTTCATTTCAAGTTGCTTCTAAAGCTAAAGAAAATCACCAAAACACGTGGACATTTATCTGAGATGTCCTACTTTGCATTGGAAAAGCTGTCATAGCATTCCAAAGAGAGCTAATTTTAGCTTTCCAAGAAGAAGAGGATTATGTGTTCAGGACAGGAGGTGTTGTTGAAAGGATGGGCTAATGTTATATTACGCCTGACATAATCAGCTAGAGATGCTAACTGAAAGCTAGCGCTATAGGCTAGTTGTTTGGGACTGATGAACAGCCAATCACAAACCAAACCACAACAATCTTTATCTGAGTATAGTTGATTACTGGCTTATTTGGTAGCTTATTCAATATGTGCATGTCTTGTGCATATCTGTTTACTTTATAAAGGGGTGGTTGATTATGATTTAACTTTTCTAACTTTAGTTAGTGTGTAATGTTGCTGTTTGAGCATAAACAACATCTGCAAAGTTACAACGCTCAAAGTTCAAAGCAAAGGAAGATATTTTCTTTTAAAGAAATCGTTTTTTAAGGACTACAACAAACGCTGGTAGAGACTACACGACATTCGTTAGTGACATCACTAACCCTAAAATTTACATAAAATTTACATACGCAGTCCATGTTGAGAAGAGGAGGAGTTGTAGTACAGCACTTTTGTGAGTCTGCATACTCAAGCTGTCACATCCGTCTTTTTTACATGCAATACAGTACATAACACAAATGCAATCGCATTTCACTCTGTAGGCATTTTAGAACAGTTTCCGCACGAGCGTTTTTATAGATTATCATGACAGAATATGCTAATTGAAGATATAGTTAACTCCACATCAGCAACATAAATTCATCAACTAACCATTCAGAAATGTCCTGTTGCATTCTACATGTTGTCACTTCTTGAGTCTCTCCGTCATTGTCTGACTCCAGTTTAAACATAAAATGCAGAAAGGTTTCTGACATGTTAGTGCCTGTCTGTGTGAGGTAATTGGAGCTGCTAACACACACACGAGCTCTTGAAGCTCCGCCCTCTGTGCCGGGAGCAGCAGCTCATTTGCATTTAAAGGGACACACGAAACAAGCGTTTTTGCCGACCCTCAAAAAAGGGACAATTTTAACATGCTGTAAAAAATTATCTGTGGGGTATTTTGAGCTAAAACTTCACATACACACTCTGGGGACACCAGAGACTTATTTTACATATTGTAAAAAGGGGCATTATACCACCCCTTTAATGTCAGAATAAACAGACCATTTCAATTGTGAAAACAGACAGTTTCGAAAGTTCATGTATGCGCAGTTATTATCAGAGTTTTGATGTAGCCTATACATTTAAACTTAATTTAAATGGCTTTAGTCTGCCTTTTAGTTCAGGATTAGCTCAGCATGTAGTTTGGTCTTAGTTTTAGTGTTTGGTGGGTGTTGGAGAGCTGTCAGTCTGTGGTCAGCCTGCATGATATTGAGGGCTGCAGGCCTCCGGCTCTGTCCACCACGCTGCTATGTTTGAACTTAATTACAACCAGTCGGCCCTGTCATTACAGCCCAGAGCAGCCGAGCGACGGCCGGCCCGTAGGTAGTGGCGGCAGAATCCCAAACAACAGCGTGCAGTCACACACTCTCATGGGCAGAGCAAACACACATTGGGATGGACACAGACGTATCCAAACCACACAGACACAAACAGAAACACAGATGCAAGCGAAGACCATTGTCACGCACTCCACATCAACACAAACTAAATCCTTGCCTTGCAGCAGACACAGATTATCATGTATTCATAAATCATAAAATAATCATTCTCTATCAAAGGTGTTGCATTGACAGAACTGTGGTGTAATTAACAGAATAGTTGAACCAGAAATTAAAATCAGGTTATTATATATATTTATATATTACAATTTGTTTTTAAATGCTATTTATTGGAACACAAAATAAGAAATTTTTGATGATTTTTTGCACACACACACACACACACACACACACACACACACACACACATATATGCAATGGTAGATTACTTAGAAATTGTAGTCAGAACTGATTTCGAAATTACATTATGAAAATTGTAATTATTTATAGAATCTATTACATTACACATTTTAGGTAATACAATCTGACTACTTTTAGATTACTTTTTACCTATAACTAGTTGTTTGTGCTTCCAAAAAAAAAGCATGCGTACTTAACTTTCCGAACACCTAGGCTTTTTTTAGAATGAAAAAGATTAATTGGGGAAAATCAATAAATTATGCATAAATTATTACTGCCATTATGTAAATAATGTAATCATGTAATAAATGAAAACGTTACTATAATCTGATTATGAGCATTTTAAAACATAATATACTCTAATTACAAGTACTTCATTTTTGGAATCTGATTACAGTCAGTTACTACACACACACACACAAGAATATTAATACAGTTTTAAAATAACTGTTTAAATTTTAATTTATTCCTGTGAATAAATATTTAAAACAATAATAATAGAATAAATATACATAATGATAATTTAATTTGTTTTTGTTTTTGGGTGAACTATTCCTTAAATAAACAGAGGAATGAGAAGGAAGGCAATGAGTGCTGCAGATCTAAAAAGCTCTGCTTGTGGCCGGAAGCATGTGGTTGTAGCGACAGCAATTATTACTCTCCTTTGCCTCAAATAAATGATAATAAAAAGGCTGACATGTTTATTTCTGGCAGTCGCCGGCCTGGGAGAGAAAAAGAAGACGCGCAGGGCACAATGAGACATCGCCTCTGAATGACACAAGGACATTAAGTTGTAATTACAGAGAGACGAGATTTCCTTTCTGACCACAGAGGAGAGTGGTGTCTTCAGACTGCAGAGGGGCGCCGGTCCTATTAAGGCCCCCAAAATTGGTATCATATCACCAAGACCCCCAACTACACCCCCCCCATCTGATGTCTAGATCCTCAAGACACTTTGTGGTGTATTATGACCGTTCCACCTCAAACAAACACACCCACCTACCCGCCCACAACACGCACGCACACAAAAGAGACAGTCAAGGCTCTGTGTCAGATCTTGTGATCAGTGTGCGAGGGGTCTGCGCTGGTGCCACAAAACAAATTCCTCACATTCTGCGATAATTCAAACGTTTCACGCCACAGTTTTTGCGCCCATGAGAGGCAGAGCACGGGAATGGAAAATGCCATCATGTCATGGCAATCTCTCCCCATTGTCTCTCTCTTTAATCAGTGCTCTTCTGTGGCTCTAAATATCCCAGTGGTGTGCATCTACGCCTGGGAAAAAGCAGCTCTTTGCCCTGCTCAGTCCCAAAACACCACATCGCACCCTGTCTGTCTCCTCGCATATGATGACAGGAACATTTTCACTTGTATTCTTCAATCTTAATGTGTAGGAGCACCTTAGGAGATCTGAGAATGGCAAAAAAAACAAAGGTCCACCATATTTATGACACATCCAAAAGTGGTGAATCAAAGCACTTTTGGGGAGCGCTCCATCTTGAAGCAGGAGCATCAGCATTTGATTTAGGGGAGTTTTAAGTTTGAGGGGATTCAGACAACACTCTGGTTTGTAATTCCTAGGAATTATAAGGATGAATAGAGTTTAAAGCTTTACAGCTGACACAGATTATACTGTACATGTCATAATATAATAAATGTGTTTCATTGACAGTACTGAGGCATGGCTAATGGAATAGTTTACACTGAAAATAAAATAGCATTATTATATTTTATAGTAATATGTATTATATTGTTCAAAACCCATATACTATATATATGTTTTTTTAATAGACCCCAAAAGAAAATACATTTTAAGAATTTTTGTTGTCATACAACAGTAGTTCATCGCAATCACTGGCCAGGAAATGTCATACTCCATATATATAATTATACAATATTATAAAATGTTATACAAATTAAAATAACAGTTTGGCATTCTAATATATTTTGAAATGTAATAATTTTTTGTGATTGCACAGCAGATTTTTAAGCAGCCTTATTTATGAAACAACACAGTATTGCACTGCACTATCTGTCTCCTTGCATGAGGTTAAGAAAATATAACGTGTTGGTATTTTTAATAAATATGGCTGCCTGGGGACTTTTGTTTTTGCCATTTTCAGATATCCTATAGGGTGCTCTTACATTATTGAAGAATGCAACTTAATATTTTCTTGTATTTTCAGATATAGGATGAAGAATGCAACTTAATATTTTCTTATATTTTCAGATATAGGATGAAGAATGCAACTTAATATTTTCTTGTATTTTCAGATATAGGATATATCAAAAGTCCCCAGCGATATTTATGAAAAATCCAAAAGCAGACAAATCAAATGCACAAATTTTTAGTTCTTTTGGGGGGAACACTCCATTTTGAAGCAGGAGCATCAGCATTTGATTAAGGCGTATAGTTTCAAGTTTACAGGATTCGTGGACAACTCTCTAGCTTGTATAGGAATTATAAGGAAGAATAGAGTTTTATGAGGTGCTATAAATTTCATTTTCAAAAGAGGGTGTATGGCGGCTTATGTCCACTCGCCTACCCTGCGGTTTAGAGGGGCCACCATGAAGCCTTTGTGTTCTGTGGGTTTACCATGGGAAAAATCTGCAAACAAATAACTCACCCGGTGACCCATCAGTGTTAAAAATCACTTTCGAGCGCTGTGGATTGTGATGCATGGGTGCGGTGCAGCCTACAGGAACTGCATGTTTGTTTTATCTCGGTCCAAATGTTAAAAAACAGCTATTTTCAGGCTAAAGAGAGCAAATAAACACACATTCCATTGCAGACAATGGGGGTAGGCACATGGTCTGACATGAGCTGCAGTATGGGCATGTTAGGATTTGGGCATTGTGAAGACATCAGTCCTCACTCAGAGCAGGATCTATTTCAGAGCACATGTGAGGTTGTCATCTTGTCTCACAATGGTGGTCGACCACTGTGCTGAAAAATAAACTACTTCTCATGAATGTGCTGTTCATCACCCTGTCGGCTATGTAACAGTGGTGTAAATTAGCACTTGTTGAATCTCTTGACAATACCAACTGTTTCAGGGATTTTGCTCCCTCGTCTGGTGATAGTGGTAAATGCACTTTCCTCATTGCCCTTTTTTCATATTAGCTAGCCACCTTATTTTTAAAGGGATAGTTCACCTACAAATGTATTTTATTTACTCATTGGAGACTCGGTACAGACAGGAATATATAGCCTATAAGCTATAATAGCTAAGCTAAGTGATAACTGAATATTTTTTATCCATGTTTCATCCACCAAATTATAAATTCTTCCTGTGAATTAGTGTAGAAAGTAGGCTAACCTTAATGCCAAAAAAGTCCACACTTCATTTATCTATATAATTTAATTTAAATTAATGATAAATTAACGGTCTCTCTATTTCAATATATTTAAATGAAGTAATGAGTCATGACGAAAAAAAAAAGAAAAAAAAAATACTATAATCAGCATAGCCATAGCATGACATAAATGACTCCATAACGGAGCTTCAAACTCTCTCTCTCTCTTTCAGTTAGTCAGTCCTCTCTTCGGTTCTGCGTTCTAAATCAGAGTGCTTTTAGAGTATACATAAATGGCTGACAACCAAAGTAGTGCACTGCACTATATAGGGGATAGGGAGCGATTTCGGGGACACTCCGCCCGCTACTATGGCAGCGACAGGAAGTATAACGTAGAAATCAGGAAGCAGCTCGTCTGGGAGACATTTTTAAAAGACCATCATGAACAAAAACAAAACATACACTTGAATGTAAGTATTAAAAAAATCACTGTTGTTTAAAATTCAGTTTTTAGCATCAAAGATGTTTTTACATACTCTGTTGTTCCGTGTGCACGCACGGATTGCTTCCCAATAATTCGGTTATTATACTTAACTCCATTGCTGTAAAACATAACATATGGTAAAATAGCATTTTGTTATTCGTGAATTATAACCACTGATGTTTTAGCACGAGCACGATTTGGTCAACTTTTGATAATATCGTGACAGTGATTCGATTGTCTATTTAAATATTCCACCTTAAATGTTATGGTGAACTGTGCATTAATTTAACAGTGTGATATTGGTATGATAGTCAGTATGCATTTCATTCCAGTTGATTGGTTTCGTAGTTCGGTGGTCAAAATATCAGTGAAATCTTACTTAAAATTATCTATGAATTTAAAACGGGGATTACCGTTTTTTAAATTATTATTTTATAATGAAAAAAATCCATATACAATTATTATGATGTTTGCAGGTCAAACTGACCGTAACTGATTGTACAATTTACCAAACATCACACTATAAAGAATTATTAACCATTACAAATAGCAAGCAGTATACACACACACACACACAAAGCATATATTGTTAAGAAAATGACTTAAACACGTAACAAAAATAAATATGATTATGTATTAATTTAACTTTGAATATACCTTTTCAGATGTTATTTTAAGTTTTGTGCTTTTTAGAAATAGTTCTTTAATTGGGCTTATCATTTTATATTTTAGGATCAAGCACTAATTATGTGCTTTTTGCAAATGTAATTGTTGCAAGTTTTAGTAGACTTTAGTTAATGATTATTATTATTATTTATTTTTTAATTAATATCAGGGTTTACTTCCACTCAACTAGTTTAGATGTGTGAGAAAAAACGGGGACGTCTCGCCACCCTATTTTATCTGTTTGTGAAGCTTATAAGAGTTTGAGAATATGCAATTATTTCATACTAGGATATCTTTCTCATGATCATTGATTAATTGATTTATTTTTTAACCTCTACCCTGCCAGAGAAACGAATGGCTGCCCTACGGTGAATATGGAGGTTCCTTCCTATCTGTCCAGGCTCTTGACTGAGCTGAACGAACAGCGTAAGAGGGACTTCTTCTGTGACTGCAGCATCATAGTAGAGGGACGTGTTTTCAAAGCACATCGTAATATTCTCTTCGCCAGCAGTGGTTATTTTCGGGCTTTGCTGGTGCATTACCTGAAAGACAATGGCCAGCGACACAGCACGGCCTCTCTGGACATCGTCACAGCCGAGGCGTTCTCCTTCATCCTGGACTTTTTGTATTCGGGTCACCTGGACCTGCGCAGTGAAAATGTCATTGAAATAATGTCAGCTGCGAGCTACCTGCAGATGACCGATGTGGTGAACTTTTGTAAGGGCTACATTAAATCATCCCTGGAGATCTGTAACAGAGAGAGGGAGAGACACAAGGACAGGGAGGGTTTGGATCATAGTGCAACCCCAGTTTCAGCCACCAGTGCCCCTGTGGCTTCCACTTCCGAAGCCGACCAAAGGACCTGTCAGGTCACCGAAGCCGTCAGCCCAGATGATGCCCCAACGGCTGCTATCTGCGCACCAGCGGCCACCAGTAGTAAAGACTCAGAAAGCGAAAACTCTCAAGGAGCATTTCTCAACCATCATCCCATGAATGCTCCACTGAAGGTCAGTCCAGGCCCGGATTTAGTCAACTCATCCACCCCAGGTCTGCTTCTGGGGTTGGTGCACCCCAAAATAGAGTATGACCCTGATGAAGAGGGCGAATCTTCACGGGAATCCAAAGAAACGACTCTTTATCAAGGCCCAAATCAAGATGGAGAGAGAACAGTTAACACTAGCCCTGCTCCAAGCACTGAGCACTCCTCCGTATCATTTTCTAACTGTCCTATGAAGCAGTTTCCAGATGTGCTGTACAGAGGGGGGATGAACCCTAACCGGGATGAACACTATTCCCAGAGTTTGGGGTACGTTGGATTCGGCCGTGGTGATGATGGACTTGGTCCTGCCGTCCCATGTGGGATGGAGATTCAGAATGACTGGTATGGGGATGATCCAGGTGAGGGATGCTGGATAAAATTGCTACAGTAACACAATCATTTTTGATTTGTGTTGTAATTTATATGTGTGTTTACACAGGGAGACTACACAAATGTCCGTTCTGCCCATATACGGCCAAACAGAAGGGCATTTTGAAAAGGCACATTCGCTGCCACACAGGAGAAAGGCCGTATCCTTGTGAGGTGTGCGGCAAACGCTTCACACGACAAGAACATCTTCGCACTCATGCGATTTCTGTAAGTCTTCATAAGCCCTGAGGAATATGTGTAGCTATAGAGCTGCCAAAGATTGCTTAAAAGTATTTCACACAGTTAAGTTAACCCATTTACCAAAGTTGCTATAAATCTGTTTAATTTTGTTCTAAAGACTGGCCAGAGTAAGAACATAAGCAGGTGTCAATATTAAATGCACACAGTAATCTTATTACCAGACTCTCATTAATTTATTCATTAATCACAGGGTGACATTTTATTAAGTAAATAGCATTCAACATGAATGTGATTTTGAATCACTCAAAAATGCTTTTAATAGAAATTAGGTTAATTTTATTTTGTATTGTGAGCTTCACAATACACATTTTCAAAGCAGCTTCAATCATGATGTTCATATTTTTTTTAAATATCTTCATGCCTATAGTTGCATTTAGCAGATTAGATATATAACAATAATATAATTTACATATTGCATTTATATAAACAATTAAGAATGTAAAATGTACTATATTAGGCACATGTCTCTTTATGTGGGTATACTGTATGTATGCAGGTAAATTTAAATTACCTATTTATTCAACTTCATATATAGAGGTGTTCGATAATATACTTTATATTTTGTGACAATATTAACAAGCAGGTAGTTTTGCTATACTGTATAAATAGCTTTATGTAAGTATACTGCATGTATGCGAATATAGAGAACTGTGCAATAATATTCTGTGACAATATAAGCAATCGGAGCCGAGATGTTATAGTATATATTGCTTCATGTGAGTGTACTGGATGTATGCCCTTGTTTGATGTACTATGTATATAACTATAAATATATCCTCAAACATAACATTAATCGAAGAATAATACATTAGCAGGAATTACAGTTTTAGACCTATGGCACTCTGGGCCTTTTTGAAAATATACAGAATATACAAAAAGTACAAAAAGAATCTTTGTATTCATATTACAATACATACAAAAAATATTATTATATAAATATAAATAGGTTATTAAAAAATTACGATAGAATTTAATTAATCAAAGCTTAAAAAGCATGAAAGATTCCCTATGTTAATGAGTTGACCGCTGATGACTAGTGGTACAGATATGTTCTTGGAATTTTCTTCCTTAAAATATTTATTAAAAATACATTTTAATAATGTAAAAAAAATATATATATATATTAAAAAATATATGCATTAATGCAAATGCACTACATTGAAAAACAGGCAAATTCCAGCCAGTTATCAATTAATCAATCAATTAAATCGATTTATATATCAGTATATCTAAATCTATATTTTTTGTTTTGAAGGTGCATCGCTCCACATGGCCCATTGTTTGCAAAGGCTGTCGTCGAGTGTTCTCAGGCATTGTGTCCCAGGGAATGAAGCGTTTTGGACTTTGCGATGGCTGCACCTTTGTTACTACAACTAATGAGGATCCCTCCTCCATGAACCTCAGCATTCAGTCTGAAGCTATGGAGAGGGGCGCTAGAGACTCTGATTGGCCCATGTTTATAGTAGATGGGGATGAAGCGGAGGCTAGTGCTAGACAGGATGATAAGCAAAATGTTGCAAAGCAGCTTGGGGAGAATGGCATGGGAGGTTCATTGCCATAGTTGCACTTGTTTACCAAAAAAAAACAAAAAAACTTTGTGGACTTTGTGAAGTACATACAATAGGCAGGGTGTGACCAACATTCTACTGGTAACAAACTACCAGTTTAGCCGCTTTCTTTAATATATTTTTGTGGATTAGAAAAGACTGTTAATTATTTGGTGAAATTAAAAGATTAATTTGTATTCGAAACATTACACAGCTGGGAAGGCTTTGAAACATTATGTTTGGGTTCAGTACAAATCTACAGTAGCTAATTGTGGATTATGAACATATTTTGCTGTATGACAATGAGGGCACAACAGATTCGAATGTTTTGTGGCAGTTGTGTGAATAAATATTTTTATGCTTTAAAGTGATCTGCTTTAAACCCTTTTCAGGGACTGTTTCAGTGGTCTTGTCAATTCACTTGTTTGATTAGATAATTACCTTTGTTATTTGCCAAGAAGTTATGAAAGTCAAAATGCTTGTTTTTATTTTATTACATTTTGTTTTTGAGAAAGCAATTAAAATATCTTCTTTATAAAAGAAAACATTTACAGTGTATTGATCAGTATTGATGGGAACTCTTTTCTTTTTACTAGTGTAGTCCGATTCCTGAGCAGATGACTCTTATTAATTAGCTTGTTTATTTTAGTGAATCAAAAATATACAAAAACATAAGAATCGGAACAACTGTTATTTGCGTTCCCCGTCCCCATAAATATGTAAAATAGTAAGGGATCTTTTCTTCAGTCCACTTATGAGAGTTATGGCAAGTTGCCAGGAGCAATATGGCGGCGCCGATGACGTACGATCCAGCGGCCAATGAGGCGTCTATGTATTTTGCACGTGCCCAAACTGCCGGTGTTTTGCAGGTAAGTCATGGGTTGTTTTTCTCATGTGAATTGTCATATGATAAAACAGGAAATAGAAAGTGGTTTGTCGGGTTTTTTTGAGCTGCATTATGTATATGTAAGTCGGCAGAAATCTCTAGTGCAGAAATTCACTTTTAACGTTACTGCTCTCAGTGCACGCGCTCACGCTCACGTCTGTGAGGTGTGATCAATCATGCAAGTGACTTTGAGTCAGATATCGCTGGTTCTTTGTCTTCTATCATGCGCTTTATCATTCGGTGCTCGATATACACCAGACTGGGCCAGTCTGGACTCCAGACCTCTGCCTGAATGGTACGACGAGGTGAAGTTCGGGATCTTTGTTCATTGGGGGGTGTTTTCAGTGCCCGCGTTCGGCAGCGAGTGGTTCTGGTGGTACTGGAGAGGCGCACACATATCTGATTATGTCCAGTTCATGATTAAAAACTACCCCCCTGGATTCAGCTACACGGACTTCGCTCCTGATTTCCACGCGCAGTTTTTTGACCCTGATGAGTGGGCTGATATTTTCGAAGCTTCAGGAGCAAAGTATGTAGGCTACTTACGATATGCGTTAGCGCTTTCTGTTTGTGTTTTACGTATTTATTTTTTTGTTTAAACTTTTCTCAGATATGTGATCCTCACATCGAAACACCACGAAGGCTTCACAAATTGGGGCTCCCCATATTCCTGGAACTGGAATTCTGTTGATAATGGACCTCACAGGGATCTTGTTGGAGATTTGGGCAATGCAATAAGAAAGAGGTACCGTATTGTGTAGAAATTTGCAATAAATGCTACAGGATAATCTTTTCTTATATAATTCCCTCCCTCAATTTTATCCATACATTTTCAATAAACTATATATTTTTTCCTTGGCAATAACTGTGCCAGTGTACTATACCTAATTTAATAAAGTAACTTTTCCATTTTTATTAGGTCTCTGCATTATGGACTTTACAACTCTCTGTATGAATGGTTCAATCCCATCTATCTGAGTGACAAGGCAGCTGGTTTCAAGACTCAGGATTATGTTGCAAAAAAAGCTATGCCAGAACTCATCGAACTGGTCAACAGGTAGATTTGCATCAGTCATGTGATGATACAGGCTAGAGAAGGAAGAACAATTGTTTATGACATAAGCTTGATTGTTCTGTTGTATTTGTCTGTGTAAAGATCAACCTTCACAGCCTACATAGTGTATATGGTTTTACATTTATGAAACTGTTAATTGGTGATGTATTAACATCTCAGGTACAAGCCAGACCTGATTTGGTCAGACGGGGACTGGGAAGCACCTGACACTTATTGGAACTCTACAGAATTCCTCGCCTGGCTCTACAACGACAGTCCGGTCAAAGTGAGATCATCGGTTCATGTCATTCTTATTTTAGAACCGTCTCAAATTGTAATTCTGATCATAATGACTGCATTATTGCGCTCCTTACAGGATGTGGTGGTGACCAATGACAGATGGGGGAATGGCTGTTACTGTAAACATGGAGGTTATTTCAACTGTGCTGACAAGTTCACTCCTGGACATCTGCCCAATCACAAGTGGGAGAAATGTCAGTCAGTGGACACAATATCATGGGGTTATCGCCGAAATATGAAACTAACCGAACTGATGGATCTACCATCCATCATAAAGGTGCGATGTGTTAACTTACTATTGAGCAAAAGTGCTTCACTCAGATGATATTACTAGATTCCTGCATTGTAATTAATGTATATGAATGAAACATGGACACAAACTTGTATGAAAGTTCATGTGGTGTCTAATGAGTCAAGTAATTTTTTAACCTCTCATATGTTGTGACCGCAGGACCTGGTCTACGTCGTGGCCTTAGGGGGGAATTACCTGTTGAATGTGGGACCCACAGCAGACGGCGTGATCGCACCTGTCTTTGAGGAGCGTCTCAGAGGAATTGGAGCCTGGCTGAAGATCAACGGTGAAGCCATCTATGCAACTAAAGCTTGGAGAGTTCAGGCTGAGAATGCTACAGTTCTTACCTGGTGTGTTGATGTTTTTAAACTTCCTCTTATCTTTCTATTCCTCAAAAACTTTCAGAAGCTCCAGCTGTGAACTACTGTGTACTTATTCTCACTTAATTAATATTTATGAGCTAAGCTCATAGGGTTTATTTTGTGTGCCCCTTGCTCTTCAGTTTTTATTATTCCAACGCTCCAGATGGGAAGGCTTAGATGTCAAATATTTTCAGGGCAAATGTTTATTCACATGTTGACATGTTAGTAAACTGATCATATTATTGTCATAAAGGATTTGAATTCTTCTTGGTCTATATTAATAGCCTGGATTTCTTTGAGTCCTGGATAGTCTTGCTTCCTTCTAGCACTTTTTCTGGAATGCTAGTTTGGCCTTAATTAGCCCACTTAATGTTTTTTTCTTATTTTCCTTCAATTTCAGGTATACTTCAAAAAACACCAGCACTGTGTATGCGATCTTCACCTCCAATCCCATGCAAAACTCCTTTAAGCTTTCTATGCCCAAAACCTCCGACAGCACAGTGGTAAATATTTATGAATTAGTTAGAATTCAGGAATAAAATGTGTTTTTTTTTTTAAAGACATTAATGAATTATCTGTTGCAACTCTGTTCAGGTGACTTTGTTGGGGAACCCTGAGCCTTTGAAATGGGCTCCTTTGAAAACAACAGGACTGATAATTCTCCTGCCTGATCTGCCTTTCTCACCCGCTGAAGCCTGGACACTCAAGCTGGACGGGGTGGCCTAAACCTAAAGCCTTTAAAACTTTTAAAGTCGCCATGAAATCAAATTTTACAATTTGTGTTTTTATATGTAATATTGTAGTGCTTATTATAAATGATTTATCTGTGCACTTCATTAATTTAAAAACAATCATGTACCCTTATAATCTTTAATCAAATACGTTCTCCTTCCCTCCCCCCTCGAAACAACTGTTCTTCTCTTCTTGTCATGTGCTCACGGCCGCATTAACAATAGGGCTAGGCGGGGCTAAAGCCCCGGGGCCCGAACAAGGAGGGGGCCCTTGATTGGCTGTGGAGCAGATACTAGCCATCTGATTGCCAAAGCCTTACCACGCAACGCCCTCCACAAATTAGCCCTGTTATTTAGTAGCGCTTTGCCGAATATTCCATGCATTATCATGGAATCATTATCATTAATATTATAGTCACCGTTCGCAAAGACCCGCCTTTTTTAGTTACTGTGTGACAAGCCAGGCGGCTCTCACGAGTCACGCACATCATGTTCTCACTCACGCACTGAAAAATACATCGCGGGGCAAAGACTAACGTTACACAATTGACTACGAGAGAGAGTTCAGAGCAGCTTACTGTTGATATGAAACAAAGTCTCAACTTTCAAATATTGTAATTTAAATAATTTAAACCATACCGTTTTCAAGTTCAAGTCCACCGACGTTAATCTACTGACAGCTTTGTTGTCTGACAAAATTGCGTATTCGGCGTTATGATTGGCCAGGTCGCCTGTCAATCAAACCCCCGTGGGCACCAGGACAGGGCATGGTGAAATGAAACGTCACGTTTTAATTTAACATAATACATTTATTCTATATTTAACTTGTGAACGATCGACCTGCTGCTGCACATAGGCCTATAGATAGATAGATGGCTGCCTGGAGTGCCTGCGCCTTATTAGAATATAGCTACGCATCAACCAATAAATCGCCTCCACCCTTCACTTCATTTTAGAGTCTAGACTATTTTTTAAAACACAGCGTCATCGTCGACCCCACAAATTTTCGGTAAGTTTGATTATTAACTTGATGGGTGTTTGATCTTGCTTTTTGTGTTTGATCAAACTCTATATTCGCCTAAAGGGCTGGCGATAATAGGCCTATATCCGGTAGAAATATGTAAATTTTGCTGAGACATCATGATGTAAGTTTATAAATTAAACGCGTTTTTAATCATTGTGGTTTGGATACAAATTATTTTAAATGATGGTGAACTTGAGGCGGTTTTGCACAGCGCACTTGAGTTCCGACCCTGAGGTCTTGAAGTGACAGTAGCTGCTAATAAAGCTGCTGTCGCCATTTGTGTCCATAATGTTAATCAAACATCAGAAAGAAAGAAATTTACTGCCCTTGAATGAATCACTTTTGTAAAATTAATAAGAATGAATGTTGAATTTATAGTGAAAACTATGTTTTGTATATTTGATTACTTTATACAATATAATATTATTCAGTGCTTTAAATTTTTCAAGGTCGATTTCTTATGTGCCTTTGTTCTATTGTTATTTGTGACTCTTGTCATCGGTAAGCTTGAGATTCTTTTCTTAAGTTACTATTATTGAAATTGGTCACAAGAATTATGAAATGTTAGTCCCATTAAATTTTGATATGAAAAAAAATCGTTTTAAAAGTAATATAACTTAACTGTGAAGTAATATCATAGATGGATAAAATGACTCGTATAATGATAGAACATTTAGCTCATGTAGTTGGTGGCCTGTAGTGGTGGGGGAGCCTGCAGTAACTCATAGCCCCGGGGCCCAGTGAGCTCTTAATGCGGCCCTGCATGTGCTATGGCGCGATGGCGTGGCAACTCCCCTTCCCCAATCAATATTTTGTTTTACATGGAAATAGTCACAACACTGGAGAAAAGTCGTTTGTAACTCCCGGTTCATGGGGACTTAAAAAAAGATTTTAATGACATTTGTTTTAAGAAAGTTTTGTATAAATAAGGTTTTTTAATTTTATCATAGACTATTTGATATGATTGCATAATAAAAAATGACCAACTGAATGACACACCAAAACCAAATGTCATTTTTTCAGATTGTTAATTTAACAATCGTATAGCATTGCATATTATATACCTTGGAACCCAGGGCTAAAATGGAAACATAATTTCAACTGATGCTAGTGTCATTTTATTATTTGGCCAAAATAAACTTATAGTGAAAAAAAAATCTTTGTAATAGACGTCAGGGTGTGCCTAATGTTTACTGGTAACTAACTACCAGTTTAATCACTTTTCCTTCATATTATTTGTGGAATAGAAAGATTATTTTGGAAATTATTTGTTGGAATTAAAAGGTTACTTTTTATTGGAAATATTAGACAGCTGGGGAAGTTGTGTTATGTTTAGGGTTTTGTATACATTTGCAGAGGCTTATTATGGATTATTTTTGAATAAATTTGTATATTTTAAAGTACACTTTTTAGGGACCACGTAAATGGTCTTGTGTATTAATTTGTTTAATTAATTAACTGTTTATGAGTATGTCTGTGAAATATGAACCTAAAACCTATGCTGAGCTAAACTTTTTGAGGTTGCAAAATAAAAGTTGGTTACAGTTAGCCTATATTTATTTAGGCTATAGTGTAGTTCTACATTATTTGTAGACTAGCCTATAAACATTACTTTTGCTACTTATCAAGAAGTTGTTCAAGTCATAATGCTTTTTTTTTTTTTTTTTGTCTTTGAAAGAGCAATTCAATATTTTGTTTCATAATGAAGATAGTAAAAGTGGCATTTCCCATTTTACAAAAGGAACAGAGTGGCGGGGATCAGGTCGAACGGGAAGCGAAAGCTTTTTCTTTCACCAGAATAGACCGATTCCCCTTCCCGAACAATTTGGTTCCACACATCCTTTGTTACGAGTGGTTAGAAGGGAAGTCATGTGTTGTAGTCACATGTTTGATGGCATAATGGTTAACCAGGAAGAAAATACAAGCTTGTTGTTTGGGTCTGCATTATGCTGAATCGTAAGTTAAGTCGGCAGAAATCTATAATGCGGAAATGTGTATACTGATCATTCATGCATTAGTCACTCACTATACTGACCACAGTGCACGCGTCTGTAAGTGATCAATCATGGAAGTGACTCTGAGTCAGATATCGCTGGTTCTTTGTCTTCTATCATGCTGCTCATCGTCGTTCGGTGCTCGATATACACCAGACTGGGCCAGTCTCGACTCCAGACCTCTGCCTGAATGGTACGACGAGGTGAAGTTCGGGATCTTTGTTCATTGGGGGGTGTTTTCAGTGCCCGCGTTCGGCAGCGAGTGGTTCTGGTGGAACTGGAAAGGCGCACATGATCTTAAATATATCTTGTTCATGATTAAAAACTACCCCCCTGGATTCAGCTACACGGAATTCGCTCCAAATTTCCACGCGCAGTTTTTTGACCCTGATGTGTGGGCTGATATCTTCGAAGCTTCAGGAGCAAAGTTGGTAGGCTACTTACGATACTAACGCTTCCTGTTTGTGTTTTACGTATTTATAATGTTGTTTTTGAATTTTTTTCAGATATGTGGTCCTCACATCGAAACACCACGAAGGCTTCACAAATTGGGGCTCCCCATATTCCTGGAATTGGAATTCTGTTGATAATGGACCTCACAGGGATCTTGTTGGAGATTTGGGCAATGCAATAAGAAAGAGGTATGTGTGCCTGTAGAGCCTGGTAACAAATGCTACATTATCTTTTCCAACGCGGAAATCAACTGTGTTCTGCAAATATTGTCATCAGGGGAAACCATTACAAAGCAGATATATCTATCTATATGCATACTCTAGTCTAGTAGATAGATCTTACAACAAAATTTTGTCATTTAAGTATTACAAAATTATATTTTTCAGTAACAGAGATGTCTTCTTTTACTGTTGTTCTTTATAGAAATTAAAGCATCATAAAAATCACATTTAGCTGAGTATGAATACAACTGAAAAATAAGTGTATTGTTTCTGACTCCTTTACAGAAACAATATCGCTAAGAAAACCCTTCCGTGAACATACTAATAAAGTCATAAATGTTGATTTATTATTTTAAACTGAGTTTCTTTGAAAAAACCAAATTGAAATAATGCAGGCAGGTGGCTTCAACAAAGGCATATAGCATTGATTAACAACCTTGTAGTAGCTTGCAGTAGTCTGTCTTTAAAGGTTATAAGTTATTGATAAAAATCAATTCCTCTATGGAGAAAATTAATAGGATGGTTATTCCTTGAACCGAACAGTTGCACTCTAGGTAAATTACTAGAATATTAACAAAGTGAAGTAAGCGGTAAAAGAATTTACACTGCAAAACCACTGTTTATGACTATGATAAAAAATTAAAATATTATGATAACGAATACCAGTTTAGCATAACAGACTGCTTGTACAACTTCACCTGACACAAAGCCTTGCACATTCAAATTAAAAATGGTTGTGACTGTTCTTATGTGAAATACGAGGTGGATATCTCAGTACGGTTTTTTGAGAACTTTTTCTTTTCTGAATTTTAACCAAAAATGTTCAATTTGTTGTATTAGGTCTCTGCATTATGGACTCTACAACTCCCTGTATGAATGGTTCAATCCCATCTATCTGAGTGACAAGGCAGCTGGTTTCAAGACTCAGGATTATGTTGCAAAAAAAGCTATGCCAGAACTCATCGAACTGGTCAACAGGTAGATTTGCATCAGTCATGTGATGATACAGGCTAGAGAAGGAAGAACAATTGTTTATGACATAAGCTTGATTGTTCTGTTGTATTTGTCTGTGTAAAGATCAACCTTCACAGCCTACATAGTGTATATGGTTTTACATTTATGAAACTGTTAATTGGTGATGTATTAACATCTCAGGTACAAGCCAGACCTGATTTGGTCAGACGGGGACTGGGAAGCACCTGACACTTATTGGAACTCTACAGAATTCCTCGCCTGGCTCTACAACGACAGTCCGGTCAAAGTGAGATCATCGGTTCATGTCATTCTTATTTTAGAACCGTCTCAAATTGTAATTCTGATCATAATGACTGCATTATTGCGCTCCTTACAGGATGTGGTGGTGACCAATGACAGATGGGGGAATGGCTGTTACTGTAAACATGGAGGTTATTTCAACTGTGCTGACAAGTTCACTCCTGGACATCTGCCCAATCACAAGTGGGAGAAATGTCAGTCAGTGGACACAATATCATGGGGTTATCGCCGAAATATGAAACTAACCGAACTGATGGATCTACCATCCATCATAAAGGTGCGATGTGTTAACTTACTATTGAGCAAAAGTGCTTCACTCAGATGATGTCACTAGATTTTTGCATTGTAAATAATGTATATGAATGAAACATGGACACAAACTTGTATGAAAGTTCATGTGGTGTCTAATGAGTCAAGTAAGTTTTTAACCTCTCATATGTTGTGACCGCAGGACCTGGTCTACGTCGTGGCCTTAGGGGGGAATTACCTGTTGAATGTGGGACCCACAGCAGACGGCGTGATCGCACCTGTCTTTGAGGAGCGTCTCAGAGGAATTGGAGCCTGGCTGAAGATCAACGGTGAAGCCATCTATGCAACTAAACCTTGGAGAGTTCAGGCTGAGAATGCTACAGTTCTTACCTGGTGTGTTGATGTTTTTAAACTTCCTCTTATCTTTCTATTCCTCACAGTTCTTTTGAAAAACTTTCAGAAGCTCCAGCTGTGAAAGCAGTGTCACCTAGAGACCTTTATCAGTATAACAGGAAGCATGTGAGAAAATGATAATTTAAGATTCGTAAAATTATTGCCAATTATAAATGCCTCACTTAATTAAATTAATATTCATGAGCCAAGCTGATAGGGATAGGTTGAAGTGAAATAGTTGAAATCTAGAGTGAACACAAACTTTTACCCTGAAATGTTGACATGTTACCGTTCATTCTTGGTCTTTTTATAATTAGCCTGGATTCCTCAACTGTAGTTTTGCTTTCTTTTGGAGTTTTAGTTTAGTTATAGTTAGCCTGTGATGTAGTTAATTAATAAATCTTTCACAGCTTTAATATAGTTTAAAATTTTACTTTAATTTCAGGTATACTTCAAAAAACACCAGCAACGTGTATGCGATCTTCACCTCCAATCCCATGCAAAACACCTTTCAGCTTTCTCTGCCCAAAACCTCCGACAGCACAGTGGTAAATATTTATGAATTCATTAGAATTTAGGCCATCAGTAAAAAACTTTTTTTTTTTGGTAAGACATCAATGAATGATCTGTTGCAACTCTGTTCAGGTGACTTTGTTGGGGAACCCTGAGCCTTTGAAATGGGCTCCTTTGAAAACAACAGGACTGATAATTCTCCTGCCTGATCTGCCTTTCTCACCCGCTGAAGCCTGGACACTCAAGCTGGACGGGGTGGCCTAAACCTAAAGCCTTTAAAACTTTTAAAGTCGCCATGAAATCAAATTTTACAATTTGTGTTTTTATATGTAATATTGTAGTGCTTATTATAAATGATTTATCTGTGCACTTCATTAATTAAAAAAAAAAAATGTACCCTTATAATCTTTAATCAAATACGTTCTCCTTCCCTCCCCCCTCGAAACAACTGTTCTTCTCTTCCTGTCATGTGCTATGGCGCGATGGCGTGGCAACTTCCCTCCCCAATCAATATTCTGTTTTACATGGAAATACGTCACAACACTGGAGAAAAGTTGTTTGTAACTTCCGGTTCATGGGGATTTTAATGACATTTGTTTTAAGAAAGTTTTGTATAAATAAGCTTTTTTTAATTTTGTCATAGACTATTTGATATGATTGCATAATAAAATGACCAACTGAATGACACACCAAATATCATTTTCAGATTGTTATCTGAATAATATCATATAGCATTGCATATTAGATACCTTGGAACCCAAGGCCAAAGATGGGCATAAATACATGGAAATGTATTTAAAATTCAAAATACTGTGAAAAAATTTATTTAAATACAAATACAGTATTTTGTATTTTGAAAATACACAAAATACATGTGAAATTGGCCATCCAGTGCAGGTATAGGTCACAATGAATGAGGAAACTGTAGGCCTATTGCTGGCAATTACAAATAAACTTGTGCAAAATAGCAGCCATTTATATACTTATTTCTGACCAGGTTACAATGTAGTCTATTACTTGTGGTGATCACTATTAAAAAATGCATACTGTATGTAAAACTGTAGGAACTTTTTCTGCTATCTAACAAAAAATATGACCCAAAATCTTAATTTTACTTCACAGTAACAATATATATCATGGTTTCACAATTCTCAATATCAGTTTTGATACAACAGCAAAAACTGAATTTGTCTGAACTAGTTGATACACCAAACCAGTACCCTGATAAAGAGGTTGACTGGCAAAAAGTATTTTATCTATTTTTAAAATACAAAAATACTCATCTTAAATGTATTTAAATACAAATTATATTTGATTTTTTTCCAAAGACTTCAAAATACAAATTAGTATTTTGTATTTCAAATACGTATTTTAAATACATGTATCTGAAATACTGCCCAGCCCATCCCTGCCCAGGGCTAAAATGGAAACATAATTCAACTGATGCTTGTGTCATTTTATTAGTTGGCCAAAATACCTTATAGTGAAGAAAAATAAATCTTTGTAATAGACGTCAGGGTGTGCCTAATGTTTACTGGTAACTAACTACCAGTTTAATCATTTTTCCTTCATATTATTTGTGGAATAGAAATATTATTTTGGAAATTATTTAATTATTTGTTGGAATTAAAAGGTTACTTTTTATTTGAAATATTAGGCAGCTGGGAAAGTTGTGTAATGTTATGTTTAGGGTTTTGTATACATCTGCAGGGGCTTATTATGGATTATGTTTGAATAAATATTTGTATATTTTAAAGTACACTTTTTAGTAGGGATGTCCCGATCCGATCACGCGATCGGAAATGGTGCCCGATCACGTGGTTTCAGACTCGATCGGAATCGGACGTTACCTCCCGATCAGGACTCGGATATATGTAAATTAGGGGTTTAACGGTACATGTATTCGTTATTATTGAAGGCTTCCGGTTCGGTACGCATACAAACCGAACGACTCCTAGAACCATTTTTCCTGCAGACAAAATCCGCGCTGGCGCGATCACCACAACGTTGCGCAACATCAAATGGCAAACGTAATGAAAGCGGAACGAGTCTGCGCTTCTCATTATATTGTGCTTAACGGACCATTATCAGTTCGGATCAGCAACATCTGTGCAGCGCGCGCCGATCTCGATCAAGCGACACTGTTACCACACAGCGCTAAGAGATCCAGTAAAGAAAACATTTGAATTCGCCACTGTATATATATTTAAATGTTATTTTTAATGTTACCAAAACATTATTTGTTCATCCTTCAAAGATTGCCCCCATTTATAAACCTGAAATTTTCAAGATGTAGGAAAACTCAAACTTATTTAAAAAAAGTTTTTCTTTTAATAAAATCTATTTAATAGGAAATTTCTCTGGCATTTCTTTCTTTTTGCTGTATCGTATCGAACCAAACCACAAATTTTGTGAACTGTTACACCCCTAATGTATATAGGCTATATATTCTCTCTTTTTTTTATACACTTTTAAAACATTTTTATTTTTTGTTTACATGCCTGCCAGGTATTTTAAGTTGAGGTGCTATTTGTTTTTATTTTAGACTTTTTCTATATTTACTGTTGCACAGGGACGTGCGGTCAGGGTAGGCAGGGTAGGCAGTGCCTCACCAAAGGAAATGCTGACATTACATTTATTAATCCCAAGAGCTTTATTAATTCACCACATTATTAATTGCATTTATTTTATTCCAAATATTAATTTTTGTAACAAAAATAATCAGGAATACTTATATAATACTCCTTTTGCCATAGTTTGCTCCTAAAAACCATTGTTTCATGCAGGAAATTCAAGGCCATGGTCATTGAGGCAGAGGTTCGCAGTGCCTCTTTGGTCCATAGAACGTAGTTTACGGAGGTTTGCGCATGCGCAGTCAGTTCTCATGCTGTTTTGAATTATCAACATTGAGGCAGAGACCGAGACTGCTTCATATCACGTGATCCACTCGCTCTCACTCAATCCGCGATTCTGACTTTGCTCTGTATGCAGGCAGCGATGTGATGATGCCTGATATTAACTTGGGTTGCTAAATTACCTGAATGAATATACAGTGGCTTAACTTTGTTTTAAAAAGTGGGTGGGACAGGTGTATGTGTGTGCGCGTATGTGTGTATAAATGAATGAATCCCGTGAATAAATATATTTGACGTGAGTCCTTTAATGGTCCAGTGGTAGAACTTTTGCCGAGCATGTCAGAGGTTCGGGGTTCTAATCCGCACTCGTATAGTTTTTTTTTTATTTTTTTTTTTTATCAAAACCGAATATGTTCATCAGTGGTTGTATTATATTAAGCAGGGACACGTTTGTGTACATTTTTGTTTTGTGATTTCACCGAAACGAACAAAAAGTCTCCGCGCGTGCATGTGAAGACTGCGTTAGCCACGAGATATACACTGTAACCGCGCCACCGATCGCAGCGGCAAATTACGCCCCTGTGAATATGCCACATTGATAGGTCACAGCCTACCCATGACAAGACTTCACCGCACGTTACGTTACTGCTGTTGCACTAAAGTCCAAAAGTGAAGATTTGATGTTATTTATTACTTCATTGTTCAAGCTACCTCACAGAAGTGCTCTGTTTGTTAAGAGTTGTTGAACGTTAAAATAAGGTTAATTAAATAAAAAATAAGGAACATCCTGGATCTGTTTTTTCTCTCTTCTTTATTCTTTTTTTATGTATTATATAAGTATCGGATCGGGACTCGGTTTCGGTAGATACTCAAAATCGAATGACTCGGACTCGAGGGCAAAAAAACCTGATCGGGACATCCCTACTTTTTAGGGACCATGTCAATGGTCTTGTGTATTAATATGTTTAATTAATTAACTGTTATGACTGAGTATGTATGTGAAATATGAACCTAAAACATATGCTGAGCTGAACTTTTTTAGGTTGCAAAATAAAAGTTGGTTACAGTTAGCCTATATTTATTTAGGCTAGTGTAGTTCTACATTATTTGTAGACTAGCCTATAAACATTACTTTTGCTACTTATCAAGAAGTTGTTCGTCATATTGCTTTTTTATTTTTTATTTGAAAAGGCAATTAAATATTTTCTTTTATAATAGTAAAGGTAGTAAAAGTGGCATTTCCCATTTTTCAAAAGGAACAGAGTGGCGGGGATCAGTTCGAACGGGAAGCGAAAGCTTTTTCTTTCACCAGAATTGACCGATTCCCGTTCCCGAACAAACGTTAAACTCATTTGGATCCCCATCCTTTGTTACAAGTGGTTAGAAGGGAAGTCATGTGTTGTAGTCACATGTGTGATGGCATAATGGTTAACCAGGAAGAAAATACAATTGTTTGGGTCTGCATTATGCTGAATCGTAAGTTATGTCGGCAGAAATGTGTGATGTACGGATGTAGCCTACTGTACTGATCATTCATGCATTAGTCACTATACTGACCACAGTGCACGCGCGCGCGTCTTTGATCAATCATGCAAGTGACTCTGAGTCAGATATCGCTGGTTCTTTGTCTTCTATCATGCGCTTCATTATTCGGTGCTCGATATACACCAGACTGGGCCAGTCTCGACTCCAGACCAGTTCGGGATCTTTGTTCATTGGGGGGTGTTTTCAGTGCCCGCGTTCGGCAGCGAGTGGTTCTGGTGGTACTGGAAAAACTACCCATGGATTCAGCAGCTACACGGACTTCGCTCCTGATTTCCACGCGCAGTTTTTTTTACCCTGATGAGTGGGCGGATATCGTCGAAGCTTCAGGAGCAAAGTATGTACTTACGATACTTAAAATGTAGCCTATTTCATGTCCTTCCTCTACTACTCTCTCTCTCTCTCTCTCTCTCTCTCTCTCTCTCTCTCTCTCTCTCTCTCTCTCTCTCTCTCTCTCTCTCTCTCTCATTTCCCACGAGTCCACTCATTGATTCAGAGTTGCAATACCTCTGCTGGACAGCAGGAGCTCTGCACATACTGCAGTGCTGATCAGCTGAGCTGCAGTGACTGTGCTTGAGTGTGTCAGACAGCCATAGAAAACACTTTTATCACTGCTACTGCTTCTGCCACTCTAGACTGAATGCAGGCGGAGGGGGGGGAATAGAGAGAGGAGAGAGAGCGAAGGAGAGAGCGTACAGGCCTTGCCAAATAAAGCCATGGGGGCCTGGGCAGTGACGATCCTTTCTACACTATAAATAAGCTGTTCTTCTGCCGGTTCGGGTTTGGTGTCTGGAGCTCTGGACCAGTGACTGCACCAGTGACTGCACCAGCCCGTCTCAGGAGATTCTCATCCGCTCTCAGGCCTGTCACTATGCCACGGGTGGATGCTGACCTCAAACTGGACTTTAAAGATGTCCTTTTCAGACCAAAGAGAAGCAGTCTGAAGAGCAGGTCTGAGGTAAGAGCATCTGCTTGCTGTCTCTGTTAAAAGAAATTTGTGCCACTGGCCTTGTCTTGTTATACCTGAAAGATACATTTAAACTGAGTACCAAGGGAGCTGCATTCATGTTTGGGCTAAGAATGAAACTGAAATTAGGATGACCTTGATGAAGTTCATCTGTTTTTTATGGGGCCCATGTTTAAGCTTCAACCAATAGCAGTTTATCAAGCTTGATCAGCAGACAGTGCTCCAGTATGTTGGCTTCTCTTTATTTTGTGGTGTTGATGTGTCTTGAAACAAGTCCAGTGGTTTTTAGGGTCAACTGACCAGGCTAAGGAAAAGCAACCTGAGAGCTAACATTAGTGCTTTCAAAACATGTTGGCATGCTTCAGGCCTATTTTTAAACATGAATAGAAGCAGATTCCACTGTGGTGTAACTCTTGGTCACACTATAGGTCCACCCAACGACACACAATGATACCAAAACATATGATTATCTACATGGGTTGTATGCCTGTAATTCTTTCATATTTCACCCAGACATTCTTTTTGTTCCAGTTAAAGTGTAGCTTTCTTAGTTAAACACCTGCTTTCAAAATCCACATGCTAATCTGTCAGGTTTACAACATTGATAATCTACTGTTTCCTATGTGTGTCCTGGCTGATGAATTCAGAGGAGGTTTTCACTGCAGGATGACGTAAAGTGCCGGGGTGAGATCTCGCTGCGTCTGGCTAATCTGATGGCTGTCACTGTACGGACAGGAACACTGGTGTGATGATATACAGGCTCATTAAAATAGGAGAGCAGCTGAGGTCCTCTTTATAACCTGGAGTAATCTATCACTGACCTAGCCTTAAACATCAACAATAAACGAGAGGATCCCAATTGTATGCCTGGAATGTCCGTGAAATGTCTCTTCAAACAGGAGAATGGGGAATTTGTTCCCCACAGCACAAAAGCAGTTCAGTAAATAGCAGCAGGATGATTATTCATAGGGCAGTGTAGTGTGACTGCAGCAGTTACTGGAAATCATCGAGAACCGATTCGGAGAACCTGAGAACGTGTGTGTGTGTGTGTGTGTGTGAGAGAGAGAGAGCTTCTGTGCATATCAGTTTGCAATATTATTTTTTCGCAAGCAGACAAAACTATAAATGATTCAGCTCAATTTCACTTAAGCCCACCACAGTCTCTCAGCTGGATGGATGATATTAATCAGAATTTGGTCATATTCTGATTATATACTACCATTAGCAAGTTTGGGGTTGGTAAGAATTTTTTATGTTTTTTAAATAGGCTTCTTGCACTCGCCAAGGCTTCACTTATTTGATCAAAAATAAAGTAAAAACAGTAATTATTAGAATTTAAATTAACTTTTTCTATTTTAATATATTTAAAAATCTTTTTTAATTTCCAGAAAGTAAGTTGCACTTGACTATAACTCAAACCGGGTCAAAATTGCATTGTCACATTTTATTATTACATTCACAAAATAATGTATAATACCATACAATACAATAAAAACTTTTACAAACATTATAAACACCTAAACATTTTAGTTCCCCTTGTTACATCGAATTCTGTGACCCATCAAAAAAAAAATGTTTAATTGGAATTGCAAAAAAAAAATAATAATAACAACAACAGTGCATAGATACATCTTGTCAATCAGAGTAGAGCAACCTCAAGCATTGGCATATACGCATGTTGATGACATACATGTAAATGTCAAGTTAACATAATATACCTGATTGACAATAAGAAGTCAATATTCCATTTTAATACTACAACTTGAATATGACTAATCTAATAAAAATGTATTGAATTTTGGTTCATATAACACCTTATTCAAGAATATCCATTGAACATTAACATTCATCTGAACGTGCAAACAAAGGTAAATCTGGGTGTATTATATACAGACAATTTTATCAAGCTATTGAAGAAACACAATTTTTGATGTTTTTCAATAAAAGAGCAGATATAACAGCAGAATTTAAATAATAACTACAAATCTTCTGCTTAGTGGTTCTGCATACCAGATGCTTAAAAATACCACAAAAAATGGTAATACTGTATGTAATATGACTGCTTGCCTCACTCTTGTGTAATATATCAATATGCTTTGTTTCAAATTTCAAACTAGAACAGACGGACACTCCTTATTTTATTCAGAGAAAGCACTACTGCACATTAAACACTGCATTTGACATCCACCAGACGTGGAGAATGACTCCAGCTCAGTTGATGGGTCTAAATATCTTTCAGTTGTAATATCTTTGAGTTCATGCTATGATGGGTTACAGGGACAGGAGAACAGGATTTAGGAACACAGGATGTTTATCCATTAAAATGAGGCTCTTCAGACGGTCACATGTACTGTTTGTATGTTTGAAAAGTTATTTCCTCTTTATTTTTTGTCCTTGAAGGTTGACCTGCAGAGGACCTTCACATTCCGGAACTCAAAGCAGACATACAATGGCATCCCGATCATCGCTGCTAACATGGACACCACCGGCACTTTTGAGATGGCACAGGTGCTCAGCAAGGTGAGTGCTTCTTTAAACAAAGCTCACTAACTGAAGAAACACAGCACCTGCGTCTGAAACATAACCCAGGAAAAGTCTTGTTTTACTATGTTTTATCTCTGTGAGTATCACTGAAACATAATTAGCTGTGTCCTGTTTCCATGCACTGGGATCAAGAGGCTTTTATATTTCTGTCTGTCTCGGTGCCAGACACTTTGCTGGTCTCTCAGACATCTCTCTGGTCTGTCTTTCAGTACACTCTCTTCACAGCCATCCAGAAGCACTACTCCCTGGAGGAGTGGAAGACCTTTGCTGCCAGTCATCCAGAGTGCCTTGAGGTGAATGGACAAAAATGTTTTTCTTGCCTCGCTTAATCAAAAGCAGTTTAATTAAAAGGTTTAGTCTATCAACTGCCTAACAATCACATTGATTTATATAGCTCGTTTTACAATACAGATTGTTTCAAAGCAGCTTTACAGTGATAATAGGAAATGAATGCAACAAAGATTGTTTTGGCTGTACAGCAGCTCTAGTCATTGTCTAGCTTAAATACGTTTTTTTATTGATTAATTTCCATTGAAAAAAATCATTAGTTGTTAACTTGGCTAACATGACACTGTTTTCAACTGAAAACAGAAAACTTTTAATGGTTTCAAATTGAAAACGGGGTTTGAAAGCGATACCGTTATCATCTCCGTGTAAACTTTAAAAACTTGAATCTGTGAAAACAGCAACGGCATGCAAATTTGAATGCGAATGTGCGCAGGCGTGTAGTCTTTCTTTACAAAGCGACATTGCCAATTACTTGTCTGGTATGCATAATACAGCGTTTTTAGTCGTTTCCGCAGATCCGTGTGAACGGGAATCATTTTGATAATGTTTTTATCTGTACAGAGGAAAACCGTTTGTCGTGAAAAAACACTAAGAACACCATAGAAAAGGCCTGGCATCCCCCAGCTATTATCCTCAGATCACCCTAGTAACGCATAGCAGCAATTAGCCAAAATACCCTAGCCACAACAATCGAGCAACCACCTAGCAACAGAGGTGTAAAGTCCAGGGGTCAGAAAGTAAAAGTTCTGCCATATGTTTATTCCACCCATGAACTTAGACAGCTGGTTTCACTAATTAGGTCTATCTCCTGGTCCTAGCTGAAAAACAGTGCTAATTGGCAAATCCAGGTGATTGGAACAAAATACTGAGGAGGACTTTTACTTTCTGAACCTCTGCCTAGCAGACACAGAAAACATTAGAAACCATAACAAGGCATATTCTTTCAGACTTCAAATCTGTCTATAATAACCTCAGCAGACTAACACTATGGACGCTTGTTCTGCCACTGAATAAAAAAGTCGTCAGAATTGTGAGATAAAGTCGCAATCATCTTTTAAATGTTTTTTTTTTAAACGCATGTAACTTTTAGCACATTTAGTTTTCTAGACGGAAACTTTCTTATTTCTCCACAAAGTTCCTGCAGTGAATCAACGAAGCCTTTAAGGGGATATCGGATGCCCATTTTCCACAAGTTGGTATGATTCTTTATGGTCTTCATGTAAAGTTTGTTACATACTTTGGTTAAAATTCCTCAATGGTTGTGTAAAACAACACCCTTTTTACCCTTTTTGAAATGATAATGAGCAACTGCTCACCCCACCCCTCTCTTCCGTGGGCCGTGTCGACACAAGACACATAAAGTGCTGCCTTGGCAGACAGTATACAAATGGCTGAGGGCGGAAATATGCTAATACGGGACAGTTCGTCAGTGGTCGTGGGCGGAGCATGAGCAATATGACATCATATTGCTCAGAAAATCCAAACGGCTTGATTATTGTTTAGGCTTTTTGAGGATAAAAAAAAAAAGGAGCGAATGGATTCTTTTCATTGTATGGTGGTTGTGTCCACACACTGCAAAGACACATTTATATGCAAACACCATATAAAAGTGAATTTTGCATCCAATGACCCCTTTAAAGGGTTAGTTCACCCAAAAATGAAAATGATGTCATTAATGACTCACCCTCATGTTGTCCCAAGCCCGTAAGACCTCCGTTCATCTTCGGAACACAGTTTAAGATATTTTAGATTTAGTCCGAGAGCTTTCTTTCCCTCCATTGAGAATGTATGTACGATATACTGTCCTTGTCCAGAAAGGAAATAAAGACATCATCAAAGTAGTCCATGTGACATCAGTGGGTTTGTTAGAATTTTTTGAAGCATCGAAAATACATTTTGGTCCAAAAATAACAAAAACTACGACTTTATTCAGCATTGTATTGTCTTCCGGTTCTGTTGTCAAGCCGCGTTCACGAGTCCGCAGTGACGCTGATGATGTAAGACGCTACTGACGTGTTCTGGTGTGTCCGTGTATTCGGGTTCAAATAAATATGGCTGGGCAAAAAAATGCAGGTCTTCCTCTGTGTCGAAATCCTTAGACATGTTTGTGAAGATTGTTTTGTTTATAGCGTGCGTCTCCCTCAGAGACTGTAAACGAAGCTCGGGCGCACCAGATTACACGTCAGCAGCGTCTTACGTCATCAGCATCACTGAACGCGGATTGACAACAGAACCGGAAGACAATACAATGCTGAATAAAGTCATAGTTTTTGTTATTTTTAGACCAAAATGTATTTTCGATGCTTCAAAACATTCTAACTAACCCACTGATGTCACATGGACTACTTTGATGATGTCTTTATTTCCTTTCTGGACAAGGACAGTATACCGTACATACATTTTCAATGGAGGGACAGAAAACTCTCGGACTAAATCTAAAATATCTTAAACTGTGTTCCGAAGATGAACGGAGATCTTACGGGCTTGGAACGACATGAGGGAGAGTCATTAATGACATCATTTTTGGGTGAACTAACCCTTTAAGCATATCTACCGTCTCATCCTCAGCATATCGCGGCCAGCTCAGGCAGTGGAGTGGCGGATCTGGAAAAACTGTCCAGCATCCTGGAGGCCATTCCTCTCATCCAGTACATCTGCCTGGACGTGGCCAATGGCTACTCGGAACACTTTGTGGAGTTTGTCAAAAAAGTTCGGGAAAAGTTTCCTAAGCACACCATCATGGTGAGATTTTTGCCCAAACATAATATAACAAGCATGATATAAGTATAGGCTATCTATTTGTGTTTGTTGAACAACAAATGTCATATAACACAAGGATCTTGATCATTTAGGCAGGAAATGTGGTGACAGGAGAGATGGTGGAGGAACTCATTCTGTCTGGAGCTGATATCATTAAAGTGGGCATTGGGCCAGGTAATCGTCCTTCATATTAAATAGCATTCCTTGCCGTATCTGGAGCATGTTAATGATGTTTGAAAACACTGTGATCTTTAGGTTCTGTGTGCACCACACGCATTAAGACCGGTGTGGGTTATCCTCAACTGAGTGCTGTTATTGAGTGTGCTGACTCGGCCCATGGACTGAAAGGACACATAATATCTGTGAGTCTCTTTAAATGAAATGGTTTTCATGGTTAGCATTACGCCATCCTTTAATGCAAGGCACAGATTGGCAGTTGGGAACCCACATACAAGTGACATCACATTACCACAAGAGGGCAGCATCCTCAATTCTATTCCAGTGTTTCCCTACCTTGTCAGTTTTATTTGTCCCATCAGAAAGGCTCAAAGGCTTCATTAACACCAAAACAGACGATTTTTCTTTTAGGCCAACCCGGAAGTTGGCATCACCCTGGTTTCCAGGACAAAAACCCAATAGCTAATATTCCACTAGCTTTTGGATTATTGCATAAAATAAGTTTTGTGACCTACAAAAGTTTATGATTCTTACACATTTTGCTCATCATGATAATCTTCACAAATGAACACAACTTTAATGAATTTTGGAGCCTAAATAAAATTGGCTAAAAAGTAAAAAGCTAAACGTATAAGCGAACTAGACTATGGTCGCATGACTTCAACGTCACCTTCTCTTTCGGTCTCTAAGGCTGTAAAAGCAGGGGTATTACTGATGTATTTTATGTTGTAGAATAAATTGTGAAAGTATCTTGATATTGTGTTAACCACAGACATTATTTTAGACATTTAACCAAAAACCCATTTAAAAAACGCATTGACTTTGATGATGGAACCTGAAATGGTAAAATGCGAACTCATTTGTGAGTTTTGGCATTGCAAAAATACAGTATCCCTGCAGCATGCTATTAAAATAATTTTTATTTTAAACAAAAAAAAAAACACTTTTTAAGTAGTTTCTTTTCTTCCTTTAATGAGACGCACAAGCTTGTTGAGAGACAAGTTTTAACAGTTCTAGTTGCAACCATGGATAAACTACTGGTGAATTTATTTATAAATAAAATCCAGTTAAATTGCAATTTCTGTTTCATAGGTTTGACACAGTAACAGCAAAATTCATTCTAAGTAGCCCAAAGCAACTTTGGATTCAAATAAAACATTTTATCAGCTCATGCATTTTTGGAAACTGAATAACTGCGAATAGACCTTTGCGACGCTAGTGCCACACTTAGCTAAAGACCTTAGTCAGGGTAGCGCCATATTTAATTTTTTGACAGGAATGAAAGCAATGCTGTTGAAAGTTGTGAGTTGGCAAAATTAAGTGATCTATGACTTTTCTACAGTGTATGCCATTGTAAAGACTAAGTCTATCCCTCAAAGCTTTCATCTGCATTAAATTCAATATGGCGTCTAACCAGACTAAGGTCTATACGATTGCTTTTCAACTGTGCTGTTATATGACCATATAGGCAGGAGTTTGTAAAGCTTTCTCTTTTTTTCTAGGATGGAGGCTGCAGTTGCCCCGGGGATGTTGCCAAAGCTTTTGGTGAGCAGTGATGAGTGGTTTCATGTTTCAAACACCAAACAATAAAAGCATCATTTTACTGTTTTTGTACTATTATAAAAGTTATTATATCTATTGTTGTCCTACTAAGCCCATTCACACCACGGACGATAATGAAAGTTTTAAAGATTAGCATAGTCCACACTACAAATATAACGATAACCACACAGAGGAACGATATTGTTGGAATCAATTTCACAATAATTTTTTCTCCCCAGCTATTTAATGATAAAAACATTGATAGCCAATCAGAATCCATCTTGCTTTAGGGCGCTCAGGAATTTAAAGCAGGAGACGACAATGTTATCGTGCGTTGTGTGGATGCTTATATTATTGTTATAGTTATCTTTATAGGTATTGTTCTTGGTGTGAATAGGCCCTTAATCTATCTAATAATACATTTTCATTAGGCGCTGGGGCAGATTTTGTCATGCTGGGAGGAATGTTAGCGGGACACGATCAATGTGCTGGTGAAGTCATTGAGAAAGATGGCAAGAAGTTCAAGATGTTCTATGGGATGAGCTCGGACACAGCCATGAAGAAGTACGTCGGAGGGATAGCAGAGTACAGGTGAGGATGTTTTCATACATTATATAGGGCATATTTATGCCAATTCATTTTGGGGTTTAAGTGCATTTGTTAAAGGACGTGTGGCACCAGAGCTACATAAATAACTGATATTGCAGGTCATCTATGTGTACATCTGTTTATGTGATTTCAAGGGCATCAGAGGGCAGGACGGTCCAGGTGGCCTACAAAGGTGACGTCGAAAACACCATCAGGGACATCATGGGTGGTTTGCGGTCCACATGCACATATGTAGGAGCTGCCAAACTCAAAGAACTGAGCCGCAGGACAACCTTCATCAGAGTCACACAGCAGTCTAGCCAAATGTTCACCTAGTCCCACAGGCTAAACAAACATGCACACTCACAAATACAGATTCACCATTACTAGGTAAGGAATAGTTCAGCTGCTAATGCAAATTGAATTTTGGGTGAAATGAGCAGCATAATTCTACCATAAAGAGGAGAGGAAAGACATTCATGAACATATTTCCCTCTGTCTTCCAGTTTTCTGTGCTCCATAGATACTCAGGAACCTTGCTGTATACAATTTCTTTGGAAAACCAATGTTGTAGCATGGCTCAATTTAGTTCATTTACAACCTTTAAGTTCTTTAAAGTATGCAATGGGGTTGCATCTGTACGAGAGGGTGAATAAGGAAACAACTAATAAGTCTCTTGACAGGAAAATACTAGTGGTATGATTCATTCTAACCCATTCTCTCCCTATAGTATAGCAACTGAAAGAAATGCATGCTAGTGAAGAATTTACACACCAGCAGAGAATCTTCTCTGCCACTTTATGCTCGCTCCTGCGTGTTGTGCTCTAAGTTTGAGTTGATTTGTGCAGAGATTGGTGCATTGGTGTACTGTTGTGAACTATTTCTGCTGGCCTGCTTCCTTTGTGATTGTACAATGGGTGTGGTGGGATGTCATATCAGACCAGAGGAATGTGAAACCTCCTGCACCTCATTTCATCAACATGCCTTGTGCAGTTTAGATGAGGTAGAAAATACAGGATTAAATGTGTTATGAGTAAAACATTACATATGGAGGAATAAACATCTGAATGAAACCTGTGCCCTAAATACCTTTCCATTTTTGTTCAATTATGTGATCAAATATGTTATTTTGGAATAATGACCAGCTGACTGTACATACTTATATTATCTTCATGATTCCGTAAAAAAAGAAGTCTAATTTGATTAAAGCTCATGAATTAAACAGCTTGTAAACATACTTTATCACTAGGAAATAAAAAGGAAATAACCAGTTTAAGGTACAGTAGGTAACCTGTGGACTTCTAGCGGTTAAAAAACAAAACTGCATGCATTTTTAGGAAGAACATTGCTGTGGTTGTGCTTCGACCCTGCGTGACTGTGGATGAATATGGTTCTTTGTCCTATTGCTCATAAAACACTCACTACAGGGCCAGAAATAACCAGTGTAGATGGAAAGGATCTCAGGCTGACTAGCTGAAGACGTTACTGTAGCTTTACCCATTAATAGACACGGTACTTCCTTGAAAATAAATTCCAGCACACACAGCACTAAAACCATAATAATATGACCCTTAATAGATAATGCTTCACAATTAACTCTGTTAGAGAGCTACATATGGCAGTTTACGGGTTCAATAAAATACCGTACTCACCTGTTGAGTAATAAAAACACCATGATAGTAGAAGTATTTTCACCATTCATTTTCCCCATAGGGATTTTTAAAACGTTTTTGTCAAGTCATAAGCCATGAACCAAATTAACCAGCAATGAGATGATTCACAAAAATCACATTTGGTTTTAAAGCAATAAAAAAAGACAGAGGTTCAAGGCTGTGTATTTGACGGCTTTAATAAGGGAAACTACAATCCCATGACGCATTGTGAATGCCATGATCATGTTATGATTAAAAACAATGGATAAATATAAAACTATTGATTTAAAGATGCTCATTGTGTAGAAACAACATAATTTAAGTTTATTGAAAAATATGTGAATTTTGCACGCAATTTTTTAAGTACTTTGGGTGACTTATGCACAATTCTATAGTGCGAGTTGCGTGTTCACACTGAAAATTCCAAATAGAAAAAGTACACTTTAAATACCCGGAAGATGCACCAAAGTGTGGAATGTCAGACACTTCATGCAGCTTTAATTACCTAGTGGAGGGGGAGGGGCTATTAGACTCAGATGTTGAATGACAAAATAACCTTATAAAATTCATATACTACACTGAGTAGTATAAGTGTATAGTGTGTCATTTGGGACACAACTTGACTATCACGTCATTTGCAGTGCTTCAAGTGAGTGATGGGTGAAGATTTTTTAGAAGAATCATGGGTAATTCCACTGATGAACACAATCATTTAAAAAATAAGTTGAAATAAAGCAGACTAATGGCAAAAGCTCTTCAGCAAAAGCATATAACATTGATTAACAACTTTGAAGCTCACAATAGCTGTCTTAAATTATTAATAAATTGTTACAAAATCCCCTATGGAGAACATGAATGTGATTTGGAGCCTACTTCCGGAACCCGGACTGCAGTCCATTAGGACCCCGAGCAAATCCCATTGGTTCAAAAGGTGCATTTAAATAATTACGAGATTTCAACGTCAGCGTTCACGTCCTAGTAGAGCTCGTATTACAACTTGTAAGCTGGGAATTTTTTGGAGAGCTCCTACTTGTACCTGACCGCTGAAGATTCACTTAGGAGTTGATAGTGTTGCTATAGAAATGCATAATTCCCAGCCCGAGCTCAGAGAAGAACATCATGTGTTGTCATCTCGAAATTAGGGTAATTACGACATGGCGTGAGCCCAGCTACAGACCCGATTTCTCACGACACTGGTTTCTGTTGATATACAGGTATTCAGCTTTGCCATTGAAATATCTGACCGCTGATTTCAGTGATCGACCAATCAGAATCGAGCATTCCAAAAAGACGTGAAATGATTGTTGATACACATTCCTTACAGGGTTCTGTACCTGGGGAGTCTTCATCACACACACTGATGATATTTCTTGTTTCTTTCATTATATGTGTATATTTAGACTTTTATAATCAACTTACCTTCTTTTCAGACTAGGCTACTGTATTGTGGTTGAAACTATGGTAACACAAAGACAGACAAGCAGACAGAGCTGAATCGGTTTGGGCTCATTCTGCCAGCCATTGCTTTTTCCCACACAGTCAAGTGTGGGTTTGTCGTGTCTGATAAGATCTCAATGTCTTCCATCTACACTTTTTCAAAGGAATGATCCAGCGAATACTCATGGCCGCCACCTCCGCCAACACCCACACTCCATTGACTAGGTGCGCTGGAGTCAAAGAAGCCTGTGGAATACCTGCAATTGTTTGAGAGTGTGTGTTCATGTCTGTCGGCGAAATAAGCCCACTCTATCTGACAAAAGCACCTTTAAAACCCCGTTCTCACAAATCACAAACTCCAAAAAGGGTGCAGTTTGCAATTGGCACTGTCATTTTTATTAGTACGTGTATACTGCAACAATAAACTTGTACTGGTATACAGACAATTTCTTTTTTTTTAAACAAATTTGTTCACAACCTGAATCAAATATTGTTTTGTTGTTCAGAATAATGAAATAAGTTCTAACTAGAAAACCGGCAAGCACCATCAAAGAAAGGGACCAAAAAAATCCAAGAAACAACGTGAGTGTATCCTACAAATAGACACACCACAATTAGAAAATAGAATTTCAATTCAATTTTTTTTTATATTAGTTTTCTTTCTTAAAAAAGCTAGTGCAAGTACAATATTTTACACAACTTACAGAGTATGCACGCATATGGAAATAAAATGAACCAAAAGAGCAAAAACAAATTGCCTTTCACAATTATTTCCTACCTAGGGCTTTATATATATATATTTTTTTTACATATATTTTCCTTTATAAGTAAGGTGCAAAACACAACTTCCTTTCCCAACAACCATCGCTTGCTACTGGCCAGAATCCTCAAATTCAATTCCAAGAAAATAGAACCTCAGGATTGGATGCGACATTCAATTTTGCAACTTTAAAAGTCTCGCTCAACATTTCTGCATGGTGTCTAACATACTATAGGTCCAGTAAATCCACAGCACTGAAACTATGGAGAAAACAACAACCTACTGTACCTCCACTGAATCAATGTTTTTTGAACAGTAGGTAGAGGTCCAATCCGGAGGTTTTATGATCGTGGATCTTTCTGCCCAATGGCAAGTGAAAAAAGAAACTAGAAAAAGCTTCCATTTCCCTTCCAATGGAAGACTTCAAATCTCTTTATGACACGACCCGCAACACCTTTAGTCCAGCAAACATGGGGTATTACTGCTATATCTGAACCCACTCCTTCCTGAGGAATGACCAATGGCTTCCTGTTTCACGAAACACATCTTAACATTTCAATCTCAAAAAGCGAAAACAAACAGGGGAAGAAAAATGAGAGGTGGCTGGACATTTAATGATAACCGAACTCTGTTCACCTGACAAGGTGTAGAGTGTTATTTCACCTCCTGCTAATAATTGATCTGGCCTCAGCTTTCAAATTCATGAGAAACTACCTTCACCATTCATTCAGAATCTACACAAAACATACTTGGAAATGACTGACATGTTAAAATCAGGCCTAAAAAGAGTACAATTTTACAGAGACATCTTATTAAGCATTCATTGGCAAGAAATCCAGAATTACAAAATGACCTTTTTTCTTGAAGATATGTATAGTTGTACAAATTCTGAAGGATAAATACACGTTACGAGGCTGTTGATTGCTATGCGTGAAGGTGACATTGTGTATGTGAAAACAGCATCTGTACACGAGTCGGTTCCGGCCTGTCATGGTCAAAACGTCCCTGGCGTTTAGTTCTCAGTGGTTAACCATGGTGGAGTGTCCAGTTCAAACCAACAGTGACAAATACTCCTGAAGATTCAACACGAGTCTCATTCCTGCGCTCTGGTTAGGCCTGGCCAGATGAGGGTAACAGAACACAGGATGTACCTCTCTCTGAGGAAGCGTTTGTCAGTTTACCGGCTCACCAAAACAACGTGAGAGACGAGGGCCGGGCATGACTCCTTTTTTAAGGAGTGCGCACTGCATTAGCACTGATATAGCTGAATGATCATATATCAATTATAGCATTAACAATAAGACTAGATACAATACCCATATCAAGCAGCCCATACATCAGGGTGAAACAAAACCATAACGTGGGCTTGTAGAAGATTCTCAGCCTGAGGTTATTAATCCAGCTGTTTGGACAATTGACATGATGTCAAACAGTCAAGTTGAACAGAGAAATCCTGACTGATTTTACAACTAATTTCAAAGAAAAGCAAACTAAAAATAAAGTTGTATTTCAATGAGAGCCACAATAAAAGAAACAACTTTTGATTTATTTTTCAAACTGCTGAAACTCGCAATCCAACATTCATCTTTTTTGTCATTTGTGCCAGAGTAATGAAAGTAAAAACAAGGAAAAGTCAGCGGTGCTCCTCTTATGAGAGAGAGAGAGAGAGAGAGAGAGAGAGAGAGAGAGAGCCGTCACAGAGTCGCTCTTAAAAACATTCATTAAAACACTTTCTCTTGTCTCCTACCATGATAAAAGAGTGCTACAGAGGAGACCGAAGCAAAAGTACAAAGTCCAAAGTACATGAAGCAAGGTTAAATATAGAACCAACATAAAAATAAAACAAAACAGAACGATGGTGTTCGAGCACACATCAGTACAACAAAAAGTAAAGTCATCTCAGGTTCGTAGAGGACCATTCAAATGTTATTTCAACTCTTTGTCCTCGTCGTCTCAACCCGTTGGACCCAGGAACGGGCCGAGACGGAGGGAATTCGTATTGGAGGGGAGAAACTGCGATGACACCATAGTCTCACTCTATCTTCCTCAGGATTAGAAAGTGCTGAAACAGTATTATCAAGTCTATCTATTCTATAAATGACAAAAATGTGCATTTTGTTTTCGTTTGTTTCTATAAAAGTGGTCCCCACTTTGATGAGGTCGATGAATCATTTCTCAGTCTTTTTTTCAGTATCTTGCATGTGTGAGGATCTGGGCTTGTGACGTCAGAAGGACAACAGGCAGACGGACAGACAGCTTGTGATGGGGACAAACAGACTGACACAGACGCTTTCACGGAGACGGACAGAGTGTTTTAGGAAGGCCTCATATGGTGTAGAGACATTGTGGGAAACCAAAGCACAGGGCCAATGAAATGACTGATTCTGGTTACAGCAGTTTACCACACACAAGAATATATATATATGTGTGTATGTATCTTAACATGTACAAAAACCTTTCAAAGGTCACACAACCTCCTCGACACACACACATTCACACCTCTTTCCCATCCCTGAGTAAGCCCAAGGAAAGATTTTGACCTTTATCAGAAAAGCAAATGATTTTGTCATAATGTCAGACACAGCAAACTCACCCCTCTGCCAAAGTAAATGAAATGTGCAACATTTCAACAAAGTGAAACACTATATTTGCCATATTTACTCACAAAAAGCTAAATAAAATAATAAAACCCACAGCCTACAAATAATACCATTTGTGGGAGAAGGTGTATGGGTTACACTTTATTTTACAGTACGTGTACTTACAGTGTAGTTACCCAAAACAATTAAAGTAATATAAAGTAACTACATGGGTTAACATTAGGTTTAGGGGTAGGTTTAGAGTTAGTACCTAGTTATAACCCAGTTACTGTAATTGCTATAATAAGTACACAGTATGTACATGCGTAACAGGACTGTCAAATAAAGTGCTACTGGAGTATGAATGGAAACCACAGAAACAGTGCTACATGCAGATGGCACAAACTGTTACGCGTGAACATGTCAAGCTTAAACAGAAGAAGAGTTTAGAACATCACCACTGGGGTTTGAGTTTCATGTGACATTGATGCTAAAAAATAAGGTGTCAAAACAGCATCCACCACTTTTAATGTGCTCTTATTTCTCTTGTCTCTCAGCACTGGAGGTCATAAGAGACTCTCATTATCAGCACAATAAACCACCAGCTGTACCATGTGCATCTTTTATTCTCTTTGTTTGTGATGACCATTAAATGTGATGGCACAGAACATCTGTGATGTTTCATTCATTCAGGACATCGCACGTCAAGCATATTCAATTCATTTGCAGTTGGACTTATTCCTCGAAAATCAGATAAACAAACAACATGGATGTTCAAATTAATGTCGATAAGTCTTAAAGTTATAAGTCCAAATCCAAACAAATAACATACCTGGAACTGAACACGTACACTTGCTTGTCTCCTGGTCGATAACAACTGATACTTAAAGTCAATATGAGTCAAAATCGAACCTATTTACTTCCTCAATGCTCATTCCAGGTCTTATTGTGAGGAATTCAAATTTCAAAGAATTACCACTTAATGTCACTTAATGGATACTCTTAACCAATTAGCAATTTAGGTATTATTTTAGCAAACTCGTACTCAGTCTGACTGCATTCTAGTATAAAAAGCCAACTTTTCTTGATTTCTTATTTAACTCTGGAATATATCAGATAATGGAAGCAAAATGGGTTGAAACATCAATTCACATTGACTTCAATAGGTATCGTAAGTGAGATACATTACAAGTAAATTACAGTCATAATTTCAACAGGCTAGGCAATATGAAACTCCATCACAAATACTGTCAAGGTTCTATGGCTATGAATGAGCGAGAGACAGATTAAAAAGAAGAGAAAAGAAAAGAACGTTCTTCAACTACAGCGGGTGTGCCGGGTGAGAAAGAGGTCGCACGTACATGCCAGGCAACAGAAGGTAGCTAACGGTTGCGGTTGGGTAAACATACTCTGAGAGAGGCGTACTGGTTCTGTATGGGCACCTGAAGAGCATCTGGAGGTCACTATCGATTACGGGTTAAGACGGCTAGGAGGGGACAGACTCTGTCACTGCATATTAATTTACATTTCTCCCTGAAGTTACTGAGGGCTGGCTGTGCAAACCGCAAATAAACCTAAAGAGGATAAAAAACAGATTGCTGAGGTCAAACAGAAGATCTGGCATTGATGTCCGGTTCTCTGTTTTTTTTGGTTCAGCACTAGAGACTAGGGGTTATTGCTACGTGCTGTTGTTCGGAATGCTTCTCGTATACGTGGAACCGCACTGTGCAACCAGAAGGAGGCAGACTGTAAAATGATCGAAGCAGTGAGCAACATCGAAACACTGATCATTACATGAAGAGAAGGACAACAGTGAAAGGTAAGAAAAACCAAACAAATGCAAGACCGATTCGCCATTGACAGTCATGTTCTTGGGGTGGTTCAATGGACAAACAATATCACATCTTATTTCTAGCTTTTGGCCCAAAATAAACACAATGAAAATATCAAGTTTGATTGGTTGAAGCAGATACATCCACACATACAATCTAAGTCAAACTAAAACACGCACATTACAAGGGGACAGAGACGCCATGTCAAATGGAAAAAAGAAAAAAATGCACGATTGTGGTGTTGATCTGAGAAACCCTGTTTTATTATAAAAAAATAAAGCATTTTCAAATTGTATATGGGGTGCACTCACCCACCCTCCACCACTCATTAAATCCATCCGTCCATCAATGCATCTTTTATTTTCAACTACAACCCTTCTTCCTGCCACATCTTCACCAACCCAAGCTAACTTGAGTGTGGCCGCTCGAATGACTCGACAGGTTTGCAGGCTACAAGCTATGACTTCATCCACCCCTACGGAGCGAACGCCTTTGACAAAGCACCGTGCACAATCATGTGTTTGTGTGTAATTCAAACCCCCCTTAAAAGGGGCTTCCTTGTCTTCCTAATGAAAATTAAACAAACAGACCTGCAAACCAAGCAAATATGTCAAGAAACTGCTACATTTTTAGTAAAAGTTGGGTTTTCGGCCCTGTCCTGTGCTGGCAGAAAACAAAATAAATCATGTTACTATCTCTCCAGATGTGCAAATTGCAATATTCTTTTAAGTAGAACTTAAATATCTATTTATAATATGTGTGGTATGTACACACACACAGACACACACACACACACACACACACTCACACACATTCACACAAATATTCTACAGATCACTGAAATTACTACATGACTGTTTTCACATACGTTCGATGAGTCTTGGGGGACGGGACTAAAAACGTGCTCATGTAGTCTTACGCTCTCATACAGTAAGATAGATATAGCATTTGCAGCTCTATACATGTTAATGTACAAAAAAATACATGACATATTTCAACATGATTGAAAATTACCGTAACCGTGTACATGTGTATAAGCCTGTGCGCAGCTGCACACAAACTCGCATGCGTGCACGACCACATACATTGCTAACAAACAGGTATATGACACCCTTCGATCATCCAAAGATTTCTGTAGCCAGTTTCTCACTTTCACGTCAACTCTCATATCTCTTGTAAATATATAAACAAGTCTCTGTATTTATTTCCATCTGCATTCACACTTTCATGACTCTTTTTGCTTTAAATGACTTAAATGGCAGTTGTTTAAAGGGCCACGGCCTCTTGTGCCCGTCTTTACTCAAGCCGTCCACTTGCTTCAGATGGCTAAGCCAATCAGACGCAATGAAAAAAGTGCTTCCTTTAAAGCAGTCCTCTTGGGGACAAAATCTCATTGTTTGCTCTTGCATCAACTGTTACATTCATCCTTTCACGGCGACCCTTGTGAGCAAATCACCTTCCCACAGAGTGCCACACAACATCCAATTCATGATACAGCATACAGTACGGTGTTCATGTTAAAAGATCAACAGAAAATAGTAGTAGCAGTAATAATAATAGTAATAATTAATATAATAATCATCATCATTTGACTCAGTTGACTATCAGCTAGTGAGCATGACAGGTGTTAACTAAGTGCTTCAGGACAACACTCATCTCATCCTCCTCAGACAACTTTCGCTCTCTTTCTTTCGAAATAATCTACTTTCTTTTGTTTGAACAAAAAACAGGTGAGACGGCACTAAAAACAAGGGACTACTCACCACTGTGTTTGTATGCATCAAGAAAGAACCCATCCTGTGTCTACGTAAAAAATTACCCCTGATTGCAAGGTTTACACATTCATCACAAAAAAACAAGAAAAATCTACCCATCAAGGTATGATGGGAGGGTTTGAAAAGTGAGACAGAAAATTAAAACATGCAAACCTACAAAAATAGTTAAATAAAAGGTTAGACAGTTGGATATATAAAAATAGACTCGTCCATCTTCCCTGTTTAAAATTATAGTTTCGTCTTTCAATGGGGCAACTGTCCCCGCTCAATGACATCATCTCTCTTGGCCGGTACCATAGTATTTGGAAACCTCTTCTTGCATTTCAATAAATGTTAATATAATCTATGCTAGTCTAACTGCGCTGACGATGCTGCTCTATATTGTTAGGATTGATTTGGATAGTCTCTTTTAGTCACAGTTAAACAAGATGGCTGACATCATGTAAACTCCTGCAACCAGTGGAGGAGTGATTTCCGTTCTGCCACCATTAGCTATTTTTATTCACACCAGTTGTTCATCTTCCCTTACTAACATTTTCAGGTTCACTCAGCAGATGAATGTTTAAATTGCCACTAGGTGTAGTTGAACCAAGTTTGTCTTAGGACATCATAGGTGAGAGACTAGAGAGACTTAGCCTTGTTAGCTGTGACTGATTGTATATACTGAAGCCTTCAGGATATCATGCAGTGCTCAGTTGTCTCATTACTTTCTCACCTTGGACTACATCTGCCCTGATTTTGACCAATCAAATGAATTGCACCAATTGTTTGTGTAATATTGAATGCATCTATTACAATGTTAGAAGTGATCATGTACACACCGAGTCAATTTAGCCTTTAAGTATAGTAATCTGGATAGAAAATCAAATCAGAACTAAAAATAAAAAAACATTCTGAGGGCAAATTTTGCTTTTAAAATCTGACAGTCCAATACGTGTTCACTTGCCAATATTTGATCTGCCTTCGATACTGATTTTAACCTCTTGAGGGATGAAGGAAGGCTTGGGGAACGTTAAAGGGGGCTCTCCTTCAGGATTTTCTACTTTGCAGCCCTCAGGGGCCGACCACCTCCTTTTACGGCCTGTGGGTTTACCGCCAGACTCTGATTCAGTGAGCGGTGGTGCTTTGCAGATGTCTCTTTCGCCAAACCTCAGTTCTCCATTCTCTCTATTGCCTTGACCGCCTCCACCTCTCTGATCTACACATTGCCCAAGTCCATTTTCCTGTTCTGTGTGCCGAACACCTCCACGTGTGCCGCTTGAGAGTGCTTTTGGTGATTTAAGGGGTGGACCAAGGGTAGGCGCATCCAAGACTTGCCCCTGGCTCTTCTTAATGGAGCCGTTCCTCAGGTTTTTCAGGGTGAGGGAGATGCAGACGTCACCCACTGAAAGCTTGGTGCATGGCAACTCGAGCAGCTGGCTAGTCCGTTCTGGACAACAGGATGACCAGCCCTGGCCAAACACAAAGAAAGGATACTCTACTAGAACCTCCACGCTGACCTGCAAGAAAAAAAAGGGAGGCAAAAAAGAGGAAATGAAATTCACACAGTAGAAGTCATGCACAAATGCCTGATGATATGAATGAATGCCTTTGCTAAATAGCATCTGTTAATCAGCGCCTCTCAAACTGACAGACTTTAGAACTGCTTTTGAGTGGGTGGCCCCATCTCAACTCCCAGACAAACGAAGCAGATTTTTCATACAGCCTACTCACAGTACAACAGAAGGAAGCAGAAATAAGGAATGACTCAATTCTGTCAGTGAATCCCACACAAACTAAACAAAGATGCCATGGGGACAGCCAGGGGAGGGATTATGGAACAGGGAGATGATTTCAGCTGCCAATTTACCCCACATCTAGTTACACTGATTGAGTGCAGGTGGAGTTCATATAGGAGGACATTCTTTCACACAGTCAAGCATATAAAAAATAAACTTAATGACTATCAAATGGTTATTCAAACAGATGATAAAAATGCATGAAAGATGTAATAAAGTAGAGAAGATCCCTGGGCATTTGTAAATGCCGTAAAGATTTTTCCCTAGTGAGCACTGTTAAATATGAAATTAAATTAGCCATCTTTAGATGCCATCTGCATATTATAAAAATGTCTTTAAGGGGCAAAATATATTGCCATTTATTTCCACTGAAATTCCACCTCTTAAGACAGCAGGATTCAAATGACTGGAATTCAAATGTGAATGATAACATAAAAAAATGCACTTTATATACCTAATAATAAATATTCCATAAAAATATACAGTATAAACATACTTATGAGCATTTGAAAAACCATTGCAATAGTAATTTAGCAAAAAACAACCTGTGCTATATGTTCATAGGGGTGGGCAACATAAGCAAAAATATATATTCTAGAAAACATTTATTTTGATTACAATATAATTACATAAGGTCTTAGCCAATAGTCAATTTCATTACATTATTTTTTTCTAATAAATTCTTTTACTACCATGTGCCAGTGGTTCTGTACAATGATCCTATAAAAATGTATATCATTTGACAAATTTCTACTGTTATTTCTACTGATTTATCGCCCACCCTTATCCTTGTATATATGGGAAATAGATGCTCAGGTTTGTCATCAAACATTTCTAAAGCAACTGTAAAGCAAAAATATATTACCCCACCTGTGAGCGATGTTCTCCTACAGCAAACTGTATAATAGCGAAGTTAGGTGTATGACTGCTGTCGATACGCTCTACAGTGCTGGAGTCAATCTTCAGCTCATTGCTGATCTCAGCACTCTGTATGAAATCCTCCGTCTTCAGGTCCTCTACCCGCTTTAGTTCCCCATCTGCCAACTGGATGATGGAGCCCTTTGTGAAGTAAGGGGGCAGGGAAGGGGCTGAGGGTGGTGGTGGAGTCGTCAGCAGGCTGGCAGGGGCTGGAACCACAGGCAGATGCAGCTGGGCTTGAACCACAGCTGGGGCAGGGTGGGAATATAGAGCCGGAGGTTCAAAATTCTCCACTTTGGGGGCCGTTGAGGTGACGAAAGCATGGGGCAGTGCCGCAGACAAGTGCGTTGTGGTCGATGTAGCAGTAGCTTCGGTTCCACTTACTGGGATGATGACCGGCTGAGTTCCAGGGATGACCAGGTGCTGGGGTAGGCTGGTGTGGTAGCTGAGAGGTTGCTGGTGCCCTGTGCCGGCAATGTAACCAATGATGGGCTGCTGGGTGGAGTAGAAATTGGTGGAGGGGAGGCCCAGGGAGAGTGACTCTGTGGTGTTATGCGTGGTCTGGATAACTGCATGGGGAGACAGTGTGGCAACTGCTCCCTTCAGATTGTCCATAGGTGGTGGAGGGGGAGGAGGAAATGGAAGGGAGACAGATGAGGAAGAACTGCGGGACACAGGTCTGCCTGCACAAATCCCTCCTTTTTCAGTGTGGGATGTTGGGGGAGGCAGCTTGTCCAGTGAACCTCCGGGATCAGCAACACTGGAGCTATGACTGTTTGGAACCAGCACCAACGAGGTCCGCATGGCTGTACTGTCCTGCGCATATTCAGCAGGTAGCACCACATGCCGAGCCTCATAGTGACGTGGGCTCTGCTGCTGGTGAATGTGGTGCTGATGGGAGGAGGAACCCCCTTTGGCAGTGCTGCCCTGCTTCCCTGCACTGGACTCGGGAGATGGACCAAAGCGTCTGTCCTTTTCCAGCTCTCCGTTCAGCACCACCCTGGACCTCGTCTCCTCTCTCTTGGGTAAAAGTCCATCTGTGTACTGAACTAAGACCTGCGAGGGGCCACTGAGGGGGAGCGTGTGGTGAGGGTGTAAGTGTAGAGGCAAGTGAGCATGGGGTGATGGAGCAGTCCGAGGGGATACGCTTAGAGGAGAACCAGCAATGTGGACGTATTGGGTGGAGTGGGCTGAAGAGGTGTTGTCAGTTGTGACCAGGCCTGAACGGCCCAAATGATGGTGATGGTCAATTTTAGATACTGGAGAAATGGAGGTGCCGGCATAAACCTCACGTTGTGTGGTAGTGGTGGCAGACGAATGGGGAACTAGCGGAGAGATGTAGCCAGCATATGGTGCAGTATACGGAGAGCTGATGAAATGTAGATTATGAGGCAGGGGTGTGTACTGGATGGTGCCAGTAGGCTGAGAGAGGGGTGACGTGTACACTGCAGGTATTGTGGTCACTGTAGGTAGAGCTCTGGTTGAGTGCGTGGATGAGGAAGGTGCGCTTTCAGCCATGGCTGACAATGGTTTGTATTGAGGCCCCTCAGGTTCTGCGGAGGTGCTGATGTGCTGCCGCCCTCTGTCATGCCCGCTTGCCAGACTGGCAAGCCAGGCCAGGTTCCCCCCACGCTGGCTATCACTTGCAGGCGCCATCACCATAGGCCTAACCTCTGATGGCAGAGTGCTTGCTGGGATTTCACGCTTCTTTGGAGGCAGGCATTCATTGCTCCGCTCCTGGTTTGACTTCATGGTGTCTGAGAATCTTGTACCACGCTTCCCCCTGTCTTTTCTGGCTCTTTTCCACTCCCTCTTGGTCTTAGTTTGTCTTGCTAACAGAGTGTGCCCTCTCACTGATTGGCTCGGAGCGAGGATGGGGATGGGGTAGAGAGGAGAGTGGTGGTGAGAGGGGAAATGTCCTGTTCCTAAGGTTGGATGGACACAGATTTCAGTCTTAAGCAATGGAAGTCACACCTGCTGTGGGAGAGCGGTCCATGCAATTCATGTGGAATCATTTCCCTCTGAGAGCGAGTCTCCAGGACTGCAGGAAGAACCTGAAAAATAACCAAGGCATCATTAAGGTTGTTTCTGTTTTAAGACAGGCCCATTTAAACTCTGTCAAGACACTTTAAAGTAAAAAGCTAGTTCAGTGCATTCAACAGCTTTTAAAAATATCCCTATATATGTGAGTAGTAGTGGTGCACGATTAATCATATCGCAATCGCGATGTCAAGCCTATGCGATTATATGACGCAAAATGCTGCGATTTTATGAAATAAATAAATGCATGTGTGGACATCACAACCCATTCTCTCTTGAGAGCTGTTTGCCCATTTTCTACACCACTAATAAAAAGAAGACCAGTCAGTTTCAGTTTAGGCAGTGGCACGTGTGGCGCGTATGGTCACGTCGTGACTTTTTTCCGGCAGCGCGGAGAACAGGTGAAGATGGATGCCGAGCAGACGGACACTGGACTGGTGGCCAGAAAAAAATCTACCTCTGTTATATGGCGATATTTTGCCTATAAGATAACCGACACTGAGCAGAGAGAGCAGGGCTGCCAAATCTCACTCATTCAGCGTGAGACTCACGCAATTGACTTTTTTCACACGGCGCTCTCATGCCACACATCCATTTTATAACGCAGAAAAAAATCGCGAAGCAAAGAGGACACTGACACCGACAGACTAGACAGAGCAGGTTACTTTTGATATGAAACAAATCATCAGCTCTCAAATTCTGTCAATTTTATTACGAAATTCAAACAATAGCGTTTTGGCGCTTGTAAATATGACGTGACAGATCGTGGTCGTGAACCGAACATCTCTTACTCTTTAATAGTTATTAGTAAATAAACACAAATGAACAATAGGTGTGTTGAAAGATACAGTACAACTTACCGAAATGTTTATGCCTCATACATAATATCGATCAATCAGTGTTTTTCAACCGCGGAAAGAGCTGGAGAACAATAGGCTATGTCACATAATATTACATTTACCTCAGGAAAGCCATTTGATAGCACGTTAGTTGGCTAGACAAATTATATATAGAGAGGAGTATTTTGCTAAATATGTGCACTATATTACATTTTTATTATATTTTTACTTATATCATTAAAATATTGTAACATTGTTATTATAGCCTAGAAAAAAACTAATTATATTTAATTTGAGTTGTTATTTTTAACCTTTTAATAATAATACCAGCTGACAGGGTTCTCTGTATGTTTACAGCATTAGGTGAGATATTTTATTTTCTTGAGAAAAATTAACATGTATCTACTGTACCTAATATTTATCCAAATGAAACGATATTGAATCAGGATCGGAATCAAATCACAAAATCAAGCAATAATAAAAACAGTAGCCTACCAGTCATTGTACCATGTAAACATTATAACATATTGTCACTAAACTTAACAAAATTCTGTTTAGTTACCAAATATTTTGACAATCACAATACACATCCTGCTTATGTCCCCGTTTGTCTGGACAGAATGTTCAAAATATCTTATTTTCATGAGCAAATGTCCTTTTTTATTTGATACTATTGTACTATTGAGACAATAACAAGTTTGCAGTAATGCAAAGATGTCATCATTTAATTTTGTAAAAAATATTATTTTAATTTGAAAACACTTGAGTTGAGAAATACACATTTCAGCATTATCACTAATCTGTGTAAGTGCATTTTCCTTGAGAACTAAGCAAGTTGACTCATGAAACCATTTGTTTATTATATCGCAATCGCATTATTGACCTAAATAATCGCAATATGACATTTTCCCCAAATCGTGCACCCCTAGTGAGTAGGCACAAGTATCTTGTGGATAACACTCATAGTGTGTGTGTTTGGAGTATGTAAGTGGACCACCTGTAGGACAAGATGGAACACACAGTGTGAGCATCATTGATAATGAACCAGCACTGCACTCAGGGCCTATTTGAAACCAGCAACACATTCACCACCATGCAACACACAATCAAAAATTAGACTGGAAGCTCATCTACTATACTGTGAAAACGTGATATAAATGTCTTAAAGTTTAAATGGAATAGCATTCGTAACCCATTTTACTTCCGTAATGAGTAATTTTTCCAAAAAATGATTTTCAAAGAGAAAAAAGTGTAAGCAGGGACTATTTTATCTATCACGAATTGACTGAATTGTGAAAAGTTGGTGTTTATATGGCATAATGGAGATAGATTTAAATTGACAAATTACTTGCTTTCAGTATTAAAGGATTACATTAACCAACAGCCCACATGGCTCATGACATTAAACAAAAGGAAACATTTCACATATTGATGCAAGATTACAAACACAAATATTTTTTTCTTTGGAATAACATGCACTAATGAATTAATGAATGCATACATAAAAACTTTCTAATTGGATGGATTTGATGTTAACTTTAAGAGCTCTCCATCAAAGTAGGTGGAGAGAGTATGGGGATACACGTGGCGAAACAGTGATGTTGTGCAGTGTTATGGCTTGTTTGACATTTCTCCCTGAGCTCTACTGATTGGACCCATTCAGCTGCGTCTGTTGTCCAGAACTGGTGGGAGGGTGGTTTTGCATGATAAACAGGCCCTGATGATTTAACAAGTGTCGCAGTGCTATAAAAGAGCAGGCGGATTCTGCTGTGAGGGAAACCTACCCATTAAGCCGGTCTGTATAGCGGCTTACTTTTTTGTGTGTATGCAACACTTGCACTAAAGTAACTAAATGTCCCATAGTATTACTCTGATGTTTTGGATATGTACAATGCTAGCATCATGTTTTTTGGAGCATCAAGTCTTACTGGACATGGCACCAAGCTAATACTGTACTATGGTAGCAGTATAGTAATCTTGGATGTATCTTGGAGTTACAGGTATCAGATGGTAGTACCATAGTATATGCAAGTACCATGGTAATACTATATGATGCACTGTACCATGGTGTTGCACAATACTATGCTTGTTTGGACATGGCAATGTATTCTATGAAGTATGTAGCATGAAGAACCAGATAAATGCCATTGTATATGAATATGGTAATCATTTAGAACAATGATGTAAATTAAATTACCATGGTATTACCATCCGATACCATCACTATATCACTGAAGTGTGCCTGTCAAACTCTATATCCTCAGACAATGTTTTAAAATTGGACAAAATAAGAAACATAGTTTTGTTCAATGTTTATGTTTAGGTTCACAAAGTTCATGCCATCACTTAAAGCAGACACAACAGCCCTCAGCTGATTACAAACAGCAAGAGCAAGTCCTCTCTGTTTGCTCTTAAGTCAAAGTAGTGTAGAAAGGTTACACAACAGCTAAACATCATTGATTGACACTATTGACATTGAGCAGGGTGTTTATTCTCAGCAATCTCTCAATCAGTGTTTTCTACCTCTTTTTTTCTACTTCTCACCCACATCAGTTACACTCTCATTCCTTCCCTTTGGCTCATATATCTTTTCATCTCTCTTTGCACCACCCCCAACCTCTCTTGTAAGTCTTTTTCCTTTACCATAATTTGCATCAGACAAGGGCAATCAAGCATGTTAATAACCCAATTATCATAATCATTTTAATTAATGATTTAAGTAATCATGCATGGTAGATGACAATATTATCTAGATGGTATTATAACTTACTCTTAAGGCAATTCTAAAGGTTTAAACTGGTCTCTGCCAGGTCCTTGAACGCTTGCGGTGAACTAAAATCTTTATGATGAGATTATATTTGAAAACTGATTAAAATGGTAATCAGTGATTCATTGTTCCCAGTTTGATGTACGATACATCTCGGTTTAGTCTCTGCAAGAGCATATGATATGATATATGCTTCCCATGAATAAAAGCACAACCAAAGACACTCTTCTGCATCTGGATTTGCGTACTTATCAGACACATTTTAAGCAAAAAATAAAATCAATAAGGTATGAAAACTTGGGGGAAAAGTAGTAGCAGAGAACTATGAGCTGGACGGCTCTTTTCATGTTTAACTGCAATAGGTACCAAGACTTGTTTGTTTATTTACTAGTTTAAACATCTCTTGTTGTTAGCACGTCATAGGTCAAAGAACATGCGGGTAAAAGGACAATGCCACCATGGCACGTGTGGAATTTACACTTCCAAGAATGTACTGATGACTAAGTAAGTACCAAGCATGACTGGTACTTAGACTATGTCCAAACTATGGAAGTCAATGGGGTCAGGTTACCGACATTCTTCAAAATATCTTATTTTGTGTTCAGCAGAACAAAGAAACTCACACAGGTTTGGAACAACTTAAGGGTGAGTAAATGATGACAGAATTTTCTTTTTTTTTTTGGGCGGGGGGGGGGGGGGGGGGGGGTTGGGGGGGGCGAACTATCTCTTTAATACATATTTATAAAAATGACACTAATAAAAATGGCAAAAATGCACAGCAAAATTACTAAAACTTTAACTAAAATTTGAGTGCCATGCTCAACCTCAGGTCGATAATTTCTCATTCAAAAAACTGTAACAAAACAAAAATAATACAAAATAAATACAACAAAATATGAGCTCAAATAGTGTAGAAATCACAGAGATTTTCAAAGAAATTTCAGAAATCTCAGATTCTTTTATAACTATTATCTGTTGTTTTTATAATCTAATATTATATTATTGTGAAAAAACATTGAGTATTCCTAATTCTTATAAAAAAAATTATTAAACAATAATATGTAGCCTACTTTTTATAAATAATTTTTAAAAAGAAATGTATATATCATTATATAATATTAAACAGCGTATATACAATATAAAATATATATAATATAATAATAAATGAATATACATTTATAATTAATTACATTTTAACCTAAGTCTGAAAAAAAGTTAATGGAAAAGTTATTTGCCAAGTTCGAGTCCCAACTTGGTTTATTTCTGATCCTGTTTTGCTCTCTCCTCTCCTATCACTATCACTATCCACTCGACTTCACCCATCCAATAAAGGCAAAACATATAACTCAAATACAAATTGACAATACAAAAACAAAACAATTATAACTAAATATCAAATCAAATCATTTAAACTCTGTCCAGCACCAACCCCGGGGACTGGAAAAAAGTTTCAGAGGGAAAAAACATAATAAATTGACTGACAGATAATATTATAGGTATTCAACCTCTATGGACAACTGTGACTGTGGCTGCATGCTTTCGTAGTATGTACTAAATAGGGATGTGTAGTACATACTACGAAAGCATGCAGCCACTATATTACAAAGAAAAGCAGAGCAGAAGAGAAAGAAGGCCACAGTATGAGAGAGAGAGTGAAGGCGTAGTATATTCTCAACTCAACTGACTGCAGCTTACACAATTCTTTAATGAATGTCTGATACTGCAGGGAGCCAGTTAGGATTAATGACACTGATGCCAATGGCTGGTATTGTGTTTATACACACACACACACACACACGCACACACACACACACACACACACACACACACACACACACACACACACACACACACACACACACACACACACACACACACACACACACACACACACACACACACACAAACACACACAAACACACACACACACACACACCTCTGTGGTATCCCAGGGAAAGCCAAGTCCTAATCTTTCACAGTTGGGTCCTCTCAGCCCTGACTGCTTATCCCTCAGGATTAAACCCAACGCACACACACACACACACACACACACACGCCTACAGAGCTGGGAGGGAGGGAGCAATCTACTGACCTACATTAGCGAGAACACTATGCTACACCTACACACACACACACTTGAAAAATAGCAAGCACATAGCAACAGAAGACCAGCACAGAGGCTCATTCAAATACTCATTAACACACACACAACACACACACTCAGACACACACCTCCACTGCTTCCTAACTGTAAACTAAGAGCGTAGTGAGAGCTGAGAGAGAGAGTGAGAGAGAGAGAGACTGCAGTATAAAAGCCTTGTCAGCTGGATCTTGCTGAGCGCACTAGGAACAGAACAGTATCAGATGACCTGAAACCTAAACTTATTGTCCTCCATCAGCCCTGGCAACACTATGAATCACGTCCCCGGGGCCTCAGAGCGACGGAGAACCGCGGGGACAAATCAGAGACATTAATCAAAGACATTCACTGTGAATCTAACACAGACATGAATGAGAAGAAGCATGGGCTCTCAGAATGCATTCCTCTCCATAAAAACCCACTCGCATCGCAATAATGCAGCACAACATGTCATCCACTGAGATCTGTGGGCTGCATTAGTGGGTCAACGGGAGATGCCCGTGAGGATGACCAGGTTTAAGTCAATATAACCTCAGCATTATTGACAAGAATGCAACTCTGTGGACACAACCAAACGCATTGATTTAAAATGCAAAAACTTGGAAACAACTATCACAATAAAAATAAAACCATGGAAGGCAATATATAATGTATTACATTTATTTTTATACTGTGCGTGTCACAGAAGTTCAACTAAAATTATTTCAAACATAATTTTTCAATATTCGTGTATAATTATTAACTATGATTTTTATCACGTCATATTAATTGAGAAACTACACGAAATATTAGAGTAATTCTAAAAACTGATATATCCACAGAAAAACAGATTTTCGGTCATTTTAGTGTCAAAAACTATTTTCTGAAAGGAACTTATCTTTATCTTTAAACACAACATAATGCAAAAGTCTAATTCTAAAACCAAAAGTGACAGCAGTCTCAAAACCTCTAGTGAGCTTATTACTTCATAGGTACTGATAAATAACAGTTTAGAATGGTCAAACGTGCTGTCTAGGCAAGTAGCTCACTAGCATTTAAGACACAACCTTACTGTACTGTAGATCTTTCCACACTTTTCTGAGGCGCTTTCCCTTTAAAAGGTGGGCAGATACTCACAAACTGTCCCAGTGCCTGATCTCTACAATGAACAGCACAGAAACGGATAGAGCGAGTGAAACAGAGACAGGTTGTAAAGTAGATACGACGTAAGGAAAGAAGAAACAGAACACTCTCAGGAGAGAGCGAGAGAGAGAGAGAGAGAGAGAGAGAGAGAGAGAGAGAGAGAGAGAGAGAGAGAGAGAGAGAGAGAGAGAGAGAGAGAGAGAGAGAGAGAGAGCTTTGTAGCTGCATGAAGAAGTGCAGCTGAATGACTTGCACTTTCAAGTCCAGAGATACTCATAAAGAACATGAATCACAAAGACAAGACAGAGAAAGAGAGAAACTGTACTAGAACTCACTAATGTTTCTGTGCCTTATGAACCTTCACAGTTCGATCATTAACGCTCAAACACTTCATCAATACCAAACCAGAGAACTTGTATTACAGTAGACTGCATTTCTTTTGGCATGAGTTTTGGAGTCTTTACTCTAGCATTATGCACATATTACACATGGTTTGTTTTGCTTTAAAAAGCAGCTTATAGCGCCACTGTGTTGACTACTAATTATTTTAATCTATTTTATAAGTTCAACAAAGGAAGGATCTTTTTAAGTACCACCTGAAAGCTGCAGTAATACCCTTGGCTACAGTTGAGAAACACACTATAACTATAACAGAAGTGCTAGAAAAATAGACATGCACAATCTCTAACATACATGCATTTGAGTAAAACACATTGTAGTGGGAGTGCGTAAAAGCTTACCATGTTGTTCAGAGAGGCCATTTGAGTCGCTCTCTCAGTCTCTCCCTTGTTCCCACAGGAGCCACACAGGCACAAAGACACCCTGACACCTTACGGAGGCACAGCGGTGTGGCCGGCGTGAACCAATGGCCCTTCCTGCTCTAAGTCATGGCTGTGGTCAGGCACTGCCCCCTGCCCCGCCGGGCCCCGTGTGTCACACAGGAGCGCTGAGCTCTGAGCCCTGCCTGCAGCACTCAAACGTGCGTTATGCAAGGCCAAGCCAGGCCACCAGTTCTCCCCTTCCTCTCCCTCCCTCGCTCACTCACTCGCTCAGCTCCTCCCACTCCTCACCTCACTGCGCACCACCAACTTCATCAGGTATTCATTCAAAAAAGACACATGCCAGCTGGCAGTGTGCCCAGACTACACTGCTAAAGAAAGAGAGAGCGAAAGAATGAAAGAGAGGCAGAATGAGGGAGGAGATCAGGGAGAGAGGGAGGGATGTACAGAAAGACGGAGGAGGGAGGCGAGGGAACGAGAGTACGAGGGAAATCGAGAGAGCGATTGAGATTAAACCAGAGAGAGATGAAGAGATATAAGGCTGTTTCTACAGCTACAGGCACTTCTATGTCCCAGAGCGGATGATTATTATTCAAATGAACAGATTTTCTTTTTGTTAAGCGAAGATCACATTAAATCTGGAAACTTTGCAAACGCCTTTTTTATTTTGCTATAGATTTAATTGCTTTACTCTTTTTAATTCATCACAAAATTTCACTAAATCTTTTATGAAATGATCTAAAGAGTAAAACCAGCACTAAGCATTTACTACTGCAAATGCTTTAGTTTAGGGTCGGTAAGACTTTTAAATGTTTTTGAAGGAAGTCTCTTATGCTCACCAAGGCTGCATTTATTTGATTTAAAAAAAAAAACACAGTATTCATCCTGTGATTGCAAAGCTGAAATTTCAAATTTTGTTGCTCAAGAAACATTTCTTATTATTGTCAATGTTGAAAAAAGTTGTGCTGTTTAATATTTTTGTGGAAACTGTGATACATTAAATTGAAATATTTTGTAACATTATACATGTCTTTACTGAAACGTTTGATTAATCTAATGCATCCTTGCTGAATAAAAGTGTTAATACTTCATATACTAAACACACAAAAAAGTTACATAAATAAAATATAATACTCAAATTACAACTGTTGCATCATATGGCAGGGGGGGGTGCATGAGGCATGTATGAGGCATTTACATTTCGATAAGTTGTACTGTATCTTTCAACATACCTATTATTGTGTATTCGTGTTTATTTACTATTAACCAGTAGTAAAGAGAGATGAACGGTTCACGTGCCGCTTGAACTGAGGCACTACAGCGATCTGTCACATTTACAAGCGCCAAAACGGTATTTATTGTTTGAATTTCGTAATAAAATTGACAGAATTTGAAAGTTGAGAATAAGTTTCATATCAAAAGGAACCTGCTCTGTCTTGTCTGTGTCAGTGTCCTCTTTGCTTCGCGATTTATCTCTGCGTGAGAGCGTGTGAAAAGTGTCAATTGCGTGAGTCTCACGCTGAATGCGTGAGAGTTGGCAGCTCTGACTAACTATAGGGTTAGGATCAAGGTTTTGTTTGGGTTAATTGCATGTAATTACTGTTATATTACTATAGCAACATGTAATGTGTAACAAAGACACTAAAATAAAGTGTTACCAATGTTTTTTATTTATTTATCGTGCATCAATTCTAGTCAAACTGAGTGTTTTTAACTATGCTATTTAGGATACAAACGATATGAAATTAGCCTTGGCAAGACTAATCTACCATTTTAAATGCAAAAATGCCTCAAATGTCATTTCCAGCACAGAATGATGTCAAACACAATACATCATTATCAAAAGTGTATAATATAAAAGTGTATAATACTTTTGATAATGATTTGACATTAACACTGTGTATTAAGGGGGTTTATTTTCTAAAAGTGCTTCATAGCTTAAGAAATAGGCCTAAAGACAGACTACTCTCCCTTACATGTGCAGTATGCACTCCCACACATGGCAGAAGAGCACACACAAACACAGACCCACACACACTTCCACGGAGAGTCACGGCATTCCCCGGATTAGAAACTCATTTCAGGTGAGCTCAATGAAAGCACAAGGGCATTTTGATGCTAATTCTGTACAGCAGCATCTCATCGAATTGGAGGTCTCTGAACCACTTAGTTTCTGCACCATTTAAAAATCAAATGGCATTTAAATACTAGAGAGAATTGTTGCAGTTCTACTAACTCACCAGCAGGTGGTGATAGAGACAGCAATGTCTCAGATTCATAGCTAAAGGCTAGAGTTTGTTTAGCTGACCTAGTTAGCTATGCAGTTTTGATAAATATATATTATGCTCAATGGTTGTGAGGATGGTGCAGTATGAGCGGACAACAGAAATGTCTCCCACAAAGAAAAAACGATATTCACTCTTAAAAATAAAGGCTCGTTATTGGCATTGATGGTTCCAAGAAGAATTCCATTGAATGTTCCATTGCACAAAAGGCTCTTTATAGTGGAAAAAGGTTCTTCAGATTTTTTAAATGTTCTTTACACTACAAAAAAAAAAAAAGTTATTTTGAACTTTTATTGTTCTTCTGTTTTATAACTCCTCTTTTGGAACCTTTATTTTTAAGTGTTGAAAAAGAGGGTGACCGCCAGGGTTATTAAAATTAATTAAAGTTTAATAAAAAATTCTGTTACTTGATATTAAATAAATGTTAAATAAAAAAAGATATTTACTTGTTATATTTTAGGTTTAACTTAATGTACAAAAATAACTTAAATAAATAAAATTAATAAAAACTATATAGACAATTTAAACAACTAATGAAAATGATAAAACAGAACTAATAACTAAAACTTTAAGAGCAAAATAAAAAAAACTAAAATAATTGAATAAAATATTAATAAAACTATGACAGTATCTCAAATGATGCTAAAATAACACCAGTGAAAGCTCTAACTTCCTCTGTTTACGCTCACATTCTTTATGAAAACAAAGTATAGCTTAGCTAAAGTTCTCTACCAGGCCTAGAAGGAACCTGCAGACATTTTCTGCATTTCCCACACTTATTTTAGTGGAAAGTCAGCGGATGTCTGTGGTAGGGATTTAAATGTGGTAAAATGTGTTTAATGAAGTACTAGACTACTATTGCTAGCTGAAAACATCATTAAAATGACCAAAATATGGAATAAACATACACAGAATGGGATGCTCAGAACTTTGTGAATGATGCTCGCTGACTCCATGTGGGCCTGCCGATGAGTCAATTTAACGCACGACTGAACGCGTCCCTATGGGCCGTGTTATGGAAAGTATGAGGCAGTCAGAGGTTGCCAGTGCTTTGAGCTCGGGTTCGGTCATTAATGCGAATCAATCTGAAGCGCAGCGCATGACGGGCACGCAAGGAGTTCCCTTGTTAGGCGAGGGAGTGTGTGCTGTTTACAGAACCGCAGTCAACAAAACAAGCGGCACGGGAAGGTTTGCCTGTTGCTGTGGCAACAAATTAGCTATGCTCACCATTTCTGAGCCTTTGGGGTAATTCAATTAGTTTTCGTGTGTTTACTCTGAAGCGCGTGCAGTCACCTGAGAGATTGATAAATGGACAGGGGGAAGAGAGAAACAAAGAGATACAGACAAGAGATTATGAGGACAGAGAAGTAGAGTAGGATAAAAAGGCTGCAACTGCTAACTACCTGATAAGAAAATATCCCCTTAAATTATTTTTGCAGGAGATGAATCTCTTTACAGCGGAGAACATCTTTCTCCTCTCTACAGATTGCAGTCATTAAGTAGGAGAAAAAGAGTCAATTTAAAGTCCCCATGAAATCAGAAATGAAGTTTGTGGGCTTTTAGTGTGAATATCTTAGCCTTAAGGTTATCTATAAGATAGTGTGCTCCAAAACAATGACAAAATTTACATTTAGAAGATGCAAGCACTCAAAACTTACAGTCTCTCACTTCCGCCAATATGGATAAACGATTTTGATGACATCACTTTGCACTTCAGCTTCTTATCAGATTTACACTATAAATAGACGCTGAAGCTGCGGGTGAAATCAGCCACTTGTTCACACAATTACAATTTTTTTATACGGTGAATGGCACATAGTGCACTATATAGGGAATAGGAAAGGATTCAGTGTAAATATGCTTTCTATTGGGGCGAGTGAAGTCTGATTTCGCGTTAGTTTCACACGAACCGCAGCACAGAGATAACACAGAGCCGGCGAATACCACAAAATATATCGGACCCATTTGAATTCTACACAGAAAATGCTATATTTTAAAGCAATATGGAGGAGATTAGGACAAACGGTTAGACAGACTCGGCATTAGAAACAGCACTTCAGTAGAAGAGATAACATCGGTGCCATGCACCAACAAAAATTACACACTTTTCAAACTACACATCCTCAGCATGATTACGTTCACTGTTTTCCTTGTCATTTAAAAGGGGAATCTATGTGGCTTTACCGAACTCAACGGCTCTGGCCGAGCTGTGATATAAATGAAACACTATTGGCTATTTTAAAAAAGGGGGAGGAGCTGTTCGATTTGTCCTGCCCTGTCTCTGTGTTTTAGAGGAAATTGCATCAACACACTGAATAACACTGCGTGCTTCAAGGCTCTTCGGTGGGACTTTAAGGAGTATAGCACTACCCTTAGCACTCAGAACAGCTTTAATTCCTTGGAATGCTGTCATACAAGTCATAAATTGTGATATATTGCACATTATTCAAGAAAGACTTTCAGTTCTTAAAGACTGTGAAACTGCAATGCTTAGCAACTGACAACCAATCATAAACTAAGCGATGCTTGTCTTGTTAATTATGCATGAGCTTTGTACAGTTGCAGAAACACTTCCTGCTTTTGGTTCCGGCATCTGAGGGAAGTTAAAAGGGTCGAATACAACAGTGCTGGAAAATGGGTAACTGGAGAGATACAGAATGATATGATCATTTTAAGATGACCAAAGCGAGCATTGTTGTGCTGTACTTGTCCAATCAATGTAATCAAAGCAATATAATATAATAGTATATATATTTTGGATTAAAAAAGCCTGCTGGTTTCAACAGTGAAAGCATGACCCCAGGGTGCATCTGGTCTTGAAATCATCCAACCTAATGGCTCTAACATGGTGGATGCCCAGACTATCACAGGCACGTCTATTTTAAACTCTAACAGTTTCTTTTATCAAATTACTTGGAAACCGAGTTAAAATCATATCCAAGTACAACACTGTTTTATACTTGACACATGCTGCTAATCACAGTATGTATAAATAAACATGAATAAAAAAATATTAATTCAAACATACATAAAGTTTATTCATGCTTCTATAAATAGTTATAGATCTGTTTTCCTAATGCACAAAAGGATTGGTTTTGTATTCCACTGAATGCTCAGGTGTGATGCACTCTTGCCATTTGCCAAAAAATGTGTTCATTCTGTGTGAATCTGACGGAGCAGTGATTTAAAAATCCACTCAAATCTTCACAGGAAAGCTCTGCACCATTCAGTGGAATGTAACCACCCTCTCATAGCCAGATGCGTCCTTTTACATGCACGCACACTGAATGCTTTCAGACTGATATGCATTTTCACAAGCAGACCTGAATAGCAGCGAGCTTTTGATCGCACCTGCACAAGAGAGAGAATGGCTGTGACTCCCTCCGACTGTCTGCCGTTCAGCTGTGGCTTCCCTCTCTCTGCTTCAGTGTCACTGTGAACTCCAGAGACGTGTCGCCAAGGAGACACATCAAATGCTCTATACATATGCATAACGCGCACCCACGCATACATATGTGCATGAAAGAGGTCTCCCGCACAAGACTCCCAGCATGCACTTTGCATACAGTACTACATTACTTTTAAAGGCATAGTTAAAGAAAGAAAGAAAAGAAAATTATGTCATTACTTGCACTCCTGTTGTTCCAAACCTGTGTGACTTACTTTCTTCAGTGGAACACAAAGGGAGATATTTTGAAGAATGTCCTGGCTGCTCTTTTCCATATTATGAAAGTGAATGGGGCTGTCAAAATGTTGCAGCATAAAAGTTTCATAAAAAAACAGTCCACATGACTTTGTAATACTTTTGTAATGCTAAAAATAGTCCACATGACTTTGTAATATTAATTCTAGTCTCATTTTGCAGTTTGACATTCCCAGTCCCCAGGTGAATTATTCCTTTAACCCAGTTCCAACAACCAACCACTTCTATGATCATGTGGAACATTCTCCCTTGCTTGTATCACCGTCATCTGGCACTAACAACCCAACAATGACTCATTAGCTGGGTGAATAGACAGACTGGCAAAGAGAGAGCAGCGCTACAGTCATACCCAGCATGCCCAGCAGCATTACAGAGTGGAGCATTAACCCCATACTGAGCCCTGAGGGGAGAGGAATGACTGCAGATTAACTTTATGTGCTTTTAACGTAAGCGCCCACAGCAAAATGTGATGGCCGAATGCTGAGCTAACACCAGTGAGACTGCAACACTCCAGTTAGAACGAAAGTATTCAACTCTTGGTTTGCGTGAGTGTGGGTTCTCTCTCAAAAATCTTACTAATCTTACCAAAATAATCTTACCAACCCCAAACTTTTGAATGGTGGAGTGCATATAATTTCATTATACTTATATATAAAAATTAAATTAAATGCCAATTTAAATATTTAAATCTGATTTGATAGCTAGTCATTGTTTTAAAATTGGTTTAGAAGTTTACAAAAATGACAATTTAATTAATTACACAATCAAATTACACAAAAATGTGAGAGAGAAACTATAGGCTATAGATATAATTAGTCAAAATGTACTAATTCTTCATGTTTTGTTACAACAAATATATGAATGATTGTGTTAAAATAAAAATAAAAAACGTACTAAAGTATAGTAAATTCTTCTTTCTGTCATTCCCATTTAAATCGAATTCAAATAAATTGTTCAATTCTGAATTTTGTCCTAACCTTGTTGATCTGTTCAGTTCTATGTTCCTGAATGCTCCCTCCACCACAGAGAGGCCTCATTCTCTCTTTCTGAATGCAACTGTAGCCGAACAGAAACTCAGACCTGGCTCTGTTCATTCTCTCTCAAGTCTGAGGGTGTAACTATAAATGATAAATGAGAGTGAGGGAAGTCTCTGAGGTCGGCCGTGTCAGTGAGTGAACAAAAATACTCACACACACACACATATATATATATATATATATAGGCTATAGTTGTATATTGATAGCCTAGTACACGAATTACATCTATGATGACTGTTTTAATTAGCGTGTCCGATCGGAGGTGCACATTGCCATGGTGCTTGTGTCATTCAGAAATAATACTAGCACTGAATGACCTCTAAATCTGAGTCACAGAAATGAATAGCCCTCCTCTCTCCTCAGAGACAGCTCCACAGAGCCAAAGCTTCAATTGAGTTCGAAAAGTGCAGATTAGATGCACATAATTGCAGACGTATGCCGGAATCTGGTTTCGACCTGAAATCGATTTCACGCGTGTGTTTGTCCTCAGCGCAAACAGTTGCCGGTGCCTCTGTGTCTTGTCCGCCGCTACCGCTCGATGTGTCCTTCTCGCCTTCACTCCATTCACAAGCGATCCTAAATCCGCCACTATGCGAAGTGTGTATCAGTGTGTGTGTGACGGATTACAGTGAGGCAAAGCACTGCTAAACCCCTCTATTACTCGATAATCCCACAGGAGTGTGTACACACGCTCACTAAGAACACGCAGACCTACTGACAAATACAGGCTAAAGATACACACGCTTGTGACAAATAAGAGGCAGAACAACACACACGCTCAGAGGAGACTGGGTTCGAACAGTTTAATGGGTCAAGTCTCAAACTAGCATCAAAATATATTAAAAGACACTTTAAAGCAATTACACAATCACTAATACATATAAATTAATTAAAGCAAAGCGAAACAATTTAATAGGGCTGAAACGATTCATCGAGTTACTCGATTACAAAAATGCCTCGAGGCAAAAACTCTGCCTCTAAGCCTCGTTGAATTCCTATGACGCGCACTATACGCGCAGGGATCTATATACTATAGCGCGTGATACAATTTGAATTTAGTTGGCACGATGGCGGGGAGTAAAGATGTCCATAAACAGCAGAGAATGTCTAAAGTTTGGGATCATTACATACTTAAAAGGGAAGAGAACAAGGTGCAATGTGTCTACTGCAAAATAGGCCTGGCATACCACAACAGTAGCCTACGACTTCAATGATTCAGAATCTGAACCGAAAACATCCACTCCATGCTGTCTCACCAAGCGTCGCTGAAACAAGGTAACCCAAATGGTGTGTTCACACGAACGCGAATAGAGCGTCAAATACGCGTCTATCGCGTCTAGTTAGACGCTTGAACATTCGCTCGAGTTCAAATTTTTCAACTTGCGCGGAAGACGTTCGCGGCAAAAGCGTCTCCCAATTCGCGTCATTCGCGACGCCCGGCGCGAATGATGCGTCTATTCGCGTATTTGCATTGACTTTATATGTAATCTACTCGCGCAAATAATTAAATTTGCGTTCGGTGTGTGAATCCCTTCACACACACACATGCACCCTCGTCTCTCTCACGCGCCAGTCGGATCAATTGCGGCAATGCATCACATATGCTTAAACTTTTATGTAGCCACGCAACAATAATTTCAGCATGCCTTCACTGTATACACCGGGACGTGATGGAGGAACAAATATTGTATTGCAGTTTTTGCGAGACCTTGTTTGTATGTCCAAATAGTTAGACAACAACAAAAAATGAAATTCCCCAGCCTGCTTCTCCAAATCCACTCGTACTTTTGGGGAAGACATTTTAATCGGCTACCAAAGTAATTGAGCATAGAACATTGTTGGCACTTATACTAAATGGGTAAAAATTGCAATAAATAGGCTTAGTTTTGGAGCCAAATGTTGAAGTTGGAATAAATACCAGTTTTTTTTGTTTTTTTTTTGTTTTTGAGAAATAAAAGCCAAATGCTTGATAATTTTACAGCCACATCATTTTTGTTATGCATTATTTGTTTTGGTTGTTTAAAAACACACACAATTTTTTTTTATCGATTACTCGATTAATCGATCGATTAAGTGCTAGATTAATCGATTACAAAAAGAATCGATAGCTGCAGCCCTAGAAACAAAGCTTACGTTTTATAAGTATACTATTACGATTATTATTAGATATTATGAGCTGCTTATGAGCTATAAATAAATAAAAAATTCAGCAATACATTTTTATCATAAAATATTTTATTCTTATAATACAATTTTTCAATATTTTTTTTAAGTGATTACAACTATTCGAATGTTAAAAAAATAATGATTATTATTAGGTATTATCAGCAGTACATTATTTTTAATATTAGGTATTGTGAGCGGTATATTATGATTAGTTACTATTCATTATTATGATCGGCATATTAAAAAGCATTCATTTAAAAAAATTCTGATGTTTTTAATCATAATATTTAATCATTTTTATAATAAAATCTCATTTTAAAAATTGTAAAGGGACATTTTGAATGCTTAGAAATAACATTAGAAATTCATGATTATTATTAGGTATTATGAGCAGCATATTATGATTAGTATTAGGTATTATGAGCAGCATATTAGGATTACTATTAAGTATTATGAGCAGCATATTACAATCAGCTTATTAGCTATCAATTGAAAGAAAAATGCAACTGCATGAAATTAGCTTCTAAAATTACTTAGAAAATAATGCAAAATACAAACTAGTGGTCTCAGACTTCTGGATAAAATAATACAGTAAAACAGTATAAAATAATACATTTTAGTAATGAAATCATTATTTAACCAAACAATAAATAAACACATTTAGTGTGTGTCCATAGCACTGTAAGAGCTTTCTGCGTCCGTGCACCGCCACTCACTGTCCTTTTGCATAAAAGACCACCGACCCATGTAGCAGCATGCAACACGCAGCCACAAACCTCAGAGCAACAGCCCATCATCACGACTGTACTGCTGAGAAAACCGACCCCTGCATACAAACTCACAGCTGCATCACGCCGAACCCGCAAAGACAGAACATAAAAGTGGACCTCCACCGAACACACACACACAAACTATGCACCAAAGCACAGCATGAGGCCCTGTTCAAAGCCATTCACACACTGTGAACCACGCAGAGAAGTCTTTATGTTCCTAAGAGAGCAGGGCCACAGGACGAAGGCTCTTTGAATTGTGGCAAAATGGGACGAAGTGCAATTGTGTTTGGTGTGGCTTTGTTTGGCTCCGCCGTGGCTCCGCGGTGCTGGCCAAACTAAGACAGACAAAAGGGTTGGTTTGAGGACACTGCTGTGATCCATAACAATACTCACGTCTGCCCACACTGCACAGATTGGCTGATGTCCTGTACACATCATCAGGTCTGGGTCACAAAAATGTATTGGAAATGCTAATTTATGAATGTTACTGCATTAGATAACAACATACCATACCCAAATGGCATCTCGAAAGAAATAATGCTAAAACTACATTTTGAGCCATCTTTTATTTTGTCTTTTATTTGTTTTATTCTGCTTTAAATAAAAGGTGCATATCTTAAACCGTATAGCTTTAAAAAAAAAAAAAAAAAAGTAAAATCATTTTGTGTCAAATATATGTGATCATTTGATGGATTGTTATTAGTTACATTTTGCTGCATTTAATTTTTTACAATAGATCACCTTTTGTCATTGTACGCACTGACCTTATTTTTGTGAAACATTTTGCGTGTAAATTGTGCTTTAGGTATCTTTCTTCAAAACAAATGTCATTTGGTTTGACATTTTTGTAGCACGTAAAGAAAAAAGAAAAGAAGAAATAATAATAATTATAAAATTATTTTAAAAATTAATTCAATTTAAAAAATGAGTTTAAAGAAGATTAAAAAGAAATAAAATAAAATAATTCAAATCCAAAACCAGTTCAAAATCATAACACATTGTGCTGTGATCTCTCTGTTCAGGCTAAACAGAGTGATATCTCCTATCCTGCGAACGCTCTCTTTAGCAGTCCTGTGATCATTCATTCATGACCAATTAAAGATTTAGATAACACTGAGGTAATAAATAGAGGGTGAGAAATGAGCATGACGGGCCAGCTCCCCACACAGACCACCTAAACCCGAAAACAGCACGAAACCCGATAGCATGAGAATCACACGACCTGGTGCGAACGAGAAAGACTATAGTGATAAATTCAGCCGCAATGAAAGACCCCTGACGGTGCTTTGAGTTTATGTACGAGGCAAACAAATATACACTCTTTTCTTCTTGAAGCTCATAAAACACATTTCATGTTTTTTCTGTAAGCACCACCAACGTCATTTTTTGGCATTTTAAATTTTGCTGTTGCTTAAACATGCCCTGTGATGTGGGTTACAAAGCAGAATATTGACGATTATTCATTGTGAGTAATCAGGAAGACAAAAATACAGCAAATGTCAAACTACACTCAATACATCAGGATTCAGGTCGACCTTGATATAAATGGAAGCTAATAGCAGCAACACTTCTCAGAATATAACTTCACATTCATAGCTTGGCTCTCCTTGACCCTGTTTTCAAAGGACAAGGATTTTTAATATAACCTCTATGAACCTGCGTGTTTCTATCCTAACAAAGTTGTAGGTTTTACGGAGAGAACGAGTTTGTAATGCAATTCATGCAACTTGACGCCACATATGAATTGTATGTCTTCTGCGTCGAGCTCCGCACCTCTGACCTCAAGCTCGTGGACACTGGCAGAGGGTCAGCGGGTCACCTTTCACACACGCCACCAAATCCCTGGCCTGTTGGGAGCTTGTTTGGAGGTATATAATTGATTTCCAAGAATAAGCTGCAGTCAAAACAAGTAACAAGTAACTAAAGAAGTTTGAGAAATAATATCAACATTTTAGTGATGGAATGTTAATCCTTGTAAAAACTATTTGTGAATGCATGCACTTAATTCACACTGACGTCTAGATTTTCAGCAGTAACAGTCTGACCTCTTGACCCAGTCTGTCAGACATAAGACCTCTGCCACCTGAGAATAAGAGCAACAGTTGTTTGGTTTCAGGCACAGCTTAAATGAACCACTTTGGTGATTAAAAAGGCAAAAGCAAACATTTGTGCTCTTAAGTCTCTAAAGGCCATTCAGTGCAAGAGGTTGTTTGGATAAAGGATAAATGTGTGTGTATTTAGAATAAATGTATTATTAGAGCGAGCATTAGTGCATTGTTGAGTATCAAAGTAATTTTTAAGGGAAGTCAGTTCACTCTGCAGTCATATTTGTAATACGCCCAGGCAGTTATTTCTAACCATAACTGTACAGCTCCTCTGCTTAAATACTGCTTAAATAGGTAAAGACTAATTAAATAATTCTAAATAAAGAAAAAAAAGTTGCACTCAAAACTAAAAAAGATAATTTTACAAGTGAATTTAAGCATCACTCAATTATAATGTACAGTATGAAAAATGGATATTAATTTTGAGATTTATTTACATTTATTACCTCTTAAAAAATATTTATTTTAAGTGAGCATTAGATGAGAGCATATCTATTATACATGTAAAAGAAGAAATAAGCATGAACAATTAAATATCTAATATTGGCCATAACAATAAAAATAAAATATATGGGGAATTATTTGATAAATGAATAAATAAATAAATAAAAACTAATAAGCGATATGGTACCAATCTATCATTCATCCAATTTAAAATCAGAAATAAAATATAATGTCCTTAAGCTCGAAACTCATTACTAAATAAATAAATAATAAAAACAGTATTCTTAGTAGTATGTATTTATAAACTGTTTTCCTCATGGGGACCAAAAAAAATGTCCCACAAGGTCAAAGATTTCTGTTATTGACATCTTTGTGGGGATATTTTGTCCTCATAACGTAGGGAATAACTAAACACACACACACAGAGAGAGAGAGAGAGAGAGAGAGAGAGAGAGAGAGAGAGAGAGAGAGACCAGTTTGAAAAACCCAGTGTCTAAATAAAGCACAAGATATGACCTTGACTACATAACCTACACCTGCAAGACAAACTCTGCAGTCAAAATAGCCCCTATTAAGACCAAGAATTCATATATTTTTGAGCTCTAAATGAACATTTTTGGTCAGAAACAAGTAACTGCCACTCAAAAATTTGTAATATCGCCATATTGTCACAGTCAGCTGGTCATCCCTGCTGATTCCCACCCCTAGGTCAAAGGTCAAATGAGTTCTGGGAAGTTAATATCACAGCGTTTCAGAGAGCTGGATGTTTATTCCTTTACCGTTCTTTCAATGTTCCAGAACCTTTGACTTCCCAGCGGCTCCAGCGAATGAGGGCCAGTGTGCTGGGAGACATGTTTATGCCAGCAGTGGATGATAGGGCTGAACGATTTTGGAAAATAATCTAATTGCGATTTTTTTAACCAATATTGCGATTGCGATTTAATATGCGATTACTTTTTAAGTTCTTTATCTTCTGTATTATTCGACAAAGACAAGCAATAAATCATTGTATAGTATGGATGGGAATCTTTAGGCACCTCATGATCTACATTTTTTCGTAATTAATATTATTAATAACAGTTAAAAACTTTATTTGTGTAATTAAACGTATTTTAAAAAATAATTATAAAAAAACATTTTAAGAATTTTAAATAGGCTATATAAACGAATATAGCTTCAAAATATAAAAGCTAGTAAATAAAGAGGAACCAAAAAAAACATATTACAAGCAATAAACAAAGAGTCCTTTCAGTATTTAAAAGTAGGCTGTCTGAACGTTTTCCATTCAAGAGCTGTGAGTGATTTGTCTTCTCAGTTTAAATACGATAAGCTGCATTCACACTAATGCACAGATCCCTTTTGAAATATTTGAAATATAAGATGTGGTTTGTCCTGTTGATTTAAGATATGACTGACCGTGTTTACATTCATTTCGCGTCATAAAAGCATTTTTAGATGCCAGTACATTAACCAATGAGTCGCTCACAGCCGCATGCGCGACCGCTCTTCACAAAGCGCGCGTGAGTATTTTAAATTGTAAGCAGCCTTCTCAGTGATTTTCATATTTTTTATATATAAGCCAACTACATTCCAAAAGACATAAATAATGCCTTAGTCAGTCCCTCCAGAAAAACGCGATTATGCGATCGCTGAATTCAATGCATAATCAGCCAAAGTCCGCATATTTATGATACTCCGCAATTTCGCCGCATAAATTGCTGATTTCCGCGCAAAATATGCGGGGCTTGCATGATTTCATAATCCCCGCATTTTCGTCGCAAAAAAGTCACATATATCTTAGCAGAAAGTTGGAAAATGTTGCGTTTGCTTCACACAAGAGCAGCCGTTTCCCCTGTTGCCATGGGAACGTTTTGAAGTGACGTAATTACGCGACGTGAACATCATTGAAAAGCTGTAAAACAGAAGCACACTTTATTTTTAAATATTTCATTTATTCATTTTTACTGAAGTTGTAGCATATTCCTCTAGTAAAGCTACAGAACTTGTTTGACTCATCAATGTTTTGTAAGTTTGATGTGTTTATTAAGGTCTTGTAACGCGTTGTGTCGGGAAGAAAAATAGGGATAGCTCACAGCTGAAGTTATTGCAGAGGCCAGACAGACTCACGGAGGCGATTGGCATCTCACAACTCACACTTTATTACCAAATCGAACTCGTATAACTGTCTGTCACGCGTTCTACCGTCCACATCGTTACTTAATAAACAAAATATGATAAAATGAGTAGCATCAAACAGAAATTACCCGCACACATGGGGTGTTCAAGGCGCACATACAATATAATACTGCAGACAGCGCGCAGCTCTTAAAGGGGCCACGCCTTATTTCCACTCGTTACAGTCTGAAATAAAACAAGATGAGAAATTAAATATTTCCAGCACTTTCTGTGATGTAGTATGCCTGCTTATCATAGGAAGTAATAAGAAATGACTCTTTACATTAAGGTAGTAGCCTAGTGAGAACAGGGTGTTGGGGGAATCACTTTTTTTTCTCTTTTTCATCAAACCGCAGTTTTTGCAAGTTCACGCAATTTTTGCAAGTTCCCGCAATTTTTGCAAGTTCCCGCAATTTCATCGCAAAAAATTGCATAAATATCCCGCATATTCCATCGCATTTTTAAAGAAAACGGGCCGCGTAATCAAGGATTTTTGCCCGCAACAATCACAAAAAAACTTTGCGTTTTTCTGGAAAGACTGCTTAGTAGAGCATTTGTGAGGAAAAGTCCGGCGGGCGAGACCGCGAACTGCAAGTGTAACATCAAGCAAAGCGGCAACCAGTGCGATAAAGCCCGCGAATGTCCTTGTAATCGCTTAAACCTTTCCGAACTTTATGAAAGATTATTTTTCGTAAGGTTCGAGCGGTTTCGCGCGCGCGTGTGTGTGTGTGTGTGTGTGTGTGTGAGAGAGAGAGAGAGAGAGAGAGAGAGAGAGAGAGAGAGAGAGAGAGAGAGAGAGAGAGAGAGAGAGAGAGAGAGAGAGAGAGAGAGAGAGAGAGAGAGAGAGAGAGAGAGAGAGAGAGAGAGAGAGAGAGAGAGAGGGAGGCAGAATACGGCTGTTTCTAAAGCACACGCAGCGTCATCACGCATCTGTTTAAAAACTAAGCTCAGACTCGATTCTGAAATTCTCTGAATATATTATTGTACATTATATATTAATTATATATATTGCATAATATCACATAAATCAAACATAAACTGTTCTTTCCTGTATGCCAGGACTATATGCGTAGCGTGCCAAGTTGATGCTACATCTGCAGACTGCTTTTCTCTCGCGTGTCACATGACCAGAGTGTAATCGCAGCTTTTGCGGTTTAAAAATCGCGTTTCAACATATCGCGATATTATCGCAAATGCAATTAATCGTTCAGCCCTAGTGGACGATTCATTCTGAACCTTGAGCCGTTCAAAACTCATTAAAAGAATGAAAATAGATGTATGATACATGTCTGCATGTGAATGTTTGAAAAAAAGAATCTAAAAGCGTGCAAACAGGTGCGAACGGGCACATCTATGTGGATGGTTGGAAATGTAGCTGTGATTGCGAGGTGCTTTTGTGTTTATGCTAGTAATTTATTTATTCTCCCTCTTTCTAGAAAGTGCTCCACTGAGATCACAGTGTGAAAGGACACAGTTTTAAGTGCTGAGGGGGAGAGGGATTCAGGCACAATGGAATGCCACCACTACTCCTGCCAAGAACACTTTTCCCATGCGCCCAGGAGCCAAGACTTCCCCCAACAGCCAAGAATAGCACTGCTGTCCTCACCAAACTCTCACTCTCACACACACACACACACACACACACACACACACTAAGCAAGCATAAGGCTGGGTTCTGAAGCACCCAAACTTCCAACGAGTAATGTGTGCAGGACACACACCTGACAAAAAATTTATTAGGATACAAAGATCACAGATGACTACTGTAGTTCACCCAAAAATTCAACCTCATGTTTCTCCAAACATGTGTTTGTGGAACACAAAAGAAGAAATTTTGAAAGATGTCCCAGTGTATTTTGTCTTCCCAATGAAAGTCAATGGGGTCCAAATACATATTACGCCCTTTTGCAAAGTCATGATTTTGTTCTTGGGGTCTACTAGTATAGGTTTTCATGCTTGGATGTTCAAAAAGCATATTTTTCCACATGTGCTCTGATTGGCCGGCTGCACCAGTGTGTTGTGATTGGTCAACCGCTTCGAGTGTGTTTCGGAAATGTCACGCCCCTTACCATAACCATGAGTTTCAACATACTACTAATGCAACTCAACCAGGCATCACCCCCTTTATTGCACATGTCTTGGGTGGGAATTATTTAAATGAGAAATATTGTGATGTTTATGTTCCCGGAAGAAAAATCAAGACTACAATCGAGGTGTTTAAAAATCTAAAGAACCAGTATAAATAGTACAAATAGTTTTTACTCTACAATAAGGTTGAGTAAATGATGACAGCATTGACTATCCCTTTAATGTTTTCATAAGCACATCGCACTTTGATCTTGCAGATCCTCCACCTTTTTAAAATGACATCACACTATATAAATGGACTCTGAAGCATTCCAATGTGCTCTCAGCATCAATTTGTCGTCCATTTCTCTAGGCTATTTTTTTTTTCAAATGTCTTTTGAGAAGAAACCAACAGGAAAAACACATTGCCGAACCCAACCTTTGCCATATTAACACTTGACGGAAGATTAGGACGTTCAGAAAGCATTAGGAAGCGCAGGGTAAAAAACAGCAGCGTGAGTGTGATGAACTGCTATGCTTCACCACGCGCACTAAGAGGCCAGTGACCTTTAACAGGATGAGAGCTTTTACTCTAAAAGCCCACGATTGGTTAAAGGAGCCTTGGCATAGTAGAACTATCTGAGATGAAAAACTGAGCGAGCGAGACAGACACAGAAAAGAGAGCCTCAGCTCATGAAGTACTAATTTCCATACATCTCTGTTAATTACCCTCAAAATGAGCTCATATCAAGCATTTAACAGGCCTGTCCGCGAGCTAGCACTGCCTGTCTGGCCATTTGTCTCCCGTATCCTGATTTTCTGAGTAGTCATGCGCTGATATATTGCCCAGGCTTATTAATCAGCTCATATTTGGCCATTTTGAGATTATAACTGCATCTGTGTGGCTGATTAATTTTGGTAGTTGCCTTTGTGTCAGTTTCAGTATGGTCTATGATTAATAGACATTTGATGCAACAATTTTACATTTTGTCTAATTTAATAGATATTTTAATGAATTCTATAATAAGCATCAAAATTTGAGTGAAAAACTGAACTGAAAAATAAACATGGAGAATCCTATACATTGTGTAATAACTGTTTAAAAAAATTATTTTAAAATCTCAAACCTTCTATATGGTAGTTTACTTCTGAATGTTGGCCAAAATCTTATATATGCACTTCAAATTTAGTCTCTCTCTACATTTTTTAAGACACAAAATAATAATAATAATAATAATTGTAAAATTAATAAAATATAAACAAAAATCTATAAAAAAAATAATTATATTTACATATATATATATATATATATATCATTTCTAATATACTTTTAAAGAATTCAAATGATAATAATTTTAAAATAAAGTCTATATACAGTACATAAACACAAATATTATACAAGACAGCACTACCACATTTAAAAACAAAATTTTTGCACTACATTGTATATTCTGCCAACAGGGGGCGCTTATGGGATTCATTCACAAATCTACCTAAAATCTGGGTTTGTGACCATAAACAACAGAACAGAAATTTCTGATCGACATCACTTGAATTAGATTAGACCATGCCTACACTCTTGAGAACATGGGCCCGTTCACACACATATCTCAAATGAACGTGTATTATTTGCTAATGAGACACTTAACTGATGTCTCTGAACCCACTGCACGTGCACATGCAAGTGTGTGAGCATGCTACAGTAAACCTGTGTGTTACAGTACGCCTGCGACCGACCGCGCTTCAAGCATGAATCATTAAAGCTGTGTTGTCCCAAGCGGGCTGCGCTAGCTTGCTTTTTCCTGGAGGTGTTTAACGTGAAAGCCTGGCTTTCAGCCCCAGTTGTGTTGTTTGGTAAACAGCTCTGTTGCTAGGCAGACCTGTATTATTGCTCCACCAATCAGGGCCTGTATTGGACAAGTGAATAGGACACAGCTTAAGCAGGAGTTATTTTTACAATTGCTCTCCAGATAACGCCCCTGCACAAGTAGTAAAATGCTAAATTAAAGGTCATGGCTATCAAAAGGTACGTGTGTGTGTGTGTGTGTGTTCTGTAGTCATACCTCATTCAGTTGCCTCCAGTGTTTTAGTGAGTGTTGCGGCCCATTGAAGTTGTTACAATCTCAACACGGTTCTTAGTCTCAGTGCAGGCCTCCAGCAAAGCCTACGGACACACACACACAATTTATTACTCAATAACACAGAGCTAGCAGCCAATACACAGTCACCAATAGGACACACTCCTACCCTTGAATTTCCGTCCTGTCTTGAGGCTGTGAACTAAGCGATAAACGAACATGATCCACGTACAGATGCACTCAGGTGCATTTACTCTAGTAGACACTCATACTACTGCAACTCTGTCATCTTACAGCTCCACTCCCTTCAGACACTCACAACACAGAACGGACCGCTATGGAAACCCGAGTAACAAGACAACACAAAGGCGGAGGTGTACAGTGAGTGTGCTCTTTAAATAAAGACGGTCCTCATTAGAGCTGCTCTCAGATCAGAGTTGAGCTCAGAAGATCTGTTGCTTGACTTTGTTTGGTTTCTTTCAGTAACCACCTGCGGTATTCCATAAGGCATAAAACGGGAATGACATCACATCCCTCAACTCCCAGAAGCACAGATCTTAGATCAGTATTCAGGAGTAGGACTCCACAGCACAGATTGCAGATAGCAGCGAGGAAGCCGTGTATCATTTATCTCTGGGGCATTACGTGAGAAATAAACTGTTGTCTTTAGAGGTTTAGATAGCGGCAATCTATTTCCAAACGACATGCCCTCTGCTTATGTAGCATTTGTGTTGCAACTAGGGAAGTGCAAAAATATTTTTAAAAGTTGACTGGTCAACTAATCTTTCGTAACTGGAAGCCCTGTATAAAAAGGCAGATTTTAGGTTCACTTGAGCCTTATTTGCAGCGATTCATAGCAATAAAAATAAAAAAATCCTAAAAGCGCTAATGCTCTAATGAATGGAAGAGAAAGTATGGGTTTTTAAAAGTTGGACTATTTTCAACTAGATACGACATCTTAAAAATACTACGCTTGTGGCAGGATGCATAAAAAAAGATGACGCAATGGGTAAAGATATCAGTCTGCATGTGTGTGGTTGTAGCAGAGGCACTCCAATAAAAAAACAAAATGAGAGTTTTGTGGCTTTTAGTCCAAGTCATAGCTTTGAGACCATTTTTATGGTAGTCACTCCTGAATGCTGAACAAAATCACTTTTAGTAGATATATGCATTTCACTTGTCTTTCACTTCACTTTTACACCAAAAATAACAACAACGATAATAATAGGCCTACATATAAATTAATTAAAAATGTCATATAAAAAAATTTAATATCTAAAATAATTTAAATAAAAATATTATTATTATATAAATATATTATTTTTATATTTTATGGACATACTTATTTTAAATAAATTTACATTATTTATATCATTAATAATGTAAATTCTTTTATTTTATTTAAAAATATAATATATATGTATAAGAATTTAAATAAATTGTTGATTAATATATATATATATATATATAATTCATTAATATAATAAAAAAATAGTATAATTATATAATATAATTCTTAATATACCTTTAACATAAATATGAATTTTCAAACTCAGATCACTCCACTTTTATACCACAAAATAATAATAATAATAAATAATTTATATAATACATATAAAAATAATAAAAAATATGTATTAATAATGTTCATATCTGTTACCCATCTCATAGTTGGAACAAGGAAGCAGGTTTTATGGCATGAGTTGCAAATGAGGAAGAGGAGAGGTTCATGTCAATGTCATTTCATGCTTTCTTTGCAGTGATTAACAAGTATACACTTCTGCCATATCGTCCAATTCTGCAGATTAATTATCCTCTGTACTTCTTTGGCAACATTGTATTTTGGCAGGCATGCTGATAAAGCATCATTGATGAGAGAGATAGAGTGAGAGAGAGACCAGACAGATGGTCGCAGCGGGTGGGTGCAGTAAAACTTGTGACAACAGCCATTAGTGCTACCGGAGTCTGAGACCGAGGACAGATAGTGGGATGTGTGAACATGTGAACGAGGGAGAGAACGAGTGAGAAACCTGAATGCAAAGGAGAAGAAAATGAAGACACAAGTGCTATAGACAGTCAATACAATATTATATCTAGACATACAGACCATGCTTTGCTTGTCTGTGCTTGAGAAGCTTAAAACCTATTTACATTCTTAATAAATATAGCATGTGGTCTTAAAAAACCATGCACTGATTCATCAGTTCATGTTATTCTAAAAAGATAAATGTTTGACAACTGTATTTTCAGAACAGCATGCTACCATAATGCCTGTGCACAGTATGACAAATTTCTATGTATGGAAAATTCAGATTACTAACAAAATTTCCCAAAATGTATAATATAACAGCACACTGCATGCAATAGTTTATCCAAAAACGCAATGCACTTTCATTTCCAGTGTGAAGAACGTAGTATTAACTGTGATTGTAAACATCTTGGCTCATTATTTGTTTGGATATTATTAAAAGGATTTCTGATGTAACCATGTAACATTATTATTTGAAATGTTTATTGTCGCAAAATGCAAATGTTTTCACAGTTAAAAAAATAAAAGAAGGTTGCATGGGTGGAGAAAATAATGTTAACCAATAAAATCAAGAAAATAAATATAAAACACCTAATTATTCCAGAAATATTTCACATAACAGAAGTTAAATGCTTCCGGATGTTGACTCACGTTGTCCTTCAGGATAATAGAAAAGCAGCCCAACAACGTGAATTAATCATGCGAGAAATCTCAATGGTCCAAAATCGCACTCTACAAAGCTGTGTAATAAACATCAAATATGTTCTGAGTCTGGCTGTGACTGTGTGGCGTCACACATTTCCACAGACTAATTGTTGATGGAATTTTGTCGTGTTTTGCAGATTTTTGTGATGGAATTAACCTGTTGTAGTACTCACTAAAACACACTGTTTAAAAAAGGATTAATTGTCAACACAAATGCACTACATTAAACATACTGTAGATTCTACTGCTTGAATCTCCTACCTCAAAATGTCCACAACTCAGATGAGCTTCAGAGCGCTGCTACAACCACAGCGTGAATGATCAATCTAACCTAGAGTCATGAGGACATCTGCGTTACTACAGTGAGAAAATTATTACACCAAGTGCTGTTCATCAATAGGTAACCAAGCATGATACTAATTCCATTGAATCTATTTTGAATTTCCAGAAATCTGAGGTTAAAACTAAATCTTGTGGCTGCATGCTTGCTCTATATCTGAAGTATTTAGCCTTTTTAGTATGTGAAAAAGACACCCGTAAACACAGTTACTGTCACTTTAAAGCCTTTTTCTTCTTTCATGTGTCATGTGGTTGTGGCTGTGGCCACAAGTCATAAACAGCAATGGGGTAATTCTTGCAAGCTCAGTCTTTTTATGAGACATGGTTCACACTGTCATCGTCATTGAAACGTTTCCCTGAATGTCACTTCCCCTGAAGCTACTATCAGCTCTATGAGGCCAATGTGTTGGGTAAACACAGGTAAACAGCAGGGTCACTCAGGTCAGTGTTTAAGGTGACATGTATGTACAGTATGAGAAAAATGCTTTTAAAAACAAGATGGTGCACTTTTACTTGCAGGTTCAAAGGACCCCTTTGGATTGGTTTACTGTACCGTTGTCCATGTGTCCTCCATAAAGTGTTTCAGACGTGGCAGATGGACAGACATGCTGGAATGACTGAGACTGTTAAAATGTATAACCAAACCTAAAACAATATAGATATAGGAAGTGGCACTAAGCGGAAACTAATTTTTTCAATTCCACATTTTTTGCCACCAGGAGAATTGAAATGAAATCGCTGTATCTTTTCCGTTTTCACTCTGTTATCACTATCTTTTGTCAGAAGAACCTGATAAGGGATCAGATCACATCAGCAGGGATTCTCTTCTCTGTAAATACCTGCTGTTTGCTCTTAACTAACAGCGCATTTCAGCAGCAGGTCTAAACATTAAACTTTAACGAGCAACCCATTTTGGACCATTTGAGCTACAGGTATGAATGAAACCTCAAATCATGTGGCTTGCTGAAGATAGATGAGCATTACTGATCAGACTTTTGAAGGTGAAGATTTTCACCTGGTGGATGATACAATTTTTGGAAAATAAACCCATAGATTTACATTGACCTGTGGGTGGCATAGGACTTTTGACTTTGACTCCATCTATGATTTTTGCACTTAAGCAAACATAGCAAATATAGTTATTCATATCTACAGTTTTGTGAGAATCGCGGTTGTTTAAGGGGTTCGAAATTAAACTGTCTTGATGTTACATTCATAATGGAAAGGGTCAGCATATATTCTAATGCTGCTTTGCCCTCAGACTCAAAATCCTTTATTGTCACATGGGAAATGTCATATCACACTGATGGGAAATGATTAATTCAGACACATCTTAGATATCTAATATTGCCAGCACTGCAACTTGTTTGAGCATGCAAGCACTCACGCACACACAAACAGGATCCCTTTTCCCTGTACCCGTTTGTGGTTCCTAAAACAAGTTGGTCTTCTCAGATTCTGCTCCACAAAGTTCATTTTAGAGTAGTGTAGTGTACCTGTGTGATACACAACAGTACAGCGTGTAATGTTTCTATGTGCAGATATAGGACAAGCAGTAAGCCAATACCATCATTCAGGGAACTACACTAACATTTTCCACTGGTGGCACTTGCGCTACTAACTTTTTCAGTTACTAGCGCAAAACATGATTTGGTCGCACAAATTATTTATATAGTAAGCCGCTCTGGATAATAATGACCAATAGTGAAACTGTATTGCATACAGATGTGCTTTTTATTTTACTCTCCATCTTTTAAAACACATGCCTTCTTGTTTTCTTTAAAAATGGTTGGGATAGATTTACTGCAATAGAAAATACAGTAGCCTACACAATAAAGTGCTAAATTAATTTCTTTTGGATTTCACCATGCTATGGTTGGCACAGATGGGCAGACTTCTGAACTCTTAAGGAAAAGTAAAATAAATATAATATGTCATTGTGAAGCTTCAATGATTCGTGTTTGAATTGTTTTGACGCAGTTACAAATTTGGACAGTCCTGCAATTGAAGGCCCACAGAATTTACAGTAGGGCTGCACGATATTGGTAAAAAAATGACATTGCGATATTTGATTTTTCTGCGATATATATTGCGATATAAAAACAATTTCACCAGATGACTTGAATAGCTCTACTTGGAAAGAATGAATCATTCTAGAATGACTCTTGAGTTCAGTGTTGGACAGATCAGTTGTTATTTTAACCATTCATTAAAGTGAATCGGTTCAAAGGAGTCAGTTCGCGAATCGGACGTGTCATTAACGGACCACGGCACACGTTGTGTGATTATCCAGGCAGTTTAGGACATCGCACAAGATTTGTCTCAACACAGAAAACATTTCATCACCAGATAGATTTTTTGTTTTGTTTATTGAAAGAGTGGTTTATGCCATCTGAATGTGTGGAAAGCTTTTCAGAGAAGATGAGGCAACGTTATTTTAGCACAATTCACAACCAGTGGTAGTTCAGAAAAAATAAAACTTCGGTCTTCCGACCTTTTACCATCGTGTATTCTCAAAGATATTCAGTCAACTCAATTCATTATTATGAGCGAGGGAGGGAGAGAGAGCGCGCGCGCGACTGGGGCTTTCACTCTCTCTGCTCGTTCTCTCAGTTAAACAAGCGCGAATCCGCGAAGCCAACTTGATGTGTTGAATGCTCAGAGCGCGTTATAAAACGTATTCTTAAAATACACATTTCTGTTTTAATAAATGCTCATAGTAAATCATAGCATATTGCCTAAAACATTAGGTAGGTACAAAAATAATCAAACGGTGATACATTTGCGACCCATTAAAAATTAGGGTCGCAATGGCATTTCAAAAGGTCGCATATGCGACCATTTTGGTCGCAGTGTAGTTCCCTGTCATTGTAGCAAAGCTCGGTTAGCGGGGAAAGAGACAGAAAACAGAAGGTGAGGAAGAGTGAAGAACAGAGAGAATGATGGGGGATGATAGATCAAGAGGTTACAGGAAGGTTTAGGGGTCAGAGGCCTTTAAGTGCCTGATTCCCTTCTTACATGTACCTTCCTGTAACTTGACCGGACCACATCTGTGTGAGCAGGGAACAGAATTAACTTTTTGCTACAGCTACCAATAGTGGGTGAATTGAGAAAATGTAATATTTCACATTTTGGTGAAACTTTCAAACTTATGTTATCTTTTTTAACTCGGATATTAGTGAGTCATGAAAGATGATTCACTTACAGTATAATCAGTTTGGAATGATTCTTAAATGGAGTTCGCCAAAAAAAGAATTTTTTTTTTTTTTTTTTTTACCCTTATGTTGTTCCAAATCTGTATGAATTTCTTTCTTCTGTTGAACACAAAAGAAGATATTTTGAAGAATTTTGGAAACCAAACAGTTTACAGTAGCCAAGGTTACCAACATTCTTCAAAATATCTTCTTTTTAGTTCAACAGCAGAAATAAACTCATACAGGTTTGGAACAACATGAGGGTGAGTAAATAATGACAGATTTTTCATTTTTGGGTGAACTAACCCTTTAAGTAGATTGTTTGTAAGACTTATAACACTAAACTGATAAGTCAAACGGATTTGAAATGACATGAGGCTGAGTAAATGATCACAGGGTCTTAATTTTAGCATAATCTGATCCTAAAAACCTGTGTATTTATTCTTAAATGCATTGAACATGTTTAATCAGACCTATTAGATAATACAAAGTTATTTTAAATGTCAAATCAAGCATTCAAACATAATGATGCATGAATGCCTCATACCGCTGTCATAAGGTGCACCATATGCTTTGCACATGGAGTAATCATGGTGCTTTTCTTCTACAGATGGAAGTGTCATGGCCGACACCATCTCTTTTCTCACCGGACAGAGAGGAAACAAGATGGAGTGCCTCAAAGGAATTCAGCAGCAGGTGTCCGTGTGTGCATTAGGAGGACAGCAAGTTGAAAGCCTTCCTTCTTTCAACCTCCGCAATCCAGCACATACACACACACACTCGTGTGGTGAGCATGCTCAGTAGCTGGCTTCATTCAAGGTCAGCGCTGAGAGGCAGGTGATGACATCATTACTACAGCAGCTCTGTTATTTCACCGATCAATAGAGAAGCAGAAATGAGTTCATCTGAGCTAACGCCAGATGGCTGGAGCCACCCAATGAGAATCCGCTCCTCAAACACACACACACATATATATCCCACAAGCACCGCCAAAGTGAGGCATCTACACTCAAAGCAACAGGAAATTCCCCTATATATGACATAGCACACACACACTGAAACGCATCTAACCACGGTAGGCATCTCCAGCGTTTAAGCCATGCAGCGTGTGGCTGCGTTTGTAATGATGAGAAATGACTTTACACAGGCTCTGTGCTGAGGGATGCTCCCTGTTTCCACAGCAATGTTACAGTCTATTCATTCCACCATTTAACATAATGAGACAGGACTAGTTTATTCAGCCAGGGAAAAAGCAACATTTATACACGAAACAAGCGTGGAAAACCAGTGACTCATGCTAGAGGACGGATGTCACGGTATAATATTAATGGAAGAAGGCTTTGGTGTATACACTCTAATATTATCAAAAAATGTACCTTACAGCTCTGGGAGTATGTGTTTTAGTAAAACTTATTATGGGTGCCAAATGTAAAAGAAAGTGTGTTAGAGAAA